>NC_136057.1:1372505048-1373705048 GCF_964261635.1 Lissotriton helveticus
AACAGTGCCTACTTATTGTTGAATTATTAGCCATATTTACGTTAACGTTTATACCTTACTATAAACATCGTCACATCTAGTGTACCTGCTTCGTAAAGTGCTCCTGTGTTCATCCATCTTAACAGTCCCGAGAGAATTGTGTTCTATATCTCTATCTTGGGAATCAACTTCATAAGCATCTGTGCTATTCCTCACTCATATCTATCCCAACAATCAATGGATTAACAAAATACCCCCTCCCCACCCTCCCCCCTCCCCCCTCTAACTCTACCCACCCCCCTCCCACCTTCAGGCATGTTGCTCCATCATCCAGCTCTCAGTGGTGAGTGGTATTTAATCTTGTAGGGCATCTGGCATCGTAGTTCAAGAAAGTAGACATCCGCATAGGGGGGAGCCACCATATAGTACCTGCCTACCATCACCTATGTCACCCGCTCAGGAAGGCCAATGTTTCAATCCGTATGTACAAGTCCCCTCACTCAGGGGGTTGTTCAGTGTCATCAGTCAGGCTCTTGAGTAAGTCCACCATCGCCACCCATGCTCTTGCCGTGTCTAAAATTTTTTCATTATTGGTTCTCTGGGCCATTTGTAATCTAAAAATCCATTCACAGTCAGCCCATTTTGTGAATTCTCGCAGCCATCGTGAGGTGTTAGGTGCAGTGGTTGCCTTCCAATGGCCGGTAATTTCTCGTTTAGCTAGGACTAGCCCCAAATCTATGAATTTGCTGGTAACTTTATTACAGGCAGTATGAGGTAACCGGTGTAATAGACAAAAACCAGGAGTCCGAGTGCTATTTCTATCCGTTATTTCACCCAGTTTAGTCGTTACCTCCCTCCAAAACACGTCCAACAATGGACACTCCCGGAGCATGTGTAAACATTTTGCGTTTTCTAGCTTACAACGCGGACAGGCTGTTCGGGACCGGAAACATTTGTTAATTTTGTCTAGGATGAGATACGCTCTGTGGAAGACATAAAACTGGATTAGTGGAAATCTCGCGTTTCTAGATTATTTCCATGCCCGCTCCATCAGCGCCTCCCACAACTTCTCCTCTATGGGGATCCCAAGGTCTGCTTCCCATTTGACACGCAGGCACCTGATCTCCCTGGTAATTTGCCTATACAGGCAAGTAACCAATCGTCCCAGCCACTGATACCACATACTGGTATGGGAGAGAGGTCGGCGGTTCCGCCATCCCCCCTCTTCCAGTGCTTAAGGATGGTTGCCGTCAATGCAGCATGCAATAGGAAGTCATGCCGGGGTATTTCGTACCATTCTAAAAGGTCCTGGAAGGGTATGAGGGTGCTTTCCTCATAGAGGTCTGCAATAGTGGGGATCCCCACTTCTTCCCAATCTTGCAATCTCTGCCAATCTCCCCCATGTGGCAAAGCCTCACAAATCCGCAGCGGGATCTCAGGTGCATATGGGAGTCCCAATTTGGCTCTTCTATTGGCCTGATTCCAGCATTGTCGCATCACCTACAGATCCCTCTTGCCTCTCTTTAGCTTGAGGGGAGTCGGAGGAGTACGCGATAAAGCTGTTGCAGGTCCAGGGCCAATACCCCATGGGCTTCTCCAGTACATAGTCTCCTCACCATCCACTTTGTGAACCATTGGAATTGGGCTGCATGGTAATAGGCCTCAAATTCTGGGACTGCGTATCCCGCCTAGGTCTCAGCATGGTGGTGAGCGCTACTCTGCGCCTCCCAGAGCCCCATAAAAATCCCCTAATCATGGTGTTCAGTTGGGTGAAGTATTTTCGCGGTATACACAGTGGTAGTGAGCCAAAGTAGTTGAGGTAGAGTTACCATTTTTAGCAGCGCCACCCTCCCCGCTACTGATAGTGGGAGGGTTCCCCAAAATTCAAAGTTGCTCCTGGTGGTTCGTATTGCTCTTCCGACATTACCTTCTAATAGGTCGGAGGGTGCATGATAAATCCGCACTCCTAGGTAAGTCAGGCAGCTGCTTTCCCACCGCACGTCTAGCACATCCGGTGGTTCGCCTCTACCACTCTGGGCAGGAAAAAGGCATGTCTTATTCCAGTTGACTTTGAGACCCGCCACTCGCCCCAATTTGGCCAGCAGTTCTCGGGCACCCTGTAACTTATCTACAGCTTTGGCGAGGAACATTAGGAGATCGTCTGCATATAGGGCAATGAAGTGGAACTGACCCATCCCGTCTAGGCCCCTGTAGTATCGCCCCGATCTTGCATGAACAGCCAGGGGTTTCACTTCCAGTGTGAACAGAAGGGGAGACAGCGGGCATCCCTGCCTCGTACCCTTTGCCTACAGTGCAGGCCTCTGAAATCACTCCCCCCGTGCGCACCCTGGCAGTCGAATGGTTGTACAATATTGCCGTCCAGGTCACGAATCCCTCGCCCAGTCCGAAAGCTCGCAGGACCCTAAACAGACAGGTCCACTCGAGACTATTGAATGCCTTCTCGATGTCAATCAACAGGATGCACGCCTCATCCCCTTTGTGCATTGGGTTGTCCAGTAGTTGACACAGTTGGCGTATATTCATGGCCGTATTCCGGGAAGGAAGAAACCCCGCCTGGTCTACATGCACAAGTGCTGTCATATGGGCCATCAAACGGCTGGCTAAAATGCTACTTAATATCTTGTAATCTAGGTTAAGATTAGCGAAGGGGCGGTAGGCGGTGCGATCCCATGCTGGTTTATCCGGTTTGACGAGTGGTATGATTATCGCTTCCCTGCTTGACCTAGGTAAACAGCCATCTTGCTTTGATCTATTGCAAAGGGCTAGCAGGCGGGGAGCCAAGATATCAACAAATGTAGCATAAAACTCTATTGGAGGCCCATCCGTGCCAGGGGTTTTGTTTCTGGCCATGTGTTTTATGGCCCCCCTGATCTCGCCCAGATCTATATCCCGACCCATGAACTCTGCATCATCTGCCTTGATTTGGGGAAGTTCTATATCCAAGAATCCCTCCTCCTCTAACACCCGTGGATCTAATTGACTTTGATACAGGGTAGTATAATATTCCAGGAACTGTGCATTAATAGCTTGCTGCCCTTAATAAGTTGTTACATCTCTGCCTCGCAGTTCTAAGATTGGTGTCCCTCTGTGCGTGGGATTGGCCAGACAAGCCAGGAGCGCCCCCAGATTTGTCCCTCTCAGCATGTGCCCGAGCCACGTACACCCTGTAGTCAAAACATCTCAAGCGTTCTACTTGGGCCGACAGTTGTTCCCTGACTGCCATAAGATCTACCTGTCTGTCCTCTCTTTCGGGTCTATCTCTTTCCACATCTCTGAGCTGCTGTTCCGCTCTCTGTATATCGTTTAGCAGGGTTCTACATACCCCAACCGCTTCCCCAATACAGCGGCCCCTTAGTACTATTTTGAAAGCATCCCATTCAGTGTGTAGGCTGGTGGTCGTGTTAGTGTTATTCTGAAAGTACTCCTCTATAGCAGTGCCTAATGTGGTTCTAAAGACCTGGTCTTCCAATGTCTGCGGTCGGAGACGCCAACTAGGGATTGTGGGCCTAACTCGCACCCAATTCAGGGATACTAGAAGGGGATTATGATCAGATATCGTCCTGGCTAAATACTCAGTGTAATCCCTACATGTACATCCGGGGAACAGAGGATAGAATCCAATCGAACATGCAGCTCATGTAGAGCCGAGAAATAAGAGTAGTCCCGTTCCCCCAGATGATGGACTCGCCAAGTGTCTGTCAGCCCCCAGTGCCGTTGCCAGTTTCGTTGGGCTTCTGCTATTCTATGTCGGGGAGTGGATGGATGGGATTGTTTCAGAGCTACCTCAGTAATGCAATTGAATTCTTCCCCCAAGAGCACGGATCCAGTCAGAACTGGTGCAAGTGTCTGAGAGAGCATTGCAAAGAAAGCAGGCTGATCGACATAAGGAGCGTATATACTTCCCATAGTAATATCTCGGCCATCAAGGCGCCCCGATACCACCACAAATCTGCCCTCAGGGTCTATTATCTGCCAAACACATTGAAAGGGACCCCTCGCCCATATTAGGGTCCCTCGTGCAAAGGCCGAGTATGTAGAATGAAACACCTGCCCCCTCCAGCGGCGCTGTAGCACTGCCCCTTCTGTCTTCGTTAGGTGGGTTTCTTGTAGTAATGCAATTTGCATCCCCCTTCTTGTCAGATAAGCATGTATTCTGTGCCGCTGGCCCACAGTGTTCATCCCCCTAACATTCCAGGTCATAATTTTGATGCCTAGGGAGGTACCCATAATACAGTCTCTAGACTCTGACAGCATAATTCTCCCATAGCGACATGCCTGACCCCAAACCATTTGCCCCTAACTATAAACTCTACCCAACTCCCACTCCCCAGGACAGGCGCACAAGAACAGGTCCCCATCCAAACAAAGTCATTCAAACAAGAAATCATAAAAGGTGGTGGTGCGTGCTCCGCTGCCGGTGGCCTCAGAACCCCCGCGATCCCCCTCCCCATATATAGATCCCTCAGTAGGCCCCCATGATATACACATGCCCTCCCGCAGCGCACCAGTTGGGTCTCTAGGGACAAGAGTCAATATTGGTCATTCTATCATCCTCTCCCCATACAACATGCGGTACGATCATCCGAACACACCATCCGCCGTCTGTGGAGTAATGTCCGGGAGTTCAGTATCAGAGAGCCCATGGGCATTGCTCGATCTCAAGCTCTCAGTCTTGTCTCTCTTGTGGTCTGTGTCATTGCTAGCCGGGCTGGCATATCCATGGCTAATGGCTGCCACTGCTCGGATTGCCCTGTCTCGTTCCTGTCGCCGACCAGCAGTAGAGGGGACCCTCTGTGGCGGGGAAGTGGAGGACCCCTGCCGTCGGGCGAGTTCGGATCTGGAGAGCGAGTTTTGTTGCCGCGTCGGGTTTCCAGCCAGTCCCAAGCATCATGTGGGGTGAGAAAGAAGTGTGTTTCCACCTCTGAAGTTACCCTAATGCAGGCGGGAACAACATGGCGTAGGGGAGATTGGGTTGGCACAACTTCCACTTGACAGCCAGGTAGAAAGATCTATGTTGCTGTACTTCCCTAGTGTAGTCCCGGAATATCATCACCCTGCTGTTCCCGATCTGTAGATTCTGCTTCTAACGGGCTCTTTGTAAGATAAAGTCTCAATCCTGATAATGTAGTAGTCTCACCACCAGTGGGCGGGGTGGAGCACCAGGTTTAGGTGGTCTAGCCGGGACCTTGTGGGCACGTTCCAGTGCATAGAAGGGGGAGAGACCCTCCGGGGCTACCTCCATTTTCAGCCAAGTGTCCAGGTACTGGACCGCATCAGCCCCCTCTTCTCGTTCCGGGACGCCTACAATGCGGATGTTATTCCTCCTTGAGCGCCCCTCGCTGTCTTCAGCCCTCATTTCTAGCACTTTGACCCTGTTTACCAGTTCTTTCAGGGTATCTTGTAGGGTGGCGACCGTGTCCGGCATGTCCTTCAGGGCAGTCTTATTGGTCACCACTCTCTCTTTAATTTTGCGGTGTTCATCTCCCAACAGGGTGAGATCCGTCCCAATGGCGTCCATCTTCGCCTCCCCCGCCTCTCGCGAGGAGGTAATGGCCTGCATGATGTCGACCAGGGTGGGGTCTCTGGGTTGTCTCCCCCCACGTCCTCCAGACGCATTCTCGTCGTAGTCAGTGTGCTGCTCCTGTTCATCCATCCGTAGGACCTCATACCCCTTTTTCCTTTACAACCTTCCCATCATGCGATCCATTGGCGAAAGTGGTGAACTGCTTGTTCAATTTTCGTGAGTCCCAAACTCCCAGGTCAAGTGTTATGTGGACACACACCAGTGATCGCAATGTCGTCAGGTCTCCAGTCCTCGTGAGCTTTCTCAGGAGGTATCTCTGCCTAATGGCCGACAAAAACTTACCCATTGTGTGGGGCAGGCAATGTCAATCTATAGGGGCTCTTGGTAGGCACCTCAAGTGTCTCAGGAGTATGGGTAGACCAGTCAGGAACATGGGCCCAGCCCCAAACAGAGGTCTGGCAGCAACGTAGCGTTAGCACTGTAATGCCCCCTGTCAGCAGGGTCAGGGTCCAGTGTCTCATTCGCTTAAGAGGTGCGTACTATGACCAGCCCAGTCAGCGTAGTACTCATGTGCTTCTAGGGGTTATACACCACATGCCCCTCACCGGGTAGGTCTTCCCTCCAGGCTCAGTATATTAGTGTTGTGAGCAGCTCCTCACCCCAGTCTGGGCACCATTTTTCCTTCAGCTCCAAACTTCAGGCTCTTTCTGGCGACGGGTTGTGGGACAGTTAACGCCTACAAAATGCCCACGCGGGATCCCTTATTGCCGACCTGTATATATAGGTCCTCTGGGCACTGCTCAACAGGCCCTTGCAGGGTGTTCCTGAGCGTAGGGCAACAGTGCTGCAGTCCGCCGTCCGCCCCACTCGGTCTCACTGCATTTCCACTGCAGGTTCAGGACAGTCTGGTCGAGCCCTTAGTTTCGCGTGTGCTCCTCTCTGCGGTAGGCCACAGGTCCCCTGTGCGCCCGGTCTCTGGTAATCCCAGCTTTTCGGTCTTCCCAGCCCGCTTCGATTCCTTGGCGATATAATTGCTTCCCAGAGTGTAGGCCATTATGTGTAGCACGCTGGGGGAATTGGAAATATGTCCTTTGCAGAAGAGTTAGCCCGGCAGTGAACAGCCTCACCTCAGCACAGCCAGAGTCTCCCGCCATCTTGAAGTCAGGCATCATCTTCCGATCGGCAACTCTCACCGCCCCTCAGCCTCACCGCTTGGTGGTCCCTCAGGTTAGTTCCAGGCTTCACTCGTCCTCCGATCTGCTGTCCATGAGGCTGGAGTGTTCACTGGGGGCCACATAAGCGTGTTAGGATGACTTGCCCTGCCAGTCACGCACCTCCCCGCAGGAAGCACACAAACTTGCTGGTCCCCTGCAGAAGTCGAGCGTTGCAGTTCGGCGATGACACCGGGGGCGCTCCGCCGCCCCCCCCTCCCCCCCAGGACTCAGCACTCTCCTACCGCGCTCATAGCCAGTCCGCTCCTCCACTCCAATTCAGAGCCGCCCTTTTGGGGTTAGGATGCAGCGCCAGGTGGCGGCGCTCTGCTCTCCCCGTACTCCACTCTCTCGCCAGAACTGCCACCAGCCTCTGCACCAGGGTCAGGCTCAGGACCCCCGCCGCTCCTCAGGTGCAGTCCGTAAAACACACAGGGCGTTGTAGTTCGCGTCGATCACCCTGTTAGTTCACGGCCACCATCTTAGGTCGCCGCGGCCAGTGCACAGTCGGGACAAAGAATCATTCCTTGTTCTGCAATCCAGCCACCTACACCGTCGAGGAAGCTCCCACCAGGGCATCAGATATTCCCATTCGGGATGGGCGATTAGGGGCCCCCTTAATACAGCAGGATCGATTACAGCGGAGGGATGTCACGGAGGAGCTCCGAGGTCCGCTTCCTTCTATATCGGTGACAGGCCACGCCCCCACTGAAAACTTCCCCCATGTAGGACACGTCATATTCCTCTTGCCTTAGACTCAAAAGACAATCAACATGGTGGTACTGGAGATGACTGGAATGATGCATCCCATTATTATAATGAGGATAATCTTCTTTGAAGCTTCAGGATGCCAGTGTGCTAGACATCCACCCAGACACTGCTATAAACCTTCCAGAGATGATTCAGCCTTTTTCTGCTATTTATTTATTTAGTGTATTTTATATAGCGCACAGCTACCCCAACGGGGTGTCCCGGCGCTCCTGCACAGGTGCTGAATCTTGTCCAATGGAGTTTAGCAGAAAAGAAAAGTTTTCAGCGCTTTGCGAAAAGGCAACTCTTCCTGAATCATCCGGATGGAGATGGGAAGTCTATTCCATTGTGAAGAGACGCACACCTGGAAAGTTTTTCCCCCCGGTCGGGCTTTTTTGAATCTAGGGGTGGACAGCAGGTATTTCGAGTTGGATCGAAAATGTCTGGTGTTGCTGTATGGACAGGAGGGAGGAGGATAGATAAGCAGATCCCTTTCCCTTGATTGCGCGATGGGCTAGGGTGAGTGCTTTAAACTCTGCTCTCTTATGAACTGGTAACCAATGTAACCTTCGGCGATGTGGCGAAACGTGCTCTCGAAGAGAAATGCCACAGACCAGCCGAACAGCCGCATTTTGAACTATCTGTAGCCTCTGACAAAGGCCAGAAGCAAGTCCAAGGTAAAGACCGTTTGCATAATCTAGAGGAGATGTTATTAATGCCTGAACAATGACTTTCCTGGTGTTGCTAGGAAGAAAGTTGATACATTTTTTAATCGTCCTGATTTTAGAGAAACAGGCAGCTGAAACGGTCTGAACTTGATTATGGAAGGAGAGACTGGAATCCCATCTAACCCCCAGGTTTCTTACTGATTCTTTGGGGGAGGGGGCCGCACTCAGATCTAGTGGCCACCAGAGGTTCGAGTCCAAGGGAGAAGCTTGATGGAAAAAAAGGACCTCAGATTTTCCTGCTTTCAATCTAAGAAAATTATTGTCCATCCAGCTGGCGATGTTACGGAGGCAGTCTTTAAGTGGGTCAAAGGTGGACTGGGTAGGGGCATCATAGGAAAACGAGCTGAATGTCGTCAGCATGCGAGGTAACCTTAATTCCTGTCTGGGAAATTAAATCAGCCAGGGGAGAAAAATAAACATTAAACAGAAGAGGGCTCAATGAGGAGCCCTGGGGGACTCCCCACTTGAGGGGGCGACTCTCTGAGGTGTAAGAGGAGTAAACACAGCCTGAGTGTGATTGGATAAAAAAGAGGGCAGCCAGTCTAAGACCCTACCTTGAATGCCTATGGATCGAAGACGATCCAGCAGGACGGGGTGAGAGACGGTGTTGAATGCTGCGGAAAGATCCAGCAGCACCAACACCGCTCTTGAACCCCTGTCCAACTTCCATCGTACGGAGTCAGCCATCTCTATCAGGGCTGACTCGGTGCTATAACCTGGTCTAAATCCAGCTAGTTGCTGATGCACCTGCTTTTCAAGAATCTTGGCTGGGGCGGGCAGTAAGGAGATGGGCCTGTAGTTGGCCGGGTCATCAGGGTCTGCGCTAGCTTTTTTAAGAATGGGAATTAGTTGGGCATGTTTCCATGGGTACACAGTCAAAATATCGAGTTGTAAATTTCGACCTACCAAAATATCGTGTTTGAAATTTCGAAGGAACAGAATATCGATGTCAAGAATATCGTAGGACAGAATATCGACCCTAAGGTAAGTAATATCGAATGTATTTATATCGATGTAAGTAATATCGAAGTTAGTAATATCGATAGCATATTTATCGATGTAACTAATTTCGATGTCACTAATATCGATATTTGTATTATTTTTATGTTTTTTATTATGTATGTGTTATATGTTTCTGTTAAATATTTAAATTAATTTATATTATATGTGTATTATTTTTATATATTAATACATTTATTTTTAAGTAAATTATATGTTTTAGTACCGGAGCGGGTTGTAGGTTTATAGGGGAATAGGGTGGGAAGTAATTTAATTGTAAATAATTAATGATTTTTTATGTATAAATAATTTTTTATTTAATTATTAATTGGCAATTAATTATTTTAATTGATAAATTAATTATTTAGTTGGTAAATTAATTATTTAATTGGTAATTAATGTTAATTTTTATTAAATGTTATGTTTTAGTACCGGAGCAGGTTGTGGGTTTATAGGGGAATAGGGTGGGAAGTAATTTAATTGTAATTAAATATTTTTTTTATGTATAATTTATTTTGTAATTACTTATTAATTGGCAATTAATATTTTTAATTGATAAATTAATTTTTTAATTGGTAATGAATGTTAATTTAAATTAAATGTTATGTTTTAGTACCGGAGCGTGTTGTGGGATTATAGGGGTATTGGGTGGGAAGTAATTTAATTGTAAATATTTAATTATTTATAAATTTTTTGTTATGGATAATTAATGTATTAATTAATTATTAATTGGCAATTAATTATTTGAATACATAATTAATTTATTTAATTGGCAATTAATATTTGTAATTTGTAATTATATTTTAATCAGTAGAAAAATTCATCAATTAATTGGTAAACATTTATTTTTTATTTTGTATATTGTTTCTTTATTGTTTTTTAATTGTGATTTAAATTTAAAAAATATATATTATTTTTATGATAAATAGTTTATTTTTTTATATTTATTATTTGGTGAGTAATATTTAATAATTATTATTTATTGGTGTTTGTTGTTAATTTATTGTCAAATAATTCTTCAAATGTTATTGGTTTTATTAATTATTAATAGTTTTTTATTGCTGTGAATGTATTAAAAAAATTAATTATACAATATTGCAAATATAAACATTAATTATAAGTATGTTAAAATAAAATTCTACGCTATTAAACGCTTTCCCTACTGTTGCACCCTTTGGAGTTGGAATAGTAATTTTTTCCCCCTACGCTATCCAAAGCTTTCCCTACTGTTGCACCCTCTGGAGTTGGAATAGTTATTTTTCACCCTACGCTATCCAACACTTTCCCTACAGTTGCACTCTTTGGAGTTGGAATAGTAATTTTACCAACGTTTTCCCTACTGTTGTACCCTCTGGAGTTGGAATATTATTTTTTACCCGTACGCTATCCAACACTTTCCCTACTGTTGCACCCTTTGGAATTTGAATAGTAAATTTTCCACCTACGCTATCCAACGCTTTCCTTACTGTTGCACCCTCTGGAGTTGGAATAGTAATTTTTACCCGTACGCTATCCAACGCTTTCCCTACTGTTGCACTCACTTGAGTGGGAATAGTAATTTTTCCCCCTACGCTATCCAACGTTTTCCCTACTGTTGCACCCTCTGGAGTTGGAATAGTAATTTTTCCACCTACGCTATCCAACGCTTTCTCTACTGTTGCACCCTTTGGAGTTTGAATAGTACATTTCCCCCCTACGCTATCCAACACTTTCCCTACTGTAGCACTCTCTGGAGTGGGAATAGTAATTGTTCCACCTACGCTATCCAACTCTTTCCCTACTGTTGCACTCTTTGGAGTTGGAATAGTAATTTTACCCCTACGCTATCCAATGATTTCCCTACTGTTGCACCCTCTGGAGTTGGAATAGTAATTTTTACCCGTATGCTATCCAATGATTTCCCTACTGTTGCACTCACTGGAGTGGGAATAGTAATTTTTACCCACCCGCTATCCAACGCTTTCCCTACTGTTGCACTCTCTGGTATGGGAATAGTAATTTTCCCCCTACGCTATCCAACGTTTTCCCTACTGTTGCACCCTCTGGAGTTGGAACAGTAATTTTTCCACCTACGCTATCCAACGCTTTCCCTACTGTTGCACCCTTTGGAGTTAGAATAGTAATTTTTACCCTTACGCTATCCAATAATATTTATATTTATTTATGTATTTTATGTTACATAATGTTGTATTTAATTAATTTTTATAATATTGAAAGTATATTTAATTGTTTTTATTTATTAAATATAATTATTTATTATTATTTGTTATTATGTTATGAGTGTTGATGTATTTGTAATTTATAGTATTTGTTAATATTTTTTAATTAATTAAAAAATATTTATATATTATTATTAATTAAGTATATATTAAATATTCTATGTTAAATTTTAATTAAATGTTTAATATTAAATATGTATTATTTAATCATTTTAAACATTATAACATATTTTTAAATACATTTAAATTATATAGAAGTATTATTAACTTATTTTAACTTTTTTTTTTTACAAAAAAACCGATGTTTTTAATTACGATATTTTTAACATCGATATTTTAGTTTCGATATTTTTGTACTTACCATGTTGTAGATAGGGTGTCGATATACTTGCCTTCGATATTCCAGCGTCGATATTTTGTCTGTCGATATTCTGACCCTCGATATTCTGTCATAGATTCGTTTCCATGAGTCAGGGTATATGCCAGTCCTGAGGGAATCATTCCAGATGCCGTTAAGAATAGGGTTGAGAAGGGGGGCCAGCACATTATATTGTTTGGCCGGCATGGGGTCGATTGGTGATCCTGACCTACATTTTAAAAGTTCAGCAAGGGAACTGTCTAAGGTGATCTCCTCGAATTCTGAAAAAACTGGGACTGACGCGGGGTGATCCACTGACTGTTGCTGCACGGAAAGGAATCATAAATGGATGCAATTTTTTTCTCAAAATAGTCAGAAAGACGAGTGCAGAGGGACTGTGACACCGGGGAATGGCATTTGAGGGCTCCGGGGTCCGTGAAGGATCTTACAGTATTGAAAATTTCCTTGGTGGAGCCTTGAGCTCTGTTGATTTTCTCCTCCAGGTAGCTTCTTTTATGATCAATAATCTTTTTCCGGTATTCTTTAAGAGCTGTTTTATATTTACGAACATCTCCAACGTCGCTCTAAAAGTTTACAGGCTGATTTACACTTGCGGAGCTCATCGGAATACCAGGGTGAGAAAGGCGCAGAACGACAAGTTTTAATGGGCCTAAGGGGAGCAATGGAATCAATGGCCGAAGAGATCTTTTTGTTAAAATTGGCCAGGCGAGAGTCCAGATCTAGCGCGTCCAGAGGGGCCGCAGAAGGAAGACATACGGCTAAACTATCTGGAGAGATCTTGCTCCAGTTTCGGCCGACCTCCTTGGCCGGTAACCTAGGTCTGTCTTGATGAGACAGAAGAATGGTAAACGGAATGAAGTAGTGATCAGACCAGATCACCGGACTGGGCTTACTGATAGTAATTTCCGCTAGGTTTGAGCAGATAAGATCTAATGTATGCCCAGCCTTATGAGTGGGAAAGGAGACCCGCTGGTTTAATCCCCCGTCAGTCAGGGTGGATAAAAAGTTACAGCTGATAAGATCGGAAGTGTCTTCCACATGGAGATTAAAGTCACCAAGCAGGGTAAAATTCGCATAGTGGGAGCTAGCCTGAAGCACAAAATCTAAAAGAGCAGGGAGGCAGGATGTACTGGATGTTGGGGGACGATAAACAAGTAGACCTGAGCAAGTAATATTTGGGGCCAGTTTTATACAAAAAGGTAGTGCTTCTATGGATTTGATTTGACCATAGGGAAAAGATGAGATGGTCCATTGAGACCTTTAGATTATGGCTACGCCTCCACCATGGTTGTGACTTTGCCTATGGGCACACAAGATGTTATAACCGGGGGGAATAGCCAGACACAAAGCTGGGTTAGTATCATCACCCAACCAAGTTTCTGTGAGAAAAAGGAGGTCCCACCTATTATCCATTAAAGTCTGGGCAATGTCTAAGGAGTGTTTTACCAGAGAGCGGCAGTTGATAAGACCCGCTTTGAGAGTTAAAGTTCTTCTGTTTGGAAGGGACGTGGCCGGAGACTGTAAGAGTGATCATTGGCATACAGGGCTGCCTGCTTCCGGTCTAGGGCTGCAGGGCTTACAAGGGTAAGAGGTGGAATAAAGATCCGAAGAAATGGTGTATAGAAAGGTGCAGTGATTAGGCCTTAGCGAAAGTAACATCTGTCTACTATAAGAGATGGTAGTTAGGGAGCCAAAACCGGCAGAGTCTCTGGCCCCGGCCGCATCACGGTCGCGGACGGGCGCAGACGGGCTTGCCTTTGGCGCGCCATCGGCGCGCCCGCTGCGCTCGTCTGCTGCGCGGCCGGAAAGAGGTAGACATATATAGAGGAAGAGGGTGGGATGGAACTGGCAGCTGAACCGCTACCCTACCAGTACCCCCAAGATGTTGGCTATTGCTGTGTCAGGAACCCCGTAGCAGCACCTCAATCGGCTGCAGGGGGGCCAGCAGAAGCTATGAGCACCAGTTCTCCGGCGTGTGCAGAAGGCCAAATGGGGAAGGAATTGTGCAATTTAAGATCAAAGCAAAATCCAATAAACAAATAATTTCCACAATCACTCAAAAGGTTTTAAAAAGATTTCTTCACCTCCCGGCTTTCCGCCTCAGGAGGGAAGTGCAGGCAATATGCTATGGTGATTATATGGGCTGCCTAAGTTTTAGACATACAACTACCATCCGTTGAATTTAAAATTAACGTGCTTATGGATGTTGTGCAACCTGGACAGACTTCCACAGAACTGCTTCTTCATTTTAAAGAAATCCTGATAGACAAACTAATAGGCACTTGGGCCAAACCGTACCGTTGCCCACCAGTATATAGAGTTGCCAGAATACCTACATCTGCCCCGTGTGATCCTCCTTTCCTCATGCAACACCCTGCACCTAAAATCTTGGTTGCCCAGGTGTCCATGAGTAGGCTCAACCAGTACTCAATCCGTAATCATTTCCTACTATGCCTCTTGATAGGGAATCAGAACATGTGAAGGCATTCAGGACGAGGATGTTTTCCATAGCCAGCCTTGCTCTTCGTCCAGTAAATGCCAGCAGCCTCCTCGGGCAATACTTGCATGCTTAATGGAATATGGTCAGCGAGATCTTGCCAACAGCATCAACCTTGCACTGCTCCTTCAAGATGGCCAGAATGCAGCAAAATATGCTATGTGCTGTGGGCTAGAGACCACTGACTACATGGGCAGAGCAGTTGGTACAAGTGTGGTTCTTCGGCACCACACGTGGATAAGATCAACAGGCTTCACAGGTGAGGTTCAGGTGTCACTAATGGACATGCCATTTTATGGCACCATCTATTAGGAGAAACGTTAGATTCAACCATGGATGCTTCAAGGAAAGTAGGGCTGCGGAACGCTCCCTCATTCTTTCTGCAACCATGCAGCAGTATCCACAACAGTTTTGCTCCTCTCAAGACTTTGGAAGAGACTTGGCATTAAAGGCCTGGCTTCTATCCATCAATGGGAAGCTGGGGCATGTAATATGGACACCAGGGCAGAGTGGGGTCTTGGGTCCTGTTCCAGGAAGCTCTGCTCCTCTGAAACTGGCTGAGTTAACAGGGCCTCACTCTGGTTGTGAAGAACCTAGTGGGGTCTTTGACTGCCAGGGCAGACAAACCCAGCCGGTGACACCTAATGGATCACAGATGGCAGTTACATCTGTAGGTGGTGCATGGGGAGAACCCTAGATCTATGTATTTGCCTCCACCAAGAATGTGCAATGTCCACACATTTGCTTACTGGTGTTAACAAGAAGGCTGCCTCTCGAAGAACCACTCCACCTAGAGTGGAGCGTGGGCTTCGTATATGCCTTCTCAATGCTATTTTTCCTGCCCCAAGTTCTGAGGATCATCAGCAATGAAAGGGCTGAAGTCACCCTAGTGGCTTCAGATTGGGCCAGGAGATTGTGATACCTGGCACTTCTGGACATGAGCCATCTGTTCCTTTGATCAGTCTGTCAGGCCGTGACGTGGGCGTCAATCCATATGTTCACGAAGCATTATTGCCTTGATATCCGGGACCGGCAGAAAGGGCACTTTGACAGTTCACTCCTGCAGGATTTTCTGGTTTGAGCTATTCCACAGGCCCACTTTGCAAGGTCTGCTTTGGTACCTATTTACAAGTTGATAAATTTGCTGTTCAAAGTATCCATCAGAACACGTTACTTACGATTGAGAATGCTCTTTGTGCTAGAGACTTCTAGCTATAGATTCCTTACCATTTGAATATTTCCCAGGCGTCAGTCTGGATCTGGGAACTTTTTCAGCAGTAATTGCATGCCAAAAAGTGGGGTCTTGTGGTTCTGCACTGATGCCATTCCACTCCGGAAATGATGTGCATCACTTTGGCGCACTGACCTCTCTTCTCTTCGTTCAGTTCTGCTGGATTCAGAGCTCCCTTTGTGTTTTTACTTCAATATTTTCCAGTTTGCAAGGGATGGCAACCCCAAAAACTACAGATTTCAAAACCTTTAGTGACGGATCCTCACCAGGTATGCAAACCTGGTGGTGAGCGCACAACTCCAAGACTTGCACGTTGATGAACCTGAAGCCATCAGGGAACGCAGGCAAAACTCTAAGTTGCCAAGCATAAGAAGACTCTGTGTCGGGGCATTTCCAAATCATTGTCTGCGTCCAAGGTCCGTTTCCGATCAAGTTTTCATTCCATGAGTCACTGAAGTCACAGAAGAGTCCAGTCTTTCACATAAATCTCAAAGTGGGATTCCACTCCCCTTGGGCCTCTTGCATTCCCCTGAGCAAGAGTGGGGGCAGCACTGCTCTTCTTAGTTTCGCTCCAGAAGTTGCCGACATCAGAGCCAATCCGTAATTCGTGCTGGCACAGCCCAGATTTCCAGGGCTGAATGCCATACCGCTTCAGATCGAAGAGTTCCACACAGCCATACTCCTGTTTTTAGTATATCTACCGACTCCCTCTGGTACGCCAGTCGCAGGGCCCTCTATCTGGAGTAGCAGCAGTGGATTCGCCCTTGGCACCCGTTGGACCTTCCAAGTCCATCTTGCCTCTGGGTCCACTGTCTACCCCACTTGCACCCCTGAGATCCATGCTGGCCCCATGTTCCTTGCTGTTCAAGCCTACTCTGTCAATGCCAGAGGAGGAGGAAGCAATCATTCTGTCTGATGTTGAGTCTGCGCCAAAGCGACCTCGACTGAAATCGCGATGCATAGGTTGGCCCAAGTTCCCAATCTCCATTTCCCTATCATGGAGGTAAAAGCTAATATGCTTACCAAGGTCCTGGAACCTGGATAGACTTTTGCTGAGCCTCTCTTCCCTTTTAATTAGGTTCTGATGGGCTCTTTATTAGCGGTCTGGGACAAATCTTGCTCTGGAGCCTCTGTCAGTGGGCAAATTGCGAGGCGCCATCGTCCTGCTCTGGTCGACCCTCTCTTACTCTTGCAGCACCTTTCACCTGACAGCCTTGTGGTTCAGGCCACCATGAGTCAGTCTATACCAAACACATTTCCTACCACCCCCCAACAGGGAATCCTAACGAGTGGAAACATTCAGCAAGAGGGTATTTTCCTCCAGCAGCCTGGCCTTCTGATTTGTCAACGCCAGCTATTTGTTGGTATTCTGCTGCACAAGTCCTTCCTGGTGTACCTGATTATCCTCGCCCTGTCCTGGCTTAAGCAATTCAGGATGGTCATAATGCAGCCAAGCTCATGATTTGTTGTAGTCTTGACACCACCGATTCCATCAAGCAAGCTATTGGTACAAGTGTTGCCATTCATGGCAATGATCCACTGGGTTCTCTGGCGACATCCAGTCCTCCTTCTTGGACATGCCCTTTGACAGGACTCAGTTTAGAGACAAAGATGATTGTGCTTTTGAGCAATTTAAAGAGAGTAGGTCTACCGTTCGCTCTCGGGGCCTCTCCACCCCACCAACTGCACCAGTTCCATTGCTTGCTTTGTGGTTTTGGAGAAGGTACCCCTTTCCCCCAGACTGTCTGACCACCTCTAGGGGCCAAGCACTTTTGTGGTCACAGCTGAGCTGCCCACTACTCATGCGATTTTTTTTCTGGGTTTGTCAGGTTGCTTTATTGCTAGCTGGAGGCTGTGTATATATGTATGTATATGTATGTATGTATATATATATATATATATATATATATATATATGTATATATATATATGTTAGACAAGCTTGCTGCAGAATTTGTCCCTCCATGCTGCAAAATCCTATTAGCTGACAATGGTAAAGCTCTGCTGAGTGGTTTGGTGATTCTCGTTATAATTATGATAATGACGTTGATGAAAGATTTTGGGTGGTACACAAAGGAACGTTTCTCATTTTTCAATATGATTGTACCAAGCTCCTTGTATTAGTTAACGCCTATCTGAGACAGACCCATGGTGACCAAGTTATGAAAATTCCCATTGTTACTTTGGCATTAAAGTGAGTTGTCTATCCTTTGGGCACCAAACCTTTCATATTCAATATAATGCAAGGGACCATGCCTCACATAAATTGATACTCCCACTTTGTATCAGGCGAATGCAGAACCTCTACAATGTATATCACAGAAAGGGGTCTCAACAGTGTCTGGGAGTTCTTCAGGCACATCAGAGGCGTATAGGAGCCCAAACAAATTGGTGCAAATAGACATGGTGCTCCTGGGCCCATTTGCGAGGTGTGCAACCTGAATACAGAGTGTAAATATTGTGCTACTAAAACATAACCAAGATATTGACTACTCAAATATTGTGAAGGTGAGTCTATGTTGGTAAGTCTTCTTTACTGTACTTAACTCCACATACATCTACTGGGACAATTTGTATATCTTCAATGTATTAGATGTGGAGTTAAGAATAGTAAATCTGTGCTTAAAGTTAAAATATTCTGGCTTCAATATTTTGGAGGCATAATATTTTTGTGCATACAAACCTTCGTGAATATTGTCCTGAGGCTTATCCTCTGCCATGAAGACTTATTTTCCTACATTTGTTTCTTAGAAAACTAAGTTCAGGAAGTCTGGACTGATTTGATAAATTTATTGTTCACAAAATAAAGTTTAATATCCGAAAGATTAGTTGAATGTAAGAATTACTGACTCCTGCATTCAAGTTTTATTTAGGGAATAAGGACATCTCCTAAAGTTAATGTTTGCTTAAAGAAAAAAGGTTCTAAATCACCAAGCTGACTGTAAGACCAGAGATAAACATTCATTGTTTCCAGCCATGGCTTATCTCTGAAAGTAGGACATATTGTCTCATTTGACTGATTTCGAAATTAACATGTAAATCATGGAAATTATTTAAATTAAGAATTTATCTGCACCAAAATTAGGATCCATCAGCTGATTTCAATGTTAGCAAAATTAACTTGTAAATCATTGAGAGGATTTGGGTTTAGTACTCATCAGCTGATTTCAGTGTTAGCAAAAGAAATGTAAATCCCTGAGAGGAATTGGAATCAGTGCTCATCAGCTGATATCAGCATTAGCTAAATAAACTCAATGTTTCTGCTCATTTCAGTTTTCGTAAAATAAGCTTATAAACCAGCAACAGGATTTGAATTTCGGACTCATCAGCTGATTTCAATGTTGGCAAAGTAAGGATCATATTTATTAAAGAGTAGCGTCACTCTTGTGCCTCGTAACGGGGCGCAAGAACGATGCCACTATTAAGTTAGATTTATCAAGCCATGCAAGGCCACTGTGTGGCTTAACAAATCTAGAGTAATGCAACACTGCACAAATCGTTGCATTATTGCAGTGGAAGAAGAGTTGCGCGGCAGCCAGGGCAACTGACGCCGGAACCCGGGGGCTCGCGGTTTGATCCCCTGTGCCGGCAGCAGATCAGCCCAGCACCATCTGACTCAGGGCAATAGCTTGCTTAATCTTCCCGAGGGCCCCGAGCGCCTTGACACCTTCGGGTAATTGTTTGCGCTTTACAAATACTGAACATTTACATTGTGCCCCTGGGAGGCGCTGCATGGTTGTTCCCATGCACCACCCATGGATTTTGGTGCATTCGCAGATTTACCATTACTGGTAGACCGGGGAATGCTTTAAAATGCTACAAAGTGCCCAGAGGAGGTTTAACAAGGAGAAATATATTTAGTTCTCCTTGTTTTTTTCACTATGTGTGCTTCATTTTGCAGCACACATGGAGGAAAATGCCTCTGAATTTTTTGTGTAGGACGGTGTTCCTTCCTGCACAACAACAATCCTGCTTACAATGCAGGCAACCTTGCACCATGATGCAAGGGTACCTGGGTTGGTGCTAGACAGCACATTGTGCGCCAGCACTTGAAAATTACAGGAATGTGCCATATAAGGTTAAGTACACTGCATTCCTGCTCTTTCCAATCATTCAGAGCAGCAAGGTCACTTGCTGTACTGCATGATTTTTTTTATTATTATATAAAAATGCCTCTCAAGTTGTAAATCAGCAAGAGGATTTGAATTCAGAACTCAACAGTTCAAAAAAAAGGATTCATCTGCTGAATTCATGTTTTTATAAAATAACCAGCAAATTGGTTTGAAATCTGGATTCATCATCTCAAAAATCAAGACTCATCTGCTGATTTCATTTTTTTTTAATGGTAAGCTTATAAACCAGAAACACAATTTGAATTCAGGATTAATCTGCCCCAAAATCATCTGCTGATTTCAATGTTGGCAAAATAAAGGTGTAAATTACCATTATGATATGAATTTGTGACTCATCAGCTCAAAAATCAGGACCTATCTGCTGATTACAGTTTTTGTAAAATAAGCTTGTAAACTAGCAACGTGATTTGAATTCAGGAATCATCATCTTCAAAATCAGGACTCATCTGCTGATTTCAATATTAGCAAAATGAAGGTGTAAAATAACAAGATGATTTGAATTCAGGACTCATCAGCGCGGAAATCTGGATTCATCTGCTGATTTCAGTTATTTTCAATAAAGTAAGCTTATAAACCAGCAACACGATTTGAGTTGAGGATTCATCAGCTCCAAAATCAGGATTCATCTGCTGATTTCAGTTTTTCTAAAATAAGCTTGTAAAATAGCAACATGATTTGAATTCATGATTCATCAATAGCAAAATCAGGACTCATCTGCTGATTTCAAAGTTGGCAAAATAAAGATGTAAATTAAGAACATGATTTGAATTCAGGACTCATGATCTCAAAATCAGGACTAATCTGCTGATTTCAATGTTAACAAAATAAAGGGGTAAATTAAAATGATTTGAATTCAGGACTCATTTGCTGATTACAATGTTGGCAAAATAAAGGTGTACATTAACTAGATGATTTGAATTCCGGACGCATCTGCTCAGAAATCAGGATTCATCTGCTGATTTCAGTTTTTGTAAAAATAAGCTTGTAAACTAGCAACATGATTTGAATTCTGGATTCATCATCATCAAAATCAGGACTCATCTGCTGATTTAAAAGTTGGCAAAATAAAGGTGTAACTTAACATGATTTGAATTCAGGACTCATGTTCTCAAAATCAGGACTCATCTGCTGATTCCAATGTTAGCAAAATAAAAGTGTAAGTTAACATGATGATTTGAATTCAGGACTCATCAGCTCAAAATCAGGATTCATCTGCTGATTTCAGTTTTTGTCAAATAAGCATGTAAACTAGCAACATGATTTGAATTCAGGATTCATCATCATCAAAATCAGGACTCATCTGCTGATTTCAGTTTTTGTAAAATAAGCTTGTAAACTAGCAACATGATTTGAATTCAGGATTCATCATCATCAAAATCAGGACTCATCTGCTGATTTCAAAGTTGGCAAAATAAAGGTGTAACTTAACATGATTTGAATTCAGGACTCATGTTCTCAAACTCAGGACTTATCTGCTGATTCAAATGTTAGCAAAATAAAAGTGAAAATTAACAGGATGATTTGAATTCAGGACTCATCAGCTCAAAAATCAGGATTCATCTGCTGATTTCAGTTTTTCTAAAATAAGCTTGTGAAATAGCAACATGATTTGAATTCATGATTCATCCATAGCAAAATCAGGACTGATCTGCTGATTTCAAAGTTGGCAAAATAAAGATGTAAATTAGGAACATGATTTGAATTCAGGACTCATGATCTCAAAATCAGGACTAATCTGCTGATTTCAATGTTAGCAAAATAAAAGTATAAATTAACATGCAGATTTGAATTCACTACTCATCAGCTCAAAAATCAGGACTCATCTGCTGATTTCAATGTTGGCAAAAAAAAATATTGATGATTTGAATTCAGGACTCAGCTCGGAAATCAGGATTCATCTGCTGATTTCAGTTTTTTGTAAAATAAGCTTGTAAACTAGCAACATGATTTGAATTCAGGATTCATCTTCAAAATCAGGACTCACCTGCTGATTTCAATGTTGGCAAAATAAAGGTGTAAATTAACAAGATGATTTGAATTCAAGACTCATCAGCTCGGAAATCAGGATTCATCTGCTGATTTCAGTTTTTTTTAAAATAATTAAGCATATAAACCAGCAACACGATTTCAATGGAGGATTCATCAGCTCCAAAATCAGGACTCATCTGCTGATTTCAATGTTGGAAAAATAAAATGTGTAAATTAACAAGATGATTCAAAATCAGGACTCATGATCTCAAAATCAGGACTCAGCTGCTGATTTCAGTTTTTTATAAAATAAGCTTGAAAACCCGCAGCACGATTTGAATGCAGGATTCATCAGCTCCAAAATTAGGCCTTACCCGCTGGTTTCAATGTTAGCAAAATAAAGGGGTAAATAAAATGATTTGAATTCCAGACTCCTCAGCTCAAAAATCAGGACTCATCTGCTGATTTCATTGTTGGTAAAATAAAGGTGTTCATTAACAACATGATATGAATTCAGGACTCATGTTCTCAAAATCAGGACTCATGAGTTAATTTCAACTTTAGCAAAATAAAAGTGTAAATTAACATGATGATTTGAATTCAGGACTCATCAGCTCAAAATTCAGGATTGATCGGCTGATTTCAGTTTTTGTAAAATAAGCTTGTAAACTAGAAACATGATTTGAATTCTTTTTAGTTTAGTTTGTAGAAGGCTTTATTTCGATAAAATTTTATCTTAAAAAGCATCACAATTAAAACAATCTCACAATACAAATTCCACAAGATAAAACAAATAAAGAATGATCATACACAGTATACCATCCAGTTATAAAAAAATTGGATAACACATTAGGATTAAGAACTGATTAAACATTATTATCATTTATCTTTAGGCCTTCTTGCTCTAAGAATCCATACCCAGCTAAGAAATTTGGAGATGGCACAAACGTATATTAGCCGAGTATCTGACATGAGGATTCGTAAAGCCAAAGAGTGAGACCTAGTACCCATATTCCTGCACACTGGTTTCAGCCACCTAGATCTCGGGAGTTTATATGCAGTGCATTCGAATAAGATATGGGGCACTGTTTCCAAGATCAGCGGACAGAATGGGCATGAGCTAAGGGTACTTGGGGACACGCTCCAGCGTGCTGTAAACTCACCAAGAGGAAGGGTGCCAATCCTAAATTTAAAATACAACATGCGATCCCGCGGTTTGGTAATAAAATCAAAATAGGGCTCTAATGAGGGTACATCCTTTAAAAGAAGATAGAAACAATCCTACAATTTTTTGGATTTGAATATTTTTTATTATACACCCAGCTCCAGTAAATCTGCTTCAATTGGGATTTTGGCACAGCAGATCGAGTTGTCCATGCCTCCCCCAACCCAAGCTCAATAAGTAAGGATTTTACATTACGCAGCCAACTAATTTTTGCCCAGCCAGACATAGACAGAATTTCTGCCAGCCCTTCCGCATAATGAGCAAGTTCCGGGACTCGCCATAGACGTGACCAAAGTAACAATGGGCGGAGCTGGGCCTGGGCCTTTATCGGACAATTCCCCAAATCATACAGTACCGGAATCATAGGTGTACTTTGGGGAAGGGACAACAACGACCTAAAAAATGTATTCTCTGACTGGGTAAGCTGGACAATGTTACAGGCACCCCATAATTCTGCCCCATACAGGGACCCACTAACTGCTCTTGCGTTGTAGATCTCTACAATGGGGGAAATAGGTTTAGTTGTAGAACTACGCTGTTCTTTAAGAAGTGTGCCTGTTACCCTTTTAAGAGAGAGGACCATTTTGTTAATATGAGGGCCCCAGTGCATTCGATCGGAGAGTCTGATGCCCAAATAATCGATTTCATGATTCATCAATAACAAAATCAGGACTCATCTACTGATTTCAATGTTGGCAAAATAAAGGTGTCAATTAAGAACATGATTTGAATTCAGGACTCGTGATCTCAAAATCAGGACTAATCTGCTGATAAAAATGTTAGCAAAATAAAAGTATAAATTAACATGCTGATTTGAATTCAGAACTTATCATCTTCCGAATCAGGACTCATATGCTGATTTCAATTTTAGAAAACTAAAAGTATAAATTAACATGATGATTTGAATTCAGGACTCATGAGCTCAAAAATCAGGACTCATCTGCTGATTTCAATGTTGGCAAAAAAAGGTATAAATTAACTAGATGATTTGAATCAGGACTCATCAGCTCAGCAATCAGGATTCATCTGCTAATTTCAGTTTTTGTAAAATAAGCTTGTAAACTAGCAACATGATTTGAATTCAGGATTCAACTTAAAAATCAGGACTCATCTGCTAATTTCAATGTTGGCAAAATAAAGGTGTAAATTAAGAACATGATTTGAATTCAAAACTCATGATCTCAAAATCAGGACTCATCTGCTGATTTCAGTTTTTTATGAAGTAAGCTTATAAACCAGCAACACAAATTGAATGCAGAATTTATCAGCTCCAAAATCAGGCCTCATCTGCTCATTTCAATGTCAGCAAAATAAAGGTGTAAATTAAAATGATTTGAATTCAGGACTCATCAGCATCAAAATCAGGACTCATCTGCTGATTTCAAAGTTGGCAAAATAAAGGTGTAAATTAACAACATGATTTGAATTCATGACTCATGTAATCAAAATCGGGACTCATTTGCTGATTCCAATGTTAGCAAAATAAAAGTGTAAATTGTTATGTTATGTTATTTTATTTTATATAGCGCGCAGATGCCGCAGCCAAGAGGCGTCCCGGCGCTTTAGGAGATAGTAAAACACAACACAGCAGAGGTAACCAGACAGAAATGGGACTAGACTGCGGAAAATAGGAAGGTTTTTAATGCCTTCCTAAAAGGGAGCAGGTCAGGGATGGAACGGAGTGGGGCAGGCAAAGAATTCCAGAGAGCTGCCGCCAACACTGAAAAAGAACGTCCACCCATTCTAGCTTTTTTAAAACGTGGAACAATGGCTAGATTTAACCCTGAGGATCGAAGGGCTCTGGAAGGGGCATAGTGAAGGATTGTCTGTGAGAGGATAGGAGGGGAGGCTAACTTAAGAATTTTAAAGGTTAAGCAGAGAGCTTTAAACTTAATTCTTTGACCCACAGGTAACCAGTGGAGATCTTGAATGGTTCGACGAGCAGAGACGAACTTCGGAAGGCCGACCAGCATCCTGGCCGCCGCATTTTGAACCCGCTGAAGGCGAGCTAGTTCTGCCTGATTCACGCCCAAAAACAGAGAGCTGGCATAGTCCAATCTGGTGAGAACCAAAGCTTGGACTATGATCTGTCTGGTGTCCGCATCCAAAAATTTGAAGATAGGTCGGAGGCACTGCAGGGCACCAAAACATGTACCAGCTACACGTTTAGTGTGGGGAGTGAAGGAAAGTTTGTCGTCGAGCCACACCCCAAGATTTCTAACTTCAGCTACAGGAGTGGGAACAGGGCCCAACTCGGATGGCCACCATTGGTCTCCCCATAGCCCACTTTCCCTACCAAAAATGATGACCTCGGTCTTAGAGGCATTGAGTTGGAGTCGATTATTCGCCATCCAGCCTGCCACAGCTTTAAGAGCAGACTGAAAGGTAGGGGCATCCATGTTGGAATCACCATTAAGTGCCACCGCCAGCTGCGTGTCATCGGCGTATGACACCATGGTAAATTAACATGATGATTTCAATTCAGGACTCATCAGCTCAAAAATCAGGATTCATCTGCTGATTTCAGTTTTTGTAAAATAAGCTTGTAAAATAGCAACATGATTTGAATTCGTGATTCATCAATAGCAAAATCAGGACTCATCTGCTGATTTCAAAGTTGGCAAAATAAAGGTGTAAATTAAGAACATGATTTGAATTCAGGACTCATGATCTCAATATCAGGACTAATCTTCTGATTTCAATGTTAGCAAAATAAAAGTATAAATTAACATGCTGATTTGAATTCAGGACTCATCATCTTCCGAATCAGGACTCATCTGCTGATTTCAATGTTCGCAAAATAAATGTATAAATTAACATGATGATTTGAATTCAGGACTCATCAGCTCAAAAATCAGGACTCATCTGCTGATTTCAATGTTGGAAAATAAAGGTATAAATTAACATTCTGATTTGAATTCAGAGCTTATCTTCTGAATCAGGACTTAGCTGTTGATTTTAATGTTGGCAAAATAAAAGTATAAATTAACATGATGATTTGAATTCAGGACTCAGCTCAATAATCAGGACTCATCTGCTGATTTCAAAGTTGGCAAAATAAAGATGTAAATTAAGAACATGATTTGAATTCAGGACTCATGATCTCAAAATCAGGACTTATCTGCTGATTTCAATGTTAGCAAAATAAAAGTATAAATGAACATGTTGATTTGAATTCAGAACTTATCTTCTGAATCAGGACTTAGCTGTTGATTTCAATGTTCGCAAAATAAAAGTATAAATTAACATGATGATTTGAATTCAGGACTCAGCTAAAAAATCAGGACTCATCTGCTGATTTCAATGTTGGCAAAAAAAGGTATAACTTAACTAGATGATTTAAATCGGGACTCATCAGCTTGGCAATCAGGATTCATCTGCTGATTTCAAAGTTGGCAAAATAAAGGTGTAAATTAAGAACATGATTTGAATTCAGGACTCATGATCTCAATATCAGGACTAATCTTCTGATTTCAATGTTAGCAAAATAAAAGTATAAATTAACATGCTGATTTGAATTCAGGACTCATCATCTTCCGAATCAGGACTCATCTGCTGATTTCAATGTTCGCAAAATAAATGTATAAATTAACATGATGATTTGAATTCAGGACTCATCAGCTCAAAAATCAGGACTCATCTGCTGATTTCAATGTTGGAAAATAAAGGTATAAATTAACATTCTGATTTGAATTCAGAGCTTATCTTCTGAATCAGGACTTAGCTGTTGATTTTAATGTTGGCAAAATAAAAGTATAAATTAACATGATGATTTGAATTCAGGACTCAGCTCAATAATCAGGACTCGTCTGCTGATTTCAAAGTTGGCAAAATAAAGGTGTAACTTAACGGAATTTGAATTCAGGACCCGTTCTCAAAATCAGGACTCATCTGCTGATTCCAATGTTAGCGAAATAAAAGTGTAAATTAACATGATGATTTGAATTCATGACTCATCAGCTCAGAAATCAGGATTCATCTTCTGATTTCAGTTTTTGTAAAATAAGCTTGTAAACTAGAAACATGCTTTGAATTCATGATTCATCATCATCAAAATCAGGACTCATCTGCTGATTTCAAAGTTGGCAAAATAAAGGTGTAAATTAACAACATGATTTGAATTCAGGACTCATGTAATCAAAATCAGGACTCATCTGCTGATTCCAATGTTAGCAAAATAAAAGTGTAAATTAACATGATGATTTGAATTCAGGACTCATCAGCTCAAAAATGAGGATTCATCTGCTGATTTCAGTTTTTCTAAAATAAGCTTGTAAAATAGGAACATGATTTGAATTCATGATTCATCCATAGCAAAATCAGGACTCATCTGCTGATTTCAAAGTTGGCAAAATAAAGGTGTAAATTAACAACATGATTTGAATTCAGGACTCATGTAATCAAAATCAGGACTCATCTGCTGATTCCAATGTTAGCAAAATAAAAGTATAAAGTAACATGATGATTTGAATTCAGGACTCATCAGCTCAAAAATCAGGATTCATCTGCTGATCTCAGGTTTTGTAAAATAAGCTTGTAAACTAGCAACATGATTTGAATTCAGGATTCATCATCATCAAAATCAGGGCTCATCTGCTGATTTCAAAGTTAGCGAAATAAAAGTGTAAATTAACATGATGATTTGAATTCAGGACTCATCAGCTCAAAAAAGAGGATTCGTCTGCTGATTTCAGTTTTTCTAAAATAAGCTTGTAAAATAGGAACATGATTTGAATTCATGATTCATCCATAGCAAAATCAGGACTCATCTGCTGATTTCAAAATTGGCAAAATAAAGATGTAAATTAAGAACATGATTTGAATTCAGGACTCATGATCTCAAAATCAGGACTAATCTGCTGATTTCAATGTTAGCAAAATAAAAGTATAAATTAACATGCTGATTTGAATTCAGAACTTATCTTCTGAATCAGGACTTAGCTGTTGATTTCAATGTTAGCAAAATAAAAGTATAAATTAACATGATGATTTGAATTCAGGACTCAGCTCAAAAATCAGGACTCATCTGCTGATTTCAATGTTGGCAAAAAAAGGTATAACTTAACTAGATGATTTAAATCAGGACTCATCAGCTTGGCAATCAGGATTCATCTGCTGATTTCAGTTTTTGTAAAATAATCTTTCAAACTAGCAACATGATTTGAATTCAGGATTCAACTTCATAATCAGGACTCATCTGCTGATTTCAATGTTGGCAAAATAAAGATGTAAATGAACAAGATGATTTGAATTCAAAACTCATGATCTCATAATCAGGACTCATCTGCTGATTTCAGTTTTTTATAAAGTAAGCTTATCAATCGGCAACACGATTTGAATGCAGGATTCATCAGCTCCAAAATCAGGCCTAATCTGCTCATTTCAATGCCAGCAAAATAAAGGTGTAAATTAAAATGATTTGAATTCAGGACTCATCAGCTCAAAAATTAGGACTAATCGGCTGATTACATTGTTGGCAAAATAAAGGTGTAAAATTTGAATTCAGGACTCATCAGCTCGGAAATCAGGATTCATCTGCTGATTTTAGTTTTTTCAAATAAAGTAAGCTTAGAAACCAGCAACACGATTTGAATGGAGGATTCATCAGCTCCAAAATCAGGACTCATCTGCTGATTTCAATGTTGGCAAAATAAAGGTGTAAATTAACAAGATGATTTGAAATCAGGACTCATGATCTCAAAATCAGGACTCATCTGCTGATTTCAGTTTTTTATAAAATAAGCTTATAAACCAGCAACACGATTTGAATGCAGGATTCATGAGCTCCAAACTCAGGCCTCATCTGCTGATTTCAATGTTAGCCAAATAAAGGAGTAAATTAAAATGATTTGAATTCAGGACTCATCAGATCAAAAATCAGGACTCATTTGCTGATTTCAATGTTGGCAAAAGAAAGGTGTACATTAACTAGATGATTTGAATTCAGGACGCATCTGCTGAGAAATCAGGATTCATCTTATGATTTCAGTTTTTGTAAAATAAGCTTGTAAACTAGCAACATGATTTGAATTCAGGATTCATCATCATCAAAATCAGGACTCATCTGCTGATTTCAAAGTTGGTAAAATAAAGGTGTAAATTAACATCATGATTTGAATTCAGGACTCATCTAATCAAAATCAGGACTCATCTTCTGATTCCAATGTTAGCAAAATAAAAGTATAAAGTAACATGATGATTTGAATTCAGGACTCATCAGCTCAAAAATCAGGATTCATCTGCTGATTTCAGTTTTTGTAAAATAAGCTTGTAAACTAGCAACATGATTTGAATTCAGGATTCAACATCATCAAAATCAGGGCTCATCTGCTGATTTCAAAGTTGGCAAAATAAAGGTGTAAATTAAGAACATGATTTGAATTCAGGACTCATGATCTCAAAATAAGGACTAATCTGCTGATTTCAATGTTAGCAAAATAAAAGTATAAATTAACATGCTGATTTGAATTCAGGACTCATCATCTTCCGAATCAGGACTCATCTGCTGATTTCAATGTTCGCGAAATAAATGTATAAATTAACATGATGATTTGAATTCAGGACTCATCAGCTCAAAAATCTGGACTCATCTGCTGATTTCAATGTTGGCAAAAATAAGGTATAAATTAACTAGATGATTTGAATTCAGGACTCATCAGCTCGAAAATCTGAATTCATCTGCTGATTTCAGTTTTATTAAAATAAGCTTGTAAACTAGCAACATGATTTGAATTCAGGATTCATCATCAAAATCAGGACTCATCTGCTGATTTCAAAGTTGGCAAAATAAAGATGTAACTTAACAACAGGATTTGAATTCAGGACTCGTTCTCAAAATCAGGACTCATCTACTGATTCCAATGTTAGCGAAATAAAAGTGTAAATTAACATGATGATTTGAATTCAGGACTCATCAGCTCAGAAATCAGGTTCATCTTCGGATTTCAGTTTTTGTAAAATAAGCTTGTAAAATAGAAACATGATTTGAATTCATGATTCATCATCATCAAAATCTGGACTCATCTGCTGATTTCAAAGTTGGCAAAAAAAGGTGTAAATTAACAACATGATTTGAATTCAGGACTCATGTAATCAAAATCAGGACTCATCTGCTGATTCCAATGTTAGCAAAATAAAAGTGTAAATTAACATGATGATTTGAATTCAGGACTCATCAGCTCAAAAATGAGGGTTCATCTGCTGATTTCAGTTTTTCTAAAATAAGCTAGTAAAATAGCAACATGATTTGAATTCATGATTCATCCATAGCAAAATCAGGACTCATCTGCTGATTTCAAAGTTGGCAAAATAAAGGTGTAAATTAACAACATGATCTGAATTCAGCACTCATGAACTCATAATCAGGACTAATCTGCTGATTTCAATGTTAGCAAAATAAAAGTATAAATTAACATGCTGATTTGAATTCAACACTCATGAACTCAAAATCAGGACTTATCTGCTGATTTCAGGTTTTCTAAAATAAGCTTGTAAAATAGCAACATGATTTGAATTCATGATTCATCAATAGCAAAATCAGGACTCATCTGCTGATTTCAAAGTTGCCAAAATAAAGATGTAAATTAAGAACATGATTTGAATTCTGGACTCATGTTCTCAAAATCAGGACTCATCTGCTGATTTCAAAGTTGGCAAAATAAAGGTGTAAATTAAGAACATGATTTGAATTCAGGACTCATGATCTCAAAAATAAGGACTAATCTGCTGATTTCAATGTTAGCAAAATAAAAGTATAAATTAACATGCTGATTTGAATTCAGGACTCATCATCTTCCGAATCAGGACTCATCTGCTGATTTCAATGTTCGCGAAATAAATGTATAAATTAACATGATGATTTGAATTCAGGACTCATCAGCTCAAAAATCTGGACTCATCTGCTGATTTCAATGTTTGCAAAAATAAGGTATAAATTAACTAGATGATTTGAATTCAGGACTCATCAGCTCGAAAATCTGAATTCATCTGCTGATTTCAGTTTTATTAAAATAAGCTTGTAAACTAGCAACATGATTTGAATTCAGGATTCATCATCAAAATCAGGACTCATCTGCTGATTTCAAAGTTGGCAAAATAAAGATGTAACTTAACAACAGGATTTGAATTCAGGACTCGTTCTCAAAATCAGGACTCATCTACTGATTCCAATGTTAGCGAAATAAAAGTGTAAATTAACATGATGATTTGAATTCAGGACTCATCAGCTCAGAAATCAGGTTCATCTTCGGATTTCAGTTTTTGTAAAATAAGCTTGTAAAATAGAAACATGATTTGAATTCATGATTCATCATCATCAAAATCTGGACTCATCTGCTGATTTCAAAGTTGGCAAAAAAAGGTGTAAATTAACAACATGATTTGAATTCAGGACTCATGTAATCAAAATCAGGACTCATCTGCTGATTCCAATGTTAGCAAAATAAAAGTGTAAATTAACATGATGATTTGAATTCAGGACTCATCAGCTCAAAAATGAGGGTTCATCTGCTGATTTCAGTTTTTCTAAAATAAGCTAGTAAAATAGCAACATGATTTGAATTCATGATTCATCCATAGCAAAATCAGGACTCATCTGCTGATTTCAAAGTTGGCAAAATAAAGGTGTAAATTAACAACATGATCTGAATTCAGCACTCATGAACTCATAATCAGCACTAATCTGCTGATTTCAATGTTAGCAAAATAAAAGTATAAATTAACATGCTGATTTGAATTCAACACTCATGAACTCAAAATCAGGACTTATCTGCTGATTTCAGGTTTTCTAAAATAAGCTTGTAAAATAGCAACATGATTTGAATTCATGATTCATCAATAGCAAAATCAGGACTCATCTGCTGATTTCAAAGTTGCCAAAATAAAGATGTAAATTAAGAACATGATTTGAATTCAGGACTCATCAGCTCAACATTCAGGATTGATCTGCTGATTAAAATTTTTGTAAAATAAGCTTGTAAACTAGAAACATGATTCATCAATACCAAAATCAGGACTCATCTACGGATTTCAAAATTGGCAAAATAAAGGTGTAAATTAAGAACATGATCTGAATTCAGCACTCATGAACTCATAATCAGGACTAATCTGCTGATTTCAATGTTAGCAAAATAAAAGTATAAATTAACATGCTGATTTGAATTCAGCACTCATGAACTCAAAATCAGGACTTATCTGCTGATTTCAGTTTTTCTAAAATAAGCTTGTAAAATAGCAACATGATTTGAATTCATGATTCATCAATAGCAAAATCAGGACTCATCTGCTGATTTCAAAGTTGGCAAAATAAAGATGTAATTTAAGAACATGATTTGAATTCAGGACTCATGATCTCAAAATCAGGGCTAATCTGCTGATTTCAATGTTAGCAAAATAAAAGTATAAATTAACATGATGATTTGAATTCAGGACTCATCAGCTCAAAATCAGGACTAATCCGCTGATTTCAATGTTAGCAAAATAAAAGTATAAATTAACATGCTGATTTGAATTCAGAACTTATCTTCCGAATCAGGACTTATCTGCTGATTTCAATGTTAGCAAAATAAAAGTATAAATGAACATGATGATTTGAATTCAGGACTCATCAGCTCAAAAATCAGGACTCATCTGCTGATTTCAATGTTGGCAAAAAAAAGGTATAACTTAACTAGATGATTTAAATCAGGACTCATCAGCTCGGCAATCAGGATTCATCTTCTGATTTCAGTTTTTGTAAAATAAGCTTTTAAACTAGAAACATGATTTGAATTCATGATTCATCATCATCAAAATCAGGACTCATCTGCTGATTTCCAAAAGTTGGCAAAATAAAGGTGTAAATCAGGGGTCTCCAAACCGGTCCTGGAGGGCCGAACGCATGCCAGATTTTTAAAATAACTACATGTATCTCAATGGGGATATGCACAAAATCTGGCATGGATCCGGCCCTACAGGACCGGTTTGGAGACCCCTGGTATAAATTAGCAACATGATTTGAATTCAGGGTTCATCTAATCAAAATCAGGACTCATCTGCTGATTCCAATGTTAGCAAAATAAAAGTATAAATTAACATGATGATTTGAATTCAGGACTCATCAGCTCAAAAATGAGGATTCATCTGCTGATTTCAGTTTTTCTAAAATAAGCTTGTAAAATAGCAACATGATTTGAATTCATGATTCATCCATAGCAAAATCAGGACTCATCTGCTGATTTCAAAGTTGGCAAAATAAAGGTGTAAATTAAGAACATGATTTGAATTCAGGACTCATGATCTCAAAATCAGGACTAATCTGCTGATTTCAATGTTAGCAAAATAAAAGTATAAATTAACATGCTGATTTGAATTCAGGACTCATCATCTTCCGAATCAGGACTCATCTGCTGATTTCAATGTTAGCAAAATAAAAGTATAAATTAACATGATGATTTGAATTCAGGACTCATCAGCTCAAAAATCAGGACTCATCTGCTGATTTCAATGTTGAAAAATAAAGGTATAAATTAACTAGATGATTTGAATTCAGGACTCATGATCTCAAAACCAGGACTAATCTGCTGATTTCAATGTTAGCAAAATAAAAGTATAAATTAACATGCTGATTTGAATTCAGAACGTATCTTCTGAATCAGGACTTAGCTGTTGATTTCAATGTTAGCAAAATAAAAGTATAAAGTAAGATGATGATTTGAATTCAGGACTCATCAGCTCAAAAATCAGGATTCATCTGCTGATTTCAGGTTTTGTAAAATAAGCTTGTAAACTAGCAACATGATTTGAATTCAGGATTCATCATCATCAAAATCAGGGCTCATCTGCTGATTTCAAAGTTAGGGAAATAAAAGTGTAAATTAACATGATGATTTGAATTCAGGACTCATCAGCTCAAAAATGAGGATTCATCTGCTGATTTCAGTTTTTCTAAAATAAGCTTGTAAAATAGGAACATGATTTGAATTCATGATTCATCCATAGCAAAATCAGGACTCATCTGCTGATTTCAAAGTTGGCAAAATAAAGATGTAAATTAAGAACATGATTTGAATTCAGGACTCATGATCTCAAAATCAGGACTAATCTGTTGATTTCAATGTTAGCAAAATAAAAGTATAAATTAACATGCTGATTTGAATTCAGAACTTATCTTCTGAATCAGGACTTAGCTGTTGATTTCAATGTTAGCAAAATAAAAGTATAAATTAACATGATGATTTGAATTCAGGACTCCGCTCAAAAATCAGGACTCATCTGCTGATTTCAATGTTGGCAAAAAAAGGTATAACTTATCTAGATGATTTAAATCAGGACTCATCAGCTTGGCAATCAGGATTCATCTGCTGATTTCAGTTTTTGTAAAATAATCTTTCAAACTAGCAACATGATTTGAATTCAGGATTCAACTTCATAATCAGGACTCATCTGCTGATTTCAATGTTGGCAAAATAAAAATGTAAATGAACAAGATGATTTGAATTCAAAACTAATGATCTCAAAATCAGGACTCATCTGCTGATTTCAGTTTTTTATAAAGTAAGCTTATCAATCGGCAACACGATTTGAATGCAGGATTCATCAGCTCCAAAATCAGGCCTCATCTGCTCATTTCAATGCCAGCAAAATAAAGGTGTAAATTAAAATGATTTGAATTCAGGACTCATCAGCTCAAAAATTAGGACTAATCGGCTGATTTCATTGTTGGCAAAATAAAGGTGTAAAATTTGAATTCAGGACTCATCAGCTCGGAAATCAGGATTCATCTGCTGATTTTAGTTTTTTCAAATAAAGTAAGCTTAGAAACCAGCAACACGATTTGAATGGAGGATTCATCAGCTCCAAAATCAGGACTCATCTGCTGATTTCAATGTTGGCAAAATAAAGGTGTAAATTAACAAGATGATTTGAAATCAGGACTCATGATCTCAAAATCAGGACTCATCTGCTGATTTCAGTTTTTTATAAAATAAGCTTATAAACCAGCAACACGATTTGAATGCAGGATTCATCAGCTCCAAACTCAGGCCTCATCTGCTGATTTCAATGTTAGCCAAATAAAGGAGTAAATTAAAATGATTTGAATTCAGGACTCATCAGATCAAAAATCAGGACTCATTTGCTGATTTCAATGTTGGCAAAATAAAGGTGTACATTAACTAGATGATTTGAATTCAGGACGCATCTGCTGAGAAATCAGGATTCATCTTATGATTTCAGTTTTTGTAAAATAAGCTTGTAAACGAGCAAGATGATTTGAAATCAGGATTCATCATCATCAAAATCAGGACTCCTCTGCTGATTTCAAAGTTGGTAAAATAAAGGTGTAAATTAACATCATGATTTGAATTCAGGACTCAACTAATCAAAATCAGGACTCATCTGCTGATTCCAATGTTAGCAAAATAAAAGTATAAAGTAACATGATGATTTGAATTCAGGACTCATCAGCTCAAAAATCAGGATTCATCTGCTGATTTCAGTTTTTGTAAAATAAGCTTGTAAACTAGCAACATGATTTGAATTCAGGATTCAACATCATCAAAATCAGGGCTCATCTGCTGATTTCAAAGTCGGCAAAATAAAGGTGTAACTTAACATGATTTGAATTTTGGACTCATGTTCTCAAAATCAGGACTCATCTGCTGATTTCAAAGTTGGCAAAATAAAGGTGTAAATTAAGAACATGATTTAAATTTAGGACTCATGATCTCAAAATCAGGACTAATCTGCTGATTTCAATGTTAGCAAAATAAAAGTATAAATTAACATGCTGTTTTGAATTCAGGACTCATCTTCCGAATCAGGACTCATCTGCTGATTTCAATGTTCGCAAAATAAATGTATAAATTAACATGATGATTTGAATTCAGGACTCATCAGCTCAAAAATCAGGACTCATCTGCTGATTTCAATGTTGGCAAAAATAAGGTATATATTAACTAGATGATTTGAATTCAGGACTCATCAGCTCGAAAATCAGAATTCATCTACTGATTTCAGTTTTATTAAAATAAGCTTGTAAACTAGCAACATGATTTGAATTCAGGATTCATCATCATCAAAATCAGGACTCATCTGCTGATTTCAAAGTTGGCAAAATAAAGATGTAAATTAAGAACATGATTTGAATTCAGGACTCATGATCTCAAAATCAGGACTAATCTGCTGATTTCAATGTTAGCAAAATAAAAGTATAAATTAACATGCTGATTTGAATTCAGAACTTATCTTCTGAATCAGGACTTAGCTGTTGATTTCAATGTTAGCAAAATAAAAGTATAAATTAACATGATGATTTGAATTCAGGACTCAGCTCAAAAATCAGGACTCATCTGCTGATTTCAATGTTGGCAAAAAAAGGTATAACTTAACTAGATGATTTAAATCAGGACTCATCAGCTTGGCAATCAGGATTCATCTGCTGATTTCATTTTTTGTAAAATAATCTTTCAAACTAGCAACATGATTTGAATTCAGGATTCAACTTCATAATCAGGACTCATCTGCTGATTTCAATGTTGGCAAAATAAAAATGTAAATGAACAAGATGATTTGAATTCAAAACTCATGATCTCAAAATCAGGACTCATCTGCTGATTTCAGTTTTTTATAAAGTAAGCTTATCAATCGGCAACACGATTTGAATGCAGGATTCATCAGCTCCAAAATCAGGCCTCATCTGCTCATTTCAATGCCAGCAAAATAAAGGTGTAAATTAAAATGATTTGAATTCAGGACTCATCAGCTCAAAAATTAGGACTAATCGGCTGATTTCATTGTTGGCAAAATAAAGGTGTAAAATTTGAATTCAGGACTCATCAGCTCGGAAATCAGGATTCATCTGCTGATTTTAGTTTTTTCAAATAAAGTAAGCTTAGAAACCAGCAACACGATTTGAATGGAGGATTCATCAGCTCCAACATCAGGACTCATCTGCTGATTTCAATGTTGGCAAAATAAAGGTGTAAATTAACAAGATGATTTGAAATCAGGACTCATGATCTCAAAATCAGGACTCATCTGCTGATTTCAGTTTTTTATAAAATAAGCTTATAAACCAGCAACACGATTTGAATGCAGGATTCATCAGCTCCCAACTCAGGCCTCATCTGCTGAATTCAATGTTAGCCAAATAAAGGAGTAAATTAAAATGATTTGAATTCAGGACTCATCAGATCAAAAATCAGGACTCATTTGCTGATTTCAATGTTGGCAAAATAAAGGTGTACATTAACTAGATGATTTGAATTCAGGACGCATCTGCAGAGAAATCAGGATTCATCTTATGATTTCAGTTTTTGTAAAATAAGCTTGTAAACTAGCAACATGATTTGAAATCAGGATTCATCATCATCAAAATCAGGACTCATCTGCTGATTTCAAAGTTGGTAAAATAAAGGTGTAAATTAACATCATGATTTGAATTCAGGACTCATCTAATCAAAATCAGGACTCATCTGCTGATTTCAATGTTCGCAAAATAAATGTATAAATTAACATGATGATTTGAATTCAGGACTCATCAGCTCAAAAATCAGGACTCATCTGCTGATTTCAATGTTGGCAAAAATAAGGTATAAATTAACTAGATGATTTGAATTCAGGACTCATCAGCTCGAAAATCAGAATTCATCTGCTGATTTCAGTTTTATTAAAATAAGCTTGTAAACTAACAACATGATTTGAATTCAGGATTCATCATCATCAAAATCAGGACATCTGCTGATTCCAAAGTTGGCAAAATAAAGATGTAACTTAACAACAGGATTTGAATTCAGGACTCGTTCTCAAAATCAGGACTCATCTGCTGATTCCAATGTTAGCGAAATAAAAGTGTAAATTAACATGATGATTTGAATTCAGGACTCATCAGCTCAGAAATCAGGATTCATCTTCGGATTTCAGTTTTTGTAAAATAAGCTTGTAAACTAGAAACATGATTTGAATTCATGATTCATCCATAGCAAAATCAGGACTCATCTGCTGATTTCAAAGTTGGCAAAATAAAGGTGTAAATTAAGAACATGATCTGAATTCAGGACTCAATGTTGGCAAATAATGTTATAAATTAACTAGATGATTTGAATTCAGGACTCATCAGCTCGAAAATCAGAAATCATCTGCTGATTTCAGTTTTTGTAAAATAAGCTTGTAAACTAGCAACATGATTTGAATTCAGGATTCATCATCATCAAAATCAGGACTCATCTGCTGATTTCAAAGTTGGCAAAATAAAGCTGTAACTTAACAACATGATTTGAATTCAGGACTCATTCTCAAAATCAGGACTCATCTGCTGATTTCAGTTTTTCTAAAATAAGCTTGTAAAATAGCAACATGATTTGAATTCATGATTCATCAATAGCAAAAATCAGGACTCCTCTGCTGATTTCAAAGTTGGCAAAATAAAGGTGTAAATTAAGAACATGATTTGAATTCAGCACTCATGAACTCAAAATCAGGCCTAATCTGCTGATTTCAATGTTAGCAAAATAAAAGTATAAATTACCATGCTGATTTTAATTCAGCACTCATGAACTCAAAATCAGGACTTATCTGCTGATTTCAATGTTAGCAAAATAAAAGTATAAATTAACATGATGATTTGAATTCAGGACTCATCAGCTCAAAAATCAGGACTCAGCTGCTGATTTCAATGTTGGCAAAAAAAGGTATAAATTAACTAGATGATTTAAATCAGGACTCATCAGCTCGCAATCAGGATTCATCTGCCGATTTCAGTTTTTGTAAAATAAGCTTGTAAACTAACAACATGATTTGAATTCAGGATTCAACTTCATTATCAGGACTCATCTGCTAATTTAAATGTTGGCAAATTAAAGGTGTCAATTAACAAGATGATTTCAATTCAGCACTCATGATCTCAAAATCAGGACTCATCTGTTGATTCCAATGTTAGCAAAATAAAAGTGTAAATTAACATGATGATTTGAATTCAGGACTCATCAGCTCAAAATTCAGGATTGATCTGCTGATTTCAGTTTTTGTAAAATAAGCTTGTAAAGTAGAAACATGATTTGAATTCATGATTCATCATCAAAAGGACTCATGCTGATTTCAAAGTTGGCAAAATAAAGGTGTAAATTAACAACATGATTTGAATTCAGGACTCGTAATCAAAATCAGGACTCATCTGCTGATTCCAATGTTAGCAAAATAAAAGTGTAAATTAACATGATGATTTGAACTCGGGACTCATCAGCTCAAAAATGAGGATTCGTCTGCTGATTTCAGTTTTTCTAAAATAAGCTTGTAAAATAGCAACATGATTTGAATTCATGATTCATCAGTAGCAAAATCAGGACTCATCTGCTGATTTCAAACTTGGCAAAATAAAGATGTAAATTTAGAACATGATTTGAATTCAGGACTCATGATCTCAAAATCAGGGCTAATCTGCTGATTTCAATGTTAGCAAAATAAAAGTATAAATTAACATGATGATTTGAATTCAGGACTCATCAGCTCAACATTCAGGATTGATCTGCTGATTTCAGCTTTTGTAAAATAAGCTTGTAAACTGGGAACATGATTTGAATTCATGATTCATCAATAACAAAATCAGGACTCATCTACTGATTTCAAAGTTGGCAAAATAAAGGTGTAAATTAAGAACATGATTTGAATTCAGGACTCATGATCTCAAAATCAGGACTAATCTGCTGACTTCAATGTTAGCATAAATAAAGTATAAATTAACATGCTGATTTGAATTGAGGACTCATCATCTTCCGAATCAGGACTCATCTGCTGATTTCAATGTTCGCAAAAGTATAAATTAACATGATGATTTGAATTCAGGACTCATCAGCTCAACATTCAGGATTGATCTGCTGATTTCAATTTTTGTAAAATAAGCATGTAAACTAGAAACATGATTCATCAATACCAAAATCAGGAATCATCTGCTGATTCCAATGTTAGCAAAATAAAAGTGTAAATTAACATGATGATTTGAATTCAGGACTCATAAGCTCAAAAATCAGGACTCATCTGCTGATTTCAATGTTGGCAAAAAAAGGTATAAATTAACTAGATGATTTGAATTCAGGACTTATCAGCTCGGAAATCAGGATTCAACTGCTGATTTCAGTTTTTGTAAAATAAGCTTGTAAACTAGCAACATGATTTGAATTCAGGATTCATCATCATCAAAATCAGGACGCATCTGCTGATTTCAAAGTTGGCAAAATAAAGGTGTAACTTAACATGATTTGAATTCAGGACTCGTTCTCAAAATCAGGACTCATCTGCTGATTCCAATGTTAGCAAAATAAAAGTGTAAATTAACATGATTTGAATTCAGGACTCATCAGCTCAAAATTCAGGATTGATCTGCTGATTTCAGTTTTTGTAAAATAAGCTTGTAAAATAGCAACATGATTTGAATTCATGATTCATCAATAGCAAAATCAGGACTCATCTGCTGATTTCAAAGTTGGCAAAATAAAGATGTAAATTTAGAACATGATTTGAATTCAGGACTCATGATCTCAAAATCAGGGCTAATCTGCTGATTCCAATGTTAGCAAAATAAAAGTGTAAATTAACATGATGATTTGAATTAAGGACTCATCAGCTCAAAAATGAGGATTCATCTGCTGATTTCAGTTTTTCTAAAATAAGCTTGTAAAATAGCAACATGATTTGAATTCATGATTCATCAGTAGCAAAATCAGGACTCATCTGCTGATTTCAAACTTGGCAAAATAAAGGTGTAAATTAAGAACATGATTTGAATTCAGCACTCATGAACTCAAAATCAGGCCTAATCTGCTGATTTCAATGTTAGCAAAATAAAAGTATAAATTACCATGCTGATTTTAATTCAGCACTCATGAACTCAAAATCAGGACTTATCTGCTGATTTCAATGTTAGCAAAATATAAGTATAAATTAACATGATGATTTGAATTCAGGACTCATCAGCTCAAAAATCAGGACTCAGCTGCTGATTTCAATGTTGGCAAAAAAAGGTATAAATTAACTAGATGATTTAAATCAGGACTCATCAGCTCGCAATCAGGATTCATCTGCTGATTTCAGTTTTTGTAAAATAAACTTGTAAACTAACAACATGATTTGAATTCAGGATTCAACTTCATTATCAGGACTCATCTGCTAATTTAAATGTTGGCAAATTAAAGGTGTAAATTAACAAGATGATTTCAATTCAAAACTCATGATCTCAAAATCAGGACTCATCTGTTGATTCCAATGTTAGCAAAATATAAGTGTAAATTAACATGATGATTTGAATTCAGGACTCATCAGCTCAAAATTCAGGATTGATCTGCTGATTTCAGTTTTTGTAAAATAAGCTTGTAAAGTAGAAACATGATTTGAATTCATGATTCATCATCATCAAAATCAGGACTCATGCTGATTTCAAAGTTGGCAAAATAAAGGTGTAAATTAACAACATGATTTGAATTCAGGACTCGTAATCAAAATCAGGACTCATCTGCTGATTCCAATGTTAGCAAAATAAAAGTGTAAATTAACATGATGATTTGAACTCGGGACTCATCAGCTCAAAAATGAGGATTCATCTGCTGATTTCAGTTTTTCTAAAATAAGCTTGTAAAATAGCAACATGATTTGAATTCATGATTCATCAGTAGCAAAATGAGGACTCAACTGCTGATTTCAAACTTGGCAAAATAAAGGTGTAAATTAAGAACATGATTTGAATTCAGGACTCATGATCTCAAAATCAGGACTAATCTGCTGACTTCAATGTTAGCATAAATAAAGTATAAATTAACATGCTGATTTGAATTGAGGACTCATCATCTTCCGAATCAGGACTCATCTGCTGATTTCAATGTTCGCAAAATAAAAGTATAAATTAACATGATGATTTGAATTCAGGACTCATCAGCTCAACATTCAGGATTGATCTGCTGATTTCAATTTTTGTAAAATAAGCTTGTAAACTAGAAACATGATTCATCAATACCAAAATCAGGAATCATCTACGGATTTCAAAATTGGCAAAATAAAGGTGTAAATTCAGAACATGATTTGAATTCAGCACTCATGAACTCATAATCACGACTAATCTGCTGATTTCAATGTTAGCAAAATAAAAGTATAAATTAACATGCTGATTTGAATTCAGCACTCATGAACTCAAAATCAGGACTTATCTGCTGATTTCAGTTTTTCTAAAATAAGCTTGTAAAATAGCAACATGATTTGAATTCATGATTCATCAATAGCAAAATCAGGACTCATCTGCTGATTTCAAAGTTGGCAAAATAAAGATGTAAATTTAGAACATGATTTGAATTCAGGACTCATGATCTCAAAATCAGGGCTAATCTGCTGATTTCAATGTTAGCTAAATAAAAGTATAAATTAACATGATGATTTGAATTCAGGACTCATCAGCTCAACATTCAGGATTGATCTGCTGATTTCAGTTTTTGTAAAATAAGCTTGTAAACTGGGAACATGATTTGAATTCATGATTCATCAATAACAAAATCAGGACTCATCTACTGATTTCAAAGTTGGCAAAATAAAGGTGTAAATTAAGAACATGATTTGAATTCAGCACTCATGAACTCAAAATCAGGACTAATCTGCTGATTTCAATGTTCGCAAAATAAAAGTATAAATTAACATGCTGATTTGAATTCAGGACTCAGCTCAAAAATCAGGACTCATCTGCTGATTTCAATGTTGGCAAAAAAAGGTATAAATTAACTAGATGATTTAAATCAGGACTCATCAGCTCGGCAATCAGGATTCATCTGCTGATTTCAGTTTTTGTAAAATGAGCTTGTAAACTAACAACATGATTTGAATTCAGGATTCAACTTCATAATCAGGACTCATCTGCTGATTTCAATGTTGGCAAAATAAAGGTGTAAATTAACAAGATGATTTCAATTCAAAACTCATGATCTCAAAATCAGGACTCATCTGTTGATTCCAATGTTAGCAAAATAAAAGTGTAAATTAACAGGATGATTTGAATTCAGGACTCATCAGCTCAAAATTCAGGATTGATCTGCTGATTTCAGTTTTTGTAAAATAAGCTTGTAAAGTAGAAACATGATTTGAATTCATGATTCATCATCATCAAAATCAGGACTCATGCTGATTTCAAAGTTGGCAAAATAGAGGTGTAAATTAACAACATGATTTGAATTCAGGACTCGTAATCAAAATCAGGACTCATCTGCTGATTCCAATGTTAGCAAAATAAAAGTGTAAATTAACATGATGATTTGAACTCGGGACTCATCAGCTCAAAAATGAGGATTCATCTGCTGATTTCAGTTTTTCTAAAATAAGCTTGTAAAATAGCAACATGATTTGAATTCATGATTCATCAGTAGCAAAATCAGGACTCATCTGCTGATTTCAAACTTGGCAAAATAAAGGTGTAAATTAAGAACATGATTTGAATTCAGGACTCATGATCTCAAAATCAGGACTAATCTGCTGACTTCAATGTTAGCATAATTAAAGCATAAATTAACATGCTGATTTGAATTGAGGACTCATCATCTTCCGAATCAGGACTCATCTGCTGATTTCAATGTTCGCAAAATAAAAGTATAAATTAACATGATGATTTGAATTCAGGACTCATCAGCTCAAAAATCAGGACTCATCTGCTGATTTCAATGTTGGCAAAAAAAGGTATAAATTACCTAGATGATTTAAATCAGGACTCATCAGCTCGGCAATCAGGATTCATCTGCTGATTTCAGTTTTTGTAAAATAAGCTTGTAAACTAACAACATGATTTGAATTCAGGATTCAACTTCATAATCAGGACTCATCTGCTGATTTCAATGTTGGCAAAATAAAGGTGTAAATTAACAAGATGATTTCAATTCAAAACTCATGATCTCAAAATCAGGACTCATCTGTTGATTCCAATGTTAGCAAAATAAAAGTGTAAATTAACAGGATGATTTGAATTCAGGACTCATCAGCTCAAAATTCAGGATTGATCTGCTGATTTCAGTTTTTCTAAAATAAGCTTGTAAAATAGCAACATGATTTGAATTCATGATTCATCAGTAGCAAAATCAGGACTCATCTGCTGATTTCAAACTTGGCAAAATAAAGGTGTAAATTAAAAACATGATTTGAATTCAGGACTCATGATCTCAAAATCAGGACTAATCTGCTGACTTCAATGTTAGCATAATTAAAGCATAAATTAACATGCTGATTTGAATTGAGGACTCATCATCTTCCGAATCAGGACTCATCTGCTGATTTCAATGTTCGCAAAATAAAAGTATAAATTAACATGATGATTTGAATTCAGGACTCATCAGCTCAAAAATCAGGACTCATCTGCTGATTTCAATGTTGGCAAAAAAGGTATAAATTAACTAGATGATTTGAATTCAGGACTTATCAGCTCGGAAATCAGGATTCATCTGCTGATTTCAGTTTTTGTAAAATAAGCTTGTAAACTAGCAACATGATTTGAATTCAGGATTCATCATCATCAAAATCAGGACGCATCTGCTGATTTCAAAGTTGGCAAAATAAAGGTGTAACTTAACATGATTTGAATTCAGGACTCGTTCTCAAAATCAGGACTCATCTGCTGATTCCAATGTTAGCAAAATAAAAGTGTAAATTAACATGATTTGAATTCAGGACTCATCAGCTCAAAATTCAGGATTGATCTGCTGATTTCAGTTTTTGTACAATAAGCTTGTAAAGTAGATACATGATTTGAATTCATGATTCATCATCATCAAAATCAGGACTCATGCTGATTTCAAAGTTGGCAAAATAGAGGTGTAAATTAACAACATGATTTGAATTCAGGACTCATGTAATCAAAATCAGGACTCATCTGCTGATTCCAATGTTAGCAAAATAAAAGTGTTAACATGATGATTTGAATTAAGGACTCATCAGCTCAAAAATGAGGATTCATCTGCTGATTTCAGTTTTTCTAAAATAAGCTTGTAAAATAGCAACATGATTTGAATTCATGATTCATCAGTAGCAAAATCAGGACTCATCTGCTGATTTCAAACTTGGCAAAATAAAGGTGTAAATTAAGAACATGATTTGAATTCAGCACTCATGAACTCAAAATCAGGCCTAATCTGCTGATTTCAATGTTAGCAAAATAAAAGTATAAATTACCATGCTGATTTTAATTCAGCACTCATGAACTCAAAATCAGGACTTATCTGCTGATTTCAATGTTAGCAAAATAAAAGTATAAATTAACATGATGATTTGAATTCAGGACTCATCAGCTCAAAAATCAGGACTCAGCTGCTGATTTCAATGTTGGCAAAAAAAGGTATAAATTAACTAGATGATTTAAATCAGGACTCATCAGCTCGCAATCAGGATTCATCTGCTGATTTCAGTTTTTGTAAAATAAACTTGTAAACTAACAACATGATTTGAATTCAGGATTCAACTTCATTATCAGGACTCATCTGCTAATTTAAATGTTGGCAAATTAAAGGTGTAAATTAACAAGATGATTTCAATTCAAAACTCATGATCTCAAAATCAGGACTCATCTGTTGATTCCAATGTTAGCAAAATATAAGTGTAAATTAACATGATGATTTGAATTCAGGACTCATCAGCTCAAAATTCAGGATTGATCTGCTGATTTCAGTTTTTGTAAAATAAGCTTGTAAAGTAGAAACATGATTTGAATTCATGATTCATCATCATCAAAATCAGGACTCATGCTGATTTCAAAGTTGGCAAAATAAAGGTGTAAATTAACAACATGATTTGAATTCAGGACTCGTAATCAAAATCAGGACTCATCTGCTGATTCCAATGTTAGCAAAATAAAAGTGTAAATTAACATGATGATTTGAACTCGGGACTCATCAGCTCAAAAATGAGGATTCATCTGCTGATTTCAGTTTTTCTAAAATAAGCTTGTAAAATAGCAACATGATTTGAATTCATGATTCATCAGTAGCAAAATCAGGACTCAACTGCTGATTTCAAACTTGGCAAAATAAAGGTGTAAATTAAGAACATGATTTGAATTCAGGACTCATGATCTCAAAATCAGGACTAATCTGCTGACTTCAATGTTAGCATAAATAAAGTATAAATTAACATGCTGATTTGAATTGAGGACTCATCATCTTCCGAATCAGGACTCATCTGCTGATTTCAATGTTCGCAAAATAAAAGTATAAATTAACATGATGATTTGAATTCAGGACTCATCAGCTCAACATTCAGGATTGATCTGCTGATTTCAATTTTTGTAAAATAAGCTTGTAAACTAGAAACATGATTCATCAATACCAAAATCAGGAATCATCTACGGATTTCAAAATTGGCAAAATAAAGGTGTAAATTCAGAACATGATTTGAATTCAGCACTCATGAACTCATAATCACGACTAATCTGCTGATTTCAATGTTAGCAAAATAAAAGTATAAATTAACATGCTGATTTGAATTCAGCACTCATGAACTCAAAATCAGGACTTATCTGCTGATTTCAGTTTTTCTAAAATAAGCTTGTAAAATAGCAACATGATTTGAATTCATGATTCATCAAAAGCAAAATCAGGACTCATCTGCTGATTTCAAAGTTGGCAAAATAAAGATGTAAATTTAGAACATGATTTGAATTCAGGACTCATGATCTCAAAATCAGGGCTAATCTGCTGATTTCAATGTTAGCTAAATAAAAGTATAAATTAACATGATGATTTGAATTCAGGACTCATCAGCTCAACATTCAGGATTGATCTGCTGATTTCAGTTTTTGTAAAATAAGCTTGTAAACTGGGAACATGATTTGAATTCATGATTCATCAATAACAAAATCAGGACTCATCTACTGATTTCAAAGTTGGCAAAATAAAGGTGTAAATTAAGAACATGATTTGAATTCAGCACTCATGAACTCAAAATCAGGACTAATCTGCTGATTTCAATGTTAGCAAAATAAAAGTATAAATTAACATGCTGATTTGAATTCAGGACTCATCAGCTCAAAAATCAGGACTCATCTGCTAATTTCAATGTTGGCAAAAAAAGGTATAAATTAACTAGATGATTTGAATTCAGGACTTAGCTCGGAAATCAGGATTCATCTGCTGATTTCAGTTTTTGTAAAATAAGCTTGTAAACTAGCAACATGATTTGAATTCAGGATTCATCATCATCAAAATCAGGACGCATCTGCTGATTTCAAAGTTGGCAAAATAAAGGTGTAACTTAACATGATTTGAATTCAGGACTCGTTCTCAAAATCAGGACTCATCTGCTGATTCCAATGTTAGCAAAATAAAAGTGTAAATTAACATGATTTGAATTCAGGACTCATCAGCTCAAAAATCAGGATTCATCTGCTGATTTCAGTTTTTCTAAAATAAGCTTGTAAAATAGCAACATGATTTAAATTCATGATTCATCAATACCAAAATCAGGACTCATCTACGGATTTCAAAATTGGCAAAATAAAGGTGTAAATTAAGAACATGATTTGAATTCAGCACTCATGAACTCATAATCAGGACTAATCTGCTGATTTCAATGTTAGCAAAATAAAAGTGTAAATTAACAGGATGATTTGAATTCAGGACTCATCAGCTCAAAATTCAGGATTGATCTGCTGATTTCAGTTTTTGTAAAATAAGCTTGTAAAGTAGAAACATGATTTGAATTCATGATTCATCATCATCAAAATCAGGACTCATGCTGATTTCAAAGTTGGCAAAATAGAGGTGTAAATGAACAACATGATTTGAATTCAGGACTCATGTAATCAAAATCAGGACTCATCTGCTGATTCCAATGTTAGCAAAATAAAAGTGTAAATTAACATGATGATTTAAATTAAGGACTCATCAGCTCAAAAATGAGGATTCATCTGCTGATTTCAGTTTTTCTAAAATAAGCTTGTAAAATAGCAACATGATTTGAATTCATGATTCATCAGTAGCAAAATCAGGACTCATCTGCTGATTTCAAACTTGGCAAAATAAAGGTGTAAATTAAAAACATGATTTGAATTCAGGACTCATGATCTCAAAATCAGGACTAATCTGCTGACTTCAATGTTAGCATAATTAAAGCATAAATTAACATGCTGATTTGAATTGAGGACTCATCATCTTCCGAATCAGGACTCATCTGCTGATTTCAATGTTCGCAAAATAAAAGTATAAATTAACATGATGATTTGAATTCAGGACTCATCAGCTCAAAAATCAGGACTCATCTGCTGATTTCAATGTTGTCAAAAAAAGGTATAAATTAACTAGATGATTTGAATTCAGGACTTATCAGCTCGGAAATCAGGATTCATCTGCTGATTTCAGTTTTTGTAAAATAAGCTTGTAAACTAGCAACATGATTTGAATTCAGGATTCATCATCATCAAAATCAGGACGCATCTGCTGATTTCAAAGTTGGCAAAATAAAGGTGTAACTTAACATGATTTGAATTCAGGACTCGTTCTCAAAATCAGGACTCACCTGCTGATTCCAATGTTAGCAAAATAAAAGTGTAAATTAACATGATTTGAATTCAGGACTCATCAGCTCAAAAATCAGGATTCATCTGCTGATTTCAGTTTTTCTAAAATAAGCTTGTAAAATAGCAACATGATTTAAATTCATGATTCATCAAACCAAAATCAGGACTCATCTACGGATTTCAAAATTGGCAAAATAAAGGTGTAAATTAAGAACATGATTTGAATTCAGCACTCATGAACTCATAATCAGGACTAATCTGCTGATTTCAATGTTAGAAAAATAAAAGTATAAATTAACATGCTGATTTGAATTCAGCACTCATGAACTCAAAATCAGGACTTATCTGCTGATTTCAGTTTTTCTAAAATAAGCTTGTAAAATAGCAACATGATTTGAATTCATGATTCATCAATAGCAAAATCAGGACTCATCTGCTGATTTCAATGTTAGCAAAATAAAAGTATAAATTAACATGCTGATTTGAATTCAGGACTCATCATCTTCCGAATCAGGACTCATCTGCTGATTTCAATGTTCGCAAAATAAATGTATAAATTAACATGATGATTTGAATTCAGGACTCATCAGCTCAAAAATCAGGACTCATCTGCTGATTTGAATGTTGGCAAAAATAAGGTATAAATTAACTAGATGATTTGAATTCAGGACTCATCAGCTCGAAAATCAGAATTCATCTGCTGATTTCAGTTTTATTAAAATAAGCTTGTAAACTAGCAACATGATTTGAATTCAGGATTCATCATCATCAAAATCAGGACTCATTTGCTGATTCCAAAGTTGGCAAAATAAAGATGTAACTTAACAACAGGATTTGAATTCAGGACTCGTTCTCAAAATCAGGACTCATCTGCTGATCCCGATGTTAGCGAAATAAAAGTGTAAATTAACATGATGATTTGAATTCAGGACTCATCAGCTCAGAAATCAGGATTCATCTTCGGATTTCAGTTTTTGTAAAAATAAGCTTGTAAACTAGAAACATGATTTGAATTCATGATTCATCATCATCAAAATCAGGACTCATCTGCTGATTTCAAAGTTGGCAAAATAAAGGTGTAAATTAACAACATGATTTGAATTCAGGACTTATGTAATCAAAATCAGGACTCATCTGCTGATTCCAATGTTAGCAAAATAAAAGTGTAAATTAACATGATGATTTGAATTCAGGACTCATCAGCTCAAAAATAAGGATTCATCTGCTGATTTCAGTTTTTCTCAAATAAGCTTGTAAAATAGCAACATGATTTGAATTCATGATTCATCCATAGTAAAATCAGGACTCATCTGCTGATTTCAAAGTTGGCAAAATAAAGGTGTAAATTAAGAACATGATCTGAATTCAGGACTCATGATCTCAAAATCAGGACTATTCTGCTGATTTCAATGTTGGCAAATAATGTTATAAATTAACTAGATGATTTGAATTCAGGACTCATCAGCTCGAAAATCAGAATTCATCTGCTGATTTCAGTTTTTGTAAAATAAGCTTGTAAACTAGCAACATGATTTGAATTCAGGATTCATCATCATCAAAATCAGAACTCATCTGCTGATTTCAAAGTTGGCAAAATAAAGCTGTAACTTAACAACATGATTTGAATTCAGGACTCATTCTCAAAATCAGGACTCATCTGTTGATTTCAGTTTTTCTAAAATAAGCTTGTAAAATAGCAACATGATTTGAATTCATGATTCATCAATAGCAAAAATCAGGACTCCTCTGCTGATTTCAAAGTTGGCAAAATAAAGGTGTAAATTAAGAACATGATTTGAATTCAGCACTCATGAACTCAAAATCAGGCCTAATCTGCTGATTTCAATGTTAGCAAAATAAAAGTATAAAATACCATGCTGATTTTGATTCAGCACTCATGAACTCAAAATCAGGACTTATCTGCTGATTCCAATGTTAGCAAAATAAAAGATTAAATTAACATGATGATTTGAATTCAGGACTCATCAGCTCAAAAATCAGGACTCATCTGCTGATTTCAATGTTGGCAAAAAAGGTATAAATTAACTAGATGATTTAAATCAGGACTCATCAGCTCGCAATCAGGACTCATCTGCTGATTTCAGTTTTTGTAAAAAAAGCTTGTAAACTAACAACATGATTTGAATTCAGGATTCAACTTCATTATCAGGACTCATCTGCTAATTTAAATGTTGGCAAATTAAAGGTGTAAATTAACAAGATGATTTCAATTCAAAACTCATGATCTCAAAATCAGGACTCATCTGTTGATTCCAATGTTAGCAAAATAAAAGTGTAAATTAACATGATGATTTGAATTCAGGACTCATCAGCTCAAAATTCAGGATTGATCTGCTGATTTCAGTTTTTGTAAAATAAGCTTGTAAAGTAGAAACATGATTTGAATTCATGATTCATCATCATCAAAATCAGGACTCATGCTGATTTCAAAGTTGGCAAAATAAAGGTGTAAATTAACAACATGATTTGAATTCAGGACTCATGTAATTAAAATCAGGACTCATCTGCTGATTCTAATGTTAGCAAAATAAAAGTGTAAATTAACATGATGATTTGAACTCGGGACTCATCAGCTCAAAAATGAGGATTCATCTGCTGATTTCATTTTTTCTAAAATAAGCTTGTACAATACCAACATGATTTGAATTCATGATTCATCAGTAGCAAAATCAGGACTCATCTGCTGATTTCAAACTTGGCAAAATACAGGTGTAAATTAAGAACATGAATTGAATTCAGGACTCATGATCTCAAAATCAGGACTAATCTGCTGACTTCAATGTTAGCATAAATAAAGTATAAATTAACATGCTGATTTGAATTGAGGACTCATCATCTTCCGAATCAGGACTCATCTGCTGATTTCAATGTTCGCAAAATAAAAGTATAAATTAACATGATGATTTGAATTCAGGACTCATCAGCTCAAAAATCAGAATTCATCTGCTGATTTCAGTTTTTGTAAAATAAGCTTGTAAACTAGCAACATGATTTGAATTCAGGATTCATCATCATCAAAATCAGAACTCATCTGCTGATTTCAAAGTTGGCAAAATAAAGCTGTAACTTAACAACATGATTTGAATTCAGGACTCGTTCTCAAAATCAGGACTCATCTGCTGATTCCAATGTTAGCAAAATAAAAGTGTAAATTAACAATGATTTGAATTCAGGACTCATCAGCTCAAAAATCAGGATTCATCTGCTGATTTCAGTTTTTCTAAAATAAGCTTGTAAAATAGCAACATGATTTGAATTCATGATTCATCAATACCAAAATCAGGACTCATCTACTGATTTCAAAGTTGCCAAAATAAAGATGTAAATTAAGAACATGATTTGAATTCAGGACTCATCAGCTCAACATTCAGGATTGATCTGCTGATTTCAATTTTTGTAAAATAAGCTTGTAAACTAGAAACATGATTCATCAATACCAAAATCAGGAATCATCTACGGATTTCAAAATTGGCAAAATAAAGGTGTAAATTCAGAACATGATTTGAATTCAGCACTCATGAACTCATAATCACGACTAATCTGCTGATTTCAATGTTCGCAAAATAAAAGTATAAATTAACATGCTGATTTGAATTCAGCACTCATGAACTCAAAATCAGGACTTATCTGCTGATTTCAGTTTTTCTAAAATAAGCTTGTAAAATAGCAACATGATTTGAATTCATGATTCATCAATAGCAAAATCAGGACTCATCTGCTTATTTCAAAGTTGGCAAAATAAAGATGTAAATTTAGAACATGATTTGAATTCAGGACTCATGATCTCAAAATCAGGGCTAATCTGCTGATTTCAATGTTAGCAAAATAAAAGTATAAATTAACATGATGATTTGAATTGAGGACTCATCAGCTCAACATTCAGGATTGATCTGCTGATTTCAGCTTTTGTAAAATAAGCTTGTAAACTGGGAACATGATTTGAATTCATGATTCATCAATAACAAAATCAGGACTCATCTACTGATTTCAAAGTTGGCAAAATAAAGGTGTAAATTAAGAACATGATTTGAATTCAGCACTCGTGAACTCAAAATCAGGACTAATCTGCTGATTTCAATGTTCGCAAAATAAAAGTATAAATTAACATGCTGATTTGAATTCAGGACTCAGCTCAAAAATCAGGACTCATCTGCTGATTTCAATGTTGGGAAAAAAGGTATAAATTAACTAGATGATTTAAATCAGGACTCATCAGCTCGGCAATCAGGATTCATCTGCTGATTTCAGTTTTTGTAAAATAAGCTTGTAAACTAACAACATGATTTGAATTCAGGATTCAACTTCAAAATCAGGACTCATCTGCTGATTTCAATGTTGGCAAAATAAAGGTGTAAATTAACAAGATGATTTCAATTCAAAACTCATGATCTCAAAATCAGGACTCATCTGTTGATTCCAATGTTAGCAAAATAAAAGTGTAAATTAACAGGATGATTCGAATTCAGGACTCATCAGCTCAAAATTCAGGATTGATCTGCTGATTTCAGTTTTTGTAAAATAAGCTTGTAAAGTAGAAACATGATTTGAATTCATGATTCATCATCATCAAAATCAGGACTCATGCTGATTTCAAAGTTGGCAAAATAGAGGTGTAAATTAACAACATGATTTGAATTCAGGACTCATGTAATCAAAATCAGGACTCATCTGCTGATTCCAATGTTAGCAAAATAAAAGTGTAAATTAACATGATGATTTGAATTAAGGACTCATCAGCTCAAAAATGAGGATTCATCTGCTGATTTCAGTTTTTCTAAAATAAGCTTGTAAAATAGCAACATGATTTGAATTCGAGATTCATCAGTAGCAAAATCAGGACTCATCTGCTGATTTCAAACTTGGCAAAATAAAGGTGTAAATTAAGAACATGATTTGAATTCAGCACTCATGAACTCATAATCAGGACTAATCTGCTGATTTCAATGTTAGCAAAATAAAAGTATAAATTAACATGCTGATTTGAATTCAACACTCATGATCTCAAAATCAGGACTAATCTGCTGACTTCAATGTTAGCATAATTAAAGCATAAATTAACATGCTGATTTGAATTGAGGACTCATCATCTTCCGAATCAGGACTCATCTGCTGATTTCAATGTTCGCAAAATAAAAGTATAAATTAACATGATGATTTGAATTCAGGACTCATCAGCTCAAAAATCAGGACTCATCTGCTGATTTCAATGTTGGCAAAAAAGGTATAAATTAACTAGATGATTTGAATTCAGGACTCATCAGCTCAACATTCAGGATTGATCTGCTGATTTCAGTTTTTGTAAAATAAGCTTGTAAAGTAGAAACATGATTTGAATTCATGGTTCATCATCATCAAAATCAGGACTCATGCTGATTTCAAAGTTGGCAAAATAAATGTGTAAATTAACAACATGATTTGAATTCAGGACTCGTAATCAAAATCAGGACTCATCTGCTGATTCCAATGCCAGCAAAATAAAAGTGTAAATTAACATGATGATTGGAATTCAGGACTCATCAGCTCAAAAATGAGGATTCATCTGCTGATTTCAGTTTTGTTTAAAATAAGCTTGTAAAATAGCAACTTGATTTGAATTCATGATTCATCCATAGCAAAATCAGGACTCATCTGCTGATTTCAAAGTTGGCAAAATAAAGGTGTAAATTAAGAACATGATTTGAATTCAGGACTCATGATCTCAAAATCAGGAATAATCTGCTGATTTCAATGTTAGCAAAATAAAAGTATAAATTAACATGCTGATTTGAATTCAGGACTCATCATCTTCCGAATCAGGACTTATCTGCTGATTTCAATGTTAGCAAGATAAAAGTATAAATTAACATGATGATTTGAAATCAGGATTCATCTGCTGATTTCAGTTTTTGTAAAATAAGCTTGTAAACTAGCAACATGATTTGAATTCAGGATTCATCATCATCAAAATCAGGACGCATCTGCTGATTTCAAAGTTGGCAAAATAAAGGTGTAACTTAACATGATTTGAATTTAGGACTCGTTCTCAAAATCAGGACTCATCTGCTGATTCCAATGTTAGCAAAATAAAAGTGTAAATTAACAATGATTTGAATTCAGGACTCATCAGCTCAAAAATCAGGATTCATCTGCTGATTTCAGTTTTTCTAAAATAAGCTTGTAAAATAGCAACATGATTTAAATTCATGATTCATCAATACCAAAATCAGGACTCATCTACGGATTTCAAAATTGGCAAAATAAAGGTGTAAATTAAGAACATGATTTGAATTCAGCACTCATGAACTCATAATCAGGACTAATCTGCTGATTTCAATGTTAGCAAAATAAAAGTATAAATTAACATGCTGATTTGAATTCAACACTCATGAACTCAAAATCAGGACTTATCTGCTGATTTTAGTTTTTCTAAAATAAGCTTGTAAAATAGCAACATGATTTGAATTCATGATTCATCAATAGCAAAATCAGGACTCATCTGCTGATTTCAAAGTTGCCAAAATAAAGATGTAAATTAAGAACATGATTTGAATTCAGGACTCATCAGCTCAACATTCAGGATTGATCTGCTGATTAAAATTTTTGTAAAATAAGCTTGTAAACTAGAAACATGATTCATCAATACCAAAATCAGGACTCATCTACGGATTTCAAAATTGGCAAAATAAAGGTGTAAATTAAGAACATGATTTGAATTCAGCACTCATGAACTCATAATCAGGACTAATCTGCTGATTTCAATGTTAGCAAAATAAAAGTATAAATTAACATGCTGATTTGAATTCAGCACTCATGAACTCAAAATCAGGACTTATCTGCTGATTTCAGTTTTTCTAAAATAAGCTTGTAAAATAGCAACATGATTTGAATTCATGATTCATCAATAGCAAAATCAGGACTCATCTGCTGATTTCAAAGTTGGCAAAATAAAGATGTAATTTAAGAACATGATTTGAATTCAGGACTCATGATCTCAAAATCAGGGCTAATCTGCTGATTTCAATGTTAGCAAAATAAAAGTATAAATTAACATGATGATTTGAATTCAGGACTCATCAGCTCAACATTCAGGATTGATCTGCTGATTTCAGTTTTTGTAAAATAAGCTTGTAAAGTAGAAACATGATTTGAATTCATGGTTCATCATCATCAAAATCAGGACTCATGCTGATTTCAAAGTTGGCAAAATAAATGTGTAAATTAACAACATGATTTGAATTCAGGACTCGTAATCAAAATCAGGACTCATCTGCTGATTCCAATGCCAGCAAAATAAAAGTGTAAATTAACATGATGATTGGAATTCAGGACTCATCAGCTCAAAAATGAGGATTCATCTGCTGATTTCAGTTTTTTTTAAAATAAGCTTGTAAAATAGCAACTTGATTTGAATTCATGATTCATCCATAGCAAAATCAGGACTCATCTGCTGATTTCAAAGTTGGCAAAATAAAGGTGTAAATTAAGAACATGATTTGAATTCAGGACTCATGATCTCAAAATCAGGAATAATCTGCTGATTTCAATGTTAGCAAAATAAAAGTATAAATTAACATGCTGATTTGAATTCAGGACTCATCATCTTCCGAATCAGGACTTATCTGCTGATTTCAATGTTAGCAAGATAAAAGTATAAATTAACATGATGATTTGAATTCAGGACTCATCAGCTCAAAAATCAGGACTCATCTGCTGATTTCAATGTTGAAAAATAAAGGTATAAATTAACTAGATGATTTGAATTCAGGACTCATGATCTCAAAACCAGGACTAATCTGCTGATTTCAATGTTAGCAAAATAAAAGTATAAATTACCATGCTGATTTGAATTCAGAACGTATCTTCTGAATCAGGACTTAGCTGTTGATTTCAATGTTAGCAAAATAAAAGTATAATTTAACATGCTGATTTGAATTCAGAACGTATCTTCTGAATCAGGACTTAGCTGCTGATTTCAATGTTGGCAAAAAAAGGTATAACTTAACTAGATTATTTAAATCGGGACTCATCAGCTTGGCAATCAGGATTCATCTGCTGATTTCAGTTTTTGTAAAATAATCTTTCAAACTAGCAACATGATTTGAATTCAGGATTCAACTTCATAATCAGGAGTCATCTGCAGATTTCAATGTTGGCAAAATAAAGGTGTAAATGAACAAGATGATTTGAATTGAAAACTCATGATCTCAAAATCAGGACTCATCTGCTGATTTCAGTTTTTTATAAAGTAAGCTTTTAAATCAGCAACACGATTTGAATGCAGGATTCATCAGCTCCAAAATCAGGCCTCATCTGCTCATTTCAATGCCAGCAAAATAAAGGTGTAAATTAAAATGATTTGAATTCAGGACTCATCAGCTCAAAATCAGGACTTATCTTCTGATTTCAATGTTAGCAAAATAAAAGTATAAATTAACATGCTGATTTGAATTCAGGACTCATCATCTTCCGAATTCAGGACTCATCTGCTGATTTCAATGTTCGCAAAATAAATGTATAAATTAACATGATGATTTGAATTCAGGACTCATTAGCTCAAAAATCAGGACTCATCTGCTGATTTCAATGTTGGCAAAAAAGGTATAAATTAACTAGATGATTTGAATTCAGGACTCATCAGCTCGAAAATCAGAATTCATCTGCTGATTTCAGTTTTTGTAAAATAAGCTTGTAAACTAGCAACATGATTTGAATTCAGGATTCATCATCATCAAAATCAGGACTCATCTGCTGATTTCAAAGTTGGCAAAATAAAGGTGTAACTTAACAACAGGATTTCAATTCAGGACTCGTTCTCAAAATCAGGACTCCTCTGCTGATTCCAATGTTAGCGAAATAAAAGTGTAAATTAACATGATGATTTGAATTCAGGACTCATCAGCTCAGAAATCAGGATTCATCTGCTGATTTCAGTTTTTCTAAAATAAGCTTGTAAAATAGCAACATGATTTAAATTCATGATTCATCAATACCAAAATCAGGACTCATCTACGGATTTCAAAATTGGCAAAATAAAGGTGTAAATTAAGAACATGATTTGAATTCAGCACTCATGAACTCATAATCAGGACTAATCTGCTGATTTCAATGTTAGCAAAATAAAAGTATAAATTAACATGCTGATTTGAATTCAGCACTCATGAACTCAAAATCAGGACTTATCTGCTGATTTCAGTTTTTCTAAAATAAGCTTGTAAAATAGCAACATGATTTGAATTCATGATTCATCAATAGCAAAATCAGGACTCATCTGCTGATTTCAAAGTTGGCAAAATAAAGATGTAATTTAAGAACATGATTTGAATTCAGGACTCATGATCTCAAAATCAGGGCTAATCTGCTGATTTCAATGTTAGCAAAATAAAAGTATAAATTAACATGATGATTTGAATTCAGGACTCATCAGCTCAACATTCAGGATTGATCTGCTGATTTCAGTTTTTGTAAAATAAGCTTGTAAAGTAGAAACATGATTTGAATTCATGGTTCATCATCATCAAAATCAGGACTCATGCTGATTTCAAAGTTGGCAAAATAAATGTGTAAATTAACAACATGATTTGAATTCAGGACTCGTAATCAAAATCAGGACTCATCTGCTGATTCCAATGCCAGCAAAATAAAAGTGTAAATTAACATGATGATTGGAATTCAGGACTCATCAGCTCAAAAATGAGGATTCATCTGCTGATTTCAGTTTTTTTTAAAATAAGCTTGTAAAATAGCAACTTGATTTGAATTCATGATTCATCCATAGCAAAATCAGGACTCATCTGCTGATTTCAAAGTTGGCAAAATAAAGGTGTAAATTAAGAACATGATTTGAATTCAGGACTCATGATCTCAAAATCAGGAATAATCTGCTGATTTCAATGTTAGCAAAATAAAAGTATAAATTAACATGCTGATTTGAATTCAGGACTCATCATCTTCCGAATCAGGACTTATCTGCTGATTTCAATGTTAGCAAGATAAAAGTATAAATTAACATGATGATTTGAATTCAGGACTCATCAGCTCAAAAATCAGGACTCATCTGCTGATTTCAATGTTGAAAAATAAAGGTATAAATTAACTAGATGATTTGAATTCAGGACTCATGATCTCAAAACCAGGACTAATCTGCTGATTTCAATGTTAGCAAAATAAAAGTATAAATTACCATGCTGATTTGAATTCAGAACGTATCTTCTGAATCAGGACTTAGCTGTTGATTTCAATGTTAGCAAAATAAAAGTATAATTTAACATGCTGATTTGAATTCAGAACGTATCTTCTGAATCAGGACTTAGCTGCTGATTTCAATGTTGGCAAAAAAAGGTATAACTTAACTAGATTATTTAAATCGGGACTCATCAGCTTGGCAATCAGGATTCATCTGCTGATTTCAGTTTTTGTAAAATAATCTTTCAAACTAGCAACATGATTTGAATTCAGGATTCAACTTCATAATCAGGACTCATCTGCAGATTTCAATGTTGGCAAAATAAAGGTGTAAATGAACAAGATGATTTGAATTGAAAACTCATGATCTCAAAATCAGGACTCATCTGCTGATTTCAGTTTTTTATAAAGTAAGCTTTTAAATCAGCAACACGATTTGAATGCAGGATTCATCAGCTCCAAAATCAGGCCTCATCTGCTCATTTCAATGCCAGCAAAATAAAGGTGTAAATTAAAATGATTTGAATTCAGGACTCATCAGCTCGAAAATCAGAATTCATCTGCTGATTTCAGTTTTTGTAAAATAAGCTTGTAAACTAGCAACATGATTTGAATTCAGGATTCATCATCATCAAAATCAGGACTCATCTGCTGATTTCAAAGTTGGCAAAATAAAGGTGTAACTTAACAACAGGATTTCAATTCAGGACTCGTTCTCAAAATCAGGACTCCTCTGCTGATTCCAATGTTAGCGAAATAAAAGTGTAAATTAACATGATGATTTGAATTCAGGACTCATCAGCTCAGAAATCAGGATTCATCTGCTGATTTCAGTTTTTCTAAAATAAGCTTGTAAAATAGCAACATGATTTGAATTCATGATTCATCAATAGCAAAAATCAGGACTCTTCTGCTGATTTGAAAGTTGGCAAAATAAAGGTGTAAATTAAGAACATGATTTGAATTCAGCACTCATGAACTCAAAATCAGGACTAATCTGCTGATTTCAATGTTAGCAAAATAAAAGTATAAATTACCATGCTGATTTGAATTCAGCACTCATTTTTTTTGTTTGAATATGTTTATTGTAGTTTGTCATAGTACAGAATACACATATGCGGTCATTGCGAATAAACAGTGCTGTTACATAAGACAGGAAGCCCCAGGCTCCGCAAATCACCACCCCCGTGGAGGTATGACAGCAAAGGGGCAACTTAACAGGAGCACGGGTAAACAGCATGACAGATTCATATATCTCCAGCACATGCACAATATATTAACATCCAGTAGTGGCAGTGTCTAACGTTGATGCGAAGAACCCCTGAGCAGTAGCTACATAGCCCAGTTCCATTCCATATAGCACTCAAGGCATACCATGACTGGAAAAGTAGGTCAGTTGTTTATATTGTCAAGTAATTGCACATTCAAAATTGTAATCGAAAACTATCAACCATAAGGAACAACCCTAAACATATAGGGAACCATTAACCAGGCGGTGCTTAACTGTGATCGCGTGTGTGCGTGTGGAGCTTGGGATACTGAGAGGAGTGTGCCTAAGTATGACGTAGTGACGGGAACATGGTGAGCTCGGTAGACTTCTCATGTATGGCAGGGCATGTGGGAAATGCCGTGGTGAGAAAAAAGGGGGGGGGAGGGAGCAAGGGGGGAGGCAGCATAAGGGGAGGGGGGGGCGGGCGCGAGAGCAATGACAACAATGGCGTTGGAGAGCATGGGGAAGTCACTCACGCAATCTCATTCTGCAAACACACTTGGTGATAGGTCGTCAGGATACCATCCCACTCCAGCGCAATAGGATACATCCTGAGCCCTGCCGTTTCCTCTCGGTGCAATGCCACACTCTCAGCTCTCGCCCAATTATCCAGCGAGTGCCGCCACTGCACCGTTTGAGGGGGCACATGATGCTTCCAACCCCTAGTAATAAGACGTTTCGCCGTGATCAACCCCAGATCCCAGAATCTCGTTTGCACCCTCGTCTGTTTCGTTCTCCTAAATAACCCCAACAGACAAGCTTCCCAGGTGGTCGGCAGTGCGCCCCCCGTCGCTTTCGCCAAGGTAGTCGACACTGCAGACCAGTAGAGCCGTAGCGATACGCAGGACCAAAGGACATGTAAAAACTGTGCGTCCACAAGGCCACATCTAGGGCATGCTGTCTCAGTAAGTCCGAAGTACCTATTAATTTTGTCCGGGGACAGATATGCTCGGTGGATCACGTAGTATTGTATAATCTTAAAACGTGCATTACGCGGGACATGCTGCGATCCAGCCAGTACTCTCGTCCATTCTTTGTCAGTCCAGTCCCGTCCCCTGTCAGTCGTCCATTTGTCCCGCAGGCGTTGAGGGGAGACATGTGTATGTGCTTGCAACGCTTGAGCAATCCAGTGTACAAGATGAGAGCCGTGTCCCATCACATGCAAGTATTGGATAAGCAGGTGAATCGGTGGTTCCTCCGCCAGGGGCCCCCAAGCTCTTGTCAATGTGTGTAGTAGTTTTGCGTGAGTCAGGAATTGCCCCACCGGTAACCCTGTGTTGTTTGCTAGCGTCTCAAAAGGAAGTAGCGCACCATCCGCAAATAGGTCGCCTAAGCTGTCTAAGTCAGCCGCTCCCCAGCTGTCCAGCAGGGGTGCCGTAAGTATCTCGGATCCCCAGGGTTTGCCCAGGAATGGCAGGTTGGGTGCGTACGGCTTTACCGCTGCAGTAAGTTTCAGGCCTCTGAGGAAGCACTTCCTTGCCACCTCCAGGTGGAGTTGGGCCTGAACATGTGACCTAGCCAAAGGATGAAACAGCGCATGGATCTGGGAGATCGACATGATAGTCTCTGTAGTGGCTGTGTCACTCAGGTTACGCCCGCTCAGCCAGTAAGCTACCCACTGCAGTTGCGCAGCTAAGTAATACAGCTCGTGGTTCGGGACCGATAGCCCACCATTCTCTGTCGCAGCATAAAGGGTCCTCAACGCCACCCTGGGACGGCCTTTGTTCCAAATCAATCGCCTGTGCAGCGTGTCTAGCTCGCGAAATGTGCGAACTGGCACATAGACTGGCAGATTCGCATAGAAATATAGGAGCCTAGGCAAGGCGATCGCCTTCGCCAGAGCAATACGGCTGGGCACAGTCAGTGGAAGAGTGTTCCAAAAGGAAACTTGCGCTGTGAGCGAGGAAATCGCCCTCGTGAGGTTGCCATCCAGTAGGTCTGCGGTTTTGCGGTACACACGGATCCCCAAATATCGGAATACTGTGGGGTACCACAGTAGTCGTTCACCCATCACCTCAACATCACACTCAGGGGTGTCTGCCGCAAAAGAGTACACTCCCGACTTAGCCCAATTGACGCGCAACCCCGACATTTCGCCAAAGGTTCGAAAGATGTCCGTTAGTTCGCGGGGGAAACAGGTCAGATCCCTGACATAGAGTAACAAGTCGTCAGCATAGAGCGACACAGCGTGCATCCCGTCCATCAACCTAATCCCCCACGTCTCGCCAGAGGCTCGCAGTAGTGTCGCCAGTGGCTCCATCATGAGCGCAAATATCAGTGGGGAGAGGGGACACCCCTGCCTCGTGCCCCTGCGGACTCGAATTGGGTCCGAGAAGAGCCTGATCGTCCGAACCCGCACTACAGGTGCTGAGTAGAGGAGTTCCACCATTCGGAGATATGCCGCACCCAGTCCGAACTTTTCCAGTACCAGCGCAAGGTAGGGCCACTCCACCGAGTCGAACGCTTTTTCGAGGTCGAGGATCACACACCCCGAACGCGGCCACCGGGACACCGCCTGACTTTGCACACGAAAGAGTCGTCTAATATTGTAAGACGTGATGCGGGTAGGAACAAATCCATTCTGGTCCGTGTGCACAAGTGCAGGGACCAAAGGTGCTTGAATTCAGCACTCATGAACTCAAAATCAGGACTTATCTGCTGATTTCAATGTTAGCAAAATAAAAGTATAAATTAACATGATGATTTGAATTCAGGACTCATCAGCTCAAAAATCAGGACTCATCTGCTGATTTCAATGTTGGCAAAAAAAAAGTTATAAATTAACTAGATGATTTAAATCAGGACTCATCAGCTCGGCAATCAGGATTAATCTGCTGATTTCAGTTTTTGTAAAATAAGCTTGTAAACTAACAACATGATTTGAATTCAGGATTCAACTTCATAATCAGGACTCATCTGCTGATTTAAATGTTGGCAAAATAAAGGTGTACATTAACAAGATGATTTCAATTCAAAACTCATGATCTCAAAATCAGGACTCATCTGTTGATTCCAATGTTAGCAAAATAAAAGTGTAAATTAACATGATGATTTGAATTCAGGACTCATCAGCTCAAAATTCAGGATTGATCTGCTGATTTCAGTTTTTGTAAAATAAGCTTGTAAAGTAGAAACATGATTTGAATTCATGGTTCATCATCATCAAAATCAGGACTCATGCTGATTTCAAAGTTGGCAAAATAAATGTGTAAATTAACAACATGATTTGAATTCAGGACTCGTAATCAAAATCAGGACTCATCTGCTGATTCCAATGCCAGCAAAATAAAAGTGTAAATTAACATGATGATTGGAATTCAGGACTCATCAGCTCAAAAATGAGGATTCATCTGCTGATTTCAGTTTTTTTAAAATAAGCTTGTAAAATAGCAACTTGATTTGAATTCATGATTCCTCAGTAGCAAAATCAGGACTCATCTGCTGATTTCAAACTTGGCAAAATAAAGGTGTAAATTAAGAACATTATTTGAATTCAGGACTCATGATCTCAAAATCAGGACTAATATGCTGACTTCAATGTTAGCATAATTAAAGTATAAATTAACATGCTGATTTGAATTGAGGAATCATCATCTTCTGAATCAGGACTCATCTGCTGATTTCAATGTTGGCAAAAAAAGGTATAAATTAACTAGATGATTTGAATTCAGGACTCATCAGCTCGGAAATCAGGATTCATCTGCTGATTTCAGTTTTTGTAAAATAAGCTTGTAAACTAGCAACATGATTTGAATTCAGGATTCATCATCATCAAAATCAGGACTCATCTGCTGATTTCAAAGTTGGCAAAATAAAGGTGTTACTTAACAACATGATTTGAATTCAGGACTCGTTCTCAAAATCAGGACTCATCTGCTGATTCCAATGTTAGCAAAATAAAAGTATAAATTACCATGCTGATTTTAATTCAGCACTCATGAACTCAAAATCAGGACTTATCTGCTGATTTCAATGTTAGCAAAATAAAAGTATAAATTAACATGATGATTTGAATTCAGGACTCATCAGCTCAAAAATCAGGACTCAGCTGCTGATTTCAATGTTGGCAAAAAAAGGTATAAATTAACTAGATGATTTAAATCAGGACTCATCAGCTCGCAATCAGGATTCATCTGCTGATTTCAGTTTTTGTAAAATAAGCTTGTAAACTAACAACATGATTTGAATTCAGGATTCAACTTCATTATCAGGACTCATCTGCTAATTTAAATGTTGGCAAATTAAAGGTGTAAATTAACAAGATGATTTCAATTCAAAACTCATGATCTCAAAATCAGGACTCATCTGTTGATTCCAATGTTAGCAAAATAAAAGTGTAAATTAACATGATGATTTGAATTCAGGACTCATCAGCTCAAAATTCAGGATTGATCTGCTGATTTCAGTTTTTGTAAAATAAGCTTGTAAAGTAGAAACATGATTTGAATTCATGGTTCATCATCATCAAAATCAGGACTCATGCTGATTTCAAAGTTGGCAAAATAAATGTGTACATTAACAACATGATTTGAATTCAGGACTCGTAATCAAAATCAGGACTCATCTGCTGATTCCAATGCCAGCAAAATAAAAGTGTAAATTAACATGATGATTGGAATTCAGGACTCATCAGCTCAAAAATGAGGATTCATCTGCTGATTTCAGTTTTTTTAAAATAAGCTTGTAAAATAGCAACTTGATTTGAATTCATGATTCCTCAGTAGAAAAATCAGGACTCATCTGCTGATTTCAAACTTGGCAAAATAAAGGTGTAAATTAAGAACATTATTTGAATTCAGGACTCATGATCTCAAAATCAGGACTAATATGCTGACTTCAATGTTAGCATAATTAAAGTATAAATTAACATGCTGATTTGAATTGAGGAATCATCATCTTCTGAATCAGGACTCATCTGCTGATTTCAATGTTGGCAAAAAATGGTATAAATTAACTAGATGATTTGAATTCAGGACTCATCAGCTCGGAAATCAGGATTCATCTGCTGATTTCAGTTTTTGTAAAATAAGCTTGTAAACTAGCAACATGATTTGAATTCAGGATTCATCATCATCAAAATCAGGACTCATCTGCTGATTTCAAAGTTGGCAAAATAAAGGTGTTACTTAACAACATGATTTGAATTCAGGACTCGTTCTCAAAATCAGGACTCATCTGCTGATTCCAATGTTAGCAAAATAAAAGTATAAATTACCATGCTGATTTTAATTCAGCACTCATGAACTCAAAATCAGGACTTATCTGCTGATTTCAATGTTAGCAAAATAAAAGTATAAATTAACATGATGATTTGAATTCAGGACTCATCAGCTCAAAAATCAGGACTCAGCTGCTGATTTCAATGTTGGCAAAAAAGGTATAAATTAATTAGATGATTTAAATCAGGACTCATCAGCTCGCAATCAGGATTCATCTGCTGATTTCAGTTTTTGTAAAATAAGCTTGTAAACTAACAACATGATTTGAATTCAGGATTCAACTTCATTATCAGGACTCATCTGCTAATTTAAATGTTGGCAAATTAAAGGTGTAAATTAACAAGATGATTTCAATTCAAAACTCATGATCTCAAAATCAGGACTCATCTGTTGATTCCAATGTTAGCAAAATAAAAGTGTAAATTAACATGATGGTTTGAATTCAGGACTCATCAGCTCAAAATTCAGGATTGATCTGCTGATTTCAGTTTTTGTAAAATAAGCTTGTAAAGTAGAAACATGATTTGAATTCATGATTCATCATCATCAAAATCAGGACTCATGCTGATTTCAAAGTTGGCAAAATAAAGGTGTAAATTAACAACATGATTTGAATTCAGGACTCGTAATCAAAATCAGGACTCATCTGCTGATTCCAATGTTAGCAAAATAAAAGTGTAAATTAACATGATGATTTGAACTCGGGACTCATCAGCTCAAAAATGAGGATTCATCTGCTGATTTCAGTTTTTCTAAAATAAGCTTGTAAAATAGCAACATGATTTGAATTCATGATTCATCAGTAGCAAAATCAGGACTCATCTGCTGATTTCAAACTTGGCAAAATAAAGGTGTAAATTAAGAACATGATTTGAATTCAGGACTCATGATCTCAAAATCAGGACTAATCTGCTGACTTCAATGTTAGCATAATTAAAGCATAAATTAACATGCTGATTTGAATTGAGGACTCATCATCTTCCGAATCAGGACTCATCTGCTGATTTCAATGTTCGCAAAATAAAAGTATAAATTAACATGATGATTTGAATTCAGGACTCATCAGCTCAAAAATCAGGACTCATCTGCTGATTTCAATGTTGGCAAAAAAAGGTATAAATTACCTAGATGATTTAAATCAGGACTCATCAGCTCGGCAATCAGGATTCATCTGCTGATTTCAGTTTTTGTAAAATAAGCTTGTAAACTAACAACATGATTTGAATTCAGGATTCAACTTCATAATCAGGACTCATCTGCTGATTTCAATGTTGGCAAAATAAAGGTGTAAATTAACAAGATGATTTCAATTCAAAACTCATGATCTCAAAATCAGGACTCATCTGTTGATTCCAATGTTAGCAAAATAAAAGTGTAAATTAACAGGATGATTTGAATTCAGGACTCATCAGCTCGCAATCAGGATTCATCTGCTGATTTCAGTTTTTGTAAAATAAACTTGTAAACTAACAACATGATTTGAATTCAGGATTCAACTTCATTATCAGGACTCATCTGCTAATTTAAATGTTGGCAAATTAAAGGTGTAAATTAACAAGATGATTTCAATTCAAAACTCATGATCTCAAAATCAGGACTCATCTGTTGATTCCAATGTTAGCAAAATATAAGTGTAAATTAACATGATGATTTGAATTCAGGACTCATCAGCTCAAAATTCAGGATTGATCTGCTGATTTCAGTTTTTGTAAAATAAGCTTGTAAAGTAGAAACATGATTTGAATTCATGATTCATCATCATCAAAATCAGGACTCATGCTGATTTCAAAGTTGGCAAAATAAAGGTGTAAATTAACAACATGATTTGAATTCAGGACTTGTAATCAAAATCAGGACTCATCTGCTGATTCCAATGTTAGCAAAATAAAAGTGTAAATTAACATGATGATTTGAACTCGGGACTCATCAGCTCAAAAATGAGGATTCATCTGCTGATTTCAGTTTTTCTAAAATAAGCTTGTAAAATAGCAACATGATTTGAATTCATGATTCATCAGTAGCAAAATGAGGACTCAACTGCTGATTTCAAACTTGGCAAAATAAAGGTGTAAATTAAGAACATGATTTGAATTCAGGACTCATGATCTCAAAATCAGGACTAATCTGCTGACTTCAATGTTAGCATAAATAAAGTATAAATTAACATGCTGATTTGAATTGAGGACTCATCATCTTCCGAATCAGGACTCATCTGCTGATTTCAATGTTCGCAAAATAAAAGTATAAATTAACATGATGATTTGAATTCAGGACTCATCAGCTCAACATTCAGGATTGATCTGCTGATTTCAATTTTTGTAAAATAAGCTTGTAAACTAGAAACATGATTCATCAATACCAAAATCAGGAATCATCTACGGATTTCAAAATTGGCAAAATAAAGGTGTAAATTCAGAACATGATTTGAATTCAGCACTCATGAACTCATAATCACGACTAATCTGCTGATTTCAATGTTAGCAAAATAAAAGTATAAATTAACATGCTGATTTGAATTCAGCACTCATGAACTCAAAATCAGGACTTATCTGCTGATTTCAGTTTTTCTAAAATAAGCTTGTAAAATAGCAACATGATTTGAATTCATGATTCATCAATAGCAAAATCAGGACTCATCTGCTGATTTCAAAGTTGGCAAAATAAAGATGTAAATTTAGAACATGATTTGAATTCAGGACTCATGATCTCAAAATCAGGGCTAATCTGCTGATTTCAATGTTAGCTAAATAAAAGTATAAATTAACATGATGATTTGAATTCAGGACTCATCAGCTCAACATTCAGGATTGATCTGCTGATTTCAGTTTTTGTAAAATAAGCTTGTAAACTGGGAACATGATTTGAATTCATGATTCATCAATAACAAAATCAGGACTCATCTACTGATTTCAAAGTTGGCAAAATAAAGGTGTAAATTAAGAACATGATTTGAATTCAGCACTCATGAACTCAAAATCAGGACTAATCTGCTGATTTCAATGTTCGCAAAATAAAAGTATAAATTAACATGCTGATTTGAATTCAGGACTCAGCTCAAAAATCAGGACTCATCTGCTGATTTCAATGTTGGCAAAAAAAGGTATAAATTAACTAGATGATTTAAATCAGGACTCATCAGCTCGGCAATCAGGATTCATCTGCTGATTTCAGTTTTTGTAAAATGAGCTTGTAAACTAACAACATGATTTGAATTCAGGATTCAACTTCATAATCAGGACTCATCTGCTGATTTCAATGTTGGCAAAATAAAGGTGTAAATTAACAAGATGATTTCAATTCAAAACTCATGATCTCAAAATCAGGACTCATCTGTTGATTCCAATGTTAGCAAAATAAAAGTGTAAATTAACAGGATGATTTGAATTCAGGACTCATCAGCTCAAAATTCAGGATTGATCTGCTGATTTCAGTTTTTGTAAAATAAGCTTGTAAAGTAGAAACATGATTTGAATTCATGATTCATCATCATCAAAATCAGGACTCATGCTGATTTCAAAGTTGGCAAAATAGAGGTGTAAATTAACAACATGATTTGAATTCAGGACTCGTAATCAAAATCAGGACTCATCTGCTGATTCCAATGTTAGCAAAATAAAAGTGTAAATTAACATGATGATTTGAACTCGGGACTCATCAGCTCAAAAATGAGGATTCATCTGCTGATTTCAGTTTTTCTAAAATAAGCGTTGTTAGAAGCGACTGTCTCTAGTTGGCAGAGGTCTACACTTCTGACAAATAGGGACACACCTTTTCTAGTCAGGGCAAGGAGATCACACACTTAGATAACCCCTGCTCACCCCCTTGGTAGCTTGGCAAAGCAGACAGGCTTATCTCAGAGGCAGTGCGTTAAGCATTTATGACCACATACAGTAATAAAGTGAATACACTACAAATGGACACGACACAGTAGTATTATAAAAATAAGTATTTTTATATAAGGTTTTAGCACAAGACCAAATAACGACAAAAATATACCACAGTCTTAATAAATACTCTTGGAAGGAAAAATAATAGTTCAAGCACGGTTTCTTCTTAGCACAAAAGTCTTTAGTATCAAAAGCAACTCTTCTTCTCTAAAACACAGTTCTTGGCAACAATGTAACCCACACGGGAGTCACACGACGTCGAGGCAAGGTTAATCCAAAGGTTCGGCGTCGACCGCGAGGAGCGCTACGTCGAGCCCGGAGTCGCACAGACCCCAACAACACAGTACCTTGGAAAAGTGAAGCACTCGATGATCAGCGGCGTCGAGATGTCCGGCGTCGCGTCTTCGGCGTCGATCGGGCCTCGGAGTCGGGGCGATCTGCAGCGGCGTCGACCGAAGTCAGGCGGGAGCAGCGCTCACGGGATGAAGCAGGATACGGCGTCGTCGATGTCGATGTTGCAAGAGTGAGCAGCGCTCACGGCGTCGAGAGGGCTCGAAGTCGATGCGATCAGCGGCGGTGCAGACACGGGGTCACTTGGAGCTGGAGCCGAACTCACTACTCACTGGCGTTGCTGCTGGCGTCGATCGGGCCCGGCGGCCGGCGTCGAGGAAGCGGGACACTGGAGCCGTTACTCACGATGTCGAGCTGGATTCGGCGGCGTCCGTCGGCGTCGAGATTGCTGGATTCTTTCAGAGGTGCTGGATTCACAAACTCCAGCAAATAGCACTTTAAGCAGATGAAGTCCTTTAGCCCTGTGACTTCAACAGGAGACTGGCACTCTTCCAGCCCTTGGAGATTTTCTCAGCAAAGAGTGAGAGTACACACAAAGTTCCTCTCTCCTGGTTCCTTGGCAAAAATAAAGAAGCAATGCAGGATTCCCCCAACAAACAGCACTCTGGCAGAAGGGGTAGGCAGTCCTTAGATCAGCAGGCTTCTTGTCCTTGGTTCAGGTTTCCTTGTCAGAAGTGATCTAAATTCTTGGTTCAGGGGTCCTTCTCTTATACCCCTTTTTGGCTTTGATCCCTTTGTCCATGCAGGGGAATTTCCCCCCATCCTGGGTTTGTTGTGGGTGTTGCCAGGCCAGAGCACCTGGCCTATTCACTGGGCAGGGCAGAGTCCTCAGCCGCTCAGCAGGAGCGGAGCCAGCATTGTCACTGGCAGGGGCAGGGCCATCAGCTGCCCGGCAGGAGGCGGGCCAGGAAAGTCCCAGGCAAGCACAGAGTCATCAGTCGCCTGGCAGGGGGGCGGAGCCAACATTGTATCAGGCAGGGCAGGCTATCAAGAGCTACTCTTCCCCTACTCTCAATGCAAATGCCCCACTCATCCCACACTGACTCATTCAGACTCTCTGGAGCCACCCAGCTCCTGTCACACACACACCAGAACCAGCAGAGACCGGTAGACAGTTAGACAAGAAAATAGCTACTTTCTAAAAGTGCTATTTTCAAACACAGAGTCCAAAAACCATCCACACAAACGGATGCGTTATTAAACCCTGAGTTCAGGGATACCAAACTCGACATTGCACCATGCTCCCCGAGCCCGCTAGGATTATAACATTAATAATCCTGGCAGCCCATTCTAACTGATGGAGAGCAGGCTACCTTACAATAGTGAAAAACGACTATGGATGTAATTCACTATTAGGACATGCCAACCTTGTCAGGCTTGTCCTACCTTATGCTTACAATGCACCCTGCCCGTGGGCCTACCATAGGGGTGACTAACATGAAGTTAAGGGAAGGTTTAGGGACTGGCAAGTAGGTGTACTTGCGCAGTCCTCGTGACAGTCAGACTGCACGTGGTCTGGCAATGGCAGACCTTCAGACATACTTTTACTAGGCCGCTCTTGTGGGTGGCACAACATGTGCTGCAGGCCCACTAGCAGCATTTGTATTTACAAGCCCTGGCACTCCTGGTGCACTCGACTAGGGACTGATAGTAAACCAAATAAGCCAAACATGGAAGTAAATCAATACAGCAATTTCACATAGGGAGCACTTGCACTGTGACACTGATCAGCAGTGGCACAGTGCCCAAAGCATATACCAGCAAAAACATCGTAAACAGAGGAGGCAAACAGAAAAAATGGAGGAGAGACTCATGCCAATGATGCCAGGTCTAACACGTGTCCCCTCCAGCTGAAATGTGGGGAGAACTACCCTTACCCTAGGGAGTCCTCATCACTAAGGCGGAAAAATCTGGACAGACCATCAGCATTGGCGTGATCTGTGCCAGGGCGGTGTTCCACCGTGAAGTCCATCCCCTGTAGGGAAATGGACCACCTCAACAGCTTTGGATTCTCACCCCTCATCTGCATCAACCATCTGAGGGGCCTGTGATCTGTCTGCACCCGGAAGTGAGTCCCAAACAGGTAGGGTCTCAGCTTTTTCAGTGCCCAGACCACAGCAAATGCTTCTCTTTCTATCGCACTCCACCTCTGTTCCCTGGGAAGTAACCTCCTGCTGATGAAGGCTACAGGTAAGTCTCGGCCCTCTTCATTCACCTGAGCTAGAACAGCCCCCACGCCATGCTCTGAAGCGTCCGTCTGAACAACAAATTCTTTAGAAAAGTCGGGTGCCTGGAGTATGGGTGCTGTGCACATTGCAGTTTTCAGGGTGTCAAAGGCCGTCTGACAGGCGTCAGTCCAGTTCACAAGTCGTGGCTGCTTCCTGGAAGTCAGCGAAGTCAAGGGGTGCACAATGTTACCATAATCCTTGACAAACCTCCTGTAGTAACCCGTGAGACCCAGGAAGGCTCTCACCTGAGTCTGGGTTTTGGGCGGTGCCCATGCCAGGATGGTATCAATCTTGGGTTGTAGGGGGGCCACCTTGCCGCTCCCTACTTGGTGCCCCAAGTACACCACTGAACCCTGCCCAATCTGGCACTTACTGGCTTTGATTGTGAGGCCTGCTCTGCGCAGGGCCAACAACACTTCCTGGAGGTGGCACAAGTGTTCCTCCCAGCTGGCGCTGAACACCTCCTGAAATCCTCCAGTCCAGCCAAGACCTGGTTGACCAACCTCTGGAAGGTGGCAGGGGCATTCTTCATCCCAAAGGGCATAACCCGGAACTGGTAGTGCCCATCTGGTGTGGAGAATGCTGACCTCTCTTTTGCCCCATCGGTCAAGGCGATCTGCCAGTACCCAGACGTTAGATCAAACGTACTAAGGTACTGGGCAGCCCCTAACCGATCGATGAGCTCATCAGCTCTGGGGATGGGGTGCGCGTCAGTCTTGGTGACTGAATTGAGTCCTCGGTAATCCACACAGAACCGAAGTTCCGGTGAAGCACCAGGCGCTGCAGCCTTTGGAATCAAGACCACGGGGCTGGCCCAAGGACTGCTAGAGGACTCAACCACCCCTAGGGCAAACATCTTGGAGACCTCCTCCTTGATGTATGCTCTGACCTTGTCAGTCACTCTGTAAGCCTTGTGCTTGACAGGAGTGCTGTCCCCGGTGTCTACATCATGGACACACCACTGAGTAACACCAGGAATCAAGGAAAACAGATCAGGGAATTGCCCCAACAAATGGCGACAATCCTGCTGCTGTTCAGGGGTCAGTGTGTCAGAGAGGACAACACCATCCACTGACCCATCTTGCTCTTTTGCATACAGGAGGTCAGGAAGAGGCTCACTCTCCTCCTCCATTCCAGCATCTGTAGCTAGGAGCATGCCCACTTCGGACCTTTCTAAGTGGGGCTTCAAACGGTTGACATGCAGGACCCGCAAGGGGTTCCTGGGAGACTTTAAATCCACCAGGTAGGTGACATCGCTCTTCTTCTCCACAACCTCGAATGGTCCAGTCCACCTGTCCTTGAGCGCACAAGGTTCCACAGGGGACATGACCCAAACTTTCTGTCCAGGCTGAAGCTCTACCAGAGTGGCCCTCTGGTCGTACCACCGCTTCATCTCCTCCTGGCTGGCCTCCAGATTTGCCTGAGCAAGATCCCTGAAGCGCCTAGTCTGGTTCCTAAAGGCCAGCATGTAACTGTATACATCCTGGGGAGGTTTCCTGGGAGATTGCTCCCAGCCTTCTTTGACCAGACTTAAAGGTCCTCTTACCGGGTGACCATACAAAAGCTCAAAGGGGCTGAACCCTAGAGACTTCTGTGGCACCTCACGGTAAGCAAACAACAGGCATGGCAAGAGGACGTCCCATTTACGCCTCATTGGTTCTTCAAGACCCATAATCATGCCTTTAAGGGTACGGTTGAATCTTTCAACCAACCCATTACCTTGAGGGTGGTAAGGAGTAGTGAACTTATAAGTTACCCCACACTCCTTCCACAGAGACTTCATATAGTTGGAAATGAAGTTGGTGCCCCGGTCTGACACCACCTCTCTGGGGAACCCCATTCGGGAGAAAACACCCATCAGCGCCCGTCCCACCACGGGGGCAGTCACTGTTCTGAGAGGGATGGCTTCCGGGTACCGTGTGGCATGGTCCACCAAGACCAGGATGAACCTGTTGCCCAGGGCTGTCTTGGGGTCCAGTGGCCCAACAATGTCAATCCCCACCCGGTCAAAGGGGGTACTGACCACGGGAAAAGGTTGGAGGGGAGCCTTCTGCTTCCGCCCGCTTTTCCCACTTGCCTGGCAAGTCTGACAGGTCTTGCACTGGATGTCTACATCCCTTCACATCTGAGGCCAATAGAAATGGGTGACAAGCCTGTCATAGGTCTTGTCCTGCCCCAGATGTCCAGCTAAAGGAACGTCATGAGCCAAACCCAGTAGGAAGGCTCTGAAGCGCTGGGGTACCACCAGCACACGGGCTGACCCAGGCTCAGCAGCCTTAGGCTCGCTATACAGGAGGTCGTTCTCCCAGTACACAAAATGTGACCCTGACTGATCACCTGAGGTTTGGGCTGAGGCCTGCTGCCTCATACCCACAAGAGAAGGGCACACTTTCTGTTCTGCACAGAATTCCTCCCTGGAGGGACCACCATCCTGCTGCCAATGGGTCAGCTCGGGCAGGTCTCCCAGTTCGGCAACTTGTTCACCTGTGGGTTCCAGGGCATCCCCCTCGAGGTCTGCCTCCTCCTGGACCACGGGAACTACGGGGGACGGTTTCCCGCGCCCCCTGCCTCTTCTCTTCACAGCTGGGTCCTGGGCCCTACTTTCAGGCTCCAGAACCCCATCCACACCCTTACTTGCTGTCATGGATCGAGTGGTTGCACACACCCACTCTGGCACACCCAACATTTTCAAATGTGTCTCCCTCTCCACCTTAGCCCAAGGGGAGTCTTCTAAATCGTTGCCCAGGAGACAATCAACAGGCATGGCGGGCCTCACCGCAACCTGAAGAGTACCTGAAACTCCCCCCCATTCAAAGGAAACTTGAGCTACCTCACACTCTTTCTGGGAGTTGTCAGCAGCTATCACAGGGTAGAATGCGTGGGGAACAACCTGCTCTCTGGACACCAAGTGACATTTGACAGCTGTCACACTCGCTCCGGTGTCTCTGAGAGCTTCCACTCTATGGCCATTAATGGTCACCCACTGCCTATATTTTTTAGTGTTACTAGGCAGAGGGGGTGGCGGGACCAATTCCATGTCTCCTAGAGAGACCAGGGACATCTCTGCGGGACCCTCCCCACCATGGGCAACCATCTCCTCCCCTCCCAGAGCTACACTAGCCAACTGACGGGGTGGTGCACTGGGTAGTGCACCAGACTTCTTCAAGGGACACTGAGGGTCATAAAAACGGTGTCCTACCTGCTTACAAACGAAGCAGGTCAGTGGGCCCCTATGACCAGGTTTACCTGGCGGGGCCTCTGATTTCTTCACAGGGGGAGGCTGGGAACCTTTCCCTTGGTTCCCTTGGGAATTACTTTGGGGCCCTTTCTGGAACTCCCTCTGTTTACCCTTGTCCCCCCCATTCTTCTGCTGGGGACCCTGCCCACCTTTGGCTGAGTCTCCCACTGGACCCTTGTGGACCCTGGTACTGACCCAGCGGTCCGCCTCTTCAGCAAGTTTTCTAGGGTTAGATATCTTGCTATCAATAAGGTGCTGGCGCAGCTCTGGAAAACAGTTATTAGACAAGTGCTCCCAAGCAAACAAATCATAAAGAGCATCATAACTTTCCACTTTGCTGCCCTTTACCCAACCATCCATGGCTCTGCAAAAATATGACACATACTCCACCCACGTGGTACCAGGCAACTTCTTACATTCTCTAAAGGCCTGTCTGTACTTTTCTGGGGTGAGGCCATACCTTAACATTAAAGCATCTTTCATATGAGCATAAGACGTCCTATTCTCAACAGGCATGTCTAACAGGGTATCTCTTCCCTCATTCACAAAGCGACCCCACAACCCCGCTCCCCAATCCTTCTCAGGGACCCGGTGGGCCAACAATGCTAACTCATATGCTTTAAACCACTGACCAATATCCTCATTCTTCTGAAAATCTTTGATCACATCTTTGGGAAAATAAAACCTACTTTCTGCAGGCACAGATGGGACGCTGCCACCAGAGGGATTCAATTCTAACTTTTTAGCTTGGAGCTCCAACTCCCTCAACTTGGTATCACGCTCAAAAGCTAACTTCTCTCTTTCAAACTCTAATCTTTTGATCTCCAAATCAGCTTCTCTCCTGCCTCTTGCATTCTCTATCTCCAACTGCCCATTTATCTTAAGTTTTGCCATTTCCATGTTGTAGGCTCGCTCCTTCGCCCTTTCTTCTCTTTCTTCAGGGGAAAGACCTTTGGAGGAAACACTGCTGCCAGGAGGGGATACAGGCCCAGTCACGGGCACTTCCTCCTCCCCTTCCTCTGTCGGTACCACCACCAGATCAGAGGGATCTCTGGCCGCTAACCAAGCCTCCAATGCTTTGGAATAGTCTCCTTTCCGGGAGATGCCTTTGGTAGGAACTTTAAACTGCTTGCAAAAGTATTGCAGTTGCTTCTTTTCGTATGTCCCTATCTTGGCTCTATCAAATTCCTCCTCAGCAACAACAAGGGGAGTGACTCCGGTATCACTCATGGTTAAAACTGGCAGTGTTCAAAAATCAAGCTTCAGGAAAAGCGGAGAACAAAAATAGAATATCCAACCAAAACAGATTGTGGCTGCGCTATGGTCTGCTTTCACTATGTAGCGCACACTAATCACTGCACATGGGTCATAAATGCAAAGTTCAAAATCCCACCGCTGACCCACCAATGTTAGAAGCGACTGTCTCTAGTTGGCAGAGGTCTACACTTCTGACAAATAGGGACACACCTTTTCTAGTCAGGGCAAGGAGATCACACACTTAGATAACCCCTGCTCACCCCCTTGGTAGCTTGGCAAAGCAGACAGGCTTATCTCAGAGGCAGTGCGTTAAGCATTTATGACCACATACAGTAATAAAGTGAATACACTACAAATGGACACGACACAGTAGTATTATAAAAATAAGTATTTTTATATAAGGTTTTAGCACAAGACCAAATAACGACAAAAATATACCACAGTCTTAATAAATACTCTTGGAAGGAAAAATAATAGTTCAAGCACGGTTTCTTCTTAGCACAAAAGTCTTTAGTATCAAAAGCAACTCTTCTTCTCTAAAACACAGTTCTTGGCAACAATGTAACCCACACGGGAGTCACACGACGTCGAGGCAAGGTTAATCCAAAGGTTCGGCGTCGACCGCGAGGAGCGCTACGTCGAGCCCGGAGTCGCACAGACCCCAACAACACAGTACCTTGGAAAAGTGAAGCACTCGATGATCAGCGGCGTCGAGATGTCCGGCGTCGCGTCTTCGGCGTCGATCGGGCCTCGGAGTCGGGGCGATCTGCAGCGGCGTCGACCGAAGTCAGGCGGGAGCAGCGCTCACGGGATGAAGCAGGATACGGCGTCGTCGATGTCGATGTTGCAAGAGTGAGCAGCGCTCACGGCGTCGAGAGGGCTCGAAGTCGATGCGATCAGCGGCGGTGCAGACACGGGGTCACTTGGAGCTGGAGCCGAACTCACTACTCACTGGCGTTGCTGCTGGCGTCGATCGGGCCCGGCGGCCGGCGTCGAGGAAGCGGGACACTGGAGCCGTTACTCACGATGTCGAGCTGGATTCGGCGGCGTCCGTCGGCGTCGAGATTGCTGGATTCTTTCAGAGGTGCTGGATTCACAAACTCCAGCAAATAGCACTTTAAGCAGATGAAGTCCTTTAGCCCTGTGACTTCAACAGGAGACTGGCACTCTTCCAGCCCTTGGAGATTTTCTCAGCAAAGAGTGAGAGTACACACAAAGTTCCTCTCTCCTGGTTCCTTGGCAAAAATAAAGAAGCAATGCAGGATTCCCCCAACAAACAGCACTCTGGCAGAAGGGGTAGGCAGTCCTTAGATCAGCAGGCTTCTTGTCCTTGGTTCAGGTTTCCTTGTCAGAAGTGATCTAAATTCTTGGTTCAGGGGTCCTTCTCTTATACCCCTTTTTGGCTTTGATCCCTTTGTCCATGCAGGGGAATTTCCCCCCATCCTGGGTTTGTTGTGGGTGTTGCCAGGCCAGAGCACCTGGCCTATTCACTGGGCAGGGCAGAGTCCTCAGCCGCTCAGCAGGAGCGGAGCCAGCATTGTCACTGGCAGGGGCAGGGCCATCAGCTGCCCGGCAGGAGGCGGGCCAGGAAAGTCCCAGGCAAGCACAGAGTCATCAGTCGCCTGGCAGGGGGGCGGAGCCAACATTGTATCAGGCAGGGCAGGCTATCAAGAGCTACTCTTCCCCTACTCTCAATGCAAATGCCCCACTCATCCCACACTGACTCATTCAGACTCTCTGGAGCCACCCAGCTCCTGTCACACACACACCAGAACCAGAAGAGACCGGTAGACAGTTAGACAAGAAAATAGCTACTTTCTAAAAGTGCTATTTTCAAACACAGAGTCCAAAAACCATCCACACAAACGGATGCGTTATTAAACCCTGAGTTCAGGGATACCAAACTCGACATTGCACCATGCTCCCCGAGCCCGCTAGGATTATAACATTAATAATCCTGGCAGCCCATTCTAACTGATGGAGAGCAGGCTACCTTACAATAGTGAAAAACGACTATGGATGTAATTCACTATTAGGACATGCCAACCTTGTCAGGCTTGTCCTACCTTATGCTTACAATGCACCCTGCCCGTGGGCCTACCATAGGGGTGACTAACATGAAGTTAAGGGAAGGTTTAGGGACTGGCAAGTAGGTGTACTTGCGCAGTCCTCGTGACAGTCAGACTGCACGTGGTCTGGCAATGGCAGACCTTCAGACATACTTTTACTAGGCCGCTCTTGTGGGTGGCACAACATGTGCTGCAGGCCCACTAGCAGCATTTGTATTTACAAGCCCTGGCACTCCTGGTGCACTCGACTAGGGACTGATAGTAAACCAAATAAGCCAAACATGGAAGTAAATCAACACAGCAATTTCACATAGGGAGCACTTGCACTGTGACACTGATCAGCAGTGGCACAGTGCCCAAAGCATATACCAGCAAAAACATCGTAAACAGAGGAGGCAAACAGAAAAAATGGAGGAGAGACTCATGCCAATGATGCCAGGTCTAACAAGCGTGTAAAATAGCAACATGATTTGAATTCATGATTCATCAGTAGCAAAATCAGGACTCATCTGCTGATTTCAAACTTGGCAAAATAAAGGTGTAAATTAAGAACATGATTTGAATTCAGGACTCATGATCTCAAAATCAGGACTAATCTGCTGACTTCAATGTTAGCATAATTAAAGCATAAATTAACATGCTGATTTGAATTGAGGACTCATCATCTTCCGAATCAGGACTCATCTGCTGATTTCAATGTTCGCAAAATAAAAGTATAAATTAACATGATGATTTGAATTCAGGACTCATCAGCTCAAAAATCAGGACTCATCTGCTGATTTCAATGTTGGCAAAAAAAGGTATAAATTACCTAGATGATTTAAATCAGGACTCATCAGCTCGGCAATCAGGATTCATCTGCTGATTTCAGTTTTTGTAAAATAAGCTTGTAAACTAACAACATGATTTGAATTCAGGATTCAACTTCATAATCAGGACTCATCTGCTGATTGTAATGTTGGCAAAATAAAGGTGTAAATTAACAAGATGATTTCAATTCAAAACTCATGATCTCAAAATCAGGACTCATCTGTTGATTCCAATGTTAGCAAAATAAAAGTGTAAATTAACAGGATGATTTGAATTCAGGACTCATCAGCTCAAAATTCAGGATTGATCTGCTGATTTCAGTTTTTGTAAAATAAGCTTGTAAAATAGAAACATGATTTGAATTCATGATTCATCATCATCAAAATCAGGACTCATGCTGATTTCAAAGTTGGCAAAATAGAGGTGTAAATTAACAACATGATTTGAATTCAGGACTTATGTAATCAAAATCAGGACTCATCTGCTGATTCCAATGTTAGCAAAATAAAAGTGTAAATTAACATGATGATTTGAATTAAGGACTCATCAGCTCAAAAATTAGGATTCATCTGCTGATTTCAGTTTTTCTAAAATAAGCTTGTAAAATAGCAACATGATTTGAATTCATGATTCATCAGTAGCAAAATCAGGACTCATCTGCTGATTTCAAACTTGGCAAAATAAAGGTGTAAATTAAAAACATGATTTGAATTCAGGACTCATGATCTCAAAATCAGGACTAATCTGCTGACTTCAATGTTAGCATAATTAAAGCATAAATTAACATGCTGATTTGAATTGAGGACTCATCATCTTCCGAATCAGGACTCATCTGCTGATTTCAATGTTCGCAAAATAAAAGTATAAATTAACATGATGATTTGAATTCAGGACTCATCAGCTCAAAAATCAGGACTCATCTGCTGATTTCAATGTTGGCAAAAAAAGGTATAAATTAACTAGATGATTTGAATTCAGGACTTATCAGCTCGGAAATCAGGATTCATCTGCTGATTTCAGTTTTTGTAAAATAAGCTTGTAAACTAGCAACATGATTTGAATTCAGGATTCATCATCATCAAAATCAGGACGCATCTGCTGATTTCAAAGTTGGCAAAATAAAGGTGTAACTTAACATGATTTGAATTCAGGACTCGTTCTCAAAATCAGGACTCATCTGCTGATTCCAATGTTAGCAAAATAAAAGTGTAAATTAACATGATTTGAATTCAGGACTCATCAGCTCAAAATTCAGGATTGATCTGCTGATTTCAGTTTTTGTACAATAAGCTTGTAAAGTAGAAACATGATTTGAATTCATGATTCATCATCATCAAAATCAGGACTCATGCTGATTTCAAAGTTGGCAAAATAGAGGTGTAAATTAACAACATGATTTGAATTCAGGACTCATGTAATCAAAATCAGGACTCATCTGCTGATTCCAATGTTAGCAAAATAAAAGTGTTAACATGATGATTTGAATTAAGGACTCATCAGCTCAAAAATGAGGATTCATCTGCTGATTTCAGTTTTTCTAAAATAAGCTTGTAAAATAGCAACATGATTTGAATTCATGATTCATCAGTAGCAAAATCAGGACTCATCTGCTGATTTCAAACTTGGCAAAATAAAGGTGTAAATTAAGAACATGATTTGAATTCAGCACTCATGAACTCAAAATCAGGCCTAATCTGCTGATTTCAATGTTAGCAAAATAAAAGTATAAATTACCATGCTGATTTTAATTCAGCACTCATGAACTCAAAATCAGGACTTATCTGCTGATTTCAATGTTAGCAAAATAAAAGTATAAATTAACATGATGATTTGAATTCAGGACTCATCAGCTCAAAAATCAGGACTCAGCTGCTGATTTCAATGTTGGCAAAAAAAGGTATAAATTAACTAGATGATTTAAATCAGGACTCATCAGCTCGCAATCAGGATTCATCTGCTGATTTCAGTTTTTGTAAAATAAACTTGTAAACTAACAACATGATTTGAATTCAGGATTCAACTTCATTATCAGGACTCATCTGCTAATTTAAATGTTGGCAAATTAAAGGTGTAAATTAACAAGATGATTTCAATTCAAAACTCATGATCTCAAAATCAGGACTCATCTGTTGATTCCAATGTTAGCAAAATATAAGTGTAAATTAACATGATGATTTGAATTCAGGACTCATCAGCTCAAAATTCAGGATTGATCTGCTGATTTCAGTTTTTGTAAAATAAGCTTGTAAAGTAGAAACATGATTTGAATTCATGATTCATCATCATCAAAATCAGGACTCATGCTGATTTCAAAGTTGGCAAAATAAAGGTGTAAATTAACAACATGATTTGAATTCAGGACTCGTAATCAAAATCAGGACTCATCTGCTGATTCCAATGTTAGCAAAATAAAAGTGTAAATTAACATGATGATTTGAACTCGGGACTCATCAGCTCAAAAATGAGGATTCATCTGCTGATTTCAGTTTTTCTAAAATAAGCTTGTAAAATAGCAACATGATTTGAATTCATGATTCATCAGTAGCAAAATCAGGACTCAACTGCTGATTTCAAACTTGGCAAAATAAAGGTGTAAATTAAGAACATGATTTGAATTCAGGACTCATGATCTCAAAATCAGGACTAATCTGCTGACTTCAATGTTAGCATAAATAAAGTATAAATTAACATGCTGATTTGAATTGAGGACTCATCATCTTCCGAATCAGGACTCATCTGCTGATTTCAATGTTCGCAAAATAAAAGTATAAATTAACATGATGATTTGAATTCAGGACTCATCAGCTCAACATTCAGGATTGATCTGCTGATTTCAATTTTTGTAAAATAAGCTTGTAAACTAGAAACATGATTCATCAATACCAAAATCAGGAATCATCTACGGATTTCAAAATTGGCAAAATAAAGGTGTAAATTCAGAACATGATTTGAATTCAGCACTCATGAACTCATAATCACGACTAATCTGCTGATTTCAATGTTAGCAAAATAAAAGTATAAATTAACATGCTGATTTGAATTCAGCACTCATGAACTCAAAATCAGGACTTATCTGCTGATTTCAGTTTTTCTAAAATAAGCTTGTAAAATAGCAACATGATTTGAATTCATGATTCATCAATAGCAAAATCAGGACTCATCTGCTGATTTCAAAGTTGGCAAAATAAAGATGTAAATTTAGAACATGATTTGAATTCAGGACTCATGATCTCAAAATCAGGGCTAATCTGCTGATTTCAATGTTAGCTAAATAAAAGTATAAATTAACATGATGATTTGAATTCAGGACTCATCAGCTCAACATTCAGGATTGATCTGCTGATTTCAGTTTTTGTAAAATAAGCTTGTAAACTGGGAACATGATTTGAATTCATGATTCATCAATAACAAAATCAGGACTCATCTACTGATTTCAAAGTTGGCAAAATAAAGGTGTAAATTAAGAACATGATTTGAATTCAGCACTCATGAACTCAAAATCAGGACTAATCTGCTGATTTCAATGTTAGCAAAATAAAAGTATAAATTAACATGCTGATTTGAATTCAGGACTCATCAGCTCAAAAATCAGGACTCATCTGCTAATTTCAATGTTGGCAAAAAAAGGTATAAATTAACTAGATGATTTGAATTCAGGACTTAGCTCGGAAATCAGGATTCATCTGCTGATTTCAGTTTTTGTAAAATAAGCTTGTAAACTAGCAACATGATTTGAATTCAGGATTCATCATCATCAAAATCAGGACGCATCTGCTGATTTCAAAGTTGGCAAAATAAAGGTGTAACTTAACATGATTTGAATTCAGGACTCGTTCTCAAAATCAGGACTCATCTGCTGATTCCAATGTTAGTAAAATAAAAGTGTAAATTAACATGATTTGAATTCAGGACTCATCAGCTCAAAAATCAGGATTCATCTGCTGATTTCAGTTTTTCTAAAATAAGCTTGTAAAATAGCAACATGATTTAAATTCATGATTCATCAATACCAAAATCAGGACTCATCTACGGATTTCAAAATTGGCAAAATAAAGGTGTAAATTAAGAACATGATTTGAATTCAGCACTCATGAACTCATAATCAGGACTAATCTGCTGATTTCAATGTTAGCAAAATAAAAGTGTAAATTAACAGGATGATTTGAATTCAGGACTCAGCTCAAAATTCAGGATTGATCTGCTGATTTCAGTTTTTGTAAAATAAGCTTGTAAAGTAGAAACATGATTTGAATTCATGATTCATCATCATCAAAATCAGGACTCATGCTGATTTCAAAGTTGGCAAAATAGAGGTGTAAATTAACAACATGATTTGAATTCAGGACTCATGTAATCAAAATCAGGACTCATCTGCTGATTCCAATGTTAGCAAAATAAAAGTGTAAATTAACATGATGATTTAAATTAAGGACTCATCAGCTCAAAAATGAGGATTCATCTGCTGATTTCAGTTTTTCTAAAATAAGCTTGTAAAATAGCAACATGATTTGAATTCATGATTCATCAGTAGCAAAATCAGGACTCATCTGCTGATTTCAAACTTGGCAAAATAAAGGTGTAAATTAAAAACATGATTTGAATTCAGGACTCATGATCTCAAAATCAGGACTAATCTGCTGACTTCAATGTTAGCATAATTAAAGCATAAATTAACATGCTGATTTGAATTGAGGACTCATCATCTTCCGAATCAGGACTCATCTGCTGATTTCAATGTTCGCAAAATAAAAGTATAAATTAACATGATGATTTGAATTCAGGACTCATCAGCTCAAAAATCAGGACTCATCTGCTGATTTCAATGTTGTCAAAAAAAGGTATAAATTAACTAGATGATTTGAATTCAGGACTTATCAGCTCGGAAATCAGGATTCATCTGCTGATTTCAGTTTTTGTAAAATAAGCTTGTAAACTAGCAACATGATTTGAATTCAGGATTCATCATCATCAAAATCAGGACGCATCTGCTGATTTCAAAGTTGGCAAAATAAAGGTGTAACTTAACATGATTTGAATTCAGGACTCGTTCTCAAAATCAGGACTCACCTGCTGATTCCAATGTTAGCAAAATAAAAGTGTAAATTAACATGATTTGAATTCAGGACTCATCAGCTCAAAAATCAGGATTCATCTGCTGATTTCAGTTTTTCTAAAATAAGCTTGTAAAATAGCAACATGATTTAAATTCATGATTCATCAATACCAAAATCAGGACTCATCTACGGATTTCAAAATTGGCAAAATAAAGGTGTAAATTAAGAACATGATTTGAATTCAGCACTCATGAACTCATAATCAGGACTAATCTGCTGATTTCAATGTTAGAAAAATAAAAGTATAAATTAACATGCTGATTTGAATTCAGCACTCATGAACTCAAAATCAGGACTTATCTGCTGATTTCAGTTTTTCTAAAATAAGCTTGTAAAATAGCAACATGATTTGAATTCATGATTCATCAATAGCAAAATCAGGACTCATCTGCTGATTTCAATGTTAGCAAAATAAAAGTATAAATTAACATGCTGATTTGAATTCAGGACTCATCATCTTCCGAATCAGGACTCATCTGCTGATTTCAATGTTCGCAAAATAAATGTATAAATTAACATGATGATTTGAATTCAGGACTCATCAGCTCAAAAATCAGGACTCATCTGCTGATTTCAATGTTGGCAAAAATAAGGTATAAATTAACTAGATGATTTGAATTCAGGACTCATCAGCTCGAAAATCAGAATTCATCTGCTGATTTCAGTTTTATTAAAATAAGCTTGTAAACTAGCAACATGATTTGAATTCAGGATTCATCATCATCAAAATCAGGACTCATTTGCTGATTCCAAAGTTGGCAAAATAAAGATGTAACTTAACAACAGGATTTGAATTCAGGACTCGTTCTCAAAATCAGGACTCATCTGCTGATCCCGATGTTAGCGAAATAAAAGTGTAAATTAACATGATGATTTGAATTCAGGACTCATCAGCTCAGAAATCAGGATTCATCTTCGGATTTCAGTTTTTGTAAAAATAAGCTTGTAAACTAGAAACATGATTTGAATTCATGATTCATCATCATCAAAATCAGGACTCATCTGCTGATTTCAAAGTTGGCAAAATAAAGGTGTAAATTAACAACATGATTTGAATTCAGGACTTATGTAATCAAAATCAGGACTCATCTGCTGATTCCAATGTTAGCAAAATAAAAGTGTAAATTAACATGATGATTTGAATTCAGGACTCATCAGCTCAAAAATGAGGATTCATCTGCTGATTTCAGTTTTTCTCAAATAAGCTTGTAAAATAGCAACATGATTTGAATTCATGATTCATCCATAGTAAAATCAGGACTCATCTGCTGATTTCAAAGTTGGCAAAATAAAGGTGTAAATTAAGAACATGATCTGAATTCAGGACTCATGATCTCAAAATCAGGACTATTCTGCTGATTTCAATGTTGGCAAATAATGTTATAAATTAACTAGATGATTTGAATTCAGGACTCATCAGCTCGAAAATCAGAATTCATCTGCTGATTTCAGTTTTTGTAAAATAAGCTTGTAAACTAGCAACATGATTTGAATTCAGGATTCATCATCATCAAAATCAGAACTCATCTGCTGATTTCAAAGTTGGCAAAATAAAGCTGTAACTTAACAACATGATTTGAATTCATGATTCATCAATAGCAAAAATCAGGACTCCTCTGCTGATTTCAAAGTTGGCAAAATAAAGGTGTAAATTAAGAACATGATTTGAATTCAGCACTCATGAACTCAAAATCAGGCCTAATCTGCTGATTTCAATGTTAGCAAAATAAAAGTATAAAATACCATGCTGATTTTGATTCAGCACTCATGAACTCAAAATCAGGACTTATCTGCTGATTCCAATGTTAGCAAAATAAAAGATTAAATTAACATGATGATTTGAATTCAGGACTCATCAGCTCAAAAATCAGGACTCACCCGCTGATTTCAATGTTGGCAAAAAAGGTATAAATTAACTAGATGATTTAAATCAGGACTCATCAGCTCGCAATCAGGACTCATCTGCTGATTTCAGTTTTTGTAAAATAAGCTTGTAAACTAACAACATGATTTGAATTCAGGATTCAACTTCATTATCAGGACTCATCTGCTAATTTAAATGTTGGCAAATTAAAGGTGTAAATTAACAAGATGATTTCAATTCAAAACTCATGATCTCAAAATCAGGACTCATCTGTTGATTCCAATGTTAGCAAAATAAAAGTGTAAATTAACATGATGATTTGAATTCAGGACTCATCAGCTCAAAATTCAGGATTGATCTGCTGATTTCAGTTTTTGTAAAATAAGCTTGTAAAGTAGAAACATGATTTGAATTCATGATTCATCATCATCAAAATCAGGACTCATGCTGATTTCAAAGTTGGCAAAATAAAGGTGTAAATTAACAACATGATTTGAATTCAGGACTCATGTAATTAAAATCAGGACTCATCTGCTGATTCTAATGTTAGCAAAATAAAAGTGTAAATTAACATGATGATTTGAACTCGGGACTCATCAGCTCAAAAATGAGGATTCATCTGCTGATTTAATTTTTTCTAAAATAAGCTTGTACAATAGCAACATGATTTGAATTCATGATTCATCAGTAGCAAAATCAGGACTCATCTGCTGATTTCAAACTTGGCAAAATACAGGTGTAAATTAAGAACATGAATTGAATTCAGGACTCATGATCTCAAAATCAGGACTAATCTGCTGACTTCAATGTTAGCATAAATAAAGTATAAATTAACATGCTGATTTGAATTGAGGACTCATCATCTTCCGAATCAGGACTCATCTGCTGATTTCAATGTTCGCAAAATAAAAGTATAAATTAACATGATGATTTGAATTCAGGACTCATCAGCTCAAAAATCAGGACTCATCTGCTGATTTCAGCTTTTGTAAAATAAGCTTGTAAACTAGCAACATGATTTGAATTCAGGATTCATCATCATCAAAATCAGGACGCATCTGCTGATTTCAAAGTTGGCAAAATAAAGGTGTAACTTAACAACATGATTTGAATTCAGGACTCGTTCTCAAAATCAGGACTCATCTGCTGATTCCAATGTTAGCAAAATAAAAGTGTAAATTAACATAATGATTTGAATTCAGGACTCATCAGCTCAAAAATCAGGATTCATCTGCTGATTTCAGTTTTTCTAAAATAAGCTTGTAAAATAGCAACATGATTTGAATTCATGATTCATCAATACCAAAATCAGGACTCATCTACTGATTTCAAAGTTGCCAAAATAAAGATGTAAATTAAGAACATGATTTGAATTCAGGACTCATCAGCTCAACATTCAGGATTGATCTGCTGATTTCAATTTTTGTAAAATAAGCTTGTAAACTAGAAACATGATTCATCAATACCAAAATCAGGAATCATCTACGGATTTCAAAATTGGCAAAATAAAGGTGTAAATTCAGAACATGATTTGAATTCAGCACTCATGAACTCATAATCACGACTAATCTGCTGATTTCAATGTTCGCAAAATAAAAGTATAAATTAACATGCTGATTTGAATTCAGCACTCATGAACTCAAAATCAGGACTTATCTGCTGATTTCAGTTTTTCTAAAATAAGCTTGTAAAATAGCAACATGATTTGAATTCATGATTCATCAATAGCAAAATCAGGACTCATCTGCTTATTTCAAAGTTGGCAAAATAAAGATGTAAATTTAGAACATGATTTGAATTCAGGACTCATGATCTCAAAATCAGGGCTAATCTGCTGATTTCAATGTTAGCAAAATAAAAGTATAAATTAACATGATGATTTGAATTCAGGACTCATCAGCTCAACATTCAGGATTGATCTGCTGATTTCAGCTTTTGTAAAATAAGCTTGTAAACTGGGAACATGATTTGAATTCATGATTCATCAATAACAAAATCAGGACTCATCTACTGATTTCAAAGTTGGCAAAATAAAGGTGTAAATTAAGAACATGATTTGAATTCAGCACTCGTGAACTCAAAATCAGGACTAAAGAAACAGAACAGAGGCAGCACCAAGGATAAAGTAGCCAGGACCATGTAGTATCAATAAATAAATTCTTTTATTTTCTCATTTATAGGACAGCCAACGCGTTTCGCTCCCCAACAGTGGGAGCTTCGTCAGGGCAAATGTGTTGGTCAGAACTTGAAGCGACGAGAAATAACATCAATGAAGTCGTCCGATCCAAACAATACAGAAGCCTATGGCAAACTTTCGATATCCGGATATTATTTTAGTCACGTCAAGGGTATATATTTAAAAGACACAATTCGTCCAAGAAGTTCCAAAAATTAGTATGAAGTTTCTGGTATCCAAAGAAAAAGTTTATGCGCAGACCTTAATAAGCTGCCACCAAAGTTGCTGAAGAGCCCCTTGTCAAAGCGGTGTCCCCATGACGGATTCTATCAAAATCAGGACTAATCTGCTGATTTCAATGTTCGCAAAATAAAAGTATAAATTAACATGCTGATTTGAATTCAGGACTCAGCTCAAAAATCAGGACTCATCTGCTGATTTCAATGTTGGGAAAAAAGGTATAAATTAACTAGATGATTTAAATCAGGACTCATCAGCTCGGCAATCAGGATTCATCTGCTGATTTCAGTTTTTGTAAAATAAGCTTGTAAACTAACAACATGATTTGAATTCAGGATTCAACTTCAAAATCAGGACTCATCTGCTGATTTCAATGTTGGCAAAATAAAGGTGTAAATTAACAAGATGATTTCAATTCAAAACTCATGATCTCAAAATCAGGACTCATCTGTTGATTCCAATGTTAGCAAAATAAAAGTGTAAATTAACAGGATGATTCGAATTCAGGACTCATCAGCTCAAAATTCAGGATTGATCTGCTGATTTCAGTTTTTGTAAAATAAGCTTGTAAAGTAGAAACATGATTTGAATTCATGATTCATCATCATCAAAATCAGGACTCATGCTGATTTCAAAGTTGGCAAAATAGAGGTGTAAATTAACAACATGATTTGAATTCAGGACTCATGTAATCAAAATCAGGACTCATCTGCTGATTCCAATGTTAGCAAAATAAAAGTGTAAATTAACATGATGATTTGAATTAAGGACTCATCAGCTCAAAAATGAGGATTCATCTGCTGATTTCAGTTTTTCTAAAATAAGCTTGTAAAATAGCAACATGATTTGAATTCGAGATTCATCAGTAGCAAAATCAGGACTCATCTGCTGATTTCAAACTTGGCAAAATAAAGGTGTAAATTAAGAACATGATTTGAATTCAGCACTCATGAACTCAAAATCAGGGCTAATCTGCTGATTTCAATGTTAGCAAAATAAAAGTATAAATTAACATGATGATTTGAATTCAGGACTCATCAGCTCAAAAATCAGGACTCATCTGCTGATTTCAATGTTGGCAAAAAAGGTATAAATTAACTAGATGATTTGAATTCAGGACTTATCAGCTCGGAAATCAGGATTCATCTGCTGATTTCAGTTTTTGTAAAATAAGCTTGTAAACTAGCAACATGATTTGAATTCAGGATTCATCATCATCAAAATCAGGACGCATCTGCTGATTTCAAAGTTGGCAAAATAAAGGTGTAACTTAACATGATTTGAATTTAGGACTCGTTCTCAAAATCAGGACTCATCTGCTGATTCCAATGTTAGCAAAATAAAAGTGTAAATTAACATGATTTGAATTCAGGACTCATCAGCTTAAAAATCAGGATTCATCTGCTGATTTCAGTTTTTCTAAAATAAGCTTGTAAAATAGCAACATGATTTAAATTCATGATTCATCAATACCAAAATCAGGACTCATCTACGGATTTCAAAATTGGCAAAATAAAGGTGTAAATTAAGAACATGATTTGAATTCAGCACTCATGAACTCATAATCAGGACTAATCTGCTGATTTCAATGTTAGCAAAATAAAAGTATAAATTAACATGCTGATTTGAATTCAACACTCATGAACTCAAAATCAGGACTTATCTGCTGATTTTAGTTTTTCTAAAATAAGCTTGTAAAATAGCAACATGATTTGAATTCATGATTCATCAATAGCAAAATCAGGACTCATCTGCTGATTTCAAAGTTGCCAAAATAAAGATGTAAATTAAGAACATGATTTGAATTCAGGACTCATCAGCTCAACATTCAGGATTGATCTGCTGATTAAAATTTTTGTAAAATAAGCTTGTAAACTAGAAACATGATTCATCAATACCAAAATCAGGACTCATCTACGGATTTCAAAATTGGCAAAATAAAGGTGTAAATTAAGAACATGATTTGAATTCAGCACTCATGAACTCATAATCAGGACTAATCTGCTGATTTCAATGTTAGCAAAATAAAAGTATAAATTAACATGCTGATTTGAATTCAGCACTCATGAACTCAAAATCAGGACTTATCTGCTGATTTCAGTTTTTCTAAAATAAGCTTGTAAAATAGCAACATGATTTGAATTCATGATTCATCAATAGCAAAATCAGGACTCATCTGCTGATTTCAAAGTTGGCAAAATAAAGATGTAATTTAAGAACATGATTTGAATTCAGGACTCATGATCTCAAAATCAGGGCTAATCTGCTGATTTCAATGTTAGCAAAATAAAAGTATAAATTAACATGATGATTTGAATTCAGGACTCATCAGCTCAACATTCAGGATTGATCTGCTGATTTCAGTTTTTGTAAAATAAGCTTGTAAAGTAGAAACATGATTTGAATTCATGGTTCATCATCATCAAAATCAGGACTCATGCTGATTTCAAAGTTGGCAAAATAAATGTGTAAATTAACAACATGATTTGAATTCAGGACTCGTAATCAAAATCAGGACTCATCTGCTGATTCCAATGCCAGCAAAATAAAAGTGTAAATTAACATGATGATTGGAATTCAGGACTCATCAGCTCAAAAATGAGGATTCATCTGCTGATTTCAGTTTTTTTTAAAATAAGCTTGTAAAATAGCAACTTGATTTGAATTCATGATTCATCCATAGCAAAATCAGGACTCATCTGCTGATTTCAAAGTTGGCAAAATAAAGGTGTAAATTAAGAACATGATTTGAATTCAGGACTCATGATCTCAAAATCAGGAATAATCTGCTGATTTCAATGTTAGCAAAATAAAAGTATAAATTAACATGCTGATTTGAATTCAGGACTCATCATCTTCCGAATCAGGACTTATCTGCTGATTTCAATGTTAGCAAGATAAAAGTATAAATTAACATGATGATTTGAATTCAGGACTCATCAGCTCAAAAATCAGGACTCATCTGCTGATTTCAATGTTGAAAAATAAAGGTATAAATTAACTAGATGATTTGAATTCAGGACTCATGATCTCAAAACCAGGACTAATCTGCTGATTTCAATGTTAGCAAAATAAAAGTATAAATTACCATGCTGATTTGAATTCAGAACGTATCTTCTGAATCAGGACTTAGCTGTTGATTTCAATGTTAGCAAAATAAAAGTATAATTTAACATGCTGATTTGAATTCAGAACATATCTTCTGAATCAGGACTTAGCTGCTGATTTCAATGTTGGCAAAAAAAGGTATAACTTAACTAGATTATTTAAATCGGGACTCATCAGCTTGGCAATCAGGATTCATCTGCTGATTTCAGTTTTTGTAAAATAATCTTTCAAACTAGCAACATGATTTGAATTCAGGATTCAACTTCATAATCAGGACTCATCTGCAGATTTCAATATTGGCAAAATAAAGGTGTAAATGAACAAGATGATTTGAATTGAAAACTCATGATCTCAAAATCAGGACTCATCTGCTGATTTCAGTTTTTTATAAAGTAAGCTTTTAAATCAGCAACACGATTTGAATGCAGGATTCATCAGCTCCAAAATCAGGCCTCATCTGCTCATTTCAATGCCAGCAAAATAAAGGTGTAAATTAAAATGATTTGAATTCAGGACTCATCAGCTCAAAATCAGGACTTATCTTCTGATTTCAATGTTAGCAAAATAAAAGTATAAATTAACATGCTGATTTGAATTCAGGACTCATCATCTTCCGAATTCAGGACTCATCTGCTGATTTCAATGTTCGCAAAATAAATGTATAAATTAACATGATGATTTGAATTCAGGACTCATTAGCTCAAAAATCAGGACTCATCTGCTGATTTCAATGTTGGCAAAAAAGGTATAAATTAACTAGATGATTTGAATTCAGGACTCATCAGCTCGAAAATCAGAATTCATCTGCTGATTTCAGTTTTTGTAAAATAAGCTTGTAAACTAGCAACATGATTTGAATTCAGGATTCATCATCATCAAAATCAGGACTCATCTGCTGATTTCAAAGTTGGCAAAATAAAGGTGTAACTTAACAACAGGATTTCAATTCAGGACTCGTTCTCAAAATCAGGACTCCTCTGCTGATTCCAATGTTAGCGAAATAAAAGTGTAAATTAACATGATGATTTGAATTCAGGACTCATCAGCTCAGAAATCAGGATTCATCTGCTGATTTCAGTTTTTCTAAAATAAGCTTGTAAAATAGCAACATGATTTGAATTCATGATTCATCAATAGCAAAAATCAGGACTCTTCTGCTGATTTGAAAGTTGGCAAAATAAAGGTGTAAATTAAGAACATGATTTGAATTCAGCACTCATGAACTCAAAATCAGGACTAATCTGCTGATTTCAATGTTAGCAAAATAAAAGTATAAATTACCATGCTGATTTGAATTCAGCACTCATTTTTTTTGTTTGAATATGTTTATTGTAGTTTGTCATAGTACAGAATACACATATGCGGTCATTGCGAATAAACAGTGCTGTTACATAAGACAGGAAGCCCCAGGCTCCGCAAATCACCACCCCCGTGGAGGTATGACAGCAAAGGGGCAACTTAACAGGAGCACGGGTAAAGAGCATGACAGATTCATATATCTCCAGCACATGCACAATATATTAACATCCAGTAGTGGCAGTGTCTAACGTTGATGCGAAGAACCCCTGAGCAGTAGCTACATAGCCCAGTTCCATTCCATATAGCACTCAAGGCATACCATGACTGGAAAAGTAGGTCAGTTGTTTATATTGTCAAGTAATTGCACATTCAAAATTGTAATCGAAAACTATCAACCATAAGGAACAACCCTAAACATATAGGGAACCATTAACCAGGCGGTGCTTAACTGTGATCGCGTGTGTGCGTGTGGAGCTTGGGATACTGAGAGGAGTGTGCCTAAGTATGACGTAGTGACGGGAACATGGTGAGCTCGGTAGACTTCTCATGTATGGCAGGGCATGTGGGAAATGCCGTGGTGAGAAAAAAGGGGGGGGGGAGGGAGCAAGGGGGGAGGCAGCATAAGGGGAGGGGGGGGCGGGCGCGAGAGCAATGACAACAATGGCGTTGGAGAGCATGGGGAAGTCACTCACGCAATCTCATTCTGCAAACACACTTGGTGATAGGTCGTCAGGATACCATCCCACTCCAGCGCAATAGGATACATCCTGAGCCCTGCCGTTTCCTCTCGGTGCAATGCCACACTCTCAGCTCTCGCCCAATTATCCAGCGAGTGCCGCCACTGCACCGTTTGAGGGGGCACATGATGCTTCCAACCCCTAGTAATAAGACGTTTCGCCGTGATCAACCCCAGATCCCAGAATCTCGTTTGCACCCTCGTCTGTTTCGTTCTCCTAAATAACCCCAACAGACAAGCTTCCCAGGTGGTCGGCAGTGCGCCCCCCGTCGCTTTCGCCAAGGTAGTCGACACTGCAGACCAGTAGAGCCGTAGCGATACGCAGGACCAAAGGACATGTAAAAACTGTGCGTCCACAAGGCCACATCTAGGGCATGCTGTCTCAGTAAGTCCGAAGTACCTATTAATTTTGTCCGGGGACAGATATGCTCGGTGGATCACGTAGTATTGTATAATCTTAAAACGTGCATTACGCGGGACATGCTGCGATCCAGCCAGTACTCTCGTCCATTCTTTGTCAGTCCAGTCCCGTCCCCTGTCAGTCGTCCATTTGTCCCGCAGGCGTTGAGGGGAGACATGTGTATGTGCTTGCAACGCTTGAGCAATCCAGTGTACAAGATGAGAGCCGTGTCCCATCACATGCAAGTATTGGATAAGCAGGTGAATCGGTGGTTCCTCCGCCAGGGGCCCCCAAGCTCTTGTCAATGTGTGTAGTAGTTTTGCGTGAGTCAGGAATTGCCCCACCGGTAACCCTGTGTTGTTTGCTAGCGTCTCAAAAGGAAGTAGCGCACCATCCGCAAATAGGTCGCCTAAGCTGTCTAAGTCAGCCGCTCCCCAGCTGTCCAGCAGGGGTGCCGTAAGTATCTCGGATCCCCAGGGTTTGCCCAGGAATGGCAGGTTGGGTGCGTACGGCTTTACCGCTGCAGTAAGTTTCAGGCCTCTGAGGAAGCACTTCCTTGCCACCTCCAGGTGGAGTTGGGCCTGAACATGTGACCTAGCCAAAGGATGAAACAGCGCATGGATCTGGGAGATCGACATGATAGTCTCTGTAGTGGCTGTGTCACTCAGGTTACGCCCGCTCAGCCAGTAAGCTACCCACTGCAGTTGCGCAGCTAAGTAATACAGCTCGTGGTTCGGGACCGATAGCCCACCATTCTCTGTCGCAGCATAAAGGGTCCTCAACGCCACCCTGGGACGGCCTTTGTTCCAAATCAATCGCCTGTGCAGCGTGTCTAGCTCGCGAAATGTGCGAACTGGCACATAGACTGGCAGATTCGCATAGAAATATAGGAGCCTAGGCAAGGCGATCGCCTTCGCCAGAGCAATACGGCTGGGCACAGTCAGTGGAAGAGTGTTCCAAAAGGAAACTTGCGCTGTGAGCGAGGAAATCGCCCTCGTGAGGTTGCCATCCAGTAGGTCTGCGGTTTTGCGGTACACACGGATCCCCAAATATCGGAATACTGTGGGGTACCACAGTAGTCGTTCACCCATCACCTCAACATCACACTCAGGGGTGTCTGCCGCAAAAGAGTACACTCCCGACTTAGCCCAATTGACGCGCAACCCCGACATTTCGCCAAAGGTTCGAAAGATGTCCGTTAGTTCGCGGGGGAAACAGGTCAGATCCCTGACATAGAGTAACAAGTCGTCAGCATAGAGCGACACAGCGTGCATCCCGTCCATCAACCTAATCCCCCACGTCTCGCCAGAGGCTCGCAGTAGTGTCGCCAGTGGCTCCATCATGAGCGCAAATATCAGTGGGGAGAGGGGACACCCCTGCCTCGTGCCCCTGCGGACTCGAATTGGGTCCGAGAAGAGCCTGATCGTCCGAACCCGCACTACAGGTGCTGAGTAGAGGAGTTCCACCATTCGGAGATATGCCGCACCCAGTCCGAACTTTTCCAGTACCAGCGCAAGGTAGGGCCACTCCACCGAGTCGAACGCTTTTTCGAGGTCGAGGATCACACACCCCGAACGCGGCCACCGGGACACCGCCTGACTTTGCACACGAAAGAGTCGTCTAATATTGTAAGACGTGATGCGGGTAGGAACAAATCCATTCTGGTCCGTGTGCACAAGTGCAGGGACCAAAGGTGCTTGAATTCAGCACTCATGAACTCAAAATCAGGACTTATCTGCTGATTTCAATGTTAGCAAAATAAAAGTATAAATTAACATGATGATTTGAATTCAGGACTCATCAGCTCAAAAATCAGGACTCATCTGCTGATTTCAATGTTGGCAAAAAAAAAGTTATAAATTAACTAGATGATTTAAATCAGGACTCATCAGCTCGGCAATCAGGATTAATCTGCTGATTTCAGTTTTTGTAAAATAAGCTTGTAAACTAACAACATGATTTGAATTCAGGATTCAACTTCATAATCAGGACTCATCTGCTGATTTAAATGTTGGCAAAATAAAGGTGTACATTAACAAGATGATTTCAATTCAAAACTCATGATCTCAAAATCAGGACTCATCTGTTGATTCCAATGTTAGCAAAATAAAAGTGTAAATTAACATGATGATTTGAATTCAGGACTCATCAGCTCAAAATTCAGGATTGATCTGCTGATTTCAGTTTTTGTAAAATAAGCTTGTAAAGTAGAAACATGATTTGAATTCATGGTTCATCATCATCAAAATCAGGACTCATGCTGATTTCAAAGTTGGCAAAATAAATGTGTAAATTAACAACATGATTTGAATTCAGGACTCGTAATCAAAATCAGGACTCATCTGCTGATTCCAATGCCAGCAAAATAAAAGTGTAAATTAACATGATGATTGGAATTCAGGACTCATCAGCTCAAAAATGAGGATTCATCTGCTGATTTCAGTTTTTTTAAAATAAGCTTGTAAAATAGCAACTTGATTTGAATTCATGATTCCTCAGTAGCAAAATCAGGACTCATCTGCTGATTTCAAACTTGGCAAAATAAAGGTGTAAATTAAGAACATTATTTGAATTCAGGACTCATGATCTCAAAATCAGGACTAATATGCTGACTTCAATGTTAGCATAATTAAAGTATAAATTAACATGCTGATTTGAATTGAGGAATCATCATCTTCTGAATCAGGACTCATCTGCTGATTTCAATGTTGGCAAAAAAAGGTATAAATTAACTAGATGATTTGAATTCAGGACTCATCAGCTCGGAAATCAGGATTCATCTGCTGATTTCAGTTTTTGTAAAATAAGCTTGTAAACTAGCAACATGATTTGAATTCAGGATTCATCATCATCAAAATCAGGACTCATCTGCTGATTTCAAAGTTGGCAAAATAAAGGTGTTACTTAACAACATGATTTGAATTCAGGACTCGTTCTCAAAATCAGGACTCATCTGCTGATTCCAATGTTAGCAAAATAAAAGTATAAATTACCATGCTGATTTTAATTCAGCACTCATGAACTCAAAATCAGGACTTATCTGCTGATTTCAATGTTAGCAAAATAAAAGTATAAATTAACATGATGATTTGAATTCAGGACTCATCAGCTCAAAAATCAGGACTCAGCTGCTGATTTCAATGTTGGCAAAAAAAGGTATAAATTAACTAGATGATTTAAATCAGGACTCATCAGCTCGCAATCAGGATTCATCTGCTGATTTCAGTTTTTGTAAAATAAGCTTGTAAACTAACAACATGATTTGAATTCAGGATTCAACTTCATTATCAGGACTCATCTGCTAATTTAAATGTTGGCAAATTAAAGGTGTAAATTAACAAGATGATTTCAATTCAAAACTCATGATCTCAAAATCAGGACTCATCTGTTGATTCCAATGTTAGCAAAATAAAAGTGTAAATTAACATGATGATTTGAATTCAGGACTCATCAGCTCAAAATTCAGGATTGATCTGCTGATTTCAGTTTTTGTAAAATAAGCTTGTAAAGTAGAAACATGATTTGAATTCATGGTTCATCATCATCAAAATCAGGACTCATGCTGATTTCAAAGTTGGCAAAATAAATGTGTAAATTAACAACATGATTTGAATTCAGGACTCGTAATCAAAATCAGGACTCATCTGCTGATTCTAATGCCAGCAAAATAAAAGTGTAAATTAACATGATGATTGGAATTCAGGACTCATCAGCTCAAAAATGAGGATTCATCTGCTGATTTCAGTTTTTTTAAAATAAGCTTGTAAAATAGCAACTTGATTTGAATTCATGATTCCTCAGTAGAAAAATCAGGACTCATCTGCTGATTTCAAACTTGGCAAAATAAAGGTGTAAATTAAGAACATTATTTGAATTCAGGACTCATGATCTCAAAATCAGGACTAATATGCTGACTTCAATGTTAGCATAATTAAAGTATAAATTAACATGCTGATTTGAATTGAGGAATCATCATCTTCTGAATCAGGACTCATCTGCTGATTTCAATGTTGGCAAAAAATGGTATAAATTAACTAGATGATTTGAATTCAGGACTCATCAGCTCGGAAATCAGGATTCATCTGCTGATTTCAGTTTTTGTAAAATAAGCTTGTAAACTAGCAACATGATTTGAATTCAGGATTCATCATCATCAAAATCAGGACTCATCTGCTGATTTCAAAGTTGGCAAAATAAAGGTGTTACTTAACAACATGATTTGAATTCAGGACTCGTTCTCAAAATCAGGACTCATCTGCTGATTCCAATGTTAGCAAAATAAAAGTATAAATTACCATGCTGATTTTAATTCAGCACTCATGAACTCAAAATCAGGACTTATCTGCTGATTTCAATGTTAGCAAAATAAAAGTATAAATTAACATGATGATTTGAATTCAGGACTCATCAGCTCAAAAATCAGGACTCAGCTGCTGATTTCAATGTTGGCAAAAAAGGTATAAATTAATTAGATGATTTAAATCAGGACTCATCAGCTCGCAATCAGGATTCATCTGCTGATTTCAGTTTTTGTAAAATAAGCTTGTAAACTAACAACATGATTTGAATTCAGGATTCAACTTCATTATCAGGACTCATCTGCTAATTTAAATGTTGGCAAATTAAAGGTGTAAATTAACAAGATGATTTCAATTCAAAACTCATGATCTCAAAATCAGGACTCATCTGTTGATTCCAATGTTAGCAAAATAAAAGTGTAAATTAACATGATGATTTGAATTCAGGACTCATCAGCTCAAAATTCAGGATTGATCTGCTGATTTCAGTTTTTGTAAAATAAGCTTGTAAAGTAGAAACATGATTTGAATTCATGATTCATCATCATCAAAATCAGGACTCATGCTGATTTCAAAGTTGGCAAAATAAAGGTGTAAATTAACAACATGATTTGAATTCAGGACTCGTAATCAAAATCAGGACTCATCTGCTGATTCCAATGTTAGCAAAATAAAAGTGTAAATTAACATGATGATTTGAACTCGGGACTCATCAGCTCAAAAATGAGGATTCATCTGCTGATTTCAGTTTTTCTAAAATAAGCTTGTAAAATAGCAACATGATTTGAATTCATGATTCATCAGTAGCAAAATCAGGACTCATCTGCTGATTTCAAACTTGGCAAAATAAAGGTGTAAATTAAGAACATGATTTGAATTCAGGACTCATGATCTCAAAATCAGGACTAATCTGCTGACTTCAATGTTAGCATAATTAAAGCATAAATTAACATGCTGATTTGAATTGAGGACTCATCATCTTCCGAATCAGGACTCATCTGCTGATTTCAATGTTCGCAAAATAAAAGTATAAATTAACATGATGATTTGAATTCAGGACTCATCAGCTCAAAAATCAGGACTCATCTGCTGATTTCAATGTTGGCAAAAAAAGGTATAAATTACCTAGATGATTTAAATCAGGACTCATCAGCTCGGCAATCAGGATTCATCTGCTGATTTCAGTTTTTGTAAAATAAGCTTGTAAACTAACAACATGATTTGAATTCAGGATTCAACTTCATAATCAGGACTCATCTGCTGATTTCAATGTTGGCAAAATAAAGGTGTAAATTAACAAGATGATTTCAATTCAAAACTCATGATCTCAAAATCAGGACTCATCTGTTGATTCCAATGTTAGCAAAATAAAAGTGTAAATTAACAGGATGATTTGAATTCAGGACTCATCAGCTCAAAATTCAGGATTGATCTGCTGATTTCAGTTTTTGTAAAATAAGCTTGTAAAGTAGAAACATGATTTGAATTCATGATTCATCATCATCAAAATCAGGACTCATGCTGATTTCAAAGTTGGCAAAATAGAGGTGTAAATTAACAACATGATTTGAATTCAGGACTCATGTAATCAAAATCAGGACTCATCTGCTGATTCCAATGTTAGCAAAATAAAAGTGTAAATTAACATGATGATTTGAATTAAGGACTCATCAGCTCAAAAATGAGGATTCATCTGCTGATTTCAGTTTTTCTAAAATAAGCTTGTAAAATAGCAACATGATTTGAATTCATGATTCATCAGTAGCAAAATCAGGACTCTGCTGATTTCAAACTTGGCAAAATAAAGGTGTAAATTAAAAACATGATTTGAATTCAGGACTCATGATCTCAAAATTAGGACTAATCTGCTGACTTCAATGTTAGCATAATTAAAGCATAAATTAACATGCTGATTTGAATTGAGGACTCACCATCTTCCGAATCAGGACTCATCTGCTGATTTCAATGTTCGCAAAATAAAAGTATAAATTAACATGATGATTTGAATTCAGGACTCATCAGCTCAAAAATCAGGACTCATCTGCTGATTTCAATGTTGGCAAAAAACAGGTATAAATTAACTAGATGATTTTAATTCAGGACTTATCAGCTCGGAAATCAGGATTCATCTGCTGATTTCAGTTTTTGTAAAATAAGCTTGTAAACTAGCAACATGATTTGAATTCAGGATTCATCATCATCAAAATCAGGACGCATCTGCTGATTTCAAAGTTGGCAAAATAAAGGTGTAACTTAACATGATTTGAATTCAGGACTCGTTCTCAAAATCAGGACTCATCTGCTGATTCCAATGTTAGCAAAATAAAAGTGTAAATTAACATGATTTGAATTCAGGACTCATCAGCTCAAAATTCAGGATTGATCTGCTGATTTCAGTTTTTGTAAAATAAGCTTGTAAAGTAGAAACATGATTTGAATTCATGATTCATCATCATCAAAATCAGGACTCATGCTGATTTCAAAGTTGGCAAAATAGAGGTGTAAATTAACAACATGATTTGAATTCAGGACTCATGTAATCAAAATCAGGACTCATCTGCTGATTCCAATGTTAGCAAAATAAAAGTGTAAATTAACATGATGATTTGAATTAAGGACTCATCAGCTCAAAAATGAGGATTCATCTGCTGATTTCAGTTTTTCTAAAATAAGCTTGTAAAATAGCAACATGATTTGAATTCATGATTCATCAGTAGCAAAATCAGGACTCATCTGCTGATTTCAAACTTGGCAAAATAAAGGTGTAAATTAAGAACATGATTTGAATTCAGCACTCATGAACTCAAAATCAGGCCTAATCTGCTGATTTCAATGTTAGCAAAATAAAAGTATAAATTACCATGCTGATTTTAATTCAGCACTCATGAACTCAAAATCAGGACTTATCTGCTGATTTCAATGTTAGCAAAATAAAAGTATAAATTAACATGATGATTTGAATTCAGGACTCATCAGCTCAAAAATCAGGACTCAGCTGCTGATTTCAATGTTGGCAAAAAAAGGTATAAATTAACTAGATGATTTAAATCAGGACTCATCAGCTCGCAATCAGGATTCATCTGCTGATTTCAGTTTTTGTAAAATAAACTTGTAAACTAACAACATGATTTGAATTCAGGATTCAACTTCATTATCAGGACTCATCTGCTAATTTAAATGTTGGCAAATTAAAGGTGTAAATTAACAAGATGATTTCAATTCAAAACTCATGATCTCAAAATCAGGACTCATCTGTTGATTCCAATGTTAGCAAAATATAAGTGTAAATTAACATGATGATTTGAATTCAGGATTCATCAGCTCAAAATTCAGGATTGATCTGCTGATTTCAGTTTTTGTAAAATAAGCTTGTAAAGTAGAAACATGATTTGAATTCATGATTCATCATCATCAAAATCAGGACTCATGCTGATTTCAAAGTTGGCAAAATAAAGGTGTAAATGAACAACATGATTTGAATTCAGGACTCGTAATCAAAATCAGGACTCATCTGCTGATTCCAATGTTAGCAAAATAAAAGTGTAAATTAACATGATGATTTGAACTCGGGACTCATCAGCTCAAAAATGAGGATTCATCTGCTGATTTCAGTTTTTCTAAAATAAGCTTGTAAAATAGCAACATGATTTGAATTCATGATTCATCAGTAGCGAAATCAGGACTCATCTGCTGATTTCAAACTTGGCAAAATAAAGGTGTAAATTAAGAACATGATTTGAATTCAGGACTCATGATCTCAAAATCAGGACTAATCTGCTGACTTCAATGTTAGCATAAATAAAGTATAAATTAACATGCTGATTTGAATTGAGGACTCATCATCTTCCGAATCAGGACTCATCTGCTGATTTCAATGTTCGCAAAATAAAAGTATAAATTAACATGATGATTTGAATTCAGGACTCATCAGCTCAACATTCAGGATTGATCTGCTGATTTCAATTTTTGTAAAATAAGCTTGTAAACTAGAAACATGATTCATCAATACCAAAATCAGGAATCATCTACGGATTTCAAAATTGGCAAAATAAAGGTGTAAATTCAGAACATGATTTGAATTCAGCACTCATGAACTCATAATCACGACTAATCTGCTGATTTCAATGTTAGCAAAATAAAAGTATAAATTAACATGCTGATTTGAATTCAGCACTCATGAACTCAAAATCAGGACTTATCTGCTGATTTCAGTTTTTCTAAAATAAGCTTGTAAAATAGCAACATGATTTGAATTCATGATTCATCTATAGCAAAATCAGGACTCATCTGCTGATTTCAAAGTTGGCAAAATAAAGATGTAAATTTAGAACATGATTTGAATTCAGGACTCATGATCTCAAAATCAGGGCTAATCTGCTGATTTCAATGTTAGCTAAATAAAAGTATAAATTAACATGATGATTTGAATTCATGACTCATCAGCTCAACATTCAGGATTGATCTGCTGATTTCAGTTTTTGTAAAATAAGCTTGTAAACTGGGAACATGATTTGAATTCATGATTCATCAATAACAAAATCAGGACTCATCTACTGATTTCAAAGTTGGCAAAATAAAGGTGTAAATTAAGAACATGATTTGAATTCAGCACTCATGAACTCAAAATCAGGACTAATCTGCTGATTTCAATGTTCGCAAAATAAAAGTATAAATTAACATGCTGATTTGAATTCAGGACTCAGCTCAAAAATCAGGACTCATCTGCTGATTTCAATGTTGGCAAAAAAAGGTATAAATTAACTAGATGATTTAAATCAGGACTCATCAGCTCGGCAATCAGGATTCATCTGCTGATTTCAGTTTTTGTAAAATAAGCTTGTAAACTAACAACATGATTTGAATTCAGGATTCAACTTCATAATCAGGACTCATCTGCTGATTTCAATGTTGGCAAAATAAAGGTGTAAATTAACAAGATGATTTCAATTCAAAACTCATGATCTCAAAATCAGGACTCATCTGTTGATTCCAATGTTAGCAAAATAAAAGTGTAAATTAACAGGATGATTTGAATTCAGGACTCATCAGCTCAAAATTCAGGATTGATCTGCTGATTTCAGTTTTTGTAAAATAAGCTTGTAAAGTAGAAACATGATTTGAATTCATGATTCATCATCATCAAAATCAGGACTCATGCTGATTTCAAAGTTGGCAAAATAGAGGTGTAAATTAACAACATGATTTGAATTCAGGACTCATGTAATCAAAATCAGGACTCATCTGCTGATTCCAATGTTAGCAAAATAAAAGTGTAAATTAACATGATGATTTAAATTAAGGACTCATCAGCTCAAAAATGAGGATTCATCTGCTGATTTCAGTTTTTCTAAAATAAGCTTGTAAAATAGCAACATGATTTGAATTCATGATTCATCAGTAGCAAAATCAGGACTCATCTGCTGATTTCAAACTTGGCAAAATAAAGGTGTAAATTAAAAACATGATTTGAATTCAGGACTCATGATCTCAAAATCAGGACTAATCTGCTGACTTCAATGTTAGCATAATTAAAGCATAAATTAACATGCTGATTTGAATTGAGGACTCATCATCTTCCGAATCAGGACTCATCTGCTGATTTCAATGTTCGCAAAATAAAAGTATAAATTAACATGATGATTTGAATTCAGGACTCATCAGCTCAAAAATCAGGACTCATCTGCTGATTTCAATGTTGGCAAAAAAAGGTATAAATTAACTAGATGATTTGAATTCAGGACTTATCAGCTCGGAAATCAGGATTCATCTGCTGATTTCAGTTTTTGTAAAATAAGCTTGTAAACTAGCAACATGATTTGAATTCAGGATTCATCATCATCAAAATCAGGACGCATCTGCTCATTTCAAAGTTGGCAAAATAAAGGTGTAACTTAACATGATTTGAATTCAGGACTCGTTCTCAAAATCAGGACTCATCTGCTGATTCCAATGTTAGCAAAATAAAAGTGTAAATTAACATGATTTGAATTCAGGACTCATCAGCTCAAAAATCAGGATTCATCTGCTGATTTCAGTTTTTCTAAAATAAGCTTGTAAAATAGCAACATGATTTAAATTCATGATTCATCAATACCAAAATCAGGACTCATCTACGGATTTCAAAATTGGCAAAATAAAGGTGTAAATTAAGAACATGATTTGAATTCAGCACTCATGAACTCATAATCAGGACTAATCTGCTGATTTCAATGTTAGCAAAATAAAAGTGTAAATTAACAGGATGATTTGAATTCAGGACTCATCAGCTCAAAATTCAGGATTGATCTGCTGATTTCAGTTTTTGTAAAATAAGCTTGTAAAGTAGAAACATGATTTGAATTCATGATTCATCATCATCAAAATCAGGACTCATGCTGATTTCAAAGTTGGCAAAATAGAGGTGTAAATTAACAACATGATTTGAATTCAGGACTCATGTAATCAAAATCAGGACTCATCTGCTGATTCCAATGTTAGCAAAATAAAAGTGTAAATTAACATGATGATTTAAATTAAGGACTCATCAGCTCAAAAATGAGGATTCATCTGCTGATTTCAGTTTTTCTAAAATAAGCTTGTAAAATAGCAACATGATTTGAATTCATGATTCATCAGTAGCAAAATCAGGACTCATCTGCTGATTTCAAACTTGGCAAAATAAAGGTGTAAATTAAAAACATGATTTGAATTCAGGACTCATGATCTCAAAATCAGGACTAATCTGCTGACTTCAATGTTAGCATAATTAAAGCATAAATTAACATGCTGATTTGAATTGAGGACTCATCATCTTCCGAATCAGGACTCATCTGCTGATTTCAATGTTCGCAAACGAGGGTGCAAACGAGATTCTGGGATCTGGGGTTGATCACGGCGAAACGTCTTATTACTAGGCGTTGGAAGCATCATGTGCCCCCTCAAACGGTGCAGTGGCGGCACTCGCTGGATAATTGGGCGAGAGCTGAGAGTGTGGCATTGCACCGAGAGGAAACGGCAGGGCTCAGGATGTATCCTATTGCGCTGGAGTGGGATGGTATCCTGACGACCTATCACCAAGTGTGTTTGCAGAATGAGATTGCGTGAGTGACTTCCCCATGCTCTCCAACGCCATTGTTGTCATTGCTCTCGCGCCCGCCCCCCCCTCCCCTTATGCTGCCTCCCCCCTTGCTCCCTCCCCCCCCCCTTTTTTCTCACCACGGCATTTCCCACATGCCCTGCCATACATGAGAAGTCTACCGAGCTCACCATGTTCCCGTCACTACGTCATACTTAGGCACACTCCTCTCAGTATCCCAAGCTCCACACGCACACACGCGATCACAGTTAAGCACCGCCTGGTTGATGGTTCCCTATATGTTTAGGGTTGTTCCTTATGGTTGATAGTTTTCGATTACAATTTTGAATGTGCAATTACTTGACAATATAAACAACTGACCTACTTTTCCAGTCATGGTATGCCTTGAGTGCTATATGGAATGGAACTGGGCTATGTAGCTACTGCTCAGGGGTTCTTTGCATCAACGTTAGACACTGCCACTACTGGATGTTAATATATTGTGCATGTGCTGGAGATATATGAATCTGTCATGCTGTTTACCCGTGCTCCTGTTAAGTTGCCCCTTTGCTGTCATACCTCCACGGGGGGTGGTGATTTGCGGAGCCTGGGGCTTCCTGTCTTATGTAACAGCACTGTTTATTCGCAATGACCGCATATGTGTATTCTGTACTATGACAAACTACAATAAACATATTCAAACAAAAAAAATGAGTGCTGAATTCAAATCAGCATGGTAATTTATACTTTTATTTTGCTAACATTGAAATCAGCAGATTAGTCCTGATTTTGAGTTCATGAGTGCTGAATTCAAATCATGTTCTTAATTTACACCTTTATTTTGCCAACTTTGAAATCAGCAGAAGAGTCCTGATTTTTGCTATTGATGAATCATGAATTCAAATCATGTTGCTATTTTACAAGCTTATTTTAGAAAAACTGAAATCAGCAGATGAATCCTGATTTTTGAGCTGATGAGTCCTGAATTCAAATCATGTTAATTTACACTTTTATTTAGCTAACAGTGGAATCAGCAGATGAGTCCTGATTTTGAGAATGAGTCCTGAATTCAAATCATGTTGTTAAGTTCCAGCTTTATTTTGCCAACTTTGAAATCAGCAGATGAGTCCTGATTTTGATGATTATGAATCCTGAATTCAAATCATGTTGCTAGTTTACAAGCTTATTTTACAAAAACTGAAATCAGCAGATGAATTCTGATTTTCGAGCAGATGAGTCCTGAATTCAAATCATCTAGTTATTTATAACAATATTTGCCAACATTGGAATCAGCAGATGAGTCCTGATTTTTGAGCTTATGAGTCCTGAATTCAAAACATCATGTTAATTTATACTTTTATTTTGCCAACATTGAAATCAGCAGATAAGTCCTGATTCGGAAGATGATGAGTCCTGAATTCAAATCAGCATGTTAATTTATACTTTTATTTTGCTAACATTGAAATCAGCAGATTAGTCCTGATTTTGAGATCATGAGTCCTGAATTCAAATCATGTTCTTAATTTACACCTTTATTTTGCCAACTTTGAAATCAGCAGATGAGTCCTGATTTTGCTATGGATGAATCATGAATTCAAATCATGCTGCTATTTTACAAGCTTATTTTAGAAAAACTGAAATCAGCAGATGAATCCTCATTTTTGAGCTGATGAGTCCTGAATTCAAATCATCATGTTAATTTATACTTTTATTTTGCTAACATTGGAATCAGCAGATGAGTCCTGATTTTGATTAGATGAGTCCTGAATTCAAATCATGTTGTTAATTTATACCAGGGGTCTCCAAACCGGTCCTGGAGGGCCGGATCCATGCCAGATTTTGTGCATATCCCCATTGAGATACATGTAGTTATTTTAAAAATCTGGCATGCGTTCGGCCCTCCAGGACCGGTTTGGAGACCCCTGATTTACACCTTTATTTTGCCAACTTTGAAATCAGCAGATGAGTCCTGATTTTGATGATGATGAATCATGAATTCAAATCATGTTTCTAGTTTACAAGCTTATTTTACAAAAACTGAAATCAGAAGATGAATCCTGATTGCCGAGCTGATGAGTCCTGATTTAAATCATCTAGTTAAGTTATACCTTTTTTTTGCCAACATTGAAATCAGCAGATGAGTCCTGATTTTTGAGCTGATGAGTCCTGAATTCAAATCATCATGTTCATTTATACTTTTATTTTGCTAACATTGAAATCAGCAGATAAGTCCTGATTCGGAAGATAAGTTCTGAATTCAAATCAGCATGTTAATTTATACTTTAATTATGCTAACATTGAAGTCAGCAAATTAGTCCTGATTTTGAGTTCATGAGTGCTGAATTCAAATCATGTTCTTAATTTACACCTTTATTTTGCCAAGTTTGAAATCAGCAGATGAGTCCTGATTTTGCTACTGAGGAATCATGAATTCAAATCAAGTTGCTATTTTACAAGCTTATTTTAAAAAAACTGAAATCAGCAGATGAATCCTCATTTTTGAGCTGATGAGTCCTGAATTCCAATCATCATGTTAATTTACACTTTTATTTTGCTGGCATTGGAATCAGCAGATGAGTCCTGATTTTGATTACGAGTCCTGAATTCAAATCATGTTGTTAATTTACACATTTATTTTGCCAACTTTGAAATCATCATGAGTCCTGATTTTGATGATGATGAACCATGAATTCAAATCATGTTTCTACTTTACAAGCTTATTTTACAAAAACTGAAATCAGCAGATCAATCCTGAATGTTGAGCTGATGAGTCCTGAATTCAAATCATCATGTTAATTTATACTTTTATTTTGCTAACATTGAAATCAGCAGATTAGCCCTGATTTTGAGATCATGAGTCCTGAATTCAAATCATGTTCTTAAATTACATCTTTATTTTGCCAACTTTGAAATCAGCAGATGAGTCCTGATTCGGAAGATGATGAGTCCTGAATTCAAATCAGCATGTTAATTTATACTTTTATTTTGCTAACATTGAAATCAGCAGATTAGTCCTGATTTTGAGATCATGAGTTTTGAATTGAAATCATCTTGTTAATTTACACCTTTATTTTGCCAACATTGAAATCAGCAGATGAGTCCTGATTATGAAGTTGAATCCTGAATTCAAATCATGTTGTTAGTTTACAAGCTTATTTTACAAAAACTGAAATCAGCAGATGAATCCTGATTGCCGAGCTGATGAGTCCTGATGAAGTTGGCAAAATAAAGATGTAAATTTAGAACATGATTTGAATTCAGGACTCATGATCTCAAAATCAGGGCTAATCTGCTGATTTCAATGTTAGCTAAATAAAAGTATAAATTAACATGATGATTTGAATTCAGGACTCATCAGCTCAACATTCAGGATTGATCTGCTGATTTCAGTTTTTGTAAAATAAGCTTGTAAACTGGGAACATGATTTGAATTCATGATTCATCAATAACAAAATCAGGACTCATCTACTGATTTCAAAGTTGGCAAAATAAAGGTGTAAATTAAGAACATGATTTGAATTCAGCACTCATGAACTCATAATCACGACTAATCTGCTGATTTCAATGTTAGCAAAATAAAAGTATAAATTAACATGCTGATTTGAATTCAGCACTCATGAACTCAAAATCAGGACTTATCTGCTGATTTCAGTTTTTCTAAAATAAGCTTGTAAAATAGCAACATGATTTGAATTCATGATTCATCTATAGCAAAATCAGGACTCATCTGCTGATTTCAAAGTTGGCAAAATAAAGATGTAAATTTAGAACATGATTTGAATTCAGGACTCATGATCTCAAAATCAGGGCTAATCTGCTGATTTCAATGTTAGCTAAATAAAAGTATAAATTAACATGATGATTTGAATTCATGACTCATCAGCTCAACATTCAGGATTGATCTGCTGATTTCAGTTTTTGTAAAATAAGCTTGTAAACTGGGAACATGATTTGAATTCATGATTCATCAATAACAAAATCAGGACTCATCTACTGATTTCAAAGTTGGCAAAATAAAGGTGTAAATTAAGAACATGATTTGAATTCAGCACTCATGAACTCAAAATCAGGACTAATCTGCTGATTTCAATGTTCGCAAAATAAAAGTATAAATTAACATGCTGATTTGAATTCAGGACTCAGCTCAAAAATCAGGACTCATCTGCTGATTTCAATGTTGGCAAAAAAAGGTATAAATTAACTAGATGATTTAAATCAGGACTCATCAGCTCGGCAATCAGGATTCATCTGCTGATTTCAGTTTTTGTAAAATAAGCTTGTAAACTAACAACATGATTTGAATTCAGGATTCAACTTCATAATCAGGACTCATCTGCTGATTTCAATGTTGGCAAAATAAAGGTGTAAATTAACAAGATGATTTCAATTCAAAACTCATGATCTCAAAATCAGGACTCATCTGTTGATTCCAATGTTAGCAAAATAAAAGTGTAAATTAACAGGATGATTTGAATTCAGGACTCATCAGCTCAAAATTCAGGATTGATCTGCTGATTTCAGTTTTTGTAAAATAAGCTTGTAAAGTAGAAACATGATTTGAATTCATGATTCATCATCATCAAAATCAGGACTCATGCTGATTTCAAAGTTGGCAAAATAGAGGTGTAAATTAACAACATGATTTGAATTCAGGACTCATGTAATCAAAATCAGGACTCATCTGCTGATTCCAATGTTAGCAAAATAAAAGTGTAAATTAACATGATGATTTAAATTAAGGACTCATCAGCTCAAAAATGAGGATTCATCTGCTGATTTCAGTTTTTCTAAAATAAGCTTGTAAAATAGCAACATGATTTGAATTCATGATTCATCAGTAGCAAAATCAGGACTCATCTGCTGATTTCAAACTTGGCAAAATAAAGGTGTAAATTAAAAACATGATTTGAATTCAGGACTCATGATCTCAAAATCAGGACTAATCTGCTGACTTCAATGTTAGCATAATTAAAGCATAAATTAACATGCTGATTTGAATTGAGGACTCATCATCTTCCGAATCAGGACTCATCTGCTGATTTCAATGTTCGCAAAATAAAAGTATAAATTAACATGATGATTTGAATTCAGGACTCATCAGCTCAAAAATCAGGACTCATCTGCTGATTTCAATGTTGGCAAAAAAAGGTATAAATTAACTAGATGATTTGAATTCAGGACTTATCAGCTCGGAAATCAGGATTCATCTGCTGATTTCAGTTTTTGTAAAATAAGCTTGTAAACTAGCAACATGATTTGAATTCAGGATTCATCATCATCAAAATCAGGACGCATCTGCTCATTTCAAAGTTGGCAAAATAAAGGTGTAACTTAACATGATTTGAATTCAGGACTCGTTCTCAAAATCAGGACTCATCTGCTGATTCCAATGTTAGCAAAATAAAAGTGTAAATTAACATGATTTGAATTCAGGACTCATCAGCTCAAAAATCAGGATTCATCTGCTGATTTCAGTTTTTCTAAAATAAGCTTGTAAAATAGCAACATGATTTAAATTCATGATTCATCAATACCAAAATCAGGACTCATCTACGGATTTCAAAATTGGCAAAATAAAGGTGTAAATTAAGAACATGATTTGAATTCAGCACTCATGAACTCATAATCAGGACTAATCTGCTGATTTCAATGTTAGCAAAATAAAAGTGTAAATTAACAGGATGATTTGAATTCAGGACTCATCAGCTCAAAATTCAGGATTGATCTGCTGATTTCAGTTTTTGTAAAATAAGCTTGTAAAGTAGAAACATGATTTGAATTCATGATTCATCATCATCAAAATCAGGACTCATGCTGATTTCAAAGTTGGCAAAATAGAGGTGTAAATTAACAACATGATTTGAATTCAGGACTCATGTAATCAAAATCAGGACTCATCTGCTGATTCCAATGTTAGCAAAATAAAAGTGTAAATTAACATGATGATTTAAATTAAGGACTCATCAGCTCAAAAATGAGGATTCATCTGCTGATTTCAGTTTTTCTAAAATAAGCTTGTAAAATAGCAACATGATTTGAATTCATGATTCATCAGTAGCAAAATCAGGACTCATCTGCTGATTTCAAACTTGGCAAAATAAAGGTGTAAATTAAAAACATGATTTGAATTCAGGACTCATGATCTCAAAATCAGGACTAATCTGCTGACTTCAATGTTAGCATAATTAAAGCATAAATTAACATGCTGATTTGAATTGAGGACTCATCATCTTCCGAATCAGGACTCATCTGCTGATTTCAATGTTCGCAAAATAAAAGTATAAATTAACATGATGATTTGAATTCAGGACTCATCAGCTCAAAAATCAGGACTCATCTGCTGATTTCAATGTTGGCAAAAAAAGGTATAAATTAACTAGATGATTTGAATTCAGGACTTATCAGCTCGGAAATCAGGATTCATCTGCTGATTTCAGTTTTTGTAAAATAAGCTTGTAAAATAGCAACATGGTTTGAATTCATGATTCATCAATAGCAAAATCAGGACTCATCTGCTGATTTCAAAGTTGGCAAAATAAAGATGTAAATTTAGAACATGATTTGAATTCAGGACTCATGATCTCAAAATCAGGGCTAATCTGCTGATTTCAATGTTAGCTAAATAAAAGTATAAATTAACATGATGATTTGAATTCAGGACTCATCAGCTCAACATTCAGGATTGATCTGCTGATTTCAGTTTTTGTAAAATAAGCTTGTAAACTGGGAACATGATTTGAATTCATGATTCATCAATAACAAAATCAGGACTCATCTACTGATTTCAAAGTTGGCAAAATAAAGGTGTAAATTAAGAACATGATTTGAATTCAGCACTCATGAACTCAAAATCAGGACTAATCTGCTGATTTCAATGTTCGCAAAATAAAAGTATAAATTAACATGCTGATTTGAATTCAGGACTCAGCTCAAAAATCAGGACTCATCTGCTGATTTCAATGTTGGCAAAAAAAGGTATAAATTAACTAGATGATTTAAATCAGGACTCATCAGCTCGGCAATCAGGATTCATCTGCTGATTTCAGTTTTTGTAAAATAAGCTTGTAAACTAACAACATGATTTGAATTCAGGATTCAACTTCATAATCAGGACTCATCTGCTGATTTCAATGTTGGCAAAAAAAGGTATAAATTAACTAGATGATTTAAATCAGGACTCATCAGCTCGGCAATCAGGATTCATCTGCTGATTTCAGTTTTTGTAAAATAAGCTTGTAAACTAACAACATGATTTGAATTCAGGATTCAACTTCATAATCAGGACTCATCTGCTGATTTCAATGTTGGCAAAATAAAGGTGTAAATTAACAAGATGATTTCAATTCAAAACTCATGATCTCAAAATCAGGACTAATCTGCTGATTTCAATGTTAGCAAAATAAAAGTATAAATTAACATGCTGATTTGAATTCAGGACTCATCATCTTCCGAATCAGGACTCATCTGCTGATTTCAAAGTTGGCAAAATAAAGATGTAATTTAAGAACATGATTTGAATTCAGGACTCATGATCTCAAAATCAGGGCTAATCTGCTGATTTCAATGTTAGCAAAATAAAAGTATAAATTAACATGATGATTTGAATTCAGGACTCATCAGCTCAACATTCAGGATTGATCTGCTGATTTCAGTTTTTGTAAAATAAGCTTGTAAAGTAGAAACATGATTTGAATTCATGGTTCATCATCATCAAAATCAGGACTCATGATGATTTCAAAGTTGGCAAAATAAATGTGTAAATTAACAACATGATTTGAATTCAGGACTCGTAATCAAAATCAGGACTCATCTGCTGATTCCAATGCCAGCAAAATAAAAGTGTAAATTAACATGATGATTGGAATTCAGGACTCATCAGCTCAAAAATGAGGATTCATCTGCTGATTTCAGTTTTTTTAAAATAAGCTTGTAAAATAGCAACTTGATTTGAATTCATGATTCCTCAGTAGCAAAATCAGGACTCATCTGCTGATTTCAAACTTGGCAAAATAAAGGTGTAAATTAAGAACATGATTTGAATTCAGCACTCATGAACTCAAAATCAGGACTAATTTGCTGACTTCAATGTTAGCATAATTAAAGTATAAATTAACATGCTGATTTGAATTCAGAACTTATCTTCCGAATCAGGACTTATCTGCTGATTTCAATGTTAGCAAAATAAAAGTATAAATGAACATGATGATTTGAATTCAGGACTCATCAGCTCAAAAATCAGGACTCATCTGCTGATTTCAATGTTGGCAAAAAAAAGGTATAACTTAACTAGATGATTTAAATCAGGACTCATCAGCTCGGCAATCAGGATTCATCTTCTGATTTCAGTTTTTGTAAAATAAGCTTGTAAACTAGAAACATGATTTGAATTCATGATTCATCATCATCAAAATCAGGACTCATCTGCTGATTTCAAAGTTGGCAAAATAAAGGTGTAAATCAGGGGTCTCCAAACCGGTCCTGGAGGGCCGAACGCATGCCAGATTTTTAAAATAACTACATGTATCTCAATGGGGATATGCACAAAATCTGGCATGGATCCGGCCCTCCAGGACCGGTTTGGAGACCCCTGGTATAAATTAACAACATGATTTGAATTCAGGACTCATCTAATCAAAATCAGGACTCATCTGCTGATTCCAATGTTAGCAAAATAAAAGTATAAATTAACATGATGATTTGAATTCAGGACTCATCAGCTCAAAAATGAGGATTCATCTGCTGATTTCAGTTTTTCTAAAATAAGCTTGTAAAATAGCAGCATGATTTGAATTCATGATTCATCCATAGCAAAATCAGGACTCATCTGCTGATTTCAAAGTTGGCAAAATAAAGGTGTAAATTAAGAACATGATTTGAATTCAGGACTCATGATCTCAAAATCAGGACTAATCTGCTGATTTCAATGTTAGCAAAATAAAAGTATAAATTAACATGCTGATTTGAATTCAGGACTCATCATCTTCCGAATCAGGACTTATCTGCTGATTTCAATGTTGGCAAAATAAAAGTATAAATTAACATGATGTTTTGAATTCAGGACTCATAAGCTCAAAAATCAGGACTCATCTGCTGATTCCAATGTTGGCAAATATTGTTATAAATAACTAGATGATTTGAATTCAGGACTCATCTGCTCGAAAATCAGAATTCATCTGCTGATTTCAGTTTTTGTAAAATAAGCTTGTAAACTAGCAACATGATTTGAATTCAGGATTCATAATCATCAAAATCAGGACTCATCTGCTGATTTCAAAGTTGGCAAAATAAAGCTGGAACTTAACAACATGATTTGAATTCAGGACTCATTCTCAAAATCAGGACTCATCTGCTGATTCCACTGTTAGCTAAATAAAAGTGTAAATTAACATGATTTGAATTCAGGACTCATCAGCTCAAAAATCAGGATTCATCTGCTGATTTCAGTTTTTCTAAAATAAGCTTGTAAAATAGCAACATGATTTGAATTCATGATTCATCAATAGCAAAAATCAGGACTCTTCTGCTGATTTCAAAGTTGGCAAAATAAAGGTGTAAATTAAGAACATGATTTGAATTCAGCACTCATGAACTCAAAATCAGGACTAATCTGCTGATTTCAATGTTAGCAAAATAAAAGTATAAATTACCATGCTGATTTGAATTCAGCACTCATTTTTTTTGTTTGAATATGTTTATTGTAGTTTGTCATAGTACAGAATACACATATGCGGTCATTGCGAATAAACAGTGCTGTTACATAAGACAGGAAGCCCCAGGCTCCGCAAATCACCACCCCCCGTGGAGGTATGACAGCAAAGGGGCAACTTAACAGGAGCACGGGTAAACAGCATGACAGATTCATATATCTCCAGCACATGCACAATATATTAACATCCAGTAGTGGCAGTGTCTAACGTTGATGCAAAGAACCCCTGAGCAGTAGCTACATAGCCCAGTTCCATTCCATATAGCACTCAAGGCATACCATGACTGGAAAAGTAGGTCAGTTGTTTATATTGTCAAGTAATTGCACATTCAAAATTGTAATCGAAAACTATCAACCATAAGGAACAACCCTAAACATATAGGGAACCATCAACCAGGCGGTGCTTAACTGTGATCGCGTGTGTGCGTGTGGAGCTTGGGATACTGAGAGGAGTGTGCCTAAGTATGACGTAGTGACGGGAACATGGTGAGCTCGGTAGACTTCTCATGTATGGCAGGGCATGTGGGAAATGCCGTGGTGAGAAAAAAGGGGGGGGGGAGGGAGCAAGGGGGGAGGCAGCATAAGGGGAGGGGGGGGCGGGCGCGAGAGCAATGACAACAATGGCGTTGGAGAGCATGGGGAAGTCACTCACGCAATCTCATTCTGCAAACACACTTGGTGATAGGTCGTCAGGATACCATCCCACTCCAGCGCAATAGGATACATCCTGAGCCCTGCCGTTTCCTCTCGGTGCAATGCCACACTCTCAGCTCTCGCCCAATTATCCAGCGAGTGCCGCCACTGCACCGTTTGAGGGGGCACATGATGCTTCCAACGCCTAGTAATAAGACGTTTCGCCGTGATCAACCCCAGATCCCAGAATCTCGTTTGCACCCTCGTCTGTTTCGTTCTCCTAAATAACCCCAACAGACAAGCTTCCCAGGTGGTGGGCAGTGCGCCCCCCGTCGCTTTCGCCAAGGTAGTCGACACTGCAGACCAGTAGAGCCGTAGCGATACGCAGGACCAAAGGACATGTAAAAACTGTGCGTCCACAAGGCCACATATAGGGCATGCTGTCTCAGTAAGTCCGAAGTACCTATTAATTTTGTCCGGGGACAGATATGCTCGGTGGATCACGTAGTATTGTATAATCTTAAAACGTGCATTACGCGGGACATGCTGCGATCCAGCCAGTACTCTCGCCCATTCTTTGTCAGTCCAGTCCCGTCCCCTGTCAGTCGTCCATTTGTCCCGCAGGCGTTGAGGGGAGACATGTGTATGTGCTTGCAACGCTTGAGCAATCCAGTGTACAAGATGAGAGCCGTGTCCCATCACATGCAAGTATTGGATAAGCAGGTGAATCGGTGGTTCCTCCGCCAGGGGCCCCCAAGCTCTTGTCAATGTGTGTAGTAGTTTTGCGTGAGTCAGGAATTGCCCCACCGGTAACCCTGTGTTGTTTGCTAGCGTCTCAAAAGGAAGTGGCGCACCATCCGCAAAGAGGTCGCCTAAGCTGTCTAAGTCAGCCGCTCCCCAGCTGTCCAGCAGGGGTGCCGTAAGTATCTCGGATCCCCAGGGTTTGCCCAGGAATGGCAGGTTGGGTGCGTACGGCTTTACCGCTGCAGTAAGTTTCAGGCCTCTGAGGAAGCACTTCCTTGCCACCTCCAGGTGGAGTTGGGCCTGAACATGTGACCTAGCCAAAGGATGAAACAGCGCATGGATCTGGGAGATCGACATGATAGTCTCTGTAGTGGCTGTGTCACTCAGGTTACGCCCGCTCAGCCAGTAAGCTACCCACTGCAGTTACGCAGCTAAGTAATACAGCTCATGGTTCGGGACCGATAGCCCACCATTCTCTGTCGCAGCATAAAGGGTCCTCAACGCCACCCTAGGACGGCCTTTGTTCCAAATCAATCGCCTGTGCAGCGTGTCTAGCTCGCGAAATGTGCGAACTGGCACATAGACTGGCAGATTCGCATAGAAATATAGGAGCCTAGGCAAGGCGATCGCCTTCGCCAGAGCAATACGGCTGGGCACAGTCAGTGGAAGAGTGTTCCAAAAGGAAACTTGCGCTGTGAGCGAGGAAATCGCCCTCGTGAGGTTGCCATCCAGTAGGTCTGCGGTTTCGCGGTACACACGGATCCCCAAATATCGGAATACTGTGGGGTACCACAGTAGTCGTTCACCCATCACCTCAACATCACACTCAGGGGTGTCTGCCGCAAAAGAGTACACTCCCGACTTAGCCCAATTGACGCGCAACCCCGACATTTCGCCAAAGGTTCGAAAGATGTCCGTTAGTTCGCGGGGGAAACAGGTCAGATCCCTGACATAGAGTAACAAGTCGTCAGCATAGAGCGACACAGCGTGCATCCCGTCCATCAACCTAATCCCCCACGTCTCGCCAGAGGCTCGCAGTAGTGTCGCCAGTGGCTCCATCATGAGCGCAAATATCAGTGGGGAGAGGGGACACCCCTGCCTCGTGCCCCTGCGGACTCGAATTGGGTCCGAGAAGAGCCTGATCGTCCGAACCTGCACTACAGGTGCTGAGTAGAGGAGTTCCACCATTCGGAGATATGCCGCACCCAGTCCGAACTTTTCCAGTACCAGCGCAAGGTAGGGCCACTCCACCGAGTCGAACGCTTTTCGAGGTCGAGGATCACACACCCCGAACGCGGCCACCGGGACACCGCCTGACTTTGCACACGAAAGAGTCGTCTAATATTGTAAGACGTGATGCGGGTAGGAACAAATCCATTCTGGTCCGTGTGCACAAGTGCAGGGACCAAAGGTGCTTGAATTCAGCACTCATGAACTCAAAATCAGGACATATCTGCTGATTTCAATGTTAGCAAAATAAAAGTATAAATTAACATGATGATTTGAATTCAGGACTCATCAGCTCAAAAATCAGGACTCATCTGCTGATTTCAATGTTGGCAAAAAAAAAGTTATAAATTAACTAGATGATTTAAATCAGGACTCATCAGCTCGGCAATCAGGATTAATCTGCTGATTTCAGTTTTTGTAAAATAAGCTTGTAAACTAACAACATGATTTGAATTCAGGATTCAACTTCATAATCAGGACTCATCTGCTGATTTAAATGTTGGCAAAATAAAGGTGTACATTAACAAGATGATTTCAATTCAAAACTCATGATCTCAAAATCAGGACTCATCTGTTGATTCCAATGTTAGCAAAATAAAAGAGTAAATTAACATGATGATTTGAATTCAGGACTCATCAGCTCAAAATTCAGGATTGATCTGCTGATTTCAGTTTTTGTAAAATAAGCTTGTAAAGTAGAAACATGATTTGAATTCATGGTTCATCATCATCAAAATCAGGACTCATGCTGATTTCAAAGTTGGCAAAATAAATGTGTAAATTAACAACATGATTTGAATTCAGGACTCGTAATCAAAATCAGGACTCATCTGCTGATTCCAATGCCAGCAAAATAAAAGTGTAAATTAACATGATGATTGGAATTCAGGACTCATCAGCTCAAAAATGAGGATTCATCTGCTGATTTCAGTTTTTTTAAAATAAGCTTGTAAAATAGCAACTTGATTTGAATTCATGATTCCTCAGTAGCAAAATCAGGACTCATCTGCTGATTTCAAACTTGGCAAAATAAAGGGGTAAATTAAGAACATTATTTGAATTCAGGACTCATGATCTCAAAATCAGGACTAATATGCTGACTTCAATGTTAGCATAATTAAAGTATAAATTAACATGCTGATTTGAATGAGGAATCATCATCTTCTGAATCAGGACTCATCTGCTGATTTCAATGTTGGCAAAAAAAGGTATAAATTAACTAGATGATTTGAATTCAGGACTCATCAGCTCGGAAATCAGGATTCATCTGCTGATTTCAGTTTTTGTAAAATAAGCTTGTAAACTAGCAACATGATTTGAATTCAGGATTCATCATCATCAAAATCAGGACTCATCTGCTGATTTCAAAGTTGGCAAAATAAAGGTGTTACTTAACAACATGATTTGAATTCAGGACTCGTTCTCAAAATCAGGACTCATCTGCTGATTCCAATGTTAGCAAAATAAAAGTGTAAATTAACATGATGATTTGAATTAGGGACTCATCAGCTCAAAAATCAGGATTCATCTGCTGATTTCAGTTTTTCTAAAATAAGCTTGTAAAATAGCAACATGATTTGAATTCATGATTCATTAATAGCAAAATCAGGACTCATCTGCTGATTTCAAAGTTGCCAAAATAAAGATGTAAATTAAGAACATGATTTGAATTCAGGACTCATCAGCTCAACATTTCGGATTGATCTGCTGATTTCAATTTTTGTAAAATAAGCTTGTAAACTAGAAACATGATTTGAATTCATGATTCATCAATACCAAAATCAGGACTCATCTACTGATTTCAAAATTGGCAAAATAAAGGTGTGAATTAAGAACATGATTTGAATTCAGCACTCATGAACTCAAAATCAGAACTAATCTGCTGATTTCAATGTTAGCAAAATAAAAGTATAAATTAACATGCTGATTTGAATTCAGCACTCATGAACTCAAAATCAGGACTTATCCGCTGATTTCAATTTTAGCAAAATAAAAGTATAAATTAACATGATGATTTGAATTCAGGACTCATCAGCTCAAAAATCAGGACTCTGCTGATTTCAATGTTGGCAAAAAAGGTATAAATTAACTAGATGATTTAAATCAGGACTCATCAGCTCGGCAATCAGGATTCATCTGCTGATTTCAGTTTTTGTAAAATAAGCTTGTAAACTAATAACATGATTTGAATTCAGGATTCAACTTCATAATCAGGACTCATCTGTTGATTCCAATGTTAGCAAAATAAAAGTGCAAATTAACATGATGATTTGAATTCAGGACTCATCAGCTCAAAATTCAGGATTGATTTGCTGATTTCAGTTCTTGTAAAATAAGCTTGTAAAGTAGAAACATGATTTGAATTCATGATTCATCATCATCAAAATCAGGACTCATGCTGATTTCAAAGTTGGCAAAATAAAGGTGTAAATTAACAACATGATTTGAATTCAGGACTCATGTAATCAAAATCAGGACTCATCTGCTTATTCCAATGTTAGCAAAATAAAAGTGTAAATTAACATGATGATTTGAATTCAGGACTCATCAGCTCAAAAATGAGGATTCATCTGCTGATTTCAGTTTTTCTAAAATAAGCTTGTAAAATAGCAACATGATTTGAATTCATGATTCATCAGTAGCAAAATCAGGACTCATCTGCTGATTTCAAACTTGGCAAAATAAAGGTGTAAATTAAGAACATGATTTGAATTCAGGACTCATGATCTCAAAATCATGACTAATCTGCTGACTTCAATGTTAGCATAATTAAAGCATAAATTAACATGCTGATTTGAATTGAGGACTCATCATCTTCCGAATCAGGACTCATCTGCTGATTCCAATGTTAGCAAAATAAAAGTGTAAATTAACATGATGATTTGAATTAGGGACTCATCAGCTCAAAAATCAGGATTCATCTGCTGATTTCAGTTTTTCTAAAATAAGCTTGTAAAATAGCAACATGATTTGAATTCATGATTCATTAATAGCAAAATCAGGACTCATCTGCTGATTTCAAAGTTGCCAAAATAAAGATGTAAATTAAGAACATGATTTGAATTCAGGACTCATCAGCTCAACATTTCGGATTGATCTGCTGATTTCAATTTTTGTAAAATAAGCTTGTAAACTAGAAACATGATTTGAATTCATGATTCATCAATACCAAAATCAGGACTCATCTACTGATTTCAAAATTGGCAAAATAAAGGTGTGAATTAAGAACATGATTTGAATTCAGCACTCATGAACTCAAAATCAGAACTAATCTGCTGATTTCAATGTTAGCAAAATAAAAGTATAAATTAACATGCTGATTTGAATTCAGCACTCATGAACTCAAAATCAGGACTTATCCGCTGATTTCAATTTTAGCAAAATAAAAGTATAAATTAACATGATGATTTGAATTCAGGACTCATCAGCTCAAAAATCAGGACTCTGCTGATTTCAATGTTGGCAAAAAAGGTATAAATTAACTAGATGATTTAAATCAGGACTCATCAGCTCGGCAATCAGGATTCATCTGCTGATTTCAGTTTTTGTAAAATAAGCTTGTAAACTAATAACATGATTTGAATTCAGGATTCAACTTCATAATCAGGACTCATCTGTTGATTCCAATGTTAGCAAAATAAAAGTGCAAATTAACATGATGATTTGAATTCAGGACTCATCAGCTCAAAATTCAGGATTGATTTGCTGATTTCAGTTCTTGTAAAATAAGCTTGTAAAGTAGAAACATGATTTGAATTCATGATTCATCATCATCAAAATCAGGACTCATGCTGATTTCAAAGTTGGCAAAATAAAGGTGTAAATTAACAACATGATTTGAATTCAGGACTCATGTAATCAAAATCAGGACTCATCTGCTTATTCCAATGTTAGCAAAATAAAAGTGTAAATTAACATGATGATTTGAATTCAGGACTCATCAGCTCAAAAATGAGGATTCATCTGCTGATTTCAGTTTTTCTAAAATAAGCTTGTAAAATAGCAACATGATTTGAATTCATGATTCATCAGTAGCAAAATCAGGACTCATCTGCTGATTTCAAACTTGGCAAAATAAAGGTGTAAATTAAGAACATGATTTGAATTCAGGACTCATGATCTCAAAATCATGACTAATCTGCTGACTTCAATGTTAGCATAATTAAAGCATAAATTAACATGCTGATTTGAATTGAGGACTTATCATCTTCCGAATCAGGACTCATCTGCTTATTCCAATGTTAGCAAAATAAAAGTGTAAATTAACATGATGATTTGAATTAGGGACTCATCAGCTCAAAAATCAGGATTCATCTGCTGATTTCAGTTTTTCTAAAATAAGCTTGTAAAATAGCAACATGATTTGAATTCATGATTCATTAATAGCAAAATCAGGACTCATCTGCTGATTTCAAAGTTGCCAAAATAAAGATGTAAATTAAGAACATGATTTGAATTCAGGACTCATCAGCTCAACATTTCGGATTGATCTGCTGATTTCAATTTTTGTAAAATAAGCTTGTAAACTAGAAACATGATTTGAATTCATGATTCATCAATACCAAAATCAGGACTCATCTACTGATTTCAAAATTGGCAAAATAAAGGTGTGAATTAAGAACATGATTTGAATTCAGCACTCATGAACTCAAAATCAGAACTAATCTGCTGATTTCAATGTTAGCAAAATAAAAGTATAAATTAACATGCTGATTTGAATTCAGCACTCATGAACTCAAAATCAGGACTTATCCGCTGATTTCAATTTTAGCAAAATAAAAGTATAAATTAACATGATGATTTGAATTCAGGACTCATCAGCTCAAAAATCAGGACTCTGCTGATTTCAATGTTGGCAAAAAAGGTATAAATTAACTAGATGATTTAAATCAGGACTCATCAGCTCGGCAATCAGGATTCATCTGCTGATTTCAGTTTTTGTAAAATAAGCTTGTAAACTAATAACATGATTTGAATTCAGGATTCAACTTCATAATCAGGACTCATCTGTTGATTCCAATGTTAGCAAAATAAAAGTGCAAATTAACATGATGATTTGAATTCAGGACTCATCAGCTCAAAATTCAGGATTGATTTGCTGATTTCAGTTCTTGTAAAATAAGCTTGTAAAGTAGAAACATGATTTGAATTCATGATTCATCATCATCAAAATCAGGACTCATGCTGATTTCAAAGTTGGCAAAATAAAGGTGTAAATTAACAACATGATTTGAATTCAGGACTCATGTAATCAAAATCAGGACTCATCTGCTTATTCCAATGTTAGCAAAATAAAAGTGTAAATTAACATGATGATTTGAATTCAGGACTCATCAGCTCAAAAATGAGGATTCATCTGCTGATTTCAGTTTTTCTAAAATAAGCTTGTAAAATAGCAACATGATTTGAATTCATGATTCATCAGTAGCAAAATCAGGACTCATCTGCTGATTTCAAACTTGGCAAAATAAAGGTGTAAATTAAGAACATGATTTGAATTCAGGACTCATGATCTCAAAATCAGGACTAATCTGCTGACTTCAATGTTAGCATAATTAAAGCATAAATTAACATGCTGATTTGAATTGAGGACTCATCATCTTCCGAATCAGGACTCATCTGCTGATTTCAATGTTCGCAAAATAAAAGTATAAATTAACATGATGATTTGAATTCAGGACTCATCAGCTCAAAAATCAGGACTCACCTGCTGATTTCAATGTTGGCAAAAAAAGGTATAAATTAACTAGATGATTTGAATTCAGGACTTATCAGCTCGGAAATCACGATTCAAGGATTGAAGACTGGATCGCACAAGCCCTTGAGGCCACCCTTCCCCTGTGTAAACTCACATCGAAACTCTCTCAAAAAACCGCCCCTTGGTATTCGGAGGCTCTCAGGGAAACGAAATGCCACTGTAGGAAATTAGAAAGACGGTGGCGTATGGGATACTCACTGGATGAGAAAACCCAATACAGAGAGGCAATCAAATCCTATAAGGTTGAGGTTAAATCTGCCCAGTCTACCTATTTTTCGGATAAAATCCTGCGAGCTAAGTCCAAACCGAAGGAAATGTTTCAAATAGTGAAAAGCCTTACTAAACTTCCCTCCCCGGGCATGCATTTGGGTAAAACTACAGCCCAATGCGATGACTTGGCAGAATATTTCCATCATAAAGTCAACCAAATCTACTCCTCTTTTCCCCTCCATCGCACCAGAACCCACAGCTCAGGGACAGACAAACCTGGGGGATCCCACAGCCCAATTCCCAATAACGCTGGATCATTTTCCATTGTTAGACCCCGATTCTTTGGATTCCACAGCCCGCCAGGTAAAATCTGGGTCTCCATGCGATCCAGCACCCCCAGAAGTTATGATGCTGGCAGCTCAGGTCGTACTACCTACCATCATGAACCTCCTGAATGCCTCCATCATCTCCGGTACTGTCCCTCCTGCCTGGAAGCGGGCCATGGTCCGTGCTCTGCTAAAAAAAACTAATCTTGACCCCGGTGACTTCAGTAGTTATCGTCCGATCTCCCTGCTCCCCTGGGTGAGCAAAATTCTCGAGAAGCACATCAATAACCATCTGGTGGACTTTCTTGAGAATAACCAGCTGTTAGATGCCACCCAGATGGGATTTCGTCCCAGACACAGGACGGAGACCGCTCTGCTGGCAGTCACCGAGGAAACCAGAAAGATCTTGGATCAAGGGGGATCAGTGGCAGTGATCCTCCTTGATCTAAATGCGGCATTCGATACGGTTAGCCATGACACCTTGCTGAGCCGTCTCTCGAGTGTCGGAATAGCAGGCGGAGCATGGCTCTGGCTCAAATCATTTCTGAGCAACAGGTCCTTCCAAATTTTTGAGGGAGATACAGTATCTACGAGTAGGTCACTGAGGTGTGGAGTCCCGCAGGGCTCCTCCCTAAGCCCTGCGCTTTTTACCATCTATTTGAGACCGCTGGCTGAGGTTGTCCGTCCGTTTGGTGTCAAAATCATTTCTTACGCGGATGACACTCAGCTAGTGGTCTCTCTGGTGCAGGAGGATGGCTGCCCAGCATCAGTGGGGCTGAAGAGGTGCCTGTAGGAGGTAAAGGGTTGGATGACCTCGTCCTCCCTCAAATTTAATGGGGACAAAACAGAGCTGATGCTCCTGGGTCCCACGAACCCCACATATTTCAATTTCCTGTGGACCCCATGCCTAGGCACCCCCCCCAGCCCCCAAGGATAACATGAAAAGCCTGGGGGTCTGGCTGGACAAAGCTCTATCGTTTAACACCCAGGCCACAAAACTTTCTGCCACCTGCTTTGGTCTCCTCAGGATGTTGAGGAAAGTTCTTCCTCTTCTGCCTTTGGAGGCAAAGCAGGTGGCCATTCAGGGTCTGATTCAGTCCCGTTTGGACTTTAGGAATGTCCTATATCTCGGTGCCCCTGAATATACACTGCACAAGCTACAGATAGTGCAAACCTGCGCTGCCCGCACATTGCTCCAGCTGCCGCGTAGATAGTCAGCCAAAGCTGGACTGAGCAGTCTGCATTGGCTACTGATACGGCAAAGAATTGCCTTCAAGGCTATGTGTATATCTCACCAAGCTTTCTGGGACACAGGACCAGCTATCATCCGTGATCTAACAACACACTATCATCCCAGTAGGAATCTTCGCTCCAGCCAGGCGTTTATGGCCGTAGTCCCAAGAATAAAAAAGGCAAGAGCTGGCGGCAGGATGTTCACGCATAATGCCGCCAAGCTATGGAATTCTCTCCCCTTTCAACTCAGGTCCAATCCCAATCTGTCCTCCTTTCGGAAACAGCTGAAAACTTTCCTTTTTAATGCCCCTCTTTAATTCCTCAGCGACTTTCTTTTGTTAAGCAAATCATACTTGCCGTTAGCGCTTGGACGCCTCAGGGCAGCAATCGCGCTGTACAAATACATATTTCATTTCATTCATTTCATTTCATTCATCTGCTGATTTCAGTTTTTGTAAAATAAGCTTGTAAACTAGCAACATGATTTGAATTCAGGATTCATCATCATCAAAATCAGGACTCATCTGCTGATTTCAAAGTTGGCAAAATAAAGGTGTAACTTAACAACATGATTTGAATTCAGGACTCGTTCTCAAAATCAGGACTCATCTGCTGATTCCAATGTTAGCAAAATAAAAGTGTAAATTAACATGATGATTTGAATTCAGGACTCAGCTCAAAAATCAGGATTCATCTGCTGATTTCAGTTTTTCTAAAATAAGCTTGTAAAATAGCAACATGATTTGAATTCATGATTCATTAATAGCAAAATCAGGACTCCTCTTCTGATTTCAAAGTTGGCAAAATAAAGATGTAAATTAAGAACATGATTTGAATTCAGGACTCATCAGCTCAACATTCAGGATTGATCTGCTGATTTCAATTTTTGTAAAATAAGCTTGTAAACTAGAAACATGATTTGAATTCATGATTCATCAATACCAAAATCAGGACTCATCTACGGATTTCAAAATTGGCAAAATAAAGGTGTAAATTAAGAACATGATTTGAATTCAGCACTCATGAACTCATAATCAGGACTAATCTGCTGATTTCAATGTTAGCAAAATAAAAGTATAAATTAACATGCTGATTTGAATTCAGCACTCATGAACTCAAAATCAGGATTTATCTGCTGATTTCAGTTTTTCTAAAATAAGCTTGTAAAATAGCAACAAGATTTGAATTCATGATTCATCAATAGCAAAATCAGGACTCACCTGCTGATTTCAAAGTTGGCAAAATAAAGATGTAAATTAAGAACATGATTTGAATTCAGGACTCATGATCTCAAAATCAGGGCTAATCTGCTGATTTCAATGTTAGCAAAATAAAAGTATAAATTACCATGATGATTTGAATTCAGGACTCATCAGCTCAACATTCATAATTGATCTGCTGATTTCAGTTTTTGTAAAATAAGCTTGTAAACTAGAAACATGATTTGAATTCATGATTCATCAATAACAAAATCAGGACTCATCTCCTGATTTCAAAGTTGGCAAAATAAAGGTGTAAATTAAGAACATGATTTGAATTCAGCACTCATGAACTCAAAATCAGGACTCATCTGCTGATTTCAATGTTGGCAAAAAAAAGGTAGAACTTAACTAGATGATTTAAATCAGGACTCATCAGCTCGGCAATCAGGATTCATCTTCTGATTTCAGTTTTTGTAAAATAAGCTTGTAAACTAGAACATGATTTGAATTCAGGATTTATCATCATCAAAATCAGGACTCATCTGCTGATTTCAAAGTTGGCAAAATAAAGGTGTAAATTAAGAACATGATTTGAATTCAGGACTCATGATCTCAAATTCAGGACTAATCTGCTGATTTGAATGTTGGCAAAATAAAAGTATAAATTAACATGCTGATTTGAATTCAGGACTCATCTTCCGAATCAGGACTCGTCTGCTGATTTCAATGTTCGTAAAATAAAAGTATAAATTAACATGATGATTTGAATTCAGGACTCATCAGCTCAAAAATCAGGACTCATCTGCTGATTTCAATGTTGGCAAATAAAGGTATAAATTAACTAGATGATTTGAATTCAGGACTCATCAGCTCGGAAATCAGGATTCATCTGCTGATTTCAGTTTTTGTAAAATAAGCTTGTAAACTAGCAACATGATTTGAATTCAGGATTCATCATAATCAAAATCAGGACTCATCTGCTGTTTTCAAAGTTGGCAAAATAAAGGTGTAACTTAACAAAATGATTTGAATTCAGGACTCGTTCTCAAAATCAGGACTCATCTGCTGATTCCAATGTTAGCAAAATAAAAGTGTAAATTAACATTATGAGTTGAATTCAGGACTCATCAGCTCAAAAATCTGGATTCATCTGCTGATTTCAGTTTTTCTAAAATAAGCTTGTAAAATAGCAACATATTTTGAATTCATGATTCATCAATAGCAAAATCAGGACTCATCTGCTGATTTTAAAGTTGGCAAAATAAAGATGTAAATTAAGAACATGATTTGAATTCAGGACTCATGATCTCAAAATCAGAACTAATCTGCTGATTTCAATGTTAGCAAAATAAAAGTATAAATTAACATGCTGATTTGAATTCAGAACTTATCTTCCAAATCAGGACTCGTCTGCTGATTTCAATGTTAGCAAAATAAAAGTGTAAATTAACATGATGATTTGAATTCAGGACTCATCAGCTCAAAAATCAGGACTCAACTGGTGATTTTAATGTGGGCAAAAAAAGGTATAAATTAACTAGATGATTTGAATCAGGACTCATCAGCTCGTCAATCAGGATTCATCTGCTGATTTCAGTTTTTGTAAAATAAGCTTGTAAACTAGCAATATGATTTGAATTCAGGATTCAACTTCAAAATCAGGACTCATCTGCTGATGTCAATGTTGGCAAAATAAAGCTGTAAATTAACAAGATGATTTGAATTCAAAACTCATGATCTCACAATCAGGACTCATCTGCTGATTTCAGTTTTTTATAAAGTAAGCTTATAAACCAGCAACACGATTTAAATGCAGGATTCATCAGCTCCAAAATCAGGCCTCATCTGTTCATTTCAATGTCAGCAAAATAAAGGTGTAAATTAAAATGATTTGAATTCAGGACTCATCAGCTCAAAAATTAGGACTAATCGGCTGATTTCATTGTTGGCAAAATAGAGGTGTAAAATAAGAAGATGATTTGAATTCAGGACTTATCAGCTCGGAAATCAGGATTCATCTGCTGATTTCAATGTTGGCAAAATAAAGGTGTAAATTAACATGGTGATTTGAAATCAGGACTCATGATCTCAAAATCAGGACTCATCTGCTGATTTCAGTTTTTTATAAAATAAGCTTATAAACCAGCAACTCGATTTGAATGCAGGATTTATCAGCTCCAAACACAGGCCTCATCTGCTGATTTCAATGTTAGCCAAATAAAGGGGTAAATTAAAATAATTTGAATTCAGGACTCATCAGATCAAAAATCAGGACTCATTTGCTGATTTCAAAGTTGGCAAAATAAAGGTGTACATTAACTAGATGATTTGAATTCAGGACGCATCTGCTCAGAAATCAGGATTCATCTTCTGATTTCAGTTTTTGTAAAATAAGCTTGTAAACTAGCAACATGATTTGAATTCAGGATTCATCATAATCAAAATCAGGACTCATCTGCTGTTTTCAAAGTTGGCAAAATAAAGGTGTAACTTAACAAAATGATTTGAATTCAGGACTCGTTCTCAAAATCAGGACTCATCTGCTGATTCCAATGTTAGCAAAATAAAAGTGTAAATTAACATTATGAGTTGAATTCAGGACTCATCAGCTCAAAAATCTGGATTCATCTGCTGATTTCAGTTTTTCTAAAATAAGCTTGTAAAATAGCAACATATTTTGAATTCATGATTCATCAATAGCAAAATCAGGACTCATCTGCTGTTTTCAAAGTTGGTAAAATAAAGGTGTAAATTAACAACATGATTTGAATTCAGGACTCATCTAATCAAAATCAGGACTCATCTGCTGATTTCAATGTTAGCAAAATAAAAGTATAAATTAACATGCTGATTTGAATTCAGGATTCATCATCATCAAAATCAGGACTCATCTGCTGTTTTCAAAGTTGGTAAAATAAAGGTGTAAATTAACAACATGATTTGAATTCAGGACTCATCTAATCAAAATCAGGACTCATCTGCTGATTTCAATGTTAGCAAAATAAAAGTATAAATTAACATGCTGATTTGAATTCAGGACTCATCATCTTCCGAATCAGGACTCATCTGCTGATTTCAATGTTCGCAAAATAAAAGTATAAATTAACATGATGATTTGAATTCAGGATTTATCAGCTCAAAAATCAAGAATCATCTGCTGATTTCAATGTTGGCAAAAAAAAGTATAAATTAACTAGATCATTTGAATCAGGACTCATCAGCTCGGCAATCAGGATTCATCTGCTGATTTCAGTTTTTGTAAAATAAGCTTGTAAACTAGCAACATGATTTGAATTCAGGATATGTCAGACTGGACACAGTATTATGTTCCCCTACAGTGATGCCCACAGTGGTGACGACGGAATATTTGACCAGGACGATCTCTGATCTTAATCCGTTGTTATTCACCATGCATTGGATGACCGGGATATCATGCATCCCTACATGGCGACTACGGCCTGAAACACTTGACAACCTGGTTTTCCAGAGAGTAGTAGGTGAAGGGATCACCCATTATTGTGAGGAAAATGCTGTGTCGACCGCCACGAGGGCAGTGGAATGGGACGCCTTAAAGGTGGTGATAAGAGGGATTTGCATAGGGAAACGTGCGGAAGGTACTATTAGACGACCTGAACTGAGCCGAAGATAGTTTGCTTTCGGCAGAACTAACGAGGCCTGGTCACCCCGAGCTTCAGGGAGAGGTCACAGCAGCGAAAGAGGCGGTGGCAGCGGAGGTAGAAAGGCTGCGCTGCTTCGGTCACAAGGCTTATACTACGAGAGCCCATGCAGAAGGGGACAGGGCAGGTACTTTGCTAGCCTGGTTGGCCAATCCGGCAAAGAGAGGTTCACCTATCTTGGCTCTAGAGAAAGATGGAGGGGAAATGGTTCACACCCAAAATGAGATACTACACTGTTTTTTGCGCTACTATGAGGGGCTATATAAGAGCTCCCTAATAGCCAAGGACCCTGACGCCGATGCCTTTCTGGACAGGCTGCCACTACCTGAGTTAGACCAGGAGCAGACGGAAAGTTTAGGGAAGTACATAGAACTAGTGGAAATCCGGAGTGCAATTAAGGGCATGGCCCGGAATAAAACCCCGGGAATAGACGGACTACCGATAGAGTTCTACGGAAAATATATCGATTTAATGGCGCAGAGACTCCAAGAGGTATATAGAGAGGCAAGGGAGCGAGGTCAGTTGCCTGATTCCATGCGGGAGGCATTGGTGATCCCGATCTTGAAGCCAGGCCGTGGGGGTGAGGATACAGCTTCCTACCACCCACTATCAATGCTAACTACAGATTATAAGATACTAAGCAGTATTCTAGTGGCCCCCTTATTAAACCATATGACCACGCTCATTCATGAGGATCGAGCTGGTTTTATACCGACGAGAAATACGACTGCTAACATTAGACGATTGGTGCGTTTACTTGAAGAGGATCACCCGGAAGCGAGTCACCCAGTAGTGCTGTCGGTGGATATAGAGAAAGCCTTCGACAGCTTAGAATGACGATATCTATACAGCAAAATGGGGCGCTTTGGACTGGGAGCGGACTTTATTCAGTGGACAAAAGTATTATACACGTCTGCTGTAGCTAGAGTACGAGTGGGAACGCTGATCGCGTAACAATACCCAGTGGCCCGAGGAACGAGGCAAGGGTGTTCACTCTCCCCGTTGCTGTTCGCCTTGGCGGTAGAACCACTAGCAGCAAAGGTCCGATCGGGGACCTACTATGCTGGTTTCAGAAGTAGAGGAAGTCAGCAATACATATCGTTATATGCAGACAACCTCCTGCTATTTCTTGAGGACGCTGGTGGGGCGCTGGTGGAGGCTCGAAACTTACTCTCGGACTTTGGAGCCATCTCGAGATTGAGAGTGAACTGGTCGAAGACATGCCTCTTCCCGGTAAGGCAGGGAGAGATCTGGCCCGTTACAGATAGAGAAGTGAGGTGGGAACCCATTTGTTTGAAATACCTGGGAGTACATGTGTACCACACGGCAACAGATATTCTTGAAGGTAACGTGCCAGAAACCGGTCCTCGGAAGCTTGTTTCCGGTCCAGGGAAGGCATGGCTTGGCAGTTCGGGCTGGACTGTTCCCATGAGGCACGGGGTCAGACTGATTTGCATATAGCCATGTCTGAACTGGGGTGGCAGAGTGGGCTAAAGAACGGTGTTGGATTAAACCCAGATCTTTTGACTGGGTGTGAGTGTTTGATTGGTTCGGATGCTCCGTCCATCACCACCCCCTTTTGTACCGCTGAAGGTAACGTAGGGCGTGGAGTGCGGGCATTGAAAAGCAGCATGGCCTTTTGGGCCACCCTCCCGCTGTCGGTGACGGGCCGAATAGCTTTGCTAAAAATGAAAGTACTTCCTCGATTTTTGTATTTTTTTAGAACGCTACCAATATGGATCCCGTGCTCAACGTTTAAGTTGTTGAAATCGCTCATAGTGAGTTTTCTATGGGGAACGGGAATACGTAGGATTGCACAATCGACGCTCATACGCCCCAAAGCAGAGGGAGGACTGGCGGTCCCAGACTTCGAGCTGTATTATTTAGCGGCCCAACTCCAGATCTTAACGCAAGCAATAGCGAAAAAATTTAGGGGTCCGGAGCAGCAGAGAGGCAAGGGAATACCGCACCATATTTTATCATTCATAGTTTTACAGCAAAACCTGGACCTTAGGGATCTCCTAACAGAAGAGAGAACGCTGAGACTTTGTTGGAATCGTTCCCAGCGAAGGACGGGAGTTCTACATCCATATGCGCCCGAAATCCCGTTGGGGTTGCCACACGGCGGTTATTGGACGCAGCTACAAGAATGGGAAAGCGCGGGAATTCACATGCTTGGAGATTTATACGAGGATGGGGCATTGCTGCCCTATCAGGCACTGCAGGAAAGATGTGATCTCCCGAGAGAAGGATTTCTCCTACATGCAGCACTGACGAGGGCTCTCCAAGCACACTGGCGAGAGGGGTTAGCGGAACCTACAAAGGCAATGGCATGCCAGTACACTGTGATGGCAGCTGGGACATTCAAGGCGGTAACGCGCCTATATTCCAGGATGCTCAATGAAGGGTTGGCTCCCCTGGGGACACTTAAAGAAAAGTGGGAGGAGGACATAGGGAAACCTATCCCCGATGCTACATGGACGCAGATAGTGCGTAGAGCCTGGAAGAGCACGAGGAACGCGAGGTTCCAGCTTGTGCACTTCTACATACTTCATAGAGTATACCTAACACCAGGAAGGATCCAGAAATATTTTAAAGTGGAGGAAGCAGCATGCCCCCGATGCACGCGAACAGGTGTTGAATTAGAGCACATGTTATGGTCCTGTCCTGTGATGGGATGTTTCTGGGAAGAGGTGGGAGATGTCCTGAATACGATCACGGAGAGACATCTGACGTTCGATGCAGCCACTAGTATTCTGCACTGGTTCCCACACACACCAAAAAACAAAATAACGAGTAAATGTATAGATATGGGACTCATATTGGCAAAACGAGACATAACACATCACTGGAAGGCAACAATAGGGCCTAGCAGCAAGAGATGGAGGGGGGAGTTCGTAAAGTGGGCAAGCAGTGAAAGCACGCTTTTTTTTTTTTAATTTTCAAAAACCTTTATTGGTCACTTCCGTTATTATACACAGCCCATTGCCTACGACCCGGAGGCCGGCAGCAGTGAGATCTCAGGTCAGTAGCATGCTCGTTCTTAAGGTACACAGCCATGAAGCCGACAACCCGGGGGTCCGGCAGCGTGTTACACGAGTAAATTCAGGCAGCTGTCCGTATATATATGCAAATACACAGATATCCAATCATTCTCCTTCCCTGTGGGAGATTGAACCCTATTCCTTCCCCCTTATTGCTGCCTGATCCTGTTCCCTGCTTGGTAGTGAATCTCCATTAACTCTAAGTCCCCACCCAGAAAATCCAACCCTGATCACCCCCCTTCCCCCTTTCCTGCACACCCATAGCCCCCAACCTGGTCCACCCGCATCAGTATGTACAGCACACTATTAGTCCCTGCCACCATTGTGAGTTCAGGTGACTGTACAAGTTACCGTTCCTAGCACATAAGTCGGCCGCACTGTATAACCCAACCCGTCTACCTGTAGGAGACCCCTGGGAATCCAGCAGTGTGTCGATGTGTACGCCCTGTCCCCCCTCCTACGCTTCTCCCCCCCCACTTGTCGTGTTGCTCACCAGGTCCCTCCATTCATGACTATATGTTGTATAACTGTGTCAGCCTTCCTCCTCCGTTTCTGTAGTGTCTGGCAATGCGTCCTCCCTTTCCGCCTCCTCCTCCGTTTCCCTCTCTGCGTCTTTAGTCCCCAGATGCGTATGGTACAGTCCCCAGAAGTTCTTTGGCCGGCTTGTGGGAGGCAGTAGCTCGCTGTAATGTTCGAATTGTGTGCAGCAGTATAGCATATCATGCGCCCATCTCTTGGATGACGGGAGCGGGCCTCTCATCCAGCAGAGCCACCACTCGCCTGGCTAATAGCATTCCCATATCGGCCATACGTCGGACCGCAACCGGCAGTTCTCTGGAGTCACCCAGTAGTGCTAACGCCGGGTCCGGGATGATTTCGGGTTCTAGTATCGTGCTCATCTCCATAAATATTCCATTCCAATATCTCTGGAGACCCAGGCACCACCATGCGAGATGCATGAAGTCCGCTATTGGCTCGTGGCACCGTTCGCATTCTGCTGACTGCCCGAGGCCATACCGGTGAAGCCTCTTCGGGGTGTAATACACTCTTTGGAGAAACTTGAAGTGTATCAGCCTATGTCTACCGTTTAATGACAGCTTTTTGGTATTCATACAGCAATAACGCCACATGCCATCATCAATCGTGACCTGTAGGTCTCTCTGCCAGGCTACTCTAGCTTTCATGAGCTGTTGCCCCCTGTGCGCCATAGCCGTCTTATACAAATTTGTGATCAGTTTACGGGGAGTTTCCGTCTTAATAACCTGTTTAAGTTCCACGACCTCAGGTGGCTCGGCCAGATCGGGGCCAAGAAGATCTAACAGCGGGCTGCGCACCCGGTGATATTGGAAACGTAGTAGCAACGGTGCTTCGAAGCACTCTGATGCAACCTGGTCCCACATTTCCACTCTTCCCTCCACAAACAGATCTCCTGCACTAGAGATGCCCAGTTTGCGCAGTGCCTGGACTACCCCTCTTTCTTCGATCGGAGCTAGCCATAACGCCCATTCAAGGGGCATGGTAGGAGAATATAATATTACACAATTCTGCGCCTGTAGGAGAGAGTGCCATGCATGATTCGTGGCAGTTAGAGAGTCCAATATGCCCGTTCTGCGGTCCACCGGTCTGAATACCGTGGCCGGGAGCGGAAGTGGGTCTGCAAATAGACGTTCCATGCGTACATGGGGGATATTCGCATCACCGTGTATCCATGTGTGTAAGTGGGCAGCCTGCGCCACCCTGTAGTACAGCTCCAAATCCGGCTCACCCAGTCCTCCCATTTCATACGGCAGCGTAAGTAGGGTCCACTTCACTCTGGGTTGTTTGCCTCCCCACGCCAGTCTGATCATAAGTTGTGTTATAGTTTTGAAGAAAGCTTTAGATAGCACCATCGGTATGGCACTGAACAGGAATAAAAATCTGTTCTATGTTTTCATGATGGCTATGCATCCCATTAGGGATAGTGGTAGCCTGAACCATGCCTCTACATCGTCTTCCAGCTTGCTGCATGCTACTCCGTAGTTCTCTCTTAGCAGAATATCCGAGTCGTTGTGCAACTGAACCCCTAGATATCGTACCGACTCTAGAGACCATTGTAGCGGGTACTCCATGTCAAATTGGCAAGTCGCTGGGGTTAGAGGAAAGGCCACCGATTTCGTCCAGTTCACCCTTAAGCCGGAGAGTGCCCCGAAGCGCACCACCTCTCTGAGTACCGACGTTAGATTGTTCTCCGGGTCTCGGATGTACAGCAATGTGTCGTCTGCGTACGTTGATACTACGATCTTATACGTTGGAAAATTAATTCCTTCATTACTGTGATACTCTCATAGTGCACAGGCCAGCGGTTCCGCCACTAGCGCATAGAGCCACGGCGACAGCGGACAGCCCTGTCTAGTTCCTCTGCAGATCAGGAAGATGTCCGTCACTAGGTCACCTAGGCGGAGCCTAGCCGTCGGTTGATGGTATAAGGCACCAAGCATTTGGAGAAACGGCTCACCTAGCCCCAATCTCCGTAATAATCGAATCATGAATGGCCACTCAACGGAGTCAAAGGCCTTCTCCATATCGAGAAAAACTGCTATGGCTTTCGCATCTTGTCTAACATGTTGAATGGTGCCCAATACTGTTCGGATGTTATAGGTGAGGTTCCTGTTAGGTATAAAACCCGCCTGTTCTGGTGCAACTAACTCGGGAGCTAGCAGTGCGAGTCTAGTCGCCAATACTTTTGCATACAACTTAGCATCTACATTAAGTAGTGATAAAGGCCTGTACAAACTGCAGTCATTGTGGGGCTTACCAGGCTTGAGTATGGTGACAATCAGCGCCTCCCTCATGGATTGTGGTATACTGCCTTCCACACAGACATCATCAAATAGCGTGGACAAGTATGGGATTAATTTATCCTTGAACGCTTTGTAGAAACCCACCGTGAGCCCGTCTGCACCGGGGGCGCTACCAGAGCGCATGCTCGCTAGTGCCTCTATAATTTCGTCTTTACTTATAGGCAGCATTAGGAACTCACGGTGTGCGTTCGTGAGCATAGGCAAGTTTATATGCTCCAGGTAATCCACTATGTCGTCTGTGCAGCCCCCAGACCTAGAGGAGTACAGGTCCGAGAAGTAACTCCTGAACTCTTCTGCTATTTCTGCCTCGTCCGTAACAATTCCACCGTTAGTAGTCTTTAACTCCGGGATCTGCGTCTTCCCTCTAGCACCTTTCAGTACCCTAGCCAGGAGCGAGCTAGGGCGATCCCCCCTCCGTATATGTCCGAGCTGTCGCATACTTCCCCATGTGCTGAACTTCCCTGTCTGCCTCTTCATGATATTCTTCTATCAGCAATTTGATGTCCTCTGCTACTGCTGCGTCAGGACTACTCTGTTGGCGCCTCTCTAGAGCGGATAGCTGTTTCTCTAGTTGTAGTAGACGTTGTCGAATGGATTTGAGGACGCTCGAGTGTTTGGACATGGCTATGCCTCTTATGTAGACCTTAAAGGCCTCCCATATTTTTGGGAAACTATCTACAGAATCCAAGTTTACCTCAAAAAAGACATCTATCTCTTCCACGAGCTCCCCCCGAAATTGCTCATATAACAGTGAGTATGGAGGGAAACGCCATGTGAATGGTGGAATCTTCTTCGTAGGTGTCTCCAGCTCTAGCAGTAACGGTGAGTGATCTGAGAGAGTACGCTCAGTACCTAGCAGGCCCTGATGAGCCTCATAATGTAGGATGACGCCAGCCAGTAGTCAATTCTGGTGTGTATATTGTGGTAGGCGGAGTAGTGTGTATACCCTCCCTGCGTTGCATGCCTGTGTCTCCATATATCCTCTAGATCTAGAGTAAGAAGCTCTGTTTGCAGTGTTAACGCAGCCGCCGAGGGTCTGTAAGGGCACGAGTCGATCGCAGCACAAAATAAACGTAAAATATAGTGGAGAAGCATACAAGTGCTACCAAGATCTTACGTCCCCCACCCAATAACACGCTAACAGAAGCAAGGGGAACGGATAAACTGTACGAACCGAACCCACTTCTAACAATACGAGCCTGGGAAAAAGGGGGGGGAGAAGGGGGGGAAAGGGGATAGGGAAGGGGAAGGGGGGAAAAATAGGGGGGAAACAAAGGGGAGGAAACCAAAAAGGGGGGACAGAAAGGGGGGGGGAAAGGAAGGATAAAGAGCAAAACAAAGAAATAGAAAAGGAGAAACACAATCGTGCAAGATGGGCGCCACCCCGGGCCAGGCAACCCGCGGCTAGTAGTACAGAAGAAAGTGGAGAGCTGGCGAAAAGAAGGGCATGGCAGTCGCGACGAAGCATCGATAGCGATAAAAGTGGCATGGCAACAGACCCCAACCCACTCATGCCTGAGAAGCGAGGACAGAAGCGGCACCGCTATAAAGGAATAGAAAAGGGCCATAGAACCAAAGAAAACATCTGAAAGACCCCACCCACCCGTCACACCCCGCACCCCTGCAGAAGGCTACGGCCTACCCTCCAAACAGCGTGCCTGTCGCCCTAATCCGAAACCCGAAATATAGTGAAAAAAGGAAAGTAGAGGAAGAAGACAAAAAGAGAAGGAGAGGAAACACAAAACAAAAATAAATGTGAGGGAGGAGCCAGAGGATATGAGCAAACACATTCGGCCGCGACCCTCCCCCGACCAACGAATGAATAAGCATCAAGTCAATACTACATCTTCAAATACAACAAAAATCACAGGGAGGGGGAGGAGGAAGAGATTGTAACGATTCACCGTATCGGGGTGTACATACATCAGTGCAACGGGCAGGTAAACCAGCAAACTATCATGTCGTACAACTCACCCCAAACCCTTCCTAACCATGAAACCAACCCAATAAAGGAGAATGTGGAGCGGACCACCCAGCACAAAATAATCGTAATGTTGTCCAGAGTCACGGCAGTGATATAAATCAGGGAGAGCCTTCGTACGGAGGGAATACAATAAGTCAATAAAGCAAGTCAATTGTAGTAGCAACGACAGGGCAAGCAAAGGCAAGCCGGAGTCCAGATGCGCAATTCGACAATACAAAGGTACCCCTCCAGGACAAAAGTTCGAATCCAACGAAGCGGGATCAAACAGCGGCCCACCATAAGTCCCAGGTACCCGGGAAGGAGCAGATCTCCGCGGCGTGTGGAAGTCCTCGAAATCCAGGCAGTAAGGAGGCAGAGGGTCAAAAGTCACCGGCCCATCAGTCGGCCGAAGAATAACAACAGCAACTCCTGGCGCAGCCGAAGCGGGCGAAGCAATGGCGGCATCAGGACGATAGGGGTGCATGGAAGAGCGGCGGCCCAAAATGGCGGCAAGCCGCGTGGGGTCGGCAGAGGCACCAAGGGCCAAAACAGCGTACAATGACATCAAGGCGTCCAGGACATCTCCGGGCGTGGGCGCACGAGTACACACCCAGGCCTCCGCACAGTCCAGCCGGTAAGGAGCGCCGATGCAGAGCGGAGCATCCCCCGCGTTGTCGGTAGCCATCTTGTGAGTTTCGCCGCCCCAAACTCCACCGTGGGCCCCCAAACAGTTCCCAAATGGAGGACTTTACAGACCTCCGGAGGCTCCCAACAACGGCCTCACCGGCACAGGATGGGCGAGGCCCGACGGGGGGGGGGAGTCCCCTCCGAACAGTGGCAGGCCCCACAGGCGAGAGCCAGGCGCGGGGTTCAGGGCCTCCGGACAGGACAAAGGCGAAGGGACCCCTTCACACGGTCAGCCCCCAACACATCTCGTCCCCCTCCAGCCGCACGGTCCAGTCGTCGGGGCCGGTTCAGGATCTCCGGGGCACACGCACAACGGTTCCCACCAGTGGCTCACTTTCGCGGCCGGGGCCGGCAATCTCTTCTCCGCCGGTCGGGTCCCGCAGGCGAGGTCCCTGTCTCGGGTGCCCGGAGGCCCCAATCTCACCGAGGGCACAGCTGCGGACCCACAGCACACAGGAACCTCCGGACCAGACGGTGAGTGAGAGTGGATCTTTAAATTTCAAATTCTGTATTGAAGTATCGTAGCAGTGCAGGATATATTGCAGGATAGTCGAGGTTAGCCGGAGGGCCGACGGAGCCGAGCTAAAAGGCGGCCATTCCGTCCTCGAGCTAGGCTCCTCCCCCCAAGTGGTGTCAGAGTTAACTTCGATCTAGGGTTAACCCACGTCAAAACTCCCCTGGAGTGTGTTGTGAACCCAGCGGCTGCGGCATTGCCTGACAAACCTCTACTGAGGAACAATCTGCTTGTGAGTGGAAGGTGTGTTTCCTGTAGGAGTGCCAAATCCACTTTCTGTCGCTGTAAGTAGCTTAAAACCTTTCTAAGTTTGCGGTGGTCATTTAATCCCCTCACATTCCACGTGAGGGCTCTAAGCACCTCAGTCTTCGCGTTAGTGATCTCCTCACTTGTACTAGCCATCACTACTAATTTCTTGTTGTTCTTGTGTCTGATCCTGGTGCGGTCCCGGCGCGGGCATCGTGTGCAGGTGGTGGCCCAGAACTATCCCCCCCTCTACCCTATGCAACAGATAACAACTGAGCTCCCCCACCCCCAACCCTCAGCAGACCTCCCCCAACCTGGCCTTGCAGAACCCAATCCCACCCACCCTGCCCCTCATCTCAACCCTCAACTTAGTCGATGAAAACTCCGGAGTGAATGGAGCGCGGGGCCAAGGTCGCCAAGCAGTGTATAAACTCTGGTGAAGCACATTTCGCTATTCGGGTCCCTTCCCCGCCGCCGCCATGCCCTACGGTATGCATCATTAGAACATTGGTACAATACTGGCATCTGTATTCAAATAGCACCGTCCCCAGCTCCCCCCCGCCTGACAAGGATCACACCCTCAAGCGACCACGGGAAGGCAAGTATAAGTATGTCTAACTTTCAGGTGTACCCCCAATATTAGCTGGGCTTCAGTCCCCTCCCCCTCGCCTACAGTCACATCATTGATGTGGCAGTCCAGTATCCTCCAGCCCAAGACCGCCACCAGCACAATTCCCAATCCCTCAGCTAAGGGGGTTAACTTACAAGAGGGGCAAGACCAGTCGCCTTAGGCGAGTCCTACCGTACAGTTCGCTGTTCTAAGTCAGTCCTGTTCCTCCAGATGGCTGCAGCCTTCGCCATCTTCTAGCGGTCTGATGGTGCCGCTAGTCTGTTCCTTCGACCAGAGTTTCAGCGCCTGTTGCAGGGCCTGTGGGCCGGTAAAGATGTGCGAGCGGCCCTGCCGATTCACCCGCAATTTGGCCAGGTATGACATTGCGTAGTCCAGTCCGAGATCTCTGAGTTGTTTCTTGTGGGGGACGAAGTGCCTGCGCGCCTCCTGTACCCTAGCAGTGAAGTCCGGGTATAGCGAGATCGCCGATCCCTCAAATTGCAGTGATGTTTTAGCTCTTGCCAGCCTGAGTGCAGTGTCTCTGTCGCAATAATTAAGTAGTTTATCGATAATGGGGCGAGGCGGAGCTCCAGGACACGGGCGCGGGCCCAGCGAACGATGAGCCTGATCCACTACAAACATCGTGGAGAACACCCCCTCACCCAAGAGGGTGGTGAGGAGTCTTTCCACAAAGGTTTCCATGGTGCCCGTCTGCATGGTTTTCTGGCAGGCCCGTGATGCGAAGGTTACAGTGTCGCGAGCGGGCTTCCAAATCTTCCGTCTTGTCTTGCAGGGTTTGCATTATCTTCTCCATCTTCTTATGCCCCGTGTCCAGTTCCGTCTGGGCCTCCTCCACTTCTGTTAGTCTTCTTTCCGCCATGTTGAGTCTCTCAGCGTGTTTGTCAAGGCGCTCCGCCATGCGGTCCATCCTGTACGTCAGTGTGTCTATCTTAGCGCCCAGCGAGGACATGCTAGTCTATAAACTATTTTCCATAGACAGCAGCATGGTCTTGATGTCGGATCCTGCTGCTTGTTCCTCCTCTGGTTGTGGTACCGCACTGTCCGCCGCTGGAGCCCCTTGTATCTGCGTTCGCCTCTGCGCGTAGGGCAATTTGCTTTGTGTTTTGTCGCCTTTCACCATCTTGGAGGACTGTCCTCAGCTCAAACTGAAGTGCGCACCAGCAGGACAGCACTTGGGGAGGTAGCGAGTAACCCCACAATATTAACGCAGGGCTGTCAATCTGCCCCGTCCACCTGGCCTAGGGCCTCTTCGCTGTGATTGCGAATCTTCGCCGTATGCGTTTCGCTGCGAGACACACCATGTGTCAGTCAGCAAAGGCCTATTGCCCTCCTCCGATGCAGCACGTCGATACGTGGCCTTGCCCCCTCTGCTTGCTTGTTTCACAGCACTTCCCTCTGTCGGCAACGTCCCTTATTACTGTGGTGTCTCCACTGTTCCCTCTGCAATCGGGAGCAGTTCAGTGAATGTCAGGGCTTTCAGCGTAGGTCTCGTGTCACCCAATCTTGCACGGGCACTTCCGCCGCATTAAATGTTATACTGTGGCTCCTGGGGTGGCTGCAGGGGCTTGTGCACGGTTCATCAGGCCTCCTCTGCCCATTTGCCCAATAGACATTCGCCTCCGCGTCTGCAATATTAAATGAGTGCCCCCAGCCTGGCCTAAACGCTATTGTGTCCTCGTGTAGTGGGGGAAAGCCGCGTTCTCGGCTATAATTCTCCCCCGGCACTGCTCCATTTACTCCGCCGCCTCGGTGAGCTCCTGCTTCCCGGGCTTGGAGGTGAGTCCACTAGCACCACATCCCAGGTATAACGCCGGCCCGCAGCACCTCTTCCGTGCCTCTCCTTCAATTCTCACTCTCTTCCCAAGTGCGGGGCCCAGGGGGGAAGGGATATGGGGGGACGCCAACACCCCGGTGTAGGGTCCCCCCACCTCACCTAGCAGCCCGACTGAGAAGACCGCCCCAATGTCTCAGGTCGCCGCTCCGGAGCCCCTCTTTGTTGGTGCTCACCGTATCCGCATGTCGCAGCACGTCTGCCGGCTCCCGCAGCGCCTCTTCCGTGCCTCTCCTTCAATTCTCACTCTCTTCCCAAGTGCGGGGTCCAGGGGGGAAGGGATCAGGGGGGACGCCAACACCCCGGTGTAGGGTCCCCCCACCTCACCTAGCAGCCCGACTGAGAAGACCGCCCCAATGTCTCAGGTCGCCGCTCCGGAGCCCCTCGTTGTTGGTGCTCACCGTATCCGCATGTCGCAGCACGTCTGCCGGCTCCCCAGCGTACTCGAGCTCGCGGCTTCCTGGACCACCAGTGCGCAGCCCGCTGCTATGTGCCGCTCGGTCCAGACGTCACCAAAGCCAGGAAGAAAGGGTTCCGCTTGCCGTCCCTTCGGTCAACAGGTTCGGGAAGGGCCCAGGACCGGACATATATGTGCTCTAATGCAGGATTTTGCAGGATATTTAGGATTGCATGGCGGTGCTACGGACTCAGGCGGCCATCGTAGTTGCCGGCAAGCTCAGCCCCCTCAGCAGTGAAAGCACACTTAGAAATCAACAGGCGAGACAGCTGAACAATGACAGAGCGCAGGAGGTAGCAACAGCGTGGGAAGCCTTAGCGCAGGCGTTACGGGATTACGAGAAACAGGGTGAATGAGGGGAGACTGCATTGTCAGAAGTGGGCCCACACCATGACAGGTACATCGAGAGACTAGAACAGTAGTGACTCCTGTACACAAAGGGCAGTAGAGATTGACAATGATAGGAACGTCGGTGACAAGGGAGGGGGGAAATTTTGACAGTTGACGGGAGGTGAGGGTGTATGACCTAATGTGCGCTGCTCATTATGTTTGAATAAATGTAAAGTTTTCCTCATGTAATATATCATGTAATAAACAGCGGGAGGGGGAATGATCAGTGATCCAAATAAATATGTATGAGGAATGTACAAAAACCCAATAAACTACATTTTGGAAAAAAAATGATTTGAATTCAGGATTCAACTTCCTAATCAGGACTTAACTACTGATTTCAATGTTGGCAAAATAAAGGTGTAAATTAACAAGATCATTTGAATTCAAAACTCATGATCTCAAAATCAGGATTCATCTTATGATTTCAGTTTTTGTCAAATAAGCTTGTAAACTAGCAACATGATTTGAATTCAGGATTCATCATCATCAAAATCAGGACTCATCTGTTGATTTCAAAGTTGGCAAAATAAATTTGTAAATTAACAACATGATTTGAATTCAGGACTCATCTAATCAAAATCAGGACTCATCTGTTGATTCCAATGTTAGCAAAATAAAAGTGTAAATTAACATGATGATTTGAATTCAGGACTCAACAGCTCAAAATTCAGGATTGATCTGCTGATTTCAGTTTTTTTTTAATAAAGTAAGCATATAAACCAGCAACACGATTTCAATGGAGGATTCATCAGCGCCAAAATCAGGACTCATCTGCTGATTTCAATGTTGGCAAAATAAAGGTGTAAATTAACAAGATGATTCGAAATCAGGACTCATGATCTCAAAATCAAGACTCAACTGCTGATTTCAGTTTTTTATAAAATAAGCTTGTAAACCAGCAACACGATTTGAATGCAGGATTCATCAGCTCCAAAATCAGGCCTCATCTGCTGATTTCAATGGTAGCAAAATAAAGGGGTAAATTAAAATGATTTGAATTCAAGACTCCTCAGCTCAAAAATCAGGACTCATTTGCTGATTTCAATGTTGCCAAAATAAAGGTGTACATTAACAAGATAATTTGAATTCAGGACTCATCTCCTCAAAAATCAGAATTCATCTTCTGATTTAAGTTTTTGTAAAATAAGCTTGTAACCTAGCAACATGATTTGAATTCAGGATTTATCATCATCAAAATCAGGACTCATCTGCTGATTTCAAAGTTGGCAAAATAAACGTGTAAATTAACAACATGATTTGAATTCAGGACTCATGTTCTCAAAATCAGGACTCATCTGTTGATTCCAATGTTAGCAAAATAAAAGTGTAAATTAACATGATGATTTGAATTCAGGACTCATCAGCTCAAAATTCAGGATTGATCTGCTGATTTCAGTTTTTGTAAAATAAGCTTGTAAACTAGAAACATGATTTGAATTCATGATTCATCAATAACAAAATCAGGACTCATCTACTGATTTCAAAGTTGGCAAAATAAAGGTGTAAATTAAGAACATGATTTGAATTCAGGACTCATGATCTCAAAATCATGACTCATCTGCTGATTTCAATGTTGGCAAAATAAAGGTGTAAATTAACAAGATCATTTGAATTCAAAACTCATGATCTCAAAATCAGGATTGATCTTATGATTTCAGTTTTTGTAAAATAAGCTTGTAAACTAGCAACATGATTTGAATTCAGGATTCATCATCATCAAAATCAGGACTCATCTGCTGATTTCAAAGTTGGCAAAATAAATGTGTAAATTAACAACATGATTTGAATTCAGGACTCATCTAATCAAAATCAGGACTCATCTGTTGATTCCAATGTTAGCAAAATAAAAGTGTAAATTAACATGATGATTTGAATTCAGGACTCAACAGCTCAAAATTCAGGATTGATCTGCTGATTTCAGTTTTTTTTAATAAAGTAAGCATATAAACCAGCAACACGATTTCAATGGAGGATTCATCAGCGCCAAAATCAGGACTCATCTGCTGATTTCAATGTTGGCAAAATAAAGGTGTAAATTAACAAGATGATTCGACATCAGGACTCATGATCTCAAAATCAAGACTCAACTGCTGATTTCAGTGTTTTATAAAATAAGCTTGTAAACCAGCAACACGATTTGAATGCAGGATTCATCAGCTCCAAAATCAGGCCTAATCTGCTGATTTCAATAGTAGCAAAATAAAGGGGTAAATTAAAATGATTTGAAATCAGGACTCATCTGCTGATTTCATTGTTGGTAAAATAAAGGTGTTCATTAACAAGATGATTTGAATTCAGGACTCATCAGCTCAAAAATCCGAATTCATCTTCTGATTTAAGTTTTTGTAAAATAAGCTTGTAACCTAGCAACATGATTTGAATTCAGGATTTATCATCATCAAAATCAGGACTCATCTGCTGATTTCAAAGTTGGCAAAATAAACGTGTAAATTAACAACATGATTTGAATTCAGGACTCATGTTCTCAAAATCAGGACTCATCTGTTGATTCCAATGTTAGCAAAATAAAAGTGTAAATTAACATGATGATTTGAATTCAGGACTCATCAGCTCAAAATTCAATACTCATTCTCTGATTTCAATGTTGGCAAAATAAACAAGTAAATAACATGCTGATTTGAATTCAGGACTCATCAGCTCGGAAATCAGGATTCATCTGCTGATTTCAATGTTGGCACAACAAAGGTGTTACTTAACAAGATGATTTGAATTCAGGACTCATGATCTCAAAATCAGGACTCATCTGCGGATTTCAGTTTTTTATAAAGTAAGTTTATAATCCAGCAACACAATTTGAAAGCAGGATTCATCAGCTCCAAAATCAGGCCTCATCTGCTGATTTGAAGGTTAGCAAAATGAAGGTATAAATTAAAATGATTTGAATTCAGGATTCGTCAGCTCCAAAATTAGGACTCATCTGCTGATTTCAACATTGGCAAAATAAAGATGTAAATTAACAAGATTATTTGAATTCAAGACATAAGCTCGGATATAAGGATTCATCTGCTGATTTCAGTTTTTGTAAAATAAGCTGGTACACTAGCAACATGTTTCGAATTCAGGATTGATCATCTTCAAAATCAGGACTCATCTGCTGATTTCAATGTTGGCACAGTAAAGGTGCAAATTAAAAAGATGATTTGAATTCAGGACTCATGATCTCAAAATCGGGATTCATCTGCTAATTTCAGTTTTTATAAAGTAAGCTTATAAACCTGCAACACGATTTGAATGCAGGATTCATCAACTCAAAAATCAGGCCTCATCTGCTGATTTCAATGTTAGCAAAATAAAAGTGTAAATTAAAAAGATTTGAATTCAGGACATCAGCTCAAAAATCAGGACTCATCTGCTGATTTTAATGTTGGCAAAATAAAGGTGCTAAATTAACAAGATGATTTGAATTCAGGACTCAGCTCGGAAATCAGAATTCATCTGCTGGTTTCAGTTTTTGTAAATTAAGCTTGTAAACTAGCAAAATGATTTGAATTCAGGATTTTTAATCTTCAAAAGCAGGACTCATCTGCTGATTTCAATGCTAGCAAAATAAAAGTGTAAATTAACATGATGATTTGAATTCAGTACTCATCAGGACTGCTGATTTCAATGTTGGCAAAATAAAGGTGTAAATCAACAAGATGATTTGAATTCAGAACTTATCAGCTCAGAAATCAGGACTCATCTGCTGATTTCAGTTTCTGTAAAATAAGCTTGTAAACTACCATCATGATTTGAATTCAGGATTCATCATCAAAATCAGGACTCATCTTCTGATTTCAAAGTTGGCAAAATAAAGGAGTAAATTAACAAGATGATTTGAATTCAGAACTCATCAGCTCAAAAATCAGGACTCGTCTGCTGAGTTTAGTTTTTTATAAAGTAAGCTTATAAACCAGCAACACAATTTCAATACAGGATTCATCAGCTCCAAAATCAGGACTCATCTGCTGATTTCAATGTTAGCAAAATAAAGGTGTAAATTAACATGATTTGAATTCAGGACTCACCTCAAAAATTAGGACTCATCTGCTGATTTCAATGTTGGCAAAAGAAAGGTGTAAATTAACAATATGATTTGATTTGATTTTCAGGACTAGACACTGAAATCAGGATTCAGCTGCTGATTTCAGTTTTTGTAAAATAAGCTTGTAAACTAGCAACATGATTTGAACTCAGGCTTCATCATCTTCAAAATCAGGACTCATTTGCTGATTTCAACATTTGCAAAATAAAAGTGTAAATTAAAAAGATGATTTGAATACAGGACTCATGAGCTCGAAAATCAGGACTCATCTGCTGATTTTAATGTTGGCAAAATAAAGGTGTAAATTAACATTCTGATTTGAATTCAGGATTCATCAGCTGAAAAATCAGGAATCATCTGCTGATTTCAATGTTAGCAAAATAAAGGTGTAAATTAACAAGATGATTTGGATTCAGGGCTCAGGATCTCGAAAATCAAGACTCATCTGTAGATGTAATTGTTAGCAAAATAAAGTTGTAAATCAGCAAGCTGACAGGAATGCAAGACTCATCAGCTCCAACGTCAAGACTCATCAGCTGATTTCAGTTTTTGCAAAATAAATGTGGATGCCCATGCTTCACTCATGGAACGCCTCTTAGCTTGAAATGTAATGCAGCAAAAGCAGCTGCGATGCGCTACATTTCTTTACAAATCAGGCAAGTGGGGCAGAATACCTCTTGTGTGGCTTTGTGTATAATACTGAAGCCTTTACATTGTCCTTGCATCACCTTGCATGATGCAAGGACAACGCAAAGGCTTGATAAATCTGGGCCTAGGTTTGGAACCAAGGGAAACTCAAAGATGAAGATTCATCTTCAGAAGCCAATCATTATGCCTCTTAAATTTGGGACTGAAAATATTATTCACTTTTTGCGATCAAAGGAAGTGCATGAGAAGGAGAATCGTGGCCCAGATTTACTACGTTTTTGTTTCGAGGTTGTCATACTTTTAATGCGCAGCTCCAACGCAACATCTTTTTGGGCATTTACTAAACTTTGCAAAGCATTGCTATGCGCTGCCTTGCATTACTTTGTGTCGGGAGGCATTTTGATGCAATCTCAAATTTACTAAGGTAAGTAAACCTGGGATTGTGCCATAAAGCCATGCCCCCCTGAAGCAGGTGTAACGAGAAGAAATATCTTTATTTCTTTTCATTACTTCCTATTTCTATACGTGCTGCATTTTACAGCACACAAATGAGGATCAAATTGCTTCTAATGATTGTTTTTGTACAGGAACGTATTCCTTTGTGCACAAAAACAATCCTGACCGTAATTCAGGCACCCTTGCACCTTGGTGGGTTGGCGTTAGGCAGCACACAGTACTCCAGCGCTAGGAGACAGCCGAAATGCAGCATATCTTAGTAGATATAGCACATTTCTGCAGCCTCCCTTTCTTGCATTACAGCAATTTTGCTTACTGCCCTGCTTTGCATGAAATAGTAGTAAAATGGCTGCATGTTTTTGTTCTGAGAGTAAGCAGTTCAACTGTTAATTAGGAACAATTTATTGATATATAACCTATAATCTTGACACGGGTGCTTCACAACGTGATGTAATAAAATACAGTTTGGGGCAGTATGTCAGAGATCAGACTGGTCACTTTTGGTGCTGGTCATTTGTTCAGTTTACTTATAATCATCCATTAGTTCATCTCATGCTTCTGCTTTCTCCTGCCTGTCCAAGAAAACACAGCAGATTACAGATGTGAGTTCTATGAAGTTATCATCTTCTTAAAGAAGAAGCAGGGTTGCTAAAGAACAAGTTACTTACCTTCGGTAATGATATATCTGTAAGAAACATAGGTTAGTTATATATTCCTTACCTTAGAATTACCCCCAGGCGTCAGACTGGATCTGGAAAGTTTTTCTTCAGCAGTACCCCTGCACCTCGAAAGGTGGCGTCGTGGTCGCCCAGATGACGTTGAGGTAGCTACTAAGATGCCGCTCTCGGGCGCTGAGGTCAGTTCTATACACGACTTTCCACGCCAGAAGCGCAGAGCTATGCAAGACACTGACCACTGGTGCACAAAACTAGGGCCCTCAAAGGAATACCTTAACCCTAGAAGTCAGTTCGCAGAATGGGCAGGATGGGTGGGGCAGTAAGGAATCTATAAATAACCTATGTTTCTTACAAATATATTGTTACTAAAGGTAAGTAACTTGTTCATCTGAAAAAAACTGTTAGTTATAGATTCCTTACCTTAGACTAGATACCCCGGCAATACCAACCCCGGAGGTGTGTCTGCGAACCAAGTTCACACCAGAAAGTCCTGGAGAACAGAACGGCCAAAGAAGCCGTCTCTCCGGACTTGGCTGTCCAGGCAGTAGTGCTTTGTGAATGTGTGTAGCGATGCCCACATAGCTGCCTGACAGATGTAATTGCGGGGGACTCCTCGTTCCAAAGCAGTAGTAGCTGCCATCGCCCTGATGGAATGGGCGCGCAGCCCCACTGGAGGCTCTTTCTTCGCCAAAGAGTAGCACGCTTTAATGCACAAAACAACCCACCTAGAAATGGTCTGTTTGTGAGCGGCCCAACCTTTTTTGGTGCCCACTTAACCAAGGAATTGCTTTGTGTTATTCAAATAAAATGAAAGTGCACGTTTTGGATCCAGACGATGTAGCCTCCCTTCCTCTTTGGAAGGATGCGGAGGTGGAAAGAAGGTGGGCAAAGTGATGATCTGTCTGATATGGAAAGGAGTAAACCACTTTGGGAAGAAAGGATGGAAGAGTCTGAGGATAACCTTGTCCGGATGGACAGTCAGAAAAGGCGGCTTTGAAGAAAGAGCTTGGAGCTCACTCACCCTCTGGGCAGAGGTGATGGCCACCAGGAAGTCAGTTTTTAAAGTCAGAAGCCTTAGATGACAGTTATGTAGTGGCTCAAAGGGAGCGCACATAAGGTAAGTAAGAACCAAGTTCAAGTCCCACTGAGGCATTACGAAGGGAACAGGAGGAAGAAGATGAGGAATGCCCTTAATAAAACGATTTAAAATAGGGGACTTGAAAAGAGAAGGCTGATCAGGAAGCCTAAGAAAGGCTGAAATGGCTGAGAGGTAGCCCTTAATAGTGCCCAGAGCAGAGCCCTGCTGGGCTAAAGAAAGGAGGAAAAATAGAACCTCAGAAAGAGGGGCGGATGGGGATCCACAGCCTTTGCTGTGCACCATGCTACAAATGTATTCCATCTACTGGCGTATACCATCTTAGTGGCGGGATGCCTGGCTGCCAAGATTACATCACAGACTTCTGGAGGCAGGTCAAATGACATCAACTGCCGCCGCTCAATCTCCACGCAAGGAGGTGGAGGCTGGATAGGTACGGGTGGAGGACCGTTCCCTGTTGCTGCGACAGAGGATCCTCCCGAAGAGGCAGTCTGATCGCAGGATTGATGGCCATGTGAAGCAACTTGGGATAACAGACTCTTCGTGCCCAATCAGGCGCCGCAAGAATTACTTAGGCCCGGTCATGCCTAATGTTCTTCAGCACTCTTGGCAAAAGTGGTATAGGCGGAAAGGCATATAGAAGACCGCAACCCCACTCGCAATGAAAAGTGTCGCCTAGCGAGTGCTGCCTTGGAAATTCCAGCGGGCAGAATTACTGACATTGCGCATTCTCTTCGGTGGTGAATAGATCTAACCAAGGCTCTCCCCACTGTTGAAAGAGTCCTTGCACCACCTCCGAGTGAAGATGCCATTGGTGATCCATCATGCACCTGTGGCTGAGTTTGTCTGCCCTGGCTTCAGGGAACCTGCCAGGTGTTGAACCACCAGGGATATGCCCTGATGTTCCAGCCATGACCAGAGGCAAAGGGCCTCTGGACATAGGGTCCACGACCCCACCCCGCCTTGTTTGTTGCAGCACCACATGACAGTGGTGTTGTCCGTGAACACCTGCACTACTCTTCCCCCGTACAGAGGGAAGGAATGCTTTTAGTGCCAGACGGATCGCCTGAAGCTTCAAAAGGTTGATGTGGAGCCGGGACTCCGCCGGAGACCAGTGTCCTCTGATCTCCGCCTCTCGCATGTGGATGCCCCACCCCAGAAGGGATGCATTGATCACCACTGTGAACAGAGGGATCTGCCGTTGACCCAATCCTGGTTCGTTAGCCACCACTGCAATTGTCGTGCAGTGCCCTCCGAGATCTGAACGCAATCGGACAGATTGCCCTGATGTTGTGCCCACTGGAACTTCAGGACCCACTGCAGAGCCCGCATATGCCACCTGGCATGGTCCACCAGTAGGATGCAGGAGGCCATCAGGCCCAGGAGCCGGAGAATGATCCTGACCAAAACCCGTGATAAAGTTTGAAAGATCAGAATCATAGCCCGAATATACCGGACTCGCTGTTCGGGAGGATAGACCCGAAATTGCGTTGTGTCCAGAACCGCTCCGATGAAGAGGAGCTTCTGAGAAGGAGTCATGTGTGACTTTGGCACGTTGATGGAGAACCCCAGCGAATGCAGGAGGGTGACCATAGTCTGAAGGTTGGAGACGACAGCCTGGGGCGAGCCCGCCTTTAACAGTCAGTCGTAGAGCTAGGGGAAGAATGGAAACCCTGATCTGCGTGGAAGAGCTGTGACCACTGCCATCACTTTCATGAACACCTGAGGGACGCCAAAGGGGAGCATGGTAAACTGAAAATGCTTGTTGCCTATCGCAAACCGCAGGTAATGCCAGTGGCCCGGTAGGACGGGGATGTGTACATAAGCATCCTGCAAGTCGAATGCTACCATACAGTCTCCAGGGTCAAGGGCAGACAGGACCTGAGCGAGTGTCAACATCTTGAACTTCTCCTTTCAGAGGAAGCCGGTAATGTTCTTGAGATCCAAGCTAGGACGCAGGCCTTTGTCCTTCTTGGGCACCAGAAAGTAGTGGGAACAGCAACAACAATCTACTTCTGGGACAGAAACGCGCTCGATGGCTCCCTTGGCCAAGAGTGCCGTAACTTCCTGTTAGAGAAGGGCCAGACGATCCTCCGACATGCAATTGTACTGAGGTGGCATGGATAGAGGGGTAGTCTCGCAGGGGAAGGAGTAGCCCCTTCAGACTATCTGCAAAACCCACCTGTCCAATGTGATGGTGCGCCAGTGGGGGAGGTGATGGAGAATTCTGCTGCCAACTGTTGCTTGGTGGCCCTGAAAGCTCGGACTAGGAGGGTTTGGAGGCTGCTGCAGAGGGGGCTGTGGTGAATTGGCCTGCCCGCTGGCCCCCAGAACCACGGCGTGGTTCCCAAGTCCTCAGCCCCCTTGCGCTGGCCTGTGGCTCTGGGCAGGACATGGTGGGCTACCCCTTCGGTAGCCACGAAAAGGGTGAAAAGCAGACTGTGCAGGGCGGGTGGTGGAGAGGCCCAAGGACCTGCCCATAGCTTGAGAGTCGTTAGGGCGCTCCAGCGCGTTGTCTGCCTTGTCGCCGAAGAGGTGACGGCCATCAAAGGGCATGTCCAAAAGGGTGGATTGGACATTCCCGGAAATACCAGTCAACCTCAACCAGGAGTAGCGTCAAAGGGCTACCGACGTGGAAATCATCCTACCTAGTGAGTCTGCGGTGTCCAGGCTGCAAGGGATGGTAAACTTCGCTGCGTCTCTCCCTTTGGCAACTGCACAAGAGAGTACAGCCCAGGCCTCCTCCGGGTACTGAGGTAGCACTTGCGCAACTGTATACCACACGGAGTGGGTGCAACGGCCCAATAGACATGCGGTGTGTACCGACCGCAGTCCCAAGCTGGAAGAAGAAAACATCTTCTTCCCAAGATGATCCAGCTTTTTGGATTCCCTATCAGGTGGAGCGTTAGGGAATGCGCCCTTGGAGGTAGAGGCTTGGACTACCAAGCTCTCAGGGGTGAGGTGTTGGGAGAGGAAAGATTGGTCACCCTGAGCCGGGCGGTGGCGTCGGGCAATCATCCTGTCCACAGCAGCCCCTGTGTTAAGCCTGGACCAGGTGCCCAAAAAGAGGTCAGTGAGGGCTTCATTAAACAGAAGCAGGGGCACTGAAGAGCTCGCGGCTGGTTGAAGCACCTCTGTCAGGAGGTTAGTCCTGACTGCCACCGTAGGTAGCTCGAGGTGAAGAGCCTCGGCCGCCCTTCGCAACACCACGGCGTAAGACGCTCCCTCCTCTGTAGCCACGGTAGGTGGAGACAACATGCCATGGTCTGGTGAGGTATCCAGACCACTGGCTTCCCCAAGTTCCTCTCACCAGTCCGGTTCATAGCCTAACTGGTCAGTCAGAGGGTCTCCAGACCCCCTCCCAGTCCTCCTCACCCTCTTCTGGCTGCCAATCTGGTCTAAAGGAGCCAGGGTAGAACAAGGGCACAAAAGTACCTGCCGTGCCCGATCCAGCATCAGTCGACGCAGGGACGGCTCCGTGTCTACTTTGAGGTCAATGTTGGCTGAGACACAGCCGACACCGGTTACGGACATGGTGCCAGTGGAATCGTAGGCGCTGGAGGTTTCACCAGGTCAACCGGCGCTGATCCGGATTCAGGCCTGGATCCAAGGGGAACCTGTGGCGCCGGGGCCGAAGCCGCTAGCATCGATGGCCCAGGGCCCCCAGCCAAGTCCGCGGGTCCCTGTAGGTGCACCGGCAGAGTCGGGCTGGTCAAAGATGGCATGCATCACTTCGTAAAATTGACGGAGCTGGGCAGGAGTTGCTCTGGCTCCCGGGAAGGGGGGGGGACGCTGGATTTGACCCTTCAAGCTCTGCATGCAGAGCCGTGGGAGAGGCACCACCTGCACCCCCATCGCGTCGGCCGACGGACGGGGAGAAGTCGAATAGCGATGATGCTTCTTCGACCTCTTCTTGTGCTTCGACTTACCTGACCCCGAGGGCGAAGACTTGGATGAAGAATGATGGTGGTGGCTCCTCGTCCTCCCATGCAACCGGGACCTCAAACGGCACAGAGCCGACTGCCGGGCCTCGAGAAGCTTTCAGGACTGCTCCCTCAAAGTCTTCGGATTCATGGTCTGGCAGTCGGAGCAGGATTCGGGGTCGTGGTCATGCTCCAGGCTTTTTTCGTCAACCGCGGTTCCCCTTTTTTAATCCAAAACACTCATTTTATCTAATTCTGCCCTCGAAAATTCACTGGGTGCAGCCAAGCAAGTTATGGTACCTCCACTTAAAGATGGCGCAGTACGTTGAGTTTAGCTTTAGCAAGTCTGTTTTCTTTCTTTAGTTTCCAATCAGTGATTCCGGTTTTCCATGTGTTTTTTGACATTATTTATAGCCGCCGTGGAGAGGTTACTGTTGCTTCCAGACTTTTATGCTGCGCGAGGGACGCTTTCGGTGAGTGAAATACTAATGAACATTTATTGATGTAAAAAACCGGCAGGGAATATTACAGTTTAATTAATTTGTCCCCCTTACTATCATACACTACGGGGAACCTCTAAAACTGCTGTATTTGTGTGTAAATAATCTAAATGTCCCAAAATAATTGGGTCGGATTTTATTTAGATCGTTTGGCAATAGTAAATAGGTATTTTAAGGGAACATGTCCTTTTTCCGTTGTAGCCATCACGTTTGAGTGAAGCATACAGGAGATGTGTTCTCCTTGCCCGTGGTCAGCTTTGCCAGATTTATTCATGCAGGTAAATATGACGCACTAAATGGGTTCTTGTGGGATGCAACTTTTTATGTATACATCTATAATCCATAACTTCACTTGTGGTTCAATTTCTTGGTCTTCACAATTGGTGTTGGTACATTCTCCTTCTTTCTATGGCTAATAAGATCCTCTCTGGATTTCTGATTTCTTATTTCTAGATCCTTCTCTAAAATTCTACTTTGTCTGCCCTTTAGAAATATTGAACTATATATCCATATGCATGTCATTTTTTTTATTTGATAGATTTTCTTGGATGGTCAGTTAAATTTATGACCTGATGATGACCATGTAATCATACAAAGGTCGAAACGCCATTGACGCAACTGTGGCCGTAATTAATGAAGGACGCATCGTCTTGTCTGTCATTGTTTCAGTGTTGTTCTGAAACTCCCCTTGCTATGTAATCCCTTCTGTCTGCCACGTGTCTGGTTTTGTATTATACAACAAATGTTATGTGTACCAGTATGTACTCCTGAGCGCAATGTTATAAACGTGTTTTTAGCCACATATTGAATACATTTTGTATATTTTTCTAAATATTTCTTATATGGGCTTCTCTCTTGTTTCCCCATTTTTCACTTTCTTATGCATGAATAGTTGTTTTTTCTCCTAAACATGTGTACTGCTATTGTCTGTATGTGAAATTGACATTTTCACAATACCTTGAACTGCTGTCACCAACATCAGTCGATTTCAGGAACTGCATGCCTTGTGCACCAGGAGTCGAAGACTCAGCAAAACGGTGTTGACCAAAGTCGAGAAAAAGTCAGTCAAAAAGTTACCGGAGGTACTGCTCTCTCCGGATCTGCCCTGGCTGCGCACAAAAGAAAGATCTCATCCCGGTGAGCACAACGCCAACGGCAAAAGAAGAGCCGACTGACATCACCTTTCGACGCGCAGGGGTACTGCTGACCGAAAACTTTCCGGAGCCAGTCTGACGCCTGGGGGTAATTCTAAGGTAAGGAATCTATAACTAACTATTTCTTCTAGATAATGAAATTAATGTGTTCTCAAAAAAATCTATCTACACCAGCAAAAAAAGAAAGCATCCTCTGCGATCATGCACACATGTGTGGACATACACCTATGATAGTTCTTGTTAGTGCAGCTACAGACATATAGGGGTCTATTTACTAAGATTTAATGCTGTGTTTGCATAACTAAAGTGACACAAAATTACATGAAATCTTTTTTTACTAATTTACTTTCCACCATGTTGCAAAACACTCGAAAGTAGTGCAAAGCAGCACGTAGCGCTGCTTTGCATTACTCAGCGCCAAGTGGATGTGCCATGGCAACCACCCAAGGTTTCTGATGCTAAACCCTATTTATTTGAAAAAGTAGACAGCGTTTAGCGTGAGAAAATAGCACCCATTTCAAAATTCATGTCTCCTTCCTTTTCCGACTTTGTATGTGTGCACCACTGTACAGCACACATACAAAGTGGGAAAAAGTTTAAAGTTAGTCTGAACATAGTATTTTGTACTGGAAGGCTATCCTTCCAGTACCAAACCTATGCTAGAAGCACGCAGATACCCTTGCACTATGGTGCAAAGGTCTGTGCGTGGCGCCCAGCAACTCATTTCAGCGTTGGTGCCAGGGAGAGGGGAGGAGAGTGCCATATGTCTGTATATATGGCGCTCTCCTGCTCTCTTCTTGTGCAATGAAGCGCAGCTTTTTTGTCTGAGTTGCGTGAGATTTTAGTAAATCTTCTCCATAGTGTACTACTCTGTGTGTGTGTGTGTCTGTATATATATCTCAATCAAAAACACAAAGGTTAAAATGATGGTATAGTTAGGTGTTGAAATGAAACAAAAACTAATGTTAAAACAAACTCTAAAACCAGGTATAAAGACTATTTATAGTTTAGTCAACTAACTGTTACTTGCGCATCCATCAGGCATTGCTTATGGCCTCTAATATTACATCAGTCATGCCATACGTATCCAACACTCTGCGTGCGCCCATTCCCCTCCCACCCCACTATCACTTTTCATTCTTTTAACTTTTGTTTGCTGGGGAGGAACCAGAGTACTCAGTAATTTGAACAATGTTATTTTAATCTAATGAGCGGTGTAATATATGAGGTCATAAGGACTGCATGATGGGGGTGCAAGTTACAAGTACTTGATTAATCTATAACTGGTGAATTTCAGGGTTTTTTAATCTTTATTGTTTCACTGCAGCACCTTAACTTTACACAAGGATTCTGTGAATCAGGCCATTTGCGAACATAAAAAAGCTTTGTACATCTGGTCCTTAATTTCCCGGGGCTTATTTTTAAAAAAAAGAAAAAGTGTCACCTTGTGTAGCGTAACGGGTGCTTATGTAAAGCACTCTAATACCTTCGGGTCGTGCTCGAGCTACAGAAGACTGCAAAAATAAAAGTGGGGAGGCAGAGATGCCTCTGTATCCTTTCTTTACCCACGGCGGCGGAGAGAGGTTTAACCACAACCGCCATTGATTACCCAGGACCGAGTAATGGACTAGAAATTAAAGAGTGGTTTAGCGGGTTAGCAGTTACCTGCTCCTGCACCTTGTTTCCAGGGAACCATGGTGCAGACGCAGATGTCAGTTTACTCCTCTTCGTTCCCTGCACAATGTTGTTGCGCGCCATGGAGAAGTGTTTCGTATCGCACACGTGCTCCTGATTCCTGTTCTCCCATTGGGACATAGCACAAGGACCGGCGGCAGATGACCCACTCCCCTGTGCCCGCACTATTCTGCAGGCAATGATGGAGCCGGTCACTTCCCAACTGCCCTCAGACCCTGTTCCTAATTGCACTAGGCACAGGAAGGGGTGCCAGCTGATCTGCTTCGCTATCAGAGGAGAGTCCATTTTTTTACCCAAATGGGAATGTGGCGCTAGAGCGCGTGGCAGCTCACCAGCTTGTTTTTTTGTTCTTTTTCTTAATAAAGGGGTTGTTAACCCCACCCTTTTACAGTTGGGCAATGTGAAGGGAGGCAGGAAGCAGGCCCGGTTTTAGCGGGTGTGCCAGGATGAGCACAGTAATATACTGTAGAATGAACGGCACCACCCGATCCTAGAGGCGTGGCGCCCTTAGTGGCATCGGGGGCGGGAGCCAGCATGGGACGTCTTCAAGGCGGAAACAAGGACAGGGAAGAGCCAGTACACGTCATTAGGGAGGCAGGGCCGACCTTCCCTCCCCCGAGGGTACAAAAGCCTCGGGGAGGCTGAACTAACCCTCTTTGTCCTCTCTTTACAGCTCCAGCGGCAGCAGACCAGCAAAGAAGTACAACGGTAGCTGGGTTACTGCACGTGGAGGAAAGGAGAGGGCCTCGCAGCGTAGTCATCTAGCGCCGTTGGAAGGTACGCAGTCGTGGTGAATTTCCAGGCCCGGAGCAGGAGCCTTGCCCGCAATGTAAGCTGCGAACATGGAAGAAATCCGCAGGGTGGTATGTAATGGCGGAAGCCTCCTGGAGCCCATCATTCTCCCTGTCGTGCATGGCTGGCACAAACAAACGAGGAGCGGAACGCAAGGTAATAAAAAGTGAAGCCGATTCCGTCTCATTCCATGAACGCGGTGCAGGGCGTGTTTCTCTTTGATCTGCTCCAACAACTTAACAGAATCGGCCGCTCTGTCTAGCCTCACATTTCCATAGCAATGCAGGCAGATCTCGAAATCGCTAGAAATCCTGAACTCGGCATGGAAGAAAATCTGCTCTCGCTAGTATAATATTCGAACACCGGTCCTGTCGCATAGCGCTGTCCTGCGCATCTTTATCACATGGCATAAACATATCCTCACATAGGTACGATAGGATAAATAACAAAGAAATAGTAAGCGTCGCATCACACCTTTAAAATTCCAGTTACCTTCTTTGCTTATCTCTCACGAAGATTAGAGAGAGCATTCTCAATCCTGTTCAAAGGAAAAGCAATTATGTCGCCCTTGCTCGTGACCCCTTGTCAGTAGAGTTCCCCCGGTGCCCATTTCCTAAGAACTATCTTTAGCGCTCCTATTTCTCACTTTACTGTTTGGCCCACTGTGTCAACTACAACATTATCTAAGCCTTGATTATATTTAACGGTAAAAGAAATGTTCAACTCGAAGCATGGTAATTTCTGCCTCTGTGAGCTTAGCATCCAGAAGTGCATTTTTCAATTGTTTGCTATGCCCTGCATGCCACATTCTCCTCAGTTTGAGTCTGGAACAGCACGTCCGTGTATAAAACATACCAATGTTTCGTAAAACAGGGTTTCTAATAAAGGGGTTAATGCTTGAAAATGTACTTTCTAAACCTCTCTGGTACATGCAAGGGTTCTGATAAAGGGGTTAATGCTTGAAAATGTACTTTCTAAACCTCGCTGGTACATGAGGGCTAAAGGCTCAGAAATGAGGTATGAAATTCTGCATTTGAACACTGTCGGAGCAGACCAGTGCATAGCACCCCTTCTATATTTGGGGAGGGACAGAGGTTGAACTGGGGCATTTTTTAAGAAAGCCTTATACAGCCCAAATTTAAAAATCTAACAGTGAGCCGAGCCATTTAGTCAAATGTGCACTTTGCAGAGTTTTACATAGTGCCAGTTACGTTACATGAGGACACGCTTTCGTTTTTTTTTTGGTGGGCACGGGAAGATTGAGTGATTTGCCCAGAATCACAATCAGGGTTTTTTTGGCGTCGTTGCCGAGACTCGAACCCGGATCCCCGGGTCCGACGTCGAGCGCCTTGGCCGTTAGGCCAACCCCTCTCCTTTGATAAAACAACCTGAATTCCACTGGTGATGATCCCAAAGAACCAATGTGGCCTGGAACTTACGACTTAGAGGGTCAGATGAGGGAGGTCTACAAAGTCCCAGAACCCCAGACAGTGATTCCTGTGTCCAAGAAGCGAGTAATGCCTTGACTGAGCCTTTACTTGATGTTTCCTGCGCTGTATCGCCAATGATTCCACCTTGATTGTTGCACTCTGAAGCTCACTGCGAACCTTACACTGACTCAAGGCCTCCGCATGGACTGCCGTGCAATGTGCTGAAGCACTATGCAACCAAGATGGATTGCCCTCGTTTTGGAACTTTGAAGATAACGGTATAGCTTGCAGGATCTTATATCCGGGGCTACAAATACGAGCACAATGCACAGAGTGCTAATGCATTTTGTATGGGTGGCGCAAGGGGCCATCAGCGCACATACAACACGGCTTTGATTTAGTCAAAAGTCATAGTTTCACTAGTTAAACTATGTGATCTTGGGAAAATGAGCTCCTCGCCTTGTCTCTCACCCCTCTCATCCATCAGTGGAACAGCAAATAAGCTTTGACCTGGTAAGAACACATAAATCATTTAAAGTCTCAAAACGTAAGGTGATTTTAATTCCAAGAATGTTGAACTATTTGTTAAATTGGTAGCCCTACTTTCTTCATTCTTTTAGCTTTTGAATACACCCATGCACTTATTGCAACCCGACCGCATTTGAGGGAACTGAACGGCACCACCCGATCCTAGGTAATGGCTTGGGTGAATCCGCAAGCATATGATCCAAAACGATCTTTGACTAACTCGTGGAAATGACGGTAGCACATTCCTACCCAGCAAGCAGCCAGAAAGGGTTCCTTAAAGACCGCTTTAGAGCAAGCCTATTAATGTTGCCGTACATTGTATTACAATGCAGTTAAAACTTGAAGTGGGGTTGGAAAAGGGGGTGTCTCTAAAAGGGAGGTAGCCTATGTAATAAAGGGCGTGGCGTGGACACGTAAACTACATTCCAGTGACTTCCAGCTGAACAATACTTTGGTTCTTATCTACGCGTTCTGTAATTGTAACCAGATTCATAACACAACACTCAACATACGCCCGAAAACAGTCTGGCGTTGTCAATGATTTTGTTATATACAATCAATGTAAACCTGATGTAATTATGAAACTGTGACTTTTGTCAATTGGGTACCTCCTTCACACACTCTTGCACAGGAAAATGGCAGATTGTATACGTGACCATTGTGCTGTGGACTCTGCAGAAAGGCCAAGGATGGGATGACCCTCTATTCTGAACACCTTCCTGGCACACTGACAGGGACTGGGGAAATTCACGCTGCCTTTAGCCTCAACTACTGAGCTTTCGAGCATGGCCCTTGCAAACACCCGGGGCAGACCCGGTCTAAAGGAGGCGCAATACAAGATTAATAGGCGGCTTACAAAATACTTAATACATTATCCTCGAAATAGCAAACACTTGTATGGAGTGCTATAGTTTGAGTAGGTTCGTAAATACGAACATTTGTACTCATCCTCCCAAGTTGCACCACCCTATCGAAGTAACAGGAGGTCTCTCCCAATGTCTCATAAGTGCTATTGATTTCAATAATGGTTTATTATTTGATTCAGAGATCTTGTAAGGTTATAGTAGATAGTTACACCCGATTATTTACTTATGAAGCGCTATAGTTTGAGTTATGTTCTTAAATTTTTAGGTGCATGGAAATAGAGACAAGCATTTTCAGAACTAGGGTGCGTTTCAGAAAACGGCGCGTCAAGCTTTAATGCGTGAACGTGTTGCAAGCACAGGCTCTCGTTAATACAGTTCAACACATGAGGGCAAGACCTGTTGGCTTTGCTGTTTGCCAATGCTTGGTTACAAGTAGCAGTAATGGATTGCTTTATTGATGCAACTCATACAGGAAATAAAGCAAGGGATGTGACAATCGGTGTAGTTATTGATTTTACTTTCATATGAAAAATGGTCTCGCCCGAGTTGCAGCGGATGCACTTGGTAGTAATAGGTATTACACCTCGCAATCAGTAGAATGGAGGTAAGAGAGTAGCGGTACAAATTAAGGAAATAAGGAAACTCAACCAGTATAACTTAATCGGAATAGCACTCTGGACGCTATAGTACATTGCCCCTCATTATGACTGACAGTTTATTCTGCTGAGTGATGAAATAACAGTTATTGCCCCATCAGAAGTAAGAGAGCTGCCGATAACCCTCAGATGTATTTATTTCCACTCAGGAATTTCGGCTGCTCAACATCGGGGCAAGAACTAAGGGATTACAAAAGTAATGGGATCTGGAACTACCAATACCATGGTAATACACAAGTACATGCTTTTGTGTTGACACCCATTTCACCAGCGACATATGTATTGCAGTTTGGCTTACATTTTTCTCCCTATTCAAAGTTCATAGTTCAAACTATTCATACTGCAGCTTCCTCAACAAATCAGATTGTGTTTTAAATTGTGCCCTGAAGTTTGGCATGGGTAGCCCTTCCTGGGGGATGTAAACTCAAGTGATCCCATTGACACGATTCTGTGATAATTGCACTAGACCATTTCTCGAGATTTTAAATAATGTTCACAGCTGCCATCATTATATTGTTGGTCCAAAGCTGACTATCCCATTCTTTAAAAATTGGTAAACAATCACTTAACAGGGGACGGGAAGCGAGTGTTCCCCAGTTTCCTGTTCGTTAATGCAATTCGTTCTTCTGTTCGATCGGTAGGACATAGGTGATGACGTTCTATATGTCCTGACGGTGAAAAGCGCAAAAGGTCGCCGTCACCATTGCTTCATGACTCATTTACCAATAGACTAGCACTAGGTTACCTTAGTCTTAATAACTGATAACCTCATTTCTGGCAAGAAATGGTTAACTTGTTTCCCACTTGTTGAGTGGCATCGTGAGTGGCTTTTTAGTAAGTAAGCGTAACTTTTAAAAAAAAGGTGCCAATTTGTGTGCCTAAACAAATGTGCCTTCTGGAAACGTCCATCTCACTTGTCCGTGAATCCTTTCTCAGTGACTCCCTTGCACACTCCTGGCTCACCCATTCGACGAACCAACATGTGAAATTTGACAATCATTGGAGACTACTTACATTAACTAGAAAACGGGTACATTCGGCATTTCATTATCATGAATAATTGGTGTTATTTTGCAACTTTATCAGAGCAGTTTACAGGTCATGGTCAAGGCGTTCGCATTTCCCATTGTAAGGAGGTGAAGTTGCATTCATTTATATACGGAGACGTTCTTAATGTGACCGACTGCAGTTACCAAGGGTCGTAGGTTACATTTACTGCAATACTTCAGTAGCTAAGTTTAGGCTCTGTCAGCCGTATTATTCATTCTCTGCATCATCTTTCCTTGGGCGTCGCATTCTCAGGCATTATATTTTGTACAATGGAGTAAAGTAGCCTTCTAGACCAGGGAATATCCAGATGCTCCCCAAGCTGACAATTATCAATGGGTATTATTCAGCGGATCATAACTGCCAGGTAGCTTGACAAGGAATGCATGTCACTCCAAGTAATGGCGGTCAGCCTGGAAGTCAATGTACTAGCTGTTTACCATCTACGGTAGGACTGGGAGCCACAGGTCAGCTGGAGAACAACAAGTGAGGAAGGCCTGCCCTGAAATAAAGGGAGGTTTTCCAAGGCCCCAGATATGGGGTTTCCTGAGTTATTCCCATTCAGTCCTACAGTGCAGTTGTCGTGATCAGGCCTTAAACTTAAACATCAAGAGGGAGGGGGCGTTGCCGATGGGAGCCCGGGGGGAGGGCGAGCGCGCCAGTAAGCTACTCGCCCTGTGGCGGGGTCCCAGGCAAGAAAAGGGTGTGGACTTCCCCCTTTTGGTATGGACTGGCTGCCCGTGGAAAGGGCAAGCAGTCATTGTGGGACTCTGGGCTGGCAGGAGAGGGGGGACTGACCTGCTGGTGGTCCTGACCACTCCTGCCCTACCCGAGATGACGTTTATAAACATTGGAGGGGGTATACCCCGGTATGTTTGTCACAAGTAGTGGCAGATTATTTACCTGCGGCTCTGTTGACCGGAGGGCGGTCAGCGTAAGGAGAGCAGGCTATCTTGGTTGTGGCCTGCTGGCACAGCCCGAAGGACAAGCAATAAGGCCCCTTGGAGAGCGGGGCATAAATATAATGGCAATCTATAACTTTGAGATTATTTAACGCTGTTGCGTTGATAAGCAAGTATTTTTAAAGATTTACCTTAAACCTTAATCAAGATGAATAAAGGATTAATGACACTGTTTGAAGTTTTTAATAAAGACTACGCGGTGAACGACAACAACCTGCTTCATGTCTTTTATGGGGGGGAGGGGTGACTCGCACCCGGTAGGCACACTATGAACGGCGCCACCCGATCCTAGAGGCGTGGCGCCCTTAGTGGCATCGGGGGCGGGAGCCAGCATGGGACGTCTTCAAGGCGGAAACAAGGACAGGGAAGAGCCAGTACACGTCATTAGGGAGGCAGGGCCGACCTTCCCTCCCCCGAGGGTACAAAAGCCTCGGGGGAGGCTGAACGAACCCTCTTTGTCCTCTCTTTACAGCTCCAGCGGCAGCAGACCAGCAAAGAAGTACCCACCCACCCATCCCTGCAACAAGGAAGAGAATGGCGGGGTCCCAGGCAAGAAAAGGGTGTGGACTTCCCCCTTTTGGTATGGACTGGCTGCCCGTGGAAAGGGCAAGCAGTCATTGCGGGACTCTGGGCTGGCGGGAGAGGGGGGACTGACCTGCTGGTGGTCCTGACCACTCCTGCCCTACCCGAGATGACGTTTATAAACATTGGAGGGAGTATACCCCGGTATGTTTGTCACAAGTAGTGGCAGATTATTTACCTGCGGCTCTGTTGACCGGAGGGTGGTCAGCATAAGGAGAGCAGGCTATCTTGGTTGTGGCCTGCTGGCACAGCCCGAAGGACAAGCAATAAGGCCCCTTGGAGAGCGGGGCGTAAATATAATGGCAATCTATAACTTTGAGATTATTTAACGCTGTTGCGTTGATAAGCAAGTATTTTTAAAAATTTACCTTAAACCTTAATCAAGATGAATAAAGGATTAATGACACTGTTTGAAGTTTTTAATAAAGACTACGCGGTGAACGACAACAACCTGCTTCATGTCTTTTATGGGGGGGAGGGGCGACTCGCACCCGGTAGGCACACTATGGGGCATGCATTATAGTATTCAGATAGTGGCAGTTCGTGCCTCACCGGATGAGCAGCTATAATGAGGAATTACAACGCCTACTAGAATATGTGGGTCTGTCTGTGCTCTGCCAGATGCTGTGGTCAAGTAAATAACAATTTTATCTCAAGTAAGAAATTGTCCTGGGCTGGATTTATTCTGACCAGTGTGGCAGGGTTACAAAAGTGTGCATTTCATATTCTGATATCTTGTCACAGTACTTTGCACATTCCTAGGTTATAGTCTGGACCACTGGAACTATGCATTTTTGAGGCTACGGAGCTTTTCCACATAATTATGGACTTGACATATATACCACATAATCCATTATCTGTTGCATCATCTGCTGATAAAAAAAAAATCTAGCTCAAATGAATCAACAGTTGCTAAAAATAGTGGGTGGACCTTCGCAAAGGCTTACTGGTCACTTTCTGTTGCTTATTGCTAAACTTTGGTGGTAAACCTGTATTACTGAGGTGAAAACTATGCCTAGATAGTGATAACAAGTGTAAAAAAAAAAGACAAAGTAAGGAAGTAATACGGTTACAGAATGTGCCTCATTACGCCACATTATTTGTCTTTCCTTGCTACATAATTTAGTCAATCCTACCACATAATTTGGTCCTCCCCTGCCCCATAATTTCATAGGTCCTGTATATAGTGATCCTACTCTTCACATGTTCTAGCAATGGAACTTATCAAAATTCAATTCAATAAAGAGCTACCAAGAGCTAAGCAATGTGGCATGATATACACATGATGGCATAAAGGATAATTATTCAAACTAACCTCAGTACTAAATAAGTAATTCCACAGGTATATTTTAGAATTTATATCGCTAAACTTTTGCCACAAAGTAGGATGTTTAGATAAATGGATAGTCTCTGCGTACATCATAGCATATACTTTACAGAGCTATGTTAAAATAAAAATTGTACATTTTTAAGACAACATTTCATCTGTTCTATTTGGTCACATTGCCAAAATTGTGTTTGGTTACTTTTTACTTTTCGCTGCATAGCACCAGGTTTGATAAAGTTTGCTGTTACCGTGAGAGGTTGCACAGCTGATGATTCATGCACAGAGCCTGCAGGGCATGTGGTCCTTCGACCTTCATGACCCAAAGCTGCATCACATACGCATTCAGAAAATACTTTCAGCTTTTGGGAAGGCTGAAATTATGGGCGAACAAGCGCTTTTATTATTGGAACACTGTGATCCATGGAAAATATAATGAACTATCTGTACCAGAATGCACTGCTCCTCTGAGGAACTCATTGGAGGGTAATCATGTGATACAAAACTCACCTGCTGGTATTAATTTGCCGGAGGTACCTGTGATCAGGGTGATTCTACCGAAAAGCGTAGGGGAGGCATGCAGTGTTCCGTATACTGGCACTAATAAACAAATAAATATGTATATACATAACACAGTGACCAATGAATGAAGTCCAGCTGCCTGCAATTATACACTGTGAAGACTGAAGTTGTGATCTTTGGGGAGAGCTCATCTCCGTGCAACTTCACTGGTGGCCAACAGAGATAGGACCTACTCCCACCCCCATGCACTGAAACTCAAGATCGTCACTGACTGCAAACCCGACATGATAGCCAAAGTCAGTACTGTCTCCACCTCATGCTTCAATACCCTGAAGACACATATCTTACCACACTTCTGGGAGCTACACGGTGCAGATGTTGCCACCATTTGTGAACTGGTGCATGATTATGCTGAAGCTTTTCCAGTACTTTATGAAATGTATGTATCTGCAGTTGTTATAGGGATTGCAACTTCAGCCTGTGAGAGCCCCTTTTCAACACTATCTCTTGTCCTCCCACCTAGCCATTGCACAATGAGTGGAAACAGAATTTGACCAGTGCATGAGATGGAGCTCACAACAAACGTATGCATGGTTGAGTTTGTAAGTGTTTTCAAAGAACAACAGGGCCTATATTACAGATAGGAAGCCCTGTCCTTGTTTGATTATTGCACACCTTTAAACAGGCGCGCTAAGACCAAACAGAGACAATGAACCCTGTTACAAATAATGCGCTGCCCTCAGGGCAGCTGGGAACCTGTGCCTGCCCTGGTTGGGAGAAGGGGAGAGCTTTCAGAGAAATACAGAACAGCTGTTTATAAGTATAGAAGCCATGTGTTTCACAATGTAGGCAGCATGCTGCCTGCAATTTAGAGACGAGAGCAATCCACTTACAGGCAGGTGCAGTTAGTGACTACACCTGCTTGAAGGTCGATGTCTGGGGTGATCCATGGTGGCCCCTTGGGACCCTCCAGAAGTCTGGCTTACGGAGTCACACAGACTGTGCACCACCTTTTTGTGGCCTATTGTCGGTGTGCATCCTGAGGGGCGTTTTGCCACTGCCTCCGCATCCATGATATCGAGCATGCACAGAGGCAAAGTAATTTCCTCATTTGCATGAGGCAATGCTCCCATGAAAATGAGGGAATGCACTCTGGAGATAGCGCTGGATCTATATGTGTGCCAGCACTACCAGTATAACAGAAGGGGCTGAAAAGCAGCCCTCTTCTCTAATACCATAGTGCTCCAGGGTGCACAAAAAGAGCTATTGTGCCCCTGGGGCTCTCTGTCCAATATGCCCCAGAAGGTTACCTCTTTGACTGCAATTACCAGTATTACAATTCCCAGGCATGTAAACTGCTCTCAAGTATCAAAAATACTGCTTTCTTTTGTTTCAAATGTGATGCGGTTTCTTAAACTATTTTTTTATCAATGAAAGCTAAAGAATGTCATGAAAATAAACAGTTACAAAGATCACAGTGTGCAAAGAAAAATGTGTTGGGCAAATTCCAAAGAGTAAATATCCAGCCTTTATAGTGCAAAGATGCAAAGCCTTGGGTGTGGTTACAGGGACCTCCCCTAAACTTGAACTACTATTACAATCTGCTTGGTATCCCGGTGCTTTTACTGAAACCTGGCCTGCTGGAAATTATGAGGGCTGGGTCTGATGAGTATCAACATCAGCTTTTACTCTCAAATAATTCTTCACATGCTCTGTATCAATGTTTGGAAGAAAATATAATATAAATCTAGCACTTGAAGGCTAACTCCAGAATTGTCAGAAATTGGACAGACATTGGTCCACCTGAACACACTCATGGCCCATCCAGATACAAATTCCTGGAACCAGGCCTGGCAGGAAGTCGCACACACTATCCCCGCACTTGGGAGAGGCAGGGATAGTAATTTTTAAACAACTCTCTCGCGCTTGGACAAGATGGATGAAGGAGAGAGTCTATTGGTCCTCCTTCTTCCCAGCAAGCTGTTTTTTACTATTATAATTTTGTTTTGTTTTTTAAGTTTCTCAATGCTCAAGAACACTGAGGGAGATTGTATAATGGAGCCCAAGATCAGGGGTGTTGAAGATGCTAAAGAGCTCCATTATCAGGTGTTTTTATTACTTACTCCGAATTTTTGTGAATATCAGGCACAATTTACCAAAAAAAAAAAAGTAATTGGCTAAGCCAATAGGTCTGGATTGCATTTTAGGAGACAAGCCTGACCTATTGGCTTTGTCAATGTAGCAGGCGGGGGGCACAGAGGGACTGGAAGGCCAGAGCAGACTGGAAACCACAGGCAGGAAGCCACAGGCTGATTGTGAGACCTGGGTGCACGCAGTGAGACGCAGGCACATAGAGGGGCCGTAGGAGCAAAGAAGGGGAGTCCTCGATGAAACAGTGCACCCATGGTAGGGCCGCACACTAGGCTGCAGGGCAACAAATACACACAGAGGGGATACCAGGTACTGGGGGCAAACAGGAGCTGCAGGACAGGAACACAGAGGGCAGGCAGTAGGGGGCATAGAATGCAGGCAGCAGAGGCTGAGAACTCACAGAGGATAGCAAAGTTGCAGAACAACACTCACCATCACAAGCCAACAGTGCACCTGCCATTCATGTCAACACAAACCACATCATGTCAAATCAACTACCATGATGCCACAATATGCCCACCACAATACGTCGAAATGGAGAAAGTGGAGATTCCACTTGCAGCTGGAGGTGTGCACAGTATTACCATGACCCAATTGGTCTCATGCTCATCCTTTCATCATTTGTGTGAAAAAACTCTTATTCACTCTCAATTTAAGATTTCACATCATTTCTTTTTATTTTCTTCGTTTTTCAAAATCATTTGAATTAATCCATTCATTCATGACGATTTATGACTTTAACATTTAACTTCTACCCAATGCATTTCGGGTCGAGGTTGACCCTTCCTCGGGGGTTGTTAAATGTCAAGAATTACGCGCCGTTTCTCCTCAACCAATCGCTATCAGATAGCGATTGGTTGAGGAGAAACGGCGCGTAATTCTTGACATTTAACAACCCCAGAGGAAGGGTCAACCTCGACCCGAAATGCATTGGGTAGAAGTTAAATGTTAAAGTCATAAATCGTCATGAATGAATGGATTAATTCAAATGATTTTGAAAAACGAAGAAAATAAAAAGAAATGATGTGAAATCTTAAATTGAGAGTGAATAAGAGTTTTTTCACACAAATGATGAAAGGATGAGCATGAGACCAATTGGGTCATGGTAATACTGTGCACACCTCCACCTGCAAGTGGAATCTCCACTTTCTCCATTTCGACTCATTGAAGAATAGTGCTCTTAGACAAAGCACTTAAAAGGAGTGAGTAGCACATAAATGAACTTTTGAACTAATAATAAAAGTGAAAAAAAATTTTGGGAGTGCCAGACGAATCATAATAAAGATTCACCACAATACGTCAACACAACAAACCTCTTATGCAGAATACACTCCCGTATCTTCGTTTAAGAGACGGGCGGCCAAACTACAGGCCCAAGAGACTTCAGAAATCACGTTGTCGTGACCAGACTAGTGGGCACTAGGACCCACGGGGTCAGGGGACATGACACCGGACACCACATCCGGTCAGGGGGCAGGGAGGCATTTCCAGGGAAGCGAGGGCAGGAGGCAGGAAGCAGAACGAGCTGTGCCCAGAAATATATATGCAACTTGAATAAAAAGGTTACCTGAAATAATGCCTGGTGTCGTGTGATCCTTGGGGATTCATCAGGACATCACAACTGGCGACGAAGGTCAACGAAGTCCCGCGTGTATCGAAACCAGGAGCCCATCCTGGATCGCGTCGTGTGCAGGAAGGAATTCGCGATAGTGAACTGCCTCAAGAAGCGCAACGACGCGGGAGCCCACCCAGACTGCTGCCAAGTGAAGTTTGCCCATGTCCGGTAAGTGCTGTGTGTGAGCGCGAGGAATTGAAAAAGTAGCACGAGAGTCTCGGCGGCCATCTTGAAATCAGGCAAAAACAACAATCAGCGCGCGAGGAATACGGGCGGCCATTTTAAAGTCAGGCAACGTCCGATTGGTCCCGAAGTCTCGCGAGACTCTTGGCGGCCATTTTGAAGTCAGGCAGGAGAGCCAATGAGAAGACAGAAACAGGCGGCAGACATTTTGAAGTCAGGCGAAGACGAAATATAGCAAAAATAAGGCCGAAAAGAGCCTCAAAGAAAGGAAAAAAGGCATAAAAAGGAAGCCAGAAGCAAATTAAAGGCCCAGAAAGAGTACCAAAAGAAGAAAAGTGCCAGAAGGAGCACCAAAGACACAAAATAATAAAAGTGCAAAAAAAACAGTAACAAAGAACAAAGGAAAGAGAAATGGCAGAACCAAGACAGAGCGCACAATATCGCAGACCGCTCCCATTCAGCATATCAGAGCCACAAGTGGGGATAAGATGGGAGCGATGGGTCAAGAGGTTCGAAAGATATATGGAAGCCATGGATGTAGTAGAGGCTAAGCAACTAGGTCTGTTCCTGAACCTAGTAGGTGATGACGTGGATGATTTGCTAGTGACCCTACCGGAAATTGAGATATCGACATATAAGGACCTTATAAAATGTTTAACAAACAAATTTGAACCACAAAGAAACATTGATTTCGAGTGATATACATTCACCATAGCATTCTAGCACACAGATGAGTCGTTGGATGACTTTGCGACGCGATTAAGAAAGCTAGTGACACATTGCGAGTTCGATAAATATGACAATGAACAAGCAAACCGCCTGCGCATCATCGAAGGGTGTCGTGACACAGAGTTCCGCACAAGAATCCTAAAGGAACCGACATCCCTAGAAAACATACTGGCACTAGCAAGAGCAGAAGCAAGAGCAACGTCACAGGCAAAACAGATGGAGCGAGGAAAATAACGGCGAATTGAACAGGCGCACCGCATAACAGAAAACAGCCGCGCCAGCAGCTGAAAGAAGGGACAAAGTGAACAAACAACAAGGAAACAACAAGAGTCACTGTGCTACCGGTGTGGACTGGAATGTCCACATAGAGGTGCGTGCCCAGCGTTTGGTCAAACTTGCAGAAAGTGCAACAGGAGCAACCACTTTGCCAGTGTGTGCCAAGGGATGCAGTTTAGAAATGAAAGGGGGAGACCCGGAAGACAGCGGACGACGACAAGCAGGCATGTCCGACACGTTGAAACAGCAAACAGGAGCTCATCAGTAGAGTCGGGAGACGACGAGGAAGAAGAAAAGGTGGAGCGACTATACCTCATGTCCGCAGAGGAAAAGAAGACTGAGGAAAGCATCCGCCTGGTAGACAAGAAAACGATCAAGAAAACGGAATCGGTGACAATAGATGTAGGACCACACAAAGCACGGTTCGTGCTTGACAGCGGCGCCACGTGTAACATCAGGTGCGCGTCGGAATATGACAGGATGGAAACAAAACCAACGATACAATCATCGAGAGTCGAAGTGTTCACATGGGGCTCAAGAAGACTGGTGACCAACCTAGGGAAATTCACAGAAAATTTAACATACTAAGGCCAAACAATTGAAGAAGAGATTCATGTGCTGAGAGAGAGAGATATCCCAGCACCATGCCTACTGAGCAATGTCACAGCACAAGTGATGGGCCTGCTCGAGATGACATACAACATGTCTGAAAAGGGAAGCATCCTAAAGGAATACCCACAACTACTGAAAGGACTGGGCAAGCTAAAAGGGCAACAAATCACGCTATATATCGATGAAACAATAAAGCCGGTAGCTCAGCACCACCGGCGAGTACCCATACACCTACAACCACAAGTAGAAGAAGAGATCGAATCACTGCTGAAATAGGACATCATAGAGCCGGCAGAGGAACCGACGCTCTGGCTGTCACCAATAGTGGCTGTACCAAAGAAAAACACTTCAAAAATCAGGATCTGTGTCGACATGAGGGTACCAAACACAGCGATCGAACGAGAAAGACACCCTGGACTTCACCTCGACGACATGATCAGCTGCCTAACAGGAACGAGACGATTCTCCAAACTGGATCTGTGTAAAGGATATCATCAGTTGGAAATAGATCCACAGTCCAGATACATAACAACATTCTCTACGCACCTAGGTCTGTTCCGCTATAAGCGTCTGAGTTATGGGATATCGTCAGCCGCGGAAATATTCCAAGAGACAATAAGACAAGTGATAAGGCCAGTAAAGAACAGTTTGAATTACAGCGATGACATCTTGGTGTTCGGCAAGTCAGATGAGGAGCACGACAAGGCGCTGCGAGAAGTATGCTCCCAGCTAGAGCAAGCAGGACTCGCACTAAATGAAGACAAGTGTGAACTAGGGCGAGATGAACTGGTGTTCTTTGGGCACATTTTTTCAAAACAAGGAATGCGGCCAGATCGCAGCAAGGTGGACACTCTGAAAAAAGCAAGACAGCCAAGTGACGTCGCAGAAGTCAGGTCATTCCTCGGCCTTGCCAGCTACTGCGCAAGATACATCAAAGACTTTACGACAGTAAGTGCACCGTTGCGGGAACTGACAAGGCAAGGACAGAGCTTTGAATGGACCAAAGAATGCAGCAAAGCATTTAAAGAAATAAGAGAAGCCGTGACTGCAGTAGATCATTTGGCGTACTTTGACCCGATTCTATGCACTGAATTGACAGTAGATGCAAGCCCGGTTGGGCTGGGGGCAATACTGGCGCAACACAGACCAGGAAAGGACTCCCCAAGATGTGTGGTGGCCTATGGGAGAAAAAGCCTGTCGGACATTGAGAGAGCATACTCTCAACCTGAGAAAGAGAGTCTGGCAGTTGTGTGGGCCTGCGAACATTATCACATGTTCATATATGGGAAACCTTTCACCATAGTTACAGACCACCAAGCTCTAATCACAATCTATGGAAATCCCAACGGCAAGATACCACCACGAATAGAGAGGTGGGGAATAAGACTAATGGATTATGACTTCAAAATAATACACAAGCCTTGCAAGGAACCGAATCCAGCTGACTACATGTCACGACATCCTTTGCCACACAAGACTGAGGCCACGACGATGGCAGAGGAATATTTGAATTTCATATTGAAACACAACACTCCAGCCTCAATAACAATGACAGAGCTGGAACAAGAGACCCCACCATGCAAGCTATCCAGAAAGAGATGAGACAGCAAAGGTGGAGACACATAAATAACAACAGCATTGTGGAGGAAGGAGTAATAAAAGAGGAACTGCTGGCGTTCAAGAAAATCCACGAAGAGCTCACAGAGACTGAAAATGGCATCATGATGAGAGGAACGAGGATAGTGATGCCCCGCACGCTGAGGAAACAAACAGTAGAACTAGCGCACGAGTCACACAGAGGAATGGTTGCAACCAAGAAAATGCTGAGAGAGAAGGTGTGGTTCCCAGGGCTACACAGCATGGTTGAAGCGACTGTCATGCGTTGCCACGTTTGCCAGGTGATGGGGCCACCCCCCAAAACCAGAACCGTTACAAATGTCTGAACTACCGAAGGCAGTATGGACCGAACTAGCGGCAGATTTCTATGGACCACTAGAGACAGGAAACTATCTACTGGTCATCATAGACGAGTTCTCCTGTTTTCCAATAGTCAGACAAGTAGCATCAACGTGGGCAAACGCGACACTACCAGTCATGGACGATGTATTCGCAGCATGGGGATCACAAGTACTAAAAACTGACAATGGCCCGCCATTCTCAGGAGAGGAATTCCGCAGATTTATGGCGTATCTAGGAATTAGGCACAGGAAAATAACACCTCTGTTGCCGCAAGCAAACGGAATGGCGGAACGGTTCATGGGGACCATAAAGAAGGCAGTCCAAAGAGGGAAAATGACACAAATATCAATAGGTCAAGCACTATGCCAGGTACTGAGGGACTACAGGAACACCCCTCACAGCTCCACGGGCCGGTATCCCGCCGACCTAGTTCTGGGTAGGTCAAGCAGGACCCGTTTGCCGCAGATGGAAGCAAAAATGAGTGAAGAACGAAGCGAAATAGTGGTCAAAGATGAAGAGGCAAAGGCAAAAATGAAGGCCTACGCTGATAAACGGAGGCATGCCTCCACAACAGAAATAAAAGAAGGCGACACCGTGATAGTGCGGCAACGGCAGCAAAGGAAGTCAGACAGCACATTCTCAAAAGACCCGCTGACTGTAATAAAAAAGTGAAAGGACCAATGATAACAGCGGCAGCAGGGCGATACAACATCACAAGGAACAGCTCGCACTTCAGAGAACTAAAAGCAGAAGAAGAAGATTTGCCGACAACAACAACAACGGTAGTGAAGGAGGAAGACAATGGACAAGAGAGCGAAAGTGAAACAAGGCCGAGAAGATCATGCAAGAAACCACAGAGACTGATTGCAGAGATGTTGGGTGACAAGGACTTGCGAGTCTCTCTCTCTCTCTCTCTATCTCTCTCTATCACTATCTCTCTCGATCATCAGTCACCGGCAGTGACTTTGTAACAAAGGGGGAGATGTTGTGACCAGACTAGTGGGCACTAGGACCCGCGGGGTCAGGGGACATTGGGGACAGGAGACCGGACACCACATCCGGTCTGGGGGCAGGGAGGCATTCTCAGGAAAGCGAGGGCAGGAGGCAGGAAGCAGAACGAGCTGTGCCCAGAAATATATATGCAACTTGAATAAAAAGGTTACCTGAAATAATGCCTGGTGTCGTGTGATCCTTGGGGACTCATCAGGACATCACACACGTGACCAGCACACCATTCGTCATGCACCCGGAGGCACCTTTTAGAACTGCTGGGGGCTCCCGCTGCCCGGGGCACCCGTATCTTCGTTAAAGAGGTCGAGGCTGCCAAACTACAGGCCCCAGAGGCTCCAGAAATCATGTGACCAGCACCCCATTCTTCACGCGCCTGGAGGCGCCTTTAAAAACCGCCAGGGGCTTCCGCAGCGCAGGACACCCATATCTTCATTCAAGAGGTGGGGGCTGCCAAACTACAGACCCCAGCGGCTCCAGAAATCACGTGACCAGCACGCCATTCTTGACACGCCCAGAGGGGCCCCTAAGAATCGCTGGGGGCTTCCTCAGCGTGGGATAAGTGACAGACGCGCCCGGGCTCAGAGCAGGCCTGTCTTCGCTCGGAGGAGGCTGGGCCTTTACCCTGAACGGGGATCTTTTCGCAAGGAATCGCCTACCCGATTTTAAAGATTATGCTGGGACCAGGAGTGACTAGAAGAAAGAGGAAAACCACAGAGCTGAGTGGAGCGATAACCCATACCTTGGACTCCTTGACAACAGCAGCAGATGTCCTCGCAAAGGAGATAGAGCTCATGGAGCGATGCCTCACCTTAGACGAGGTAAGAACTGCCACGACAATTAACAAACCAATTGCTCTATTCTCTTTGTCAAATGATGACACTATGACTGCCCCCCATACTCTTACCTTACCAGGCACCCCTAGTACCTGTGCTAACGAACTGTCAGCAGAGTTAGAGCCGCCAAACAAAAAAGAAACGGGAAAGGGCTAAAAAACGGATCCCAGGTTAAAAATGCTAACATCGCTGACTCGGGCAAACATGGTCGCCAAAATAACTCAGATAACCTCATGCCCCTAACTATAACCATTATTTCTGGGCCTGCCCCACCTTTTCCTGATGACGATCCCATCTACAACCCATCTTAGTTAGATTAACCAAAATAGAAGAGTCTCTAATGCAGCTCATGAGAAGGGTTTTAGCTGTTAGTCCAGGGGATGGGAACCAGAACGCATCTCGGGCTCTTTTTTTAAAAACGTAGTTTTATATAGCGCAAACTTGACCCGAAGGTATTGGGTATCAGAGCGCTTTACACAAGCACCAGTTGCGTTACATGAGGACACCCCGTCAGCTACCCTCTGTAGCCCATGTCCCTCCACCATCACAAGTTTCACAACTACTAACCGGGACTATACCCTAATCTGAACAGTGGATCTCCCAACTGGTAGACTCTGCGTTAGTGGGAAGTGACACTATTAATTCCCTACCCTCCCTTTCCGTTAACCCACCAACACGTACTCATATGGCTATAAGGGAAAAAGGACACCGAGGGTGCAGACAGAGACGGGTGGACATGGACATCGCCCACACCAGAGACAGTGAATTAGGATGTACAGGCACTATCCTGGAACATGGACATGCGTTTCCCCAGCGAATTCCCCCATTGAAATATGGAGACATTTTGGACCTTCCCCCAGCTGCATGCCCTTTTGTACTCATTTTAGAAAGTACCCCGACTTTAAAGCCCAGTCAACAGGAAACAACAGCGCAATTAATGCATAAAGTCTTAGATTTTATACTGGTGGGATCGATATTTACCAACCCTTGATAATGGCAAGAAGAGTAAAGTGGGTGGGGCCTTCAAAGAAGATAAAATAGGGGAATGCATTGTTATAAATTTTAACAACAAATACTTGGTGGGTGAATTGCGGAGGTCAGTGCCCAATATTCCATCATTTGACACTGAGATCTTCGCATTGCCATTAGGGTATTTTTATAAACCGTGTAGCTCTATTACATCTGCACACATCAAAGTGACATCTCACTTTGTAACCTCTCCCCCTTTTCTTAATTTTTCAAGGTGGATGCTCTGATAAGCCTGTCTTGTTTTATTCTTTTAATGTAAGTTTGATTGATTATATTACAAAACTTTAATACAAATAAAAACAAGCATTTGCAATGCATAAGGTCTCGCATTAGGAAAGTTTGAGCTATTGGTATTGTAAATGACACATTTTTTATATTTATGTTGGTTTTGAAAATAGCAAAAATAATAGCTTTGTCATTTACAATGTCAATAGTTATAACTCGTGACACCTATAGCATTTGTAATGCAATATGTGTTGTATTCACGTGACTTAGATGTATTGATATTACAAATAACAATGGCTTTGAATTTTTTTAATAATTAATACTTAAATAAAAGTTATTGTAATTTATAATGGCAATAGCTTAAACTTTTGTAAATAACTTGTGAAGAATATGTTCAGTGTATTTTAGTGTGACGAAAATCCAAGAACAGAAGTGAAATACTAACCTCTTTTTGTGACATTTGTAATAAAGCTTGAAACATTGAGAGATCATATTTGACCCAGTTGTTGTTGAATGGTTGCACAGATTGATGCTGTGGTGGCGCTGAGTGATGTTGTGGTGGCGTCTAGTGATGCTGTGGCATTCAATGATCCTGTGGTAGCGCATAGTGATGTTGTTGTGCCCCTTAGTGATGCTGTGGTGGTGCTGAGTGATGCTGTGGTGATGCGATAGATAGAGTGAGTGGGATAGATAGATAGAGTGAGGGCGATAGATAGATAGAGGGAGGGCGATAGATCGGAGTGAGGGCGATAGATAGCTAGACAGATAGATAGAGTGATGGCAATCAGTATCTAAATAAATAGATAGAATGAGGGCGATAGATAGATAGATAGATAGATAGATAGATAGATAGATAGATAGATAGATAGATAGATAGATAGATAGATAGATAGATAGATAGAGTGAGGGCGATAGATAGATAGATAGAGTGAGGGCGATAGATAGAGTGAGGGCGATAGATAGAGTGAGGCCGATAGATAGAGTGAGGCCGATAGATAGAGTGAGGCCGATAGATAGAGTGAGGCCGATAGATTGATAGAGTGAGGCCGATAGATTGATAGAGTGAGGGCGATAGATAGATAGAGTTAGGGCGATAGATAGATAGAGTTAGGGCGATAGATAGAGTGAGGGAGATAGATAGATAGAGTGAGGGCAATAGATAGATATAGAGTGAGGGCGATAGATAGAGTGAGGGCGATAGATAGAGTGAGGGCGATAGATAGAGTGAGGGCGATAGATAGAGTGAGGCCGATAGATAGAGTGAGGGCGATAGATAGATAGAGTGAGGGCGATAGATAGATAGATAGTTGTGTGTGGTTGTGTGTGCGTGGTTGTGTGTGTGTGGTGTGTGTTATGCTTTGTTTTGCTATGTTTTGTTATGCTATGCTATGTTTTGTTGTGTTTGGTATGCTATGCTATGTTTTGTTATGCTATGTTTTGTTTTGTTTTGTTATGCTATGTTTTGTTATGTTATGCTATGTTTTGTTGTGTTTTGTTATGTTATGCTATGTTTTGTTGTGTTTTGTTATGTTATGCTATGTTTTGTTGTGTTTTGTTAAGCTATGCTATGCTTGGTTAGGCTATGCTATGCTTGGTTAGGCTAGGCTATGCTATGCTTGGTTAGGCTATGCTTGGTTAGGCTATGCTATGCTTGGTTAGGTTATGCTCTATGCTTGGTTAGGTTATGCTCTATGCTTGGTTAGGTTATGCTCTATGCTTGGTTAGGTTATGCTCTATGCTTGGTTAGGTTATGCTCTATGCTTGGTTAGGTTATGCTCTATGCTTGATTAGGTTATGCTCTATGCTTGATTAGGTTATGCTCTATGCTTGGTTAGGTTATGCTCTATGCTTGGTTAGGTTATGCTCTATGCTTGGTTAGGTTATGCGCTATGCTTGGTTAGGTTAGGTTATGCGCTATGCTTGGTTAGGTTAGGTTATGCGCTATGCTTGGTTAGGTTAGGTTATGCGCTATGCTTGGTTAGGTTAGGTTATGCGCTATGCTTGGTTAGGTTAGGTTATGCGCTATGCTTGGTTAGCTTAGGTATGCGCTATGTTATGCGCTATGTTATGCGCTATGCGTTATGCGCTATGTTATGCGCTATGCGCTATGGTATGCGCTATGTTATGCGCTATGTTATGCGCTATGTTATATGTTATGCGCTATGTTATGCGCTATGTTATGCGCTATGTTATATGTTATGCGCTATGTTTTGCGCTATGTTATGCGCTATGTTATGCGCTATGCGCTATGTTATGCGCTATGTTATGCGCTATGTGCTATGTGATGCGCTATGTCATGCGCTATGCGCTATGTCATGCGCTATGCGCTATGCTATGCGCTATGTTGCGCTATGCTATGCGCTATGTTATGCTCTATGCGCTATGCTCTATGCGCTATGCTCTATGCGCTATGTTATGCGCTATGCGCTATGTTATGCGCTATACGCTATGTTATGCGCTATGTTATGCGCTATGCTATGCGCTATGTTATGCGCTATACGCTATGTTATGCGCTATGCGCTATGCGTTGCGCTATGTTATGCGCTATGCGCTATGTTGTGCGCTATGTTATGCGCTATGTTATGCGCTATGTTATGCGCTATGTTATGCGTATGCGCTATGTTATGCGCTATGTTATGCGCTATGTTATGCGCTATGCTCTATGCGCTATGTTATGCGCTATGTTATGCGCTATGTTATGCGCTATGCGCTATGTTATGCGCTATGCGCTATGTTATGCGCTATGCGCTATGTTATGCGCTATGTTATGCGCTATGTTATGCGCTATGCTATGCGCTATGCTATGCGCTATACGCTATGTGTTGCGCTATGTTATGCGCTATGCGCTATGTTATGCGCTATGTTATGCGCTATGTTATGCGCTATGTTGCGCTAATTATATGCGCTAATTATATGCGCTATGTTATGCGCTATGTTGCGCTATGTTATGCGCTATGTTGCGCTATGTTATGCTGTGTTTTGCTATCCTACGCTTTGCTGTGTTTTGCTATCCTACGCTTTGCTGTGGTTTGCTATCCTACGCTTTGCTGTGTTTTGCTATCCTATGCTTTGCTGTGTTTTGCTATCCTATGCTTTGCTGTGTTTTGCTATCCTATGCTTTGCTGTGTTTTGCTATCCTATGCTTTGCTGTGTTTTGCTATCCTATGCTTTGCTGTGTTATGCTTTGCTGTGTTTTGCTATGCTATGTTTTGTTGTTTTACTATGATATGCTATGTTTTGCTGTGCTATTTTTTGTTTTGCTATCCTATGCTTTGTTTTGCTATGTTTTGTTATGTTCTGCTGTTTTGTTCTGCTGTTTTGTTGTGTTGTTATGCTATTCTATGTTTTCCTATGCTATGCTATTCTATGTTTTGCTATGCTATGTTATGTTTTAAGTTATGTTATGCTATGTTTTGCTATGCTATCCTATGCTTTGTTTTGCTATGTTTTGTTATTTTCTGCTGTTTTGTTCTGCTGTTTTGTTGTGTTATGTTATGCTATGCTATGGTTTGTTTTGTTTTACTATGCTATGTTTTGTTTTGCTATTCTTTGTTATGTTATGTTTTGTTTTGTTATGCTATTCTATGTTATGCTATGGTTTGTTTTGTTATGCTATTCTATGTTTTGCTGTGTTATGCTATGTTTTGTTATGTTCTGCTGTTTTGTTATGCTATGTTTTGTTATGCTATGTTTTGTTATGCTATGATTTGTTATGCTATGTTTTGTTATGCTATGTTTTGTTCTGCTATGTTTTGTTCTGCTATGGTTTGTTGTGTTATGTTATGCTATGTTTTGTTGTTTTACTATGATATGCTAGGTTTTGCTATGCTATGTTTTGCTATCCTATGCTTTGTTTTGCTATGTTTTGTTATGTTCTGCTGTTTTGTTCTGCTGTTTTGTTGTGTTATGTTATGCTATGCTATGTTTTGTTTTGTTTTACTATGCTATGTTTTGTTTTGCTATTCTTTGTTATGTTATGCTATGGTTTGTTTTACTATGCTATGTTTTGTTTTGCTATTCTTTGTTATGTTATGCTATGGTTTGTTTTGTTATGCTATTCTATGTTTTGCTGTGTTATGCTATGTTTTGTTATGCTATGTTTTGTTATGCTATGTTTTGTTATGCTATGTTTTGTTCTGCTATGTTTTGTTCTATGTTTTGTTGTGTTATGTTATGCTATGTTTTGTTGTTTTACTATGATATGCGCTGTTTTGCTATGCTTTGTTTTGTTATGCTATGGTGTTTTGTTGTGTTTTGTTATGCTATGCGTTGTTGTGTTTTGCTATGCTATGTTTTGTTGTGTTTTGCTATCCTATGCTTTGTTTTGTTATGCTGTGCTTTTGCTATCCTATGCTTTTGTTTGTTATGCTATGCTATGCTGTGTTTCGTTATGCTATGCTTGTTTTGTTATGCTATGCTGGTAAGGGTATGTGAGGGTGTGTGTGTGAGTGTGTGAGTGTGTGTGAGGGTGAGTGAGGGGGGTGAGGGTGTGTGAGGGTGAGGGTGTGTGAGGGTGAGGGGGTGAGAGGGTGAGGGGGTGTGAGGGTGAGGGGGTGTGAGGGTGAGGGGGTGTGAGGGTGAGGGTGTGAGGGTGAGGGTGTGAGAGTGTGTGAGGGTGAGTGAGGGTGTGTGAGGGTATGTGAGGGGTGTGAGGGTGAGAGTGTGTGAGGGTGAGAGTGTGTGAGGGTGAGAGTGTGTGAGGGTGAGGGGGTGTGAGGGTGAGGGGTGTGAGGGTGAGGGGGGGTGAGGGGGTGAGTGAGGGTGTGTGAAGGTGAGGGGGTGTGAGGGTGTGAGGGGGTGTGAGGGTGAGAGGGTGTGTGAGGGTGTGTGAGGGTCAGTGAGGGTGTGTGAGGGTGTGTGAGGGTATGTGAGGGTGTGTGAGAGTGAGGGGGTGTGAGGGTGAGGAGGTGTGTGAGGGGTCAGGGGGTGTGAGGGGGTGAGGGCGAGTGAGGGGGATGAGGGCATGAGGGTTAGTGAGGGTGAGTGTCTCCAATGAATGTCGCTGCTTCGCCTTCTTTGAAAATGTTCAGTGCTGCAAATAGAGCATGCCGCCCTAATTATCACAGCATGAGGCCCCAAAGTGATAATTATCACAGCATGCAGAGAGCCGCCCCACACTGCTGGAGCACTCAACTGCACATTAATTATAGTTGAGTGCTCCAGCAGCCTGGGGCGCCTGTTGACATGCTGTGATAAGTGGGTCTCATGCTGTGATAATTGTTGCAGCGCCTGAGGAAGTGGAGACTCCTGCTGGGATAATTGGTGTTGTGGCCTCAGGAAGTAGAGTTTCATGCTGGGATAATTGGTCTGGCGGTGCCTGACGTCCAACAAACGTGCACAAGCTGCTCAACCTTGAAGCGCGTTCACAGACCTGGGTCGGCTCGTGCCCAGGTCTGTATCGGGCTCGTTCACAGCTGTTACTCCCTTCACAGGGATGAAGGCGGCTATAAGTCTCGTTGGCGGCAGGGCTTCGCCCTGCAACGCCAGCGAGACCTAAAAAGTGACATCTCACAATTCCCTCTTTAATCCCACCCATTTGGCACCCAAGATTAGCGCCTTTCCAAATCACTCTTTTGTACAAATGAACCCTGTGATACCTTTAAATAATAGGTTTGCACCATTATGAGATCTGGGGGCATGAGATTGACTTAATAATACCTCAAAAAGCCCGCCTGACGTAGAGAATACCAACATTGAGGTAAATATAGAAAATTATCCAAACTATCTAAAAATTATGTCTTGGAATATAGCGGGGTATTACCAGAAAAGAGCCAACTCTGATTGGCTAGCACTGGTAATACCACATGACATCGTATGCCTCCAAGAAACATGGGAAATTGCTGACAACCATATGCATAGGTATTCTTCTTTCCAGACCCACGAAGCGCCATCTGCTGCTGGTCGACATAGTGGGGGATTATTTACCCTAGTGTCTAATGTTGGTGGCTTTAAGACAAAGAAGTTTGTAGCCACCTCATCCTATTATCATCTACTAATATGCAAGGCCTATAAAGAGCATGAAGGGCGGGATTGGATTATTATTAATTTGTATAATAAAAACTTCAGGACCAATATACCAACAGTACTAGCCCCCCTGGAAAGGGATAATAATCTGCTCATTAGCTCTCACCCAAGAAATCTTGACATAGTCTGGATGGGTGATTTTAACTCCCATAACGGTAGGCGGAAGGTCACCACAGCCTGCAATATGATTGATAATAATGAGGAATGCCCTCTTTATTTTAAACACAATGAATACGGAGATAGTCTGAATAGACTATTTATAACCCTTAATCTCGAAATTATTAATCTATTTAATGATACCTCAGGCTAGTTGGATCCTACGTTTTCCTCCGGAACCTACTACTCAGGGTTAGACTATATATTGACTATTGGAACGATTAGAGCGCACTTCTTGCATTTTTTTTTTTTTTGTCCTCATCTTGCGATATCTGTATGAATACGGACTATCAGGTATCTACCTCTGGTCACTTTTCCGACACTGCCCCACGATCTCTCTTGTCTGGGGAGTTTTTATCACCCTCTTGTTGGTATGTTTTTGAGGAGTTTCCTTTACCCGTTACATACCTTTGCCTCTGATTTGGAGCGAGGGGAGCTAGTCAGCTTGACTACTCAACAAGTACCATACTTGTTCACCAGAAGATGTATCGCATTAATCATAGGACTTACATTTAGATCTATTTAGGGTTTAGGAAACTCTCGAAACTTTCCCAGAACTTAAATCTCTTACTTGCGTTTCCTGTCCTGTCAAGTTTGTTAATTCTTATGGCCGAGTTCAACCAGTCTGCATGGGTTGGGCTAGAAGACCCTATCCATTTAATACAAATTTCCCTCCTAGCAAGAACTATTAATACAAAAAGGAGATTTTCTTGCCCTTTAGTAAGCCCCTCTTCATTTCCTTGATCTACAATCCCAAAAAGGGTAAGAGTTGTACTTCCAGTTAGTTGCTTGGAGAAGATAATGCTCACGGTCTTACCAACTTGGTCCCATAATTCTTTCAGTTGGGGGCAGCTTTTGAACATGTGGATGTCGTCTGCTCTTTCTTCTCCACACTTTGGGCATTTTTTTATTCCTGCGTTCTTAAACTTGGAGAGCTTTCTTGGTGTCCAGTATGCGCGATGAATGGTATACATGTGGTTCCTTTTCAAGGCCGCGGATTTTAGAGTTGACCAACATTTCGCCACGGATTTTTCCCAAATTAAATCTAGATCTGCTATTAGTAAGTCTTTCCCCCAAATTTGTGTTTCTATGTTGGGGTATGAGTCGTTGGCCATTATCAGAGCCCAGTACCATTTCGCTACTTCTTTTGGTATTCGTGTTGTTTTGACCATTTCCTTTTCCACTTTTTCTTTAATGTTATTAACACTGGGTAGAGTCTTAGACCAGCTTAGAATTTGGTAGTACTTGAATTTAGATAGTGTATTGCTTGTCAGCTCTTGAAGCTCTGACCATGTTTTCAGGTTTGATCAGTTTAGTATTTGCCCCCAATATTTTACATTAGCTCTTTTTAATGAGGAAGCAAGTATGTCTTTGAAGCATTCTGGGGTTCCTGGCGAGTCCCAAATGGGGGCCCATTTGTTATAATACGGTATTTTCAGGATTCCTCTGATTTGTGTCCACATCTTTGCTGCGTCCCCTAGTGTCTTAGGTTTTATTTTTTTGAAGTATTTGGGGTGTCCAAACTTAAACAGTACATGGTCATCTGATTTTGTGATTGCTTGTAAATGATTTGGGTAATTTTCGTGACTTTTTAGTAGTGCTCTAATGTTCTTTTTTTTTTTTTTGTTCAAAAACCTTTATTTGAGCAAGCATAGAAAAATACAAGGATGGGCCTACAACCTCACGGGCTGGCCGCTAATAAAAAAGGCACAAAGCATGAATCAGAAATGTACTCCCGTGGTCAGGCACAAATCAAGTACCAAGCATTACTCCCAACATATCACAGGGCATCTTGAGTTTTTATTTTATACAAAAAGAAAAACAAACACTAAAAAGGCGAATGCACAGTAATCAAGGTCAGCCCAAAGAACGGAGGGGATGGTCTACAATCAGGAGAACATACCAAGAGCCCTGAGGCTCTAACAAAGTCGGGGGGTGGGGGGAGCAGCGGGGAGAATCGGAAATTCACAAAACAGTATGAAAAGGTTCCGGGAACGCTCGCCTAGGGAGATAGGACAACATCAGTAGTGCCTACAAGGGGAGGGGTACAGAGATCTCCACGATACTCATTCCACTGGCCCCAAATCCTCGTCCACGCCCTGGGTCTGCCCCATGCCACATATACAGTCTTCTCACGAAACATGGACCAGTCCATGTTGTCCTCCCATTTCGAGACCTCAGGGGGCCTGGATGCGCCCCAGAGTTGCGCAATGTCCCGTTTCGCAATCATGTAACCCAAGGTAGCCCATCTGGTCTGGGCTACAGAGTAGTCAGTGGGCTCCCACACATTCAACAGACACCGTCGTGGCTCCGGCCGCAGGTCAACACCAGTCACAGCAATCATCACCTCAAGCACAGCAGTCCAGTAAGCCGCCACAACCGGGCACTCCCAAAGAATGTGTAAAAAAGTAGCACTCGACCCACAACCACGCTTACATAACCCATCCAGGGAAAAGCCCATCGTCACCAGACGCGGACCAGTGACATATACTCGATGAAGGATTTTAAGTTGAACCAAACGGAGACGGGCAGGAATGGCTACCTCCTTGGGAGAGGAGAGCGCCGATTGCCAATCCTCGTCGTCCAGCTCCAACCCATCGCCGACCCAAACCTCCCGAAGTCGGACCAATAAGTCCGCCCGAGTATTGATCAGCTTCTTATAGATCAGGGAAATAGTGCTATCAGGCAGGTGGCCATCAAGGACACGATCCTCGAGAGGGGAAGACTCGGGCAGGGCCTCGTCAGGAGTCAAGACTGAGGCGAGGGCATGTCGGACCTGCAGATAACGAAAAAATTCCCTACCATTCAAACCGTATTCCGCCTGGAGGGCCTGAAACGACTTCACACTACCTTTCGACCACACATCACCCACCTTACATATCCCAATCATATCCCAGCGGTCAAAGCCCTTAGTAGACCAGAGACACCCCAAACGTTCCGAGGCATAAAGCGGCGTCGCCAGTGTCATTCGATCCCCCCATCCCAAACTCACAGTCGCGGCTCGCCACACAGTTACTGCAATCCTGGACGGGCCCACAAGATGGCGCCCGGCTGATCGAGAATAAAGCACTCTATTAAAGTCCCCACCCGGCAGCTGGAGTCTATCCATCTCGAATGCAGGATTTCGATCCGGTGAAAACATCACGTGATTAATAGCAGACAACTGGGAAGCCCAATAATATCGCTTGATATCGGGGAGCGCCATGCCCCCGTCGTACCAGGGGACGGTGAACTTTGCGAGGGCAATACGTGGACGCCCGTCCCAAATCAGTTGCCTTTGGAGACTCTCGATCTCTCGGAAATAGGTCTTGGGGATATCGTCATAGGAATTCTGGAGCGCGTAGAGGAACCGCGGCAAGGACATCATTTTAAACAGAGCCGCCCTGCCCAGAGGAGACAAAGGAAGCTTACGCCAACGAGCCACGTCCAGTCGCAATCTAAGCAACGGGGGGAGGAGATTCCGCTCAAATCGGAGCGAGGGGTCCAACGTAATGAAGATCCCTAAATATTTGAAGCCAGACTGGACCACCTGGATAGGAAGTCTGCTAGGCAATGGGGGTAAAACACCCGAGAGAACATACACGCAGGACTTGGCCCAGTTAATAACGAGGCCCGAGTTGGCACCAAACGAAGTGAGAACATCAAATAAAACAGTCAAAGATTTACGCGGGGAGGTGAGATATAAAAGAATGTCGTCCGCGTAAAGCGAGACGCGGTCCTCAAAGTCCGGTGACCAGTGAATCCCCTTGAGCGAAGGCTCCCACCGAAGCCAGGCAGCTAATGGTTCCAAGGCGAGTGCGAAAAGTAACGGAGACAAGGGGCAGCCCTTGCTCTAATGTTCTTGAATTGAAAAGCTCTGCAATACTCCACCAGGTCCGGGCTAGCTAGTCCTCCATCTTTCTTCCCCCTCCTAATTTATTTCCAAGCAATCCTTGTGCTTTTTGCTGCCCATATGAAGCTTGTGATGTCTCTCTGTGCTTGTGCTAACTCCTTTTTTCCAAACTCCAGCGGTATTGCATTGAATAGGAATGTGAACTTTGGTAAGATGGTCATCTTGACTATGTTTGACCTCCCTATCAAACTGAGTGGTAAAGAGGCCCAAGCCTTGAGTAGTTTCCTTACGTCTCCAGCTACCATGTTTAAATTGCGTTGTGGAATCTTTCCTATGTCGTGATTTACTAAGATTCCTAGATATCTGATTTCATTTTTTATATTGTGACATTGAAAGCGAGTATTCCATGTCATGATCTCTGTTTTAGTTTGATTTACAAGGTATCCTGAAACTTTCCCAAATGTTTCTATAGTTTTTCCAATTGTGTCCTTGGCTCTTAGATAGTCGTCCGTAAAGATCATTAAGTCATCCGCATATAGTGCGATTTTCTTCTCCCATGTATGATGTTTAAATGGAGTAATTTTATTGTTATTTCTTAACTTGTTCGCTAGCGGTTCAATGTATAAGTTGAAAAGTAAAGGTGAAAGCGGACAACCTTGCCTCGTTCCTCTGCTTATCTTTATGTTTTCTGTGAGACTACCATTTATTAGGACCTTGGATCCTTGTAAATTTGGTTTACCATATGTGTGAAATTTGATCCTATGTTATTTTTGACCATAACTTTCTCAAGGAAGGCCCAATTGACCCTATCGAAAGCCTTTGCGGCATCTACGGTGAGTATGGTGAGAGGAGTTTTCTCATGTGTTGCGATATCTATTGCAGTTAATAATTCTTGTGTGACTTCATGTAGATTCCTCCCTTTGATGAACCCTTTTTGGTCCTGGTGCAGCAATTTTGGCAATACTTTCCCTAACCGAGCTGCCATTATTTTGGTAAATATTTTGTAGTCTGCGTTGAGCAGTGATTTCGGACGATACGACTCGCATCTGGCAGGGTTCTTTCCGGGTTTCAGGATGATTGTAATTATGGCATCATTCCAGGAATCTGGTATTGCTTTATGTTGTTTAAAAATTATATTGATTAATTTGGTCAAGTGAGGAAGTATAGAATCTTTTATTGCCATGTATAGTTCGTTAGGTAGCGCATCGGGCCCCGCTGCCTTTCCTTTTTTCATGCTCTTAATGGCGTCCGCCACTTCGCCTTCGAGGACTTCATTATTTAGAACTTCTCTTTCATCTTCCGTTAGTTTTAGAAGTGCAACATCTTCTAAGTAGGAATTGATCATTTGATCTCGTGGATTTGTATCTTCCGTATAAAGCTCTTTAAAAAATTTCCAGAATTCTTGCCTGATGATATTTTCGTCAGCGTTTTGAACCGTTTGATCATCCTGAATTATGCTTCTCACTTTGTTTCTGGCCAAGTCAGTTTTGAGTTTCCATGCCAGCCACTTTCCACATCCTTCACCATATTCGTGCTTTGCTAGCTTGCTGGCGTCCCATTTTTTTCTCAATCTTTCTTCCAAGATGTAATCAATTTTCTCTTTTTGCTGCTGTTTTTTTTTGGATAATTCTTGCTTCCTAGCCTCTTCTTGTTCCATAGAAATGGCGATATCTAGAGAGTCAATGTTCTTTTCCAAATCTGAGATCTCTTGTTTTAAATGCTTATTTTTACGAGCCCCTAGACTCAGAAGTTTACCCCTTATAATAGCTTTAAAGGTGTCCCAAGTTGTTTGTTCTGTGGTACCTGAAGCGTTTAATTCAAAGAAGTTATTTGTTTCAACTTCCAGTTCCCTTATTAGCTGTTCATCTTGTAGCAAGGCTCTCTCGACTGTGAATCTTCTTTCCGTTACTTTTACCGTGACTTGCATATCTAGTTGTACAGCCGAGTGATCTGACAAATGAGCTGGTAAGTGAGATATCTTTTCCACGTTCTTTGTTAATTCATTGCTGACCAAAAAGTAGTCAATCCTAGATTTATGCCCCAGCTTTTTGTTATGCAGGGTGAAAGGGTGCGTTTTATCTCCTTTTGTTTTCCAGATGTCTACTAGGTCAAGATCTCTTTTGTAGATCCCAATCCATTCTCTCATTTCTTTCAAATTGGTCTGTCTTCCCGGTGGTGATCTGTCTAGTTTTAGGTCCATCACTAGATTGAAATCGCCTCCCATTATTATGGGGGAAGTGGCTAGTAGTAACTGCGAGTATAGTTTTCGCAAGGGATCGGCATCGTCAAGGTTGGGCCCGTAGTAACCCGCGACGGTAAGGGGAGAATTTCCTATTTTGACGCTAGCTATGGCCCATCTGCCTTTACTGTCTACTTCTGAGGAAATTACAGTCGCTTTTAAAGATTTTTTAAAAATTATCACAATTCCCTTGATATTGAATTGTTGTGTAGTGTATACATGGGAGTCTACCCACCATAAGTTCTTAATTATTTGGTCCCATTCTTCTTTTAAAAGATGAGTCTCTTGCAATATTATTATTTCACTTTTTTCAGTTCTGATATATTCCAAGATTTTATTCCTCCTACTTTTTGTCCTCAGGCCATTTACGTTCCAAGATAAAATTGTTACGCCTCTACTTGTACTCCCCATTTATTATTTTTTTTTTCATTTGTTGCGTTTTTTTGCGATTTTTTTGCGAGATATAACTCCAATTTGTTTTCTTTTCCTAATTTTTCGCAGATGAGGTATTTTTTGTTTTTTTTCCCCTATTTTGCTCCCCACCCTTTTTCTTGTGATTTTATGTTTTCTTGGTTGTGCTATAGAATTACCCTACCCGGGGAAGCCTCCCTCTTCTTTTCCTTCGGTTATCTTCATAACCCTTTTAGCTCCCGTTCCCGTGATTTTTGCCTATGTACAATTAAATGGATTTATTTGGTTGTTAACACCTTCATGTTTGTTTTATACTTTTGCACCTGAATATGTTTGATTTACGTATTTTTCTTCCATTTTGTGGTACGTTTTTTACTTAAGTTCCCTCAGTTCAGGGGTTCCTCTGAGTGTACTTGATCCTTCATTTGCTCTATCAGGGCTTTCACCTCTTCTGGATCTCTTATGTTTTGCATTTTATTTCGCCACATGATGCGTAATGACGGTGGGAATTTCATCTGCACCGTGGCGCCTAGTTGTTGCAGTTCTGACATTAAGTTTCCCAGTTCCCATTGCCTGGTCTGGGAGGCCTTTGACATGTCAGATCTTATTTTAAAAGTCCAACTGTCCTTGTTGTAAGTTCCTTTTTTCAGAGCATCTCCCAGGATCCTGTCCTTCAGCGTATACGTTTTGAAGTTAACTAAGATCTTCCTAGGGGTTTTTCTTTCTTTGCTCTTTCCAAAGGGGTCTCTATGTACTCTTTGTATATCTTCTTCAGTACTTCTTTATCCGCCCATGAGAAATGTTCTGCCAGAAGTGCCACTACAAATGTTTTAATGTCCTTGCCCTCTTGGTTCTCCGGCACATTTAGAACCCTGATGTTGTTTTTTCTTGCCTGATTCTCCAAGGATTCCATTTTTTCGTTCATGATTTTGTTTTCTAACCTTAGGGAGCTTATTTCCTTCCTATTTTTTCAACCTTTTTGTCTAAGACAACAACTTCGCTCTCCACTGCCGTGACTCTGTCTCCTAACGCGTTTAACTTGTTGTCTAATTTTTCGCATACCTCCTGAATTTTATTTTGCTTCGCTTCTGAAATGGAGAATTTCTCTTTCATTTCTGCCCATATCTTCTCCAGGAGTTCGTCTGTATGGTTTTTTGAAGTTTCCTTGTGACTCTCTAAAGAACCAGTATCGTCCTCTTCTTTGTCTTCTTCAGTTATATGTACTGCTGCACCAGCGGGCTCAGTACCTCCCTCCGCCATATGTACTTCCTGGGCTTCAGCGCCTTCTACTGCTCTGCTTCCCTTGCTGGTTTTCCAGATATCTTCCAAGCTCTTTGTTTCAGATAGGTACTTTTTCTTATTTCTGGGTTTTCCCCTTCTCTTTAAATTGCCTGAGCCTATTTTTCCGACTTGGGGGGGGGGGGGGGGGGGGGTGTCTGCAGGTTTCCTTTTTTCAAAGAGAGAATGTCTGGTAGTTTGATATCCTCCTCTTTTTCTCCCCTCAGAGATTCTAGAGCAGACTGTGATTGTATCGAAGCTTGAAGCTCAGACTTCGACCCCTGCTGCTGAATTTTAAAGTAAGTTCTTAATGAGGGAGTGATTTTTATTTTTAATCTTTGTGAGGAGGCCAACTTATCTTTCTCTTTCTCTGAGGTGATCTTGACATCTTTTGGTATGGTTTTTTGTCTTTTTCTACTCACTCTCGGTGAGATACCCTTTGGAAATTGCTCTTGGCTTAAGAAATTTCTATTGCGCAGACTGTAGAAGGATTTTACTTGTTTATCTTGATTTCCTGATTGCTGAGGTTCTAGTGATTCTTTAAATCCCACTCGATTTTTTCTTACAGGGGTCTCCTCTAAGTTTTGATATGCCTCCTCCTTGTCCTCCTGTGCTGGTTTTGTAGATTTACTCATAGGCAGGTAGTTTACAGATATCTTTTGTTTCAGAATATCAGTATGGAGGGATAAAGCAGTATGCTGACTGTTGAAATTGCTGCATTTAGTGTTTTTGCATTTAGTGTTTTGTGGCGTTATACAAAAAACCTTGTTTGATGTCCAAAACCTCTCTATTTGCCTGATTTTATTTATTTCCCTTATTTTTCTTCTGTGAGAGGCTGCAGTTTTGTGTCTTTTTATTTTCCAGTCCCCTGGTGTCTTCTCGTTTGCCTGCCGGCGCTGTGATGTAACCTTAGCACTCTCTAAGCTTTCTCCGGTTGAGGCAATATTCGCTCCATTCGCTTCACTGACAGCCTCGGAGATCTGAGAGCGTTCCCCTCTGACTCTCCCGCTCGTGCCCCGGAACTGATAGCTCAGTCTTCCGGAGGCACGGCGGCAGCGCGACTTTGCCTCTGCTGCAGCGTCCCACCGATGCAACTGCTTCACCGCTCCAGCGCGACTCTCCAACTCAAACCCCCCCGGTCCGCAGCTCTCACCCACGTCTGTGAGCGCACTTCTTGCATACAAAAATAACCTTTAATGCTCCTTCTCAACACCCTCTCGCCAAACGTCGCCTTCTTCACGGAAACCTGGACCAACGCTTACTCCGCCCCTGACATCAACACCGCTATTCCTGACGGCTACAAGATCCAGAGGAAGGACCGCCCTAACCGTCCAGGAGGAGGACTCGCCATCGCACACAAGAGCGCCCTCCAACTCTCCATCTCCACCACGAGCGACTCCTCCACCACCGAACACCTTCACTTCCAGATCCAGACCACACCCTGAACCACTCTTCGTGGCACCCTATGCCATCGCCTCCATGGACTACATACTCATTGGAGACCTGAACTTCCACCTCCACAACCTAGGCGACCCCAACTCCACCACCCTCCTGGACAACCTCGCCAACATTGGATTGAAACAGTTCGTTACCACCACCCCTGCCCACTTGCCAGGACCCACCTTCGACCCCATCTTCGCAAGTGGGAACAACATCTGCTTCAACCACACCATGCAGCCTCTGTGGATGGACCACCACTGCGTACACTTCTCCTTCAACACCACCACCGCTCTCAAACTCACTCCTCGACTTCCGCGAAGGAACTGGAGCAAGGTCACAGAGGAGCACCTCAACTCCACCCTCAGCTGGGACCCTCCCCTGCCTCGATCAACGTCAACTTTGCAGCCAAGGAACTACACAGCTGGATCGCCAACTGCGCTGACAAGCTTGCACCCCTCCACACCACCGACAGACAGTGCCCGCTGAAGGCCACCTAGTTTACCACCGACCTCCAAGAAGCCAGATGCTCCTGCAAATGCCTCGAAAAATGATAGAGAAACAGCAAAACCACACAAGACCTGACCACCTACAAGAACGCCATGACAGAATACCACCAACACATAAGATCCACAAAGAAGGAATTCATCCGGAACAAAATCCTCACCAACTCCAGCAACTCAAAGGAACTCTTCAACATCATCCAGCAACTCACCAAACCCCCTAGTGAAGCCACGGACGTCACTACCTCCCAAGACCTCTGGAACAAGCTCAGCTCCTACTTCCACCTGAAAATCAAGGCTCTCTACGACAACTTCAGCGAGCAGACTCCAGAAAGCACCCTTCTCTCCAGCGACGACAGCCGGCCCACCATCACCGCCTGGAACCTGGTCACCACCGAAGATACCACCATGACCATGAAGAGCACTCACTCAGGAGCCCTCATGGACCCCTGCCCTTCGCACATCTTCCTCAGAGCCGGCACCGCCATAGCACCCCAGCTACGATGCACCATCAACACCACCGTCGAATTTGGCATGTTCCCCGATGACTGGAAACACGCAGAAGTCCAGCTCCTCCCCAAGAAACCCTCCGCAGACATAAAGAACTACTGACTCATCTCTCTCTTTCCCTTCGCAACCTGTTACCGAAAAGATCATCAATGCCCAGCTGACAAACTTCATTGAAGAGAACTACATCTTCGACCCCTCCCAATCTGCATTCTACAGCAACCACAGCACAGAGACCGCCCTCTTTGTCGCCACAGATGACATCCGCACGCTCCTCTACCAAGGCCACACCATAGCCCTCATTCTACTCGACCTCTCCACAGCCTTCGACGCTGTCTTCGACTGCACTCTCATAGCCAGACTCCACGAAGCTGGAATACAAAGGATCAGACTCCCACCTTTCCTCTCCGAACCCATAGAGATCAACAGCGTAGTACCACGAGGATCATCGCTCAGTCCCACGCTCTTCAACATCTACATGGCCCCCTCGCCTCCATCGTCAGACAACATGGACTCAGCCTTGTATCCTACGCCAACACCCAGCTCATCCTCTCCCACATGAAGGACCCCAAAACCACCAGACTCATCTTCCAAGAAGGAATGAAAAACGTTGCAGCTTGGATGAGCAGCAGCTATCTGAGACTCAACTCGGAGAAGACAGAAGACCTAGTCTTCAGACCCTCCCCTTCTGTATGGGACAACTCCTGGTGGCCCTCCGCCCTTGGCGCCCCACCCACCCCCTTGGACCATGCCCAGAACCTCGGCATCATTCTCGACTCCTCCCTCAACATGACCCGACAGATCAACACCGTGGCCTCCACCTGCTTCAACACCGTACGCATCCTCAGCAAGACCTTCAAGTGGCTCCCCCCCGAAGCTAGAAAGACCGTCACCCACGCACTCATAACTAGCAGACTGCACTACGGAAACGCCCTCTAAACTGCAATTAACAAATACCTGCTACACAAACTTCAGACCATCCAGAACACAGCGGCCAGGCTCGTCCTCTGCATCCTACGACATGAGCACATCACCCAACACCTGTGAGACCTCCACTGGTTCCCCTCGAGAAGAGAGCAACCTTCAAGCTACTCACCCACGCCTACAAATCCCTCCACAACATCGGACCCAAATACCTCAACAAAAGAATATCCTTCCACATACCCAAAAGTAACCCCTGCTCTGCCGATCTCGCCCTCGCAGAAACCCTGCGCATCGGCAGAACCAGAGCAGGTGGGAGAGCCTTCTCCTACATCGCAGCCAAAGCCTGGAAGGAGCTCCCAGTCAACATCAGACTTTCCCCTACTCTGCACACCTTCAGGAAGAGCCTCAAGACCTTGCTCATCAGCTGAACTGGAGCTGCACCCCCCCAGCGCCTTGAAACCCTCACGGGTGAGTAGCGCACTTCAATCCACCTGATCGATGGATTGATTAGTGACCACGCGGCGATCACTACACATACGCTATGCACCCAAAGACCAAAACCCATCCAGAATCCTATACCCAGACCTCTCAGGGAAAAAATATGTAATCACTCTAAAATGGAAAAAAGTTAATACCCAAAATGGAATTGGAGGTGTTGTATCTAAAATGAGAGAAGAAATTGATAAGTGTTTAGACCTAAATCCATCTGATACGACAATACCCTTAGCTTTAAACCGCATTTTAGCAGAAATTAAAGAGAACTTACTGTGTCCAAAAACACACAATAATTAAAAGGAGGTATGGTGGTTTGATGGTGCTTGTTCCAAAGCCTTAAGACTACTCCATATGAAAATGAAATGAAAAATGATAATCCATATGGCTTTGCGATCGATCCCACGAGATATCACATTGGTGAGATCTCTCATCATACCTACAAAGTGGCAAGCTTAGCAAGGCTGCAGAAGTTGAAAGAGGAGGCTTGGGATAAATTACAAAGCACAGCAGTGATGCGTGATAGTAAAGGGTTTTGGAGCGTAATAAATGACCCCTTTCTAAAAGAAGACACAGACGTTACCCTACACATGCATGTCGTGGAAGATGCCTGGTTGGACCACTTCGAAACTGTATCTGGGTATGTTGGAGAGGCACCCACTTTGCCTATAGTTGCACCAGTGGCCTCCCTACAAAGCATGTTACCATTCAGCCTTGAAGAAATTAACCATGCATTGACACAGTGCACTAGGCTAAAATCACCGGGACCTCATGGTGTCTATGTAGATTTCTTTTTCGATAACCCGGAACTCTGGGCCCGACTTCTTACTAATGTTTTTAACTTTATAGCAAAGACGGGTGTATTACCCTCTTGGAAAAAGACAGTGATAATACCTATTTTTAACAAGCATTTGCAATGCAATAGGGCTCGCATTAGTAAAGTTTGAGGGATTATTATTGTAAATGACAACGTTTTTTATTTTTTTTTATTTTAACTTGTGGAAAATTCTAACTTTGCCATTTACAATGCTAATAGTGTTAATTAGTGGAAATGTGACACCTTCTGTTTGGACTTGAGCACACATTGCTTCCTATTAAAGATGGCAGTAAATGCACTGTTTTTTTATTTAGCTATCTTTGAACAGTACACCGAAGGCTGCAAAAACTTGCACTTATGGTTGAGCGCTACGTTCGCGCGTTTCCTGCCTTTTCATATTTTTGAAGTGGTTTCTGTTCACTGAAACCATATCCTGTTTGCGAGTATACAGGGCAGCTTCCTTTCCCTAGTTTTTCGAATACCTTAATTTATGTTGAAGTACAGTACTTGAACGTATTGTGATATTGTTTTATACTTTTTATCTTTAGGCTGACCACTGTGCATGTCGTTAACCTTTGATAGATAACAGGTCATTGTAATACAGCATGTACATTGTATGACTTTGATGTACACTTGTGTGCATTGTCGTCCGGTGGTGTGTATGCCTGGTGAAAGTGTGCACTGATGGCTGTTGATGTGTGTGCCTGTTGAAAGCATGCAGGGATGGCTGGTGGTGTGTGTGTGCCTGGCCGGCTGGTGGTGTGTGTGTCCGGTGGAAGTGTGCAGTGATGTCTGGTAGTGTGTGTGTCTGGTGAAACTGTGCCTTGACAGCTGGAGTTGTGTGTCTGTTGAAAGTGTGATTGGATGGCTGTTGGTATGTGTGATATTTGAAATTGTGCACTGTCCTTTTTGTGTTGTATGTCTGGTGGCAGCGTGCTTTGACGGCTGGTAGTGTTTGTGGGTGTTAAAAGTGTTCACTGATGGTGTCTGTGGCTGGTGAGAGTGTGCACTGATGTCCTGTGGTGTGTCTGCGAGGTGAAAGCGTTCACTGTTGGCTGGTGGTGTGTGTGTGTCTGTTGAAACTGTGCACTGACGGCTGTTGTTGTGTATGACTGGTGAATGTATGTATTGGGTGGATGGCTGAATGTAATTGTGGTTTGGCTGTATGTATGTAGTAGTGTATGGATGGATGGATGGATGGAGTTTATGGGATGGATGGATAGTATGGATGGTTGGATGTAGTGTTACATGTTTGGAATGTAATGCATGGATGGAGTGGCTAAAGGATGTATGCTTTGAGATGTATTGTTGGATGTAGTGGGATGGATGGATGGATGTATGGTGTGGGGTTATGAATGAATGTAGTGTGGGGATGATATATGGATGGATTAGGGGATGGCTGGCAGAATGGAGTGGATGTTTTGTATGGATGGAATGGAGGGAGGCTATGGATGGATGGAATGGTGGATGTAAGTAGGGATTTAGTGGGATGGATTGTGATGGATGGAGTGTAATGGTTGGATGCAGTGGGGGGGTGTATGGATGGATTGTTGGAATGGATGGATGGAGTGGGATGGATGTATGTTGTGGGGGTAAGAATGAATGTAGTGGTGTGTTGGATATATGGATGGATTAGGTGAGAGTTGCGCTGTATGAGTTGCATTGCGTGAGTGAGTGGCGTTTTGTGAATGAGTGGCGTTGCGTGGCTGAGTGGCGTTGCGTGGCTGAGTGGCGTTGCGTGGGTGAGTGGCGTTGCGTGGGTGAGAGTGAAGCTGCATGGGTGAGTAGTGCTTCATGGGTGAGTGTGGCGCTGCGTGGGCGAGTAGAGCTGCATGGGTGAGATTGGCGTTGCATGGATGAGTGGCGTTGCGTGGGTAACTGGACTTGCGTGGGTGTGCTTTGCGCTGCGTAGGTGAGAATTGGGCTGCGTGGGTGAGAGTTGCGCTGTATGAGTTACAATGCGTGAGTGAGTGGCGTTTTGTGAATGAGTGGCGTTGCGTGGGTGAGTGGCGTTGCGTGTGTGAGTGGCGTTGCGTGGGTGAGTGGGGTTGCAAATTTGCATGTGTGTGTGATTGTTAAAGAGTACACGGATATGCTGGGGTGCAGCTGGAGGGAGTACACAGACATGCTTGTGTTTAAGAGTGGCACTGCATGGCTGAGTGTCGTTGCGTGGGTGAGTGGCGTTGCGTGGGTGAGAGTGAAGTTGCATGGGTGAGTAGCGCTTCATGGGTGAGTGTGGCGCTGCGTGGGTGAGTAGAGCTGCGTGGGTGAGATTGACGTTGCGTGGCTGAGTGGCGTTGCGTGGGCGATTGGACTTACGTGGGTGTGATTTGCGCTGCGTAGGTGAGGATTGTGCTGCGTGGGTGAGAGTTGCGCTGTATGAGTTGCATTGTGTGAGTGAGTGGTGTTTTGTGAATGAGTGGCAATGCGTGGCTGAGTGGCGATGCGTGGCTGAGTGGCGTTGCGTGGGTGAGCGGGGTTGCTAATTTGCATGTGTGTGTGATTATTAAAGAGTACACGGATATGCTTTGCTCCAGCTGGAGGGAGTACACAGACATGCTTGTGGTTAAGAGTGGCACTGCGTGGCTGAGTGGCGCTGCGTGGGTGAGTAGAGCTGCGTGGGTGAGATTGGCGTTGCGTGGGTGAGATTGGCGTTGCGTGGCTGAGTGGCGTTGCATGGCTGAGTGGCGTTGCGTGGGTGAGTGGACTTGCGTGGGTGTGATTTGCGCTGCGTAGGTGAGAATTGTGCTGCGTGGGTGAGAGTTGCGCTGTATGAGTTGGGTTGTGTGAGTTAGTGGCGTTTTGTGAATGAGTGGCGTTGCGTGGCTGAGTGGGGTTGCGTGGATGAGAGTGAAGCTGCATGGGTGAGTAGCGCTTCATGGGTGAGTGTGGCGCTGCGTGGGTGAGTAGAGCTGCGTGGGTGAGATTGGCGTTGCATGGCTGAGTGGCGTTTGTTCATATTAGCCGTTTTTGAACAAGAAATACTTTATTTAGGTGCTTGAAGCAAATGGAGGACAAAGAACTAACTGTGACTCTCGAGGTGCATTTCATTAGTGCGCACTGTGGTTACAGCAGAGCCGGGAAGCGAGGCAGGGCCTGCGGCCCTGAATAAGTGACGGCGGGGGGCGGGGCAGCCCTGAATAAGTGACGGGAGTCCAGTAGCATGTGGTTACAGAAGAGCCGGGAAGCGAGGCAATAAAAGGGTGCACGGATTAAGCGAGGCAGGGCCTGCGGCCCTGAATAAGTGACGGGCATCCAGTAGCATGTGGTTACAGCAGAGCCGGGAAGCGAGGCAGGGCCTGCGGCCCTGAATAAGTGATGGCGGGGGCGGGGCAGCGGAAGCCTTTGATCGTAGCTTCAATTGTGGATGTGGCAGCGAAGCCTTTGATGTGCCAAATGCTGCTGGCAGGGGGAAGGATCGTGCAAGCTCGTCCACGAGGAGCTCGTCACGTGATTCTATTTCTCGTGAACTGTTGGGAATCCTGCTTGAAGAGAGCCAATCAGCTGCCTGAATAGAGCCTTTGGGGAAAGAAGCAGATCAGCGACATAAGGGCTCACCCCTGTTTTCTATTTCTGCGAAATAGAAAAGGGGAGAGCCCTAAAAAGGGGGAGAGGGCCAATCCAAAAAACTACAGACCAATTTCCTTATTAGACTCCACAGTCAAACTAATGGTCCGGCTCCTTTTAAATAGATTGGAGGAATGGGCCACAGACAGGAACATTATAATACCCTCGCAATATGGGTTTAGACAAGGAAAGGGGACGATCGATCAATGCTTAAATCTTAATTTGATTATAGCCAAGTACACCATGGCTAAAACAGGACACATGTATATGGCCTTTATGGCTCTACACAAAAAGAATCACCTTACTTCGACCTTCTCAGGGTAAGTATCAACACACAGAAAGGAGTAAGGCTACTGAAGATGCAAATTTTATTAAGTGATAATCTAAGATAAAGGAGTAGCAAAGTACAATACTTAGTAAAAACTGCCCTCACCCACAATGAATTGTGGCATGCTTCATCATAGCGCTGCTGCAAAGCCTCAGCTCAGACCAATGCTTGAGGAAGAGCAATAGGCTGGGAAAGACAATGAAAACACACAGAAAAGGAAAAAGGATCCAAGAAGAAATAGTGCAGATTGTAAGTCTAAAACTAACTAAGGGATATCCTCATAATAGTTTTATTCCTGGACTCCCCTGTCAGGCTAAAAAATGTAATTCATACCCTAGGATGGTGGTGAAGTGAGTGTATTAGGCACCCAATACCCCTCCGTTCTGCATAAAAGTCGACATGTTTCTGCCGGAATCCATCTCTACCAGCATTCATCAGGACTGTCAGATCCCTATGCTAAATTCCCTTACTGCCAATATACCACAAGTATATCAGATTTCTCCGGATTACTCCACCTGTATTTAGTGATAAGGTCCAGTAAACATACTCCTATTAGGATCTGTAAATGAAAAGAATAAAAAATACAAGTGAAGAGAGTTTGTGTATAAATGCATAAATGAGCAACAAAGTGAAACAAGTGTCTAAGTGCTATATTTGCTACCTTTATTTATTTGTAACACTTTTGGTGTGAAGCGGGCGTACTAATCGTTATAACATTACAGCTAGTAAGGGAACAATGTCCTTTCTTGCTAGTGATTCCACTAATGCAGGTATCAGAAAAGAAAGCAAATTGTGCCTATATTAAAACAGGTATGAACACACCTCCTCTTATTATATAGGAATTCATGCCCACAACAGTAGTCATGCCAAGACCTTAAAAACTATGGGCTTAGGTGCCTATGTCACACAAAAAACAACTCGGTGCATCTTACAGAGTTTCACTGTGTATATTGCTAGAACTGGCATGAGAGAAGAGGCCGACCCCCTGTAGTCACACACTAGTTGGAGAAATTGTTGTCAGATAGGCAGCGTTAGATTTAGGCAAATGCTCTTTCTCCCCTGTGCCGCACATATCCTGTCTCACATAGAACTATAGGGTTCTCGGGTGACAACCCTTACACGGGTACGGTAAAGCAGTCTTGGCTCCTCCCTGCACATTTTAAGTATCGCGTTCACATCCTGTTGCCACTCGCTGAGTGCCCGCATTGAAGTCCTGCAATGTAGAGGCCTGGTGTAAACCAGGTCTGAAACCGGGAGCTCTCTACTTGTCCCTAAGGTTTCGAATATATTAATCTGTTTAATGAAACTTATAACAAAGTCTATACAATAAGATACCACAATCGCTTTGATTTATACTATTTATAGCTTATTTCATAGCCAGAATTATTCTCCACATCCATAATAATCATATCAACAAAGATTCTAGCATATCCCAATGCATTTCGAGTCAGATCGACTCGAAATGCATTGGGATATGCTAGAATCTTTGTTGATATGATTATTATGGATGTGGAGAATAATTCTGTTGAATATGATTTGTTCATGTTTTGTAAATAATGATTTTTGCTGATATGTTATGAAACCATGGCTATGAAATAAGCTATAAATAGTATAAATCAAAGCGATTGTGGTATCTTATTGTATAGACTTTGTTATAAGTTTCATTAAACAGATTAATATATTCGAAACCTTAGGGACAAGTGGAGAGCTCCCGGTTTCAGACCTGGTTTACACCAGGCCTCTACATTGCAGTTTAATCCAGTTGTGGGCTCAACTGACCACTGGGTAGCTCCCAACACAAACCATTTAGTGATTTAAAAACTGATTATATATGGTGAAGACAAGGAGTGCAGGCTAGACTCTTACATCGCATTGAAGTCCTCCCATACCCCTCCTTACGTTATCAAGGGTGGTGCGCCTCCACTTTGTGGTCTCTCCTGGTGAGGTGCAGGTACCCAGCTCCAAGCTGCGAAGGCACTTGTTTGCGCCTGACTTCCCGTCACGTGTGTATCGGGTGTGACCGTGTGACAGCACCATGCCTGTGCCTCCACACGCTGCTGACAGCTAGAACGCTCATATTCTGAATTGATCGGTCCCAGATTGTGGAGCGCTCATACATGAGCGAAAATGTCGGGATTTTCTTATATTGATTTTATAAGTGCGACTAAAGGGAAATATTCAACCAGGACCAAGTATGGTCACTATACAAATCTAATATATCCCTCATAGCCCTGAAGTGCGACATCGCAGGGGATATTAAATGTCGGTAAGAGGACAACCATTGCATTTCCCTACATAAACAACTACTGAGAGAGTAGGGACATAGTGCCAATATCCGCAACACTCCCCATCCTTCCCACAGCAATACTTTAGAGAAATCATCAGACACAACACATTTTTAGTGGAGAAAATTGCTGCAGGTTTATTTGCATAACAAATATGCCAACATGGTGGGTTATCTTACGGGCGATCCCAGGGCAGGCAGCCCCTCACTACCTGCCCACCTGATGAGCCAATCTACTAGGTGGTCCTCGCCAACCGGTGTTTGTCAATTTTGGGGGAGGGTCTAGCCCCTCCCACCGGCGGACCACCAGTCCGCCCCTTACTCACGCCCCTCCCAGCTAAGGGGGGGCGGAGAGTTGCAGGCAACCCCCGGTTGCTCAGGTCCACAACCGCCCGAAGGACTAACGGGGCGCCGTCGCTCCTCCAGGGTCCAGCGTGAGGACCTCCCTGGGGATTTTGCCTTTCGCACCCTTACTGTGCTCCTGCAGAGGGTACCCTTACTGTACCTTACAGCCTCTGGATGGCCCTGTAACTCCGCCTGCAACACAAAATAATAAGTTAGTGAAACACCCCCCCCTGCCTGTACGCTGGGTACGCGGTGGGGAGGGAAACAGCGTCAGGGCAGCAGAGAAAGAGGGTGCTCAGAGGGCTGGGGAGGTGTAAGTACCCCTCCCCCCGCCCTCTCCTGCCCGGAAGTGACGTCGGCCTAGGGGACCCTCGAGGATCCCAGACACTAGGAGGCTGACTCGTCGTGTGCCATCCTGTGGCACTAAGTGGGGCCGCCCTCTTAGGGAGGGCCCCCTGCGTGGGCCTGGGGCAGCCCTGCATAGTGCCAATATCAGCAACACTCCCCATCCTTCCCACAGCAATACTTTAGAGAAATAATCAGACACAACACATTTTTAGTGGAGAAAATTGCTGCAGGTTTATTTGCATAACAAATATGCCAACATGGTGGGTTACCTTACGGGCGATCCCAGGGCAGGCAGCCCCTCGCCACCTGCCCACCTGATGAGCCAATCTACCCGGTGGTCCTCGCCAACCGGTGTTTGTCAATTTTGGGGGAGGGTCTAGCCCCTCCCACCGGCGGCCCACCAGTCCGCCGTTTATTCACGTCCGTCCCAGCTAAGGGGGGGGGGGAGAGTTGCAGGCAACCCCCGGTTGCTCAGGTCCACAACCGCCCGAAGGACTAACGGGGCGCCGTCGCTCCTCCAGGATCCAGTGTGAGGACCTCCCTGGGGATTTTGGCTTTCGCACGCTTACTGTGCTCCTGCAGAGGATACCCTTACTGTACCTTACAGCCTCTGGATCACCCTGTAACTCTGCCACAGCACTGGGTGTTGCCACCGTCACCCCACTGCTATAGACCTAGTTACCTACAGCCTGTTCATTCAAAGGCCTCCCTCAGATCAAGCAAGGACATGTCCTTTCCTCCTCTGGACAGATGTGCTGACCAGCAACCATAAGCCTCTATCAGTTCTGCCGCTCTACGGGCCTGTGAACTTGTATCCCCTGTCTGGCTTCTGGCCTCCTAACACATACTTAGACATACCTGATCTATAACCCCACATATAAAAGGCCTGCCAGCCGGATGACCACCACAATGCGGATCCTAATGTTAGCTGACAATCTCCCAAGGACACTTTGCTTGACTGAAGCGACTGGTAACATGTAATCCTTTTAGATCAGGGGACATGGGGTAAACATAGGAGTAATGTCCCTGATCCCTCAAGAATGACTGCAACTGTGCTCTGGAGTTGTCCGTATTAGGGCTCCATCCCCTCCATTTCAGCGGATGTATGACGGTACGATGCGTACCGTCACAACGCGTGCTTTTACAACGCGTCTTTTACAACGCAAGTCGTAACCACGACTTGCGTTGGGGGCGTGGATAGTAAATAATATAATTTACTATTCCAACACCAGTCCCCGTGGATACTAGGGAAGGTGTTGGAATAGTAAATTTACTATTCTCTATCCTCTAGCGCCCTCCAGCGCAAGTCGTGGTTACGACTTGCGTTGTAATGGACGCGTTCTAAAAGTACTGCGGTCTAAAATCCGCGTCGAAAAGGATGTTCCCCATTTCAGCACTACAAAGCCAATCGCACCCTCCTGGGAATGGCTCACTCACGCCCCCTGCTCACAGAAAGGCCTATTTATGTGTAGCCCATAACCTTGCATTTATTCCCGACAGTATATCAGGGTTCTGCTGAAACTTAGCTTGCTTGACTGCCGAGTGCGCATTGCACCTTCGCGGATATGAATTTTTATTACTCCGTTACCGGCCGCCAAGCTGATGACCTTGCCAGCCCAAACCCTGGGCGAACTAAAAGAAGCTATACTGTTAGCCATGTGCGCAGCTGCTCTTGCTAAAGATGGTCCCATACAGAACCGGTAAAATAGATGCTGTACTATATCATTCACTCATGGTGCAGCACCAATTGGCCCATTACATCAACTTGACAAGCCCAGGAGCAAGCCTGAGCTGGCTACCCCAGGTCCCTGCTGCACACACCTTACCCTAAAAAGCTCTCATAAATACGGAGCATTTAATCCACCAAAACTGACCCATCTGTATCTAACTCTCAGTGTGTCAGAAGAAGCGAACAAGGCCCCCTTAAGGCTAAAAGGATGGCCTGGGCCGAAGGCCGCTGCCCACCATGATCTTGACTTACTGAGTGAACAACATTATTTCAACCACCTAGCTAACTATATCACAGGAGAGCTCCTGCTTACAAAATTTTTTGGCCGGGCCCTAGCCGCGCTTACGGAAGTCCAGACTTGACAATACTGTTGCCCCTGACCACCTGGACAGGCCCTCTCCCCTGCTGTGTGCAAACCCTATAGTGTGTCACAAGTACTGACCTTCAGATGACTTCTGGAAAAGACCCCTGGGCACCGCCCTAATTATTACCATACCAGTCTTCTGCCCATCTACCCTTGTGGTTACCCCTCCTGTCACCAATGAGCTGAGGCCAGTAGATGCATAAGGTAATTGAGCACAACTGGGACTGATGTGCAAGGATGTTATGGTAATTGCACAACCGCTACACTTAACACTGCTTCTACTCTCCCCTACAAGAAGTCAGAACCGGGTTGTCACCTTGCCCCCAAGAGCACTTATCCAGGAACAGCATTCAGGCTCCGAGCCCGGAGCACGCCCTGGCCATTCCTGCTTCCGTTCCCACCTGTCCTTCTCAGAGTGGTGCCTGTGTACTTGATCCGATTGTCCTGAAATTAGAAAAAAGGTTACACTCCAATCCCGGACGTGCTGACCCAGAGCCCTACACACTGGCCCCAGTGTGTTCTTTCCCTGTAACTGCTCCGAGCCCTGGCAGGCCAGCCTGCTAGGCGTGGTTTGACCATTATAGAACAAAACCCGTGCTTTTCTGGAAGAGAGAACAAAACCATTAAAACAGCCCCTAACCAGCATTGACAGGTAAGCCTATTGCTAACTCGATCACCAGGATCAGAGCCCCTTACTTGCGCACCAGTTGCTGTACAAAAGAACACATTCCATTATTGCACATGGGATGCATGATATGCCCCGACACACCAGTTGTTTAAAAGAAAATGCATTTCTATCTTTTGTCACAGGGGAGCCTGATTTGCCCACACTCTGCCACTGCTTACCGAGAGAAAACCCCAATTATTGCCCAGTAAATCAACAAATTGCCCAGACTCATCAGTTGTTTAACCAGAGAAAACATCCAATTATTGCACAGGAGCTACCTGCTATGCTCAGACTCACCAGTTAGCTACCAATGCATTACTTCCATATGTTGTAACCTACGCACCCCACAACAGGGACAGTAATGACACCTGGGGAGAACCTGGGTGTCCCAGACCCTAGCACACTGCCCCAGTGTGCTATGACCCTTATACCTGTTTATAGTTCAGGTAGCACCCCATCTGAGTAGGGCGGTTCTCCAGCACGATTCCTGCATTTGAGACATAAAACATCCATTAGAAGCCGTGCCCTCCCTCATATACCAATATGGATACTCTGCAATGAGACAGGGGCCATCAATGCCCCCCACGCTACCAAGGCCAAGCCTGGTTGTCAGTTACGAGTACTAGTTTGTCCACATTACATTCTCGTAATGAGTTGGGTGGGGCTATTACTTGTGTACCTCCAGCGCCTGATGAAGTAGTGTAGTGTCTTGAAACTAAGTCAATATTCAAATGCTAAGTCTGATAATGACCATTGCACTCTGTTTTTTTTGTGACTTTGACTCACTTCTTAACTCGTTCCCTTACTATTCTTCCCAGAAACACCTCCACCTCCCAGGCCTTCAAAACTGACCTCAAAGTTCTCCTCCTTTAAAGACACTTCTAAATATAATTAATGCCCTCTCTATTATCTGAAGGAAGACCTTTTATTGTAGAAACTTCTATTCTCCTTGACTATGGAAGTGTCTTCCCAGTGTGTTCTTGTGGTTTGAGAGTCTGCCATTTATTGCAGTATTACTCTTTTTCCTGTGTTTGGTACTCTTTTGTAACATGCACACGTCACTTTTCTCTTGTAACACACTGTTTGGCAGTATTTTACCTCTACTTGACTTTCGAGCACGAGAGCGTGAATTGCCCAAAATCATCGGACGTGAACGCGACCCCAATGCGCGAACCCCGATAAACGCACCAAAATCATCAACGCTAACTCAACCCGAAAGAAAGAAGCGCTTTCAAGTACAGTTTATACATTACACATTCCGGCACGTGCGAGTTATGCGCTTTGTCCAGAATCACCTAATTGAACGTGACCCTTAGGCTCGAACCCTGGTTCTAGCACCCAAGTCGGCAGCGTGAACTCGGCCCAGAAGTAAGGAGCGCTTAAATGAGCAGTAATTCATTCCCCATAGAAGGCACATGCAAGGTAAGTGAGTTGACCAAAATCACTGCATGTGAACGCGATCCTGAGACAAGAAACCACTATTTAAGCAGCATGAACTAATTGATTTGACCAAAATCACTGCATGTGAACGCGACCCTGAGGCAAGAAACCACTAGTTAACCAGCGCGAACTAAGTGATTTGACCAAAATCACTGCATGTGAACACGACCCTGAGGCAAGAAACCACTAGTTATCCAGCACGAACTCAACCTAAAAGTATGGGGCATATACATGAGTAGGTTTATCAATAACCATGATCACCTTGTGACATTGAAAAGGAGGGCTGTGTTATAAAATTAACTGCTTCCATCTGTGTTGTGTTCTTATGATTACAACAGAGGGTGCCGAATCCGGTATCAGAGTGCTTTGTGTAGCACCAGTTATGTTACATGAGGACACTTTTTTTTTTGTTAGGCCCGGGGAAATTAAGTGATTTGCCCAGAAGCACAGATGTTTCGCGTCATTACCGAGACTCTAACCCAGATCCCCAGGTCCGAGGTAACAGCGTCGAACACGAAGAATAGACCCCACATGTAAGAAAAGTGTGCGAAAGCGAATCTATTACTGGAAATCATATTTGGATCTACATACGTGTTGGTATCTTGTGATGTTAAAGGGGCAGACATAGCTTCATTCTTGCCATTAGCTAGAGATCTATTCTATTGGAATACAATCCCTTTTGCCAGGTTTTGTACCATCTGGCAGATAGCCAGAAGATGGCGATATTGAGCTATTTTTGGTGTTCACAACGAAGACTTGTAGAGCATGTTTTTTTTTGTTTTGCTTTTTTAATGGAAACAAGTTTAGGGGCTGTTTTCAAATCCCTTTTCACTCGCTTTACATTTATAACTGACTAAGCTTCTTCAACGAGTCCATCTTTCTCTGCCGTTTGTAGGTTCCACCCTCGTGTCTAAGTCTTTTCTTACATGTGGTAGTGCCTGGCTGTGGGCTTCCAGTCACTTTAATGTTAACCATCGTTACACCTTTCTAGCAGTTCTATATCCTGGGACTGAGTGATTACGACAGGTTCTCATCCTTTACATATAACAGCACTGCGTAACTAAAGGGGTGGTAAAAACTTCGCTCATAGCTTGATCGATAATCTAACTGCTTATGCCCGAATATTAAACTCAGGACGAGACACAACAACTACCAAAGTAAAGTAAGTGACGTAAATGTACTGCCTTCACACGAAGAATAAGCAGGTAGTACAGGCAGAAACAATGTTAACGACTTTTTTCTCTGGAACAAACGGTTACAAATGGAAATCAGGTCAGCTCAGATTTCACAATTCCCAATTCTCACGGAGCGATGATTAACTAGCTCAGCGACAATTCACTTAGTGGTAGCATGGCACCCTCAACCGAAACGCCTCAAGGTGCTTTCTAATCGACAGCACTATACAACCTCACACTTACAACCCTGCTGAACAAAAGGAGTAGCATAATACAGTACCTCACAAAAGCGCTTCCAGGCTTTATGAGGGTCACGCATCGTTATACATTTAACTACACTATCACTAGGAGATGGAGGGCAAATAGTTTTTTAGAAATGGGCACGGTGATGACTGCCAGCGCAGAGGGTGAACTTCTATAATACCTCCGATACAGGGCACGAGTCCTAAAAAAAGAAGTGGGGGGACGTGGTCACCGGAAGTGATGTCACGAAAGGTGCGCTCCGATCTCGTTCCAGAAAGGCCAAAGAGTGAAGTCCAGCTGTTTGACAGGTGGGACGGTGTCCACCCGGTAAAATAAGTGGGGGGATGCCGTCCACCCGCGTGGTACCCTGACTCGAGCCCTGCTCCGATACATCGGGGATGCCCTGCTCATAAGGCCCCGCCACCCGCCGTCGCTCGAAAGAGGCCAATGGGCGGAGCTGCACTCAACACATTTGCAGACTTTCACGGCATGCTACCCGGCCTGATACCCAGGAGAGAGAACAACCCTAGGCCTGGGTCCGATTGGCTCACTTGCTGTATGTCTCTGGTGCCTGCCGTTCCTCACACCGGAGAGATAAACCCCCTGCGGTGCCTCTTAAACCGGCCCCCAACGGCGGCAATGGTGCTGGAAGCGAGGCTTTTACACCGTACAGCATCACCCCCGGGGTCCCACAGGCACAGATGTGGGAAGTCTGGGGGGCGTGCTGGCTGCTAGGGAGAGGGGCGAAAATGCTCCTCCTACTGCGGCTGACTAAGCAGGCCTACACAGCGGAAGTTGGACCCCCACCCCTACCCCCTTCCAAACACTAGCCACACTTCACCCGCAAGTGCCGACCCCCATGGCCCTCCTGCGGTGGGACGGGCCATAAACTTGTATTTAGTCTGAGATCCCACCAGGGCATAGCCTGCGTGGTGGACCCAGGGTTTGGGGGGAGTGTCCCCATCAGGATTCAAGCAAGCCGGGCCGAAGACGGCTGTAATGCCAGAAACCGGTCCCCGGAAGCTTGTTTCCTGTCCACCATCAGGATTCAAGCAAGCCGGGCCGAAGACGGCTGTAATGCCAGAAACCGGTCCCCGGAAGCTTGTTTCCTGTCCAGTAAAGAATTGGCTTGGTAGTTTGGTCTGCCCTGTTCCCATGATGCACTGGGCCAGGGACAGACTAATTTGCATGTAGCCAGGTTCTGAACTGGGGTGGTGCAGTGAGCTAAAAAACGGTGATGGATCAAGCCCTGATCTGTTGACTGGGTAGGAGTGTTCTGCTTAATTCAGATACTCTGTCCATCACCACCCCCTTTTTGAATCACATTCCCTGCATGGCAGTGATTACTGAAAGAGCGGGCTGCTGTAAGGGGCGTAAAAGGAGGTTGGAGGCACTTAAGACTGAGTGCCTCGGGTTCGGAGGGAAGTGCAGCCTCCACCGAGCATTCGCGGCGCATGACCAGCAACCAACGACCGGGAAACAGCTAATTTCAATGTCAGAACGTTTAATCGATTTAACTGCATAAGTAACCTCCACATAATTTCACAGAAGTGGCCTGAAAACGCCATGTACTTTCTACCTGCAGGGACACGAACCCACACAGCTATACTCCTTCGGCGCATCACCGCAGACTCTTACTAAGGTAGCGACACGATGTATCCAACTAAACCTTATAGCTCCCGCAGACAGTCTAATGAGCAGTGTACCGCATGCCAGATGCAGGCCCTTCCTACTGCCCGACATTAGACTGGCACCCCTGGGCGCCCCAAACAAAGACACTCCGCGTGCCGATCCGCAAATATCCTCAATCCCGAGACCAAAACAAACACCATGCAGCACACGAAAACAACCTCAGTCTACTCTGCCCTGCACGCCCCATTAAGGACAAGGTGCCAATCACAACAAAAGGCACGAGGGGCCATCCCCAAAACACCGCGAAAGACACCACTCTGTCCTGGGAACGCGACGACGCAACAAAACCAAACAGCGTCAGGGCAGCAGAGAAAGAGGGTGCTCTGAGGGCGGGGGAGGTATAAGTACCCCCCCCCCCCGCCCTCTCCTGCCCGGAAGTGACGTAGGGGACCCTCGAGGATCTCGGACACTAGGAGGCTGACTCGTCGTGTGCCATCCTGTGGCACTAAGTGGGGCCGCCCTCCTAGGAGGGCCCCCTGCGTGGGCCCGGGGCAGCCCTGCAGTTCTTCAAAGCTACATGACACGTGTGACAATAACCACAGATAACCCTGCACTGTCTTGCAGGTAATGTGATGCGATTATGTATGTGTAATTCACCAGTGTGTGGAGGAGTAGACATATACCCCCCCCGTGCATCACTCAGTAGTTCAGGTTATGATATTGAATAAGAGGTACCACAGGGATCAAACATACAGTCATCTGTACCTTCTACTCACAGTGCCATCTTACGTTATCCATTTCCCGTAGTGGGGGCGCAGCTGCAGGTCTGTGCAGACACCAGGGTCAGCTGAGGCCGGGCTCTGCAGATTATGGGGCCCAGCTGAGATGTTTCAGAGCCAGCTGCCTTCTGTAGTGTCAGTCAGTCAAGAAACTTTATTCGAATGTTCATAGTAACATCCATAAAAGTACATTTCAATAAAAATGTACAATTAACACTTAAAAATTCATATATTGTTAAACATCACTTAAAGTGAAAAAGATTACAGACAGTGTATATAATACAATAAAAATTTATAAATAGACATAGTTATATTAATATAAAAATATATCTCTCAGCGCAGCACATTTATCCCTCCATACTTGCCCTAAATTTAATTGCAAGTTTTAAAAAACTACATACAAATAAAGTGCAATCATAGCTTAGTAATTGAAGGTAATAAAGTGCTGGGCGGATTTGTACAAAATTCAATTGTTTGAGGATTGGTTTTAAGTATAGCCTCCTTGGTATAAGATAAAAAGGGCAGATAAATAAAAAGTGTGCCAGATCTTGCGGAGACTTTTCGTCGCAGCCGCAAGGTGGCAACACTTGGCCTCGACGGGCCCCTCTAGGTGTGGCCAATAGAAGATGAGATAAATCAAGACGAAACCTCGAAAGCAGAAAGCGATCATAGCCCGTCATGGGCCATGACAGGTACGGTTCCATTTGCAAACTGGTTTTTAATAGCATATGTTTCAGGACACTGTCTTTTTTTAATTCAGTCTCCTCACGGGCTAAACACCTAGAGGCTAAGAAGGTCTTCTTTACATAGACGACGTCAGATTTAGTAATTCGGTCTGGAGATGCGAAAAGGTCTGGGCGTCCTAGATCAGATAAACATTTACTGATATATCTGAGCCAGGGAACCCTAAGACCATTTTCCCATAATAATGCTTCTTTCAGAATTTGTTGGGTAAGGGGTATTTCAGTATTTGTCCAACATTTCAGCCAACAGAGTATGGGGTTAACGGCTATTCTGTCGCTCAAGTAGGGCATACCCAATTCTTCATGAACAGAGAAATTACCTGTGCCCATTGGTACCCTCAAAACCTGTTTTAAAAAGCTATTTTCTGCGACCTCTAGCCCTTTAAGGGAAGTGAACCCCCATAGGTCGCTTCCATAGCATGCAATAGATACACTTTTTGCTTGGTAGAGTTGGAGCAATGCGGCCACTGGGCTATTTCCCATTTTTCTGGCGAAATCATGTATTGCTGCATTGGCCCTAATTACCTCACCGGTTTTCCTCTGTAATGCTGGTCCCCAATTCAGCGGATGGTCAAAAAGGACTCCCAAATAAGAAAATGTCTTTGCAGCGGGGATTTTCTCTCCATTAATGTAAAAGGAGTTTGGCTTTTTACACCCCAGGCCTACCTTCATGACATAGGATTTTGAGTTGTTAATACTCAGATCCCGCGACTCCATAAAATCATGAAACGCTTGTAACAAAATTTGTAGGCCTGTTGCAGTCCTGGATATCAGGACTGCATCGTCCGCATAAAGCAGTACCGGCAGTCCTTTCCTCCCAACATAGGGGTAATCAACTCCAGTGCTCAGAAGACACTCCTCAAGATCATTGATATACAAGTTAAACAGGAATGGGGCTAGGATACACCCTTGGCGAACGCCCCGGTGTATTCCAAAGTTCCTAGTCACTTTCATGTCTTGTGTATATCTGACATTTGCTCTTGTATCAGAGTGCAAGTCTGCTAAAAAATTAATTAGGTTTTGTTCTATACCCATTTTCGCCAGGACATCCCATAGTCTACCTCGGTCCACACAGTCGAAAGCCGACGATAGATCCATGAATGCCATGTGAATTGTACCTTTCTTGGCCATGGTATATTTCCCCAGGATCATATATAGGTTCAGACACTGGGTGATTGTTGAATGACCTGGCCTGAATCCATATTGGATTGGGGAAATGACATTTTTTTCATCTGCCCAGGCTGTTAATCTATTTAAAATTACACCCCCAACTACTTTAGCTACAGAATTAATTAAAGATATGGGCCTGTAGCAAAGTGGACTATTGCGGTCTCCTTTTTTAAATATGGGAACTATAGTGGAAGTTCCCCACGATTTGGGACAACCAGAGGCTGCCGCAGCGTTAATTACTGCAGTAAGGACTGGAGCCCATAGTGTTGGACGTGATTTGAAGAGATCTGGGGGGAGGCCATCAGGGCCAGGAGCCTTATTACAGGCTAGGTCTTGAATACCTTTTTCTACCTCATTTGTTGAAAATTGTAAAAAGTTCTCCATAGGAGTAATAGAATTATACACTGCCTGCGGCTTGTCACTTTTAAAAATAGTGCTAAAATGAATGACCCAGTCTTCTTCTGGGATGTTTGTGCCAAGGACTGTATTGCTTGGGTCGTCAAACAGAGGTTTGTTAATGATTTCCCAAAACCTTGCGCTATTGCCCAAGGTATTGGGATCCAAGAGGGACTCCCAGGTTTTTACCTTTATCTATTTTTTCCGTAGAGCAATAGCTTTTTTATATAGTGCACGCATGGCCTTAATACATACCAGATCTCTAGGTCTGGCTTTTAACGCTGTCTTGAGATCTCTGTTTGCTTTAGTGCAAGAATGGTCGAACCACTTTGGGTTCTTTCCAGCTTGCCCATTTGCTGGTAACGTCAGCAGGGACCCCACCTTATCTGTGATCCCCTCAAAGGCAGACAAAGTTTGGCCGGGAGATGATGTAGGAGACAAACAAATTGAGAGATCAGAACTGCAAAGATTGGTTATCAAGTTATATAGATTATCACAGTCCACCATTGTCCATTTTAGTCGACGTTTTCCATTAATGCACTTTGTAGATCCCCGGCCCTCGCTGCGTTTACGTAAGTCAAAAATGCCACCGCCCAAGACGATGGAAATCGGGTTATGATCACTAAGGGCATTTAATTGAATGCGAAAGTCCGAGGCAAAGTTAGCAAGGTCCGTAGATATCAAAATGTGGTCTATGTACGAGCCATTTATATTGCCTTTATATGTGGGAACTTGAAAGAGAATGTGCTCCGCCGTCATGGACATTGCAGAAAATAAGTTGTTTTTATCCATCAAATTGTTGAGCAGAGTTCCACGCCTGGAGTGGTCAAAGTGAAAACCGTTTAATCTGTTGCACCCTAGGTGTCCCATGGGCATCTCTCCTGGGTTCCCACATGGGTGGGCATTGAAATCACCGGCAATCAACAGTTTAGTCGACAGAGACCTTTCGTTATCTATAAGGGAGTCACTCAGGTTTGATAGATTGCATTCTCCGGACTGATTTACTGCGTTGTAAAAATTAATCAAGGTCAAAGTATATTTACCCCTTTTCAAGTCGAGAACTTGAATATTCCTATTTCATGTATATCGAATGTTTTATGGTGGGTAAGAGCCAGACTTATATATATTGCCAGGCCCCCTCTTGCTCTTCCACTGTTAGAGGGTTCAGCAGGGGTAAAAAAACATTGATATCCCTCGATGTGAGCAGTGTTACTATCTACCAGCCATGTTTCTTGCAGGCATATTATTGCATGTTGTTTGACAAAAGACAACCAGGAGGAGTCACAGACTTTGTCAGCCAGGCCTGCCGTATTCCAAGAAACCAGACTTGTGTTACAGGAGGAGCTGATATCTACTTCAGACTCGATGGCCATGATAACAGGATTGGCAGTTTTCAGATGGATAGTCTCTAGTCACTTGGCTACATGATCTTCAGTGAGGTTATGCTTAAATTCTGTATTAGTTGGATCACGAATAGGAGCCTCTAGATGGTATGCGAATAATTCGGTTCTAATTTGTAGAGGTGGGCTCGCTGATAGAGTACTTGTTTCTGGGCCCATCTGTTCGAGCAGTGAAAGACTCTCTATGATTTTAATGGCATTTGGATCCTTTGTGCCATCAATTTTGTCCGATGTTATCTCATGGTTGGCCTTGTCTTTGTATACAGAGGGGGTTCGTGGTTCGAATAGTCAATCAACCCCCTCCAAGTCGCACTGCTCATAGAAAGCGTTAAATCTATTTGAGATTGGGACGTTGTACTGATTATTCATAAATGAAGAAAGGGGATATTCCTGTTGGGGTACCTGGTATATACCTTCCCTCCCTGTATTGTAGTCAGTATAATTGCCTATGGTGTCCCAATTATAATGTTGGTTATTTTGAGGATAAAGCTCTCTCTGTTCCCCTAGAGAATGTAAAAACCTAGTATTTGACCCACGGCCATTAGAGGGATAGAAATATCTGAGATCCATTATGCGGATCAGACTGTTTATGGAACTGTCCCTCCAACTGGTAATGTAGCTTGCCACACGAGGGTTTTTAAATGTGACAATAATACAATCTCCTTCGGTGGACTTAAATCTATATCCCACCCAATCTACCCTCCTAACATGGGCTATACGACCGTCAAGATGTGGAGGAAGCGGTCTGTGTGTGGTTAGCCAATGGCTCACCTTGTTTTTTAATTCCCCATGTGTTTCTATTTTCTCCTTGCTCAACTTTGGGACGCCTATCATAACTATTGTAAATGGATGAGACTCAGGGGAAAGGTTAGTGTAAATTGTTTTTTTTGCGGGTTTCAGATTGGTTTTTTCTAGGAGATCGTTTGTAGGCATGTTTTTTAAAGCTATGTGCCCTGGGGGTCCATGCTGGACAACATGTTTTTCCGTGCTTAAGCCCTCTGCCGCCCATTCACTCTCGTCGATTTCAACTAGGAGGGACTCGGGATCAGCAATTGGATCTAAAACTATTGCAGCTGCAGTGTTATTTGATGCATTTAAATTTGCATTAGCGACATTTGGGGCTAAATCTATCAAAGGAAGGAGTGAGGGCTGTTTCTTATTGTCATTATGGGGGGAATTTTTAGGATAGACACTTTTATTATTAATCGATTTTGATAAACATTTGACTGATTTCTCTTTTGTTGATAGTGATCTAAGTGACTCTAGCACTAGGGCTATGTTCTTATTTTGTGTAGCCTCAGATTTCTCGAAAGATTCTTCCAGTTTAATTAATCTTTCTCGTATGGGTAACAAGAGAGACCTTATTAACTGGTCTAGTTGTGACAGAAGTATATTGTCGCCACTTACAGTTGAGAGATCAGTCTGACTCGACTGATCTATATTGCCAAGTGTATTAACTGGCTGTTTAAGTTCCATCAAGCTAGATAGTGATGTACTCTGATGGGTAAGTGTCTTATTTATCTGCTTGGTCAATCTAAAGGTAGACCAAATGTCCTTCCCTGACAACTTATATTTACAGGGAAAGTAATCTGCTTGGTTTTAATTTTTTCCTGTATCGACTTTTTGGTTTAGTTGACAAGCTGTCTTTTCCTTTTTCGCCCTCTGCGGAATTTAACGATGGTAAACCCTCCAGACGTTCCGCACACAGTGAGTTTGTAAGCGTAGTTTTGGGGGAAGATGAAAACGTCAATTGTACCTGTGGGCTGTAGGTCAGTGGTTTACTACCTACCCCACTATTGCAAATTATTGGTATACTTGTGTCTGCAGTCAATGTTTCTCTAGGTTGAGTACTTGGCAGTCCTGTGAAGGATTCCATTAGAAGCGAGTCCTGTGAATTTATTGTGATATCGAGAGTATTAATAGCAGCAGTGGTATGTAATGATAGGTCAGGAAAACATAGGTTGGGGGTTAATGAGAGGCGTCTCTCTGTGTTTTGAATTGCGTCTGCCACTACGCCTATAGTTTTTTGCAGCATTTTGTCTATTGCAGTAAAAGTAGGAAGGGGTGTGGTGGGGACCACTTTATTCCTTGTGGAGGATCTGGTAGCAATGGGAGTTTTTTTCACTTTCGTCATAATGTAATGTATTCTCCTAGAAGTTTTAAGTACATATATATAAAATTAGTTCCAGTACCTTGGCTCTGTATCTTAAATGTCAAGAAGTAAGGGATATGACGCTAATCAAATGGCCAAGGAATCAAAAGTGAATGAATAAATACCTTACGTCATATGTGATAAGGCGCTGGACCGAGTCGAAAGGGGGGTGGCCCGTCCCGTCCTCCTTGGGCCTCTGAGGGCCACAGAGGGCCCGCCCTTTGCCCGGGCTTAGCCCCGGGCTCTCCCGCGCGCTCCCGCGACGCTGGGGGCTCAGTGTCTTTAAGGCCCCTCCTGGCGCTCAAGGCGCATCAGGGCAGCGCGCAGCCGCAAAGGCTGCCGGGATACGTAGTCCCGGGGCGGCGGCGTGGTTTGTGGCGGTGGCGGTAGCTTGCAGCGCTCCTGCGCCCGTCCTGCAGCCAATGTGGCTCATGGATGGTGCAGGGCAATCTCTCTCCTCGTGACCCTGGTAAGTTTTAGGCACTCCCCCGCTCCACCGAGGGCTCAGTGTCTTTAAGGCCCCTCCTGGCGCTCAAGGCGCGTCAGGGCAGCGCGCCGCCGCAAAGGCTGCCGGGATACGTAGTCCCGGGGCGGCGGCGCGGTTTGTGGCGGTAGCTTGCAGCGCTCCCGCGCTCGTCCTGTAGCCAATGTGGCTCGTGGATGGTGCAGGGCAATCTCTCTCCTCGTGACGCTGGTAAGTTTTAGGCACTCCCCCGCTCCACCGAGGGCTCAGTGTCTTTAAGGCCCCTCCTGGCGCTCAAGGCGCGTCAGGGCAGCGCGCCGCCGCAAAGGCTGACGGGATACGTAGTCCCGGGGCGGCGGCGCGGTTTGTGGCGGTGGCGGTAGCTTGCAGCGCTCCTGCGCTCGTCCTGTAGTCAATGTGGCTCGTGGATGGTGCAGGGCAATCTCTCTCCTCGTGACCCTGGTAAGTTTTAGGCACTCCCCCGCTCCACCGAGGGCTCAGTGTCTTTAAGGCCCCTCCTGGCGTTCAAGGCGCGTCAGGGCAGCGCGCCGCCGCAAAGGCTGCCGGGATACGTAGTCCCGGGGCGGCGGCGCGGTTTGTGGTGGTGGCGGTAGCTTGCAGCGCTCCTGCGCTCGTCCTGTAGTTAATGTGGCTCGTGGATGGTGCAGGGCAATCTCTCTCCTCGTGACCCTGGTAAGTTTTAGTCACTTCTGTAGTGTTTTTATCGAAATAACGGATATATATTTATTCCCCCTGTAATGCAGGGCTCTTGCGTGGAAATATTTTTTCGGGGCCCGTAGTTGTGATCTTTTAATACACCAGCACAGCACTAGCTTTTGATAATTGTTAAACTTTTATTAATAAGCATCGACAAAGCCAATAGCCGTCCCCGACATTCAACGCCAGGCAGTCGCAGAGTTGCAGTGCATTTCTGCTCTGTCTCTGCCATATAGTGACTTCTCAGCCTTGATTGATAGCCGGCCAATGAGAGAGACTCTGAAGTCCGATAGACATGTTTTGTCGTTTTCATGCCCAGAGTTCATTTCCACATATGTTAAAAGGGGGAAGCGATTTGTGGTTCCATGCAGCACCTACACTGGACAGAAATTAATGCTTCACGAAGGAAAAAAACAACAATGCCATTTACAATGCCAACGGCTCAAAATAATGTCATTGCGAGACCTATTGCATTGTAAATGCTTGATCCTTTTCTGTGTGCTTGTATTGTCTTCCCCACCCTATTGCTCCGCCTCAAGCGTTGGTCTGCGCAGTCCTATAATGAAGCAGTCCATAACATTGCAGGAGTCCTATAATGAAGCATGCCACAATTCGTTGTGGGTGAGGGCAGTTTTTACAAGTATTGCTACACCTTTATCTTAGATTATCACTTAATAAAATGTGTGACTTCAGTAGCCTTACTTCTTTCTATGTGTTGATATGGCTGTTATGGACATGATGGGAGCATTCGATTGCGTTGCCCATTCTAAGCTGTGAACCGTTATGGAAGAAATGGGAACCGATATAAAGATGATTAATTTTATTTGTGGGATGTACGCTGAGGCTACCGCTTGTGTCAGGTATGGCATAGAGGGTGCGTACACGAGACACTTTAACATCACTCAGGGAGTAAGACTGGGATGCGTCCTTGCCCCTTTTTGTATTCGCCATAGAGCGGGCCCTATATGGATCCACTAGGGACGTTCCCATTGTCAACTCATCCCGTATTTCCATCCTGCTTTATGCAGATGATGCAGTGCTGTTGACACATACTGGCAACGCACTTCAAAACATTAGGGGAGTATACAACCTTTATGAGGAACTTGGCCCTAAAACTAAACAAATCAAAGTCCTTTTTTCTCGTGGCAGGCAAAAAGTTCAAGAAATATCCTAATATGCACCCTGAAGTCCGAATGCATGAGGTCGTGGATACTTTTAATTATCTGGGGGTCACCTTTGATAGGGAAAATAATTGGCAAAGTATGGTAATTAATAGGGCTATGCAAATGGAAAGAACTATCTGAGGGCTTTTTAGCTTTGTAAAAAAGCTTGGATCAAAACCAATCGACACTATAAAAAAGATTTGCCAGGAAAAGGTAGTGTCAGTCGCAATGTATGGAGCAGTTTTATGGGGTCCAATCGATATATCTAGGCTCCACGTTTTAGAGGACAGCTTTCTGAGGAGACTGGATTCTCTTCCACAAACTTATTCCTCATATAATGTCCACTGCAAACTTCAGCTTGCCTATGTCATGGACCAGATCTGAATTGCGAGCATCCTACTATGGCATTCAGTCTGGAAAAAAGAACCACTTAAATTAACCAGGGACATCGTAAAAGATTGCCTGAAACTAGATGGGGCATTAAGAATACGTTGGTTAAAATATACACAAAACCCAATTTAGAAGCTATCACCCTCGGGAATCTGTTTAAGACCCTGAATCATGCGTGACACTCCCCAAGACGGAGTTGAAATATAAACTATTGGACAGATTGATCAGAATAGATGGGAGAGGAACCGCAAAAGGTTTACGGTTAAGCAATACCTTTTCAAACAAACATAGATAATTCTGTGTTCTCATATTTAACACCAGTTTCCAACTATCAACACAGATATGCATTACTGCAATTCCGGTTGCAACATATTCCCTTGATGTTAGGCCACCCAGCCAACATATATTCTATCTATGCCCTCTCACCTTGTCCATATGGTGGTCAATCTCCCTTAAACAACCTCCTTTTCTTGTTCTTTCGTAACATATATGCGGACGAAAGGAACATATATATTTTGATACTGATGGGTAAACTTAATTTTAGCCAATGCTGCCCAGCGTTGTATTACCTCCAATCATTATCACACCCCTTTGTCTGTTATTCTGTAGCCTCATTCCTCCTGTCTGCCATAAGAAGAAGGAAATTAACAGTACATTAACTGTACAAGGATGACTGGTTGTTAACACATAGAGAGATGGAAAATGTAAAGGATGAACGTCCTAATGATGAGATCTATTTTATTGTTTGTATGATTTTACCACTTTTAACGCTTTTGTATATTCCTTGTTATTTTTAATATTACAATTTCAATTGATTGATTGTTTTTAGAATACGTTTTATGCCATATGTAGTGGTGAAATAAAGTTGTTATAATAATAATAATAATACTGCATTTTATAGAGCGCGAACAGCTACCTCACTAGGAGGTGTCCCCGCGCTAAAAGAACACCAAATGACCTAGAGAACGGGGGAGTGAGAGTTAGCGTGGTTGGTTGAAAAGCCAGGTCTTTAGCAGCTTCTTGAAGCAAGGTTCTGAGGGGGCTTGTTGGATTGCTGGTGGTAGTGCGTTCCATAGTGAGGTAACATTTGCCGAAAAGGATCGACCTCCTAGTCGAGCCCTTCTAGTTTGTGGGACAGTCAGTTGAACACGGCAATTGGAGCGCAACGCTCGGGCTTGGGAGTATCCCGGGAGCCGGCTTTTCAGGTACTCTGGGCAAGAGCCATGCAGCGATCTGAAGGCCAGCGTAAGTGCCTTAAATTTAATTCTGCTGGCAACTGGAAGCCAATGCAATGATCGTAAATGCGGAGAGACTGACTGCTTAAAAGGGATTCGCAGCAGCAGTCTCGCAGCTTCGTTTTGGACTCCCTGAAGTTTTTGTGTCAAGTATTTTGGTTGCCCTAGATATAGTCCGTTGGCGTAATCCAGCCTAGATGTAACAGTGGCATGGATTACTGATTTTCGGCAACTCTCCGGGAGGAGTCTCAGGATCTTGCGGAGGTTCCTCAGTTTACTCAAGCAACAGCCGGCAACCTGTTGGATGTGCGAGGTAAAGGACAAGCTATCGTCCCACCTCACTCCCAAATTTTTTGCCATACTACTGGGTAAGGGGGCTTGGCCCATCTCAGTAGGCCACCAAAGTTCTGAGGGAGGAGTGGGGCCTTTGCCAAAAAAGATTACTTCAGTCTTATTGGCATTTAATTTTAATTTGTTCATGTTCATCCAACAGGCTATATCTTGGAGACGTTGTTACAAAATAAGGGTTGACCCAATGGTGCTGGGACCTGGGTATTCAATGTTGTGTATAAAGTGGTCCCAGTCAAGAAAAGCTTCTGAACGCACAATTTTGTACAGTATATATAATAACTTTTCAGGACAAAATATTCTGAGCGATGTTATTTAATATACATCCTCAAATGTAGATCAGTTATCATAGCAATCAACAAGAACAATAATAAACATATAATCTTACTGCCCAAAGGGGGGGCGTGGGAAAGGAAGGACAGGTGAGGGAATGGACCGTGATCAGGATAGAAAAAGAATTAGGTAAGTTGTAAAGTAAATAACACGTGGTCTTATGTACATTTGAAGTTCAGTACCACATTGACCTATATACATCGTCATTCAAATAATTATACATTTGATATTCCTATCCCAAAAGTAGACTAACACAGCCACTTAATGTTCTGTTGTCAGATGGGTAGAAACCAAGAGAAAAGTGTGTCGACGTTTCGACCCCAAGGGGATGTGGGCTAAGTCCTGCCCTACTGCGGGGTCTTCTTCAGGACAGGTGAGGGGCGGGGTACCAGGGTGGTGAAGAAGGGCACCTAAGAATTAAAACAAACTAATCAATTTAAGAAAATCTAATTGTAATCCTAATATGTGCAGTGATAGTCACATCATATTACCTAAAAGCCACAGTCTATATCACGTGGCACCGTCTCCGGTAAATGATGGGCCGGAAGGCTCCAATAAAGAGGGAGAGCGCATAAACCTAAAAAGGAATTAGGCTACAGTTAGAAATGTGGGCAAATACAAAAGGCGTCCCACACTACAATTAATCATATTCATACAACATGCTTGAATTACAAAGCATCCAAACATACCCAGCCGGGTTAAAAACAGGGGAATTTTGTTATGTCGTACGTAGGAGGGTTAACCAACCAAAGGCTCACCGGGATAGAACCACATCGAATCGCCACATTCCAAACACCACACGGACGTGGAATCTGTGACCCTCCTACTCAGTCGTAGAGGGAAACTGAATTCACCAAGGAACTGTGGATCCTAGTCCACCTCACAGGCAAACGGGGTGTTGCTACTGGAATATACCTTGTGTTATCAATTCCATACAGCCATATCAGTAGTGGGATCTATGACCGTCCCTACCGATCTCTAAGGAAAATGGAGTTTTTTTGAACAAAAAGCGATATCAATCTCCACAATTGCTGTATATTACGTAATTACCTAAAGTTCATGAACTCGAACGGCCTTCAAGCGATGAATTCAGTGGGTAATCGTTTCCAGGATATACTTTATGGAATATCATTTGGCCTGTAAGGGATGGAGTAAGGGATTCAATTACGATAAAGTAAAGTGAAGCCCAGAGGAACCTCCATCTCTACAGACTATGTGGAATTTACCTGTGATGACGGGCAACTACAGGTGTGGAAATTGTAAAGCTTGTCCCATGGGTCTACAAACAAAACAGTTTGTTTACAAACATCACAGCATAAACCTGAAAACATTCACGAATTGCAATACAAACAATGTTATTTACTGTATTCTCTGCCCATGTGGCCTAGCCTACATAGGACAAACACAGCAGAAAGTCAAGGCACGCATCCTACAGCATCAGAGTAGGATCAGATGTGAGGTCATTGGGGCACCACTGGTAGACCACTACAGAAGGGCAGGCCACACTGTGGAAGAGATACAATGGGTGGTCCTCGAGAGAGTATCCCTAGGACCCAGGGGTGGTAACATCAGTGCCATTCTTGACCTAAGGGAAAGTAAATGGATGAACCGGCTAGATACTATACAACATGGGTTAAATGAACATGATACCAGCTATGCTCAGTTAGCATGTTTACACTAACTGTTTCCATGATATGCATATATCTTTCCCGGATGTATCCTCTCTTCTTTAGATGCTGTATAGAAGAATAGAATGACAATGTTTACCGGATGTATCTTCTTTTTTAGATTCTGTATAGAAGAATAGAATGATAATGTTTACAAATGTTTTTATGAAATGTCCCTCCTTCTTCTTTGTTCTGTTTGACTAGAATGGAGGAGTTGATTTGTAATATGTATCAATCTAATTGGTGTAACCTGACACAATGTGACGTTGGTACTACGAATACCTAGTATATATTATATGGTACTATAGTGTCCTTCATGAAAATGATTGCAACATATGCATTACACCGTCGGCCCTTGAATGTCATCCCTCAAGGTTCCCAATAACGTTTCATTAGCACTATATACAGTCACACAACCCTCTATGTCCAGGAAAACTGCATAGTTACCTAACAATGAAAGTAAACAAAATTTGTGATGTGTCAATCTTTTATAATAAATACGGGTGGCAATGCACAGACAATCTGTCTGATAAATTCCGCCTCATATTTACTCAAAAAGATCTGAGTTCCATGTAAAACACCGCCTCTCTTTTTTATCGATGGTGTGGGCCTCTCTTGAGCCGGCCCCGAAACTACAAGTCAATAGTCTCTTTTCTAAAACTACCAAAGATCTGCCATTGGCTGAATGAAGTGTAGCCATCCAGCTGCTGCACCAACACGCGCACGCCAGCTTTAAACAACCGCTATGCGGTGACCGCGGTTTTCATTTGATGTGAAGAAAGCCGGCAAGTCACTATGCCATAATTTCCCGAGATCTGTGATTTGGAATCAGACTCGTCTGATGGTGGAAGGTGACTTTGAATGCAAGCGTCTTAACTTGTTGTGGTAAGACAGGCAGATACACTGTTCGTGAAGGTTATTTGTTTTTTTGATTTATTCCTCTGGGCTTCACTTTACTTTATCGTAATTGAATCCCTTACTCCATCCCTTACAGGCCAAATGATATTCCATAAAGTATATCCTGGAAACGATTACCCGCTGAATTCATCGCTTGAAGGCCGTTCGAGTTCATGAACTTTAGGTAATTACGTAATATACAGCAATTGTGGAGATTGATATCGCTTTTTGTTCAAAAAAATTCCATTTTCCTTAGAGATCGGTAGGGACGGTCATAGATCCCACTACTGATATGGCTGTATGGAATTGATAACACAAGGTATATTCCAGTAGCAACACCCCGTTTGCCTGTGAGGTGGACTAGGATCCACAGTTCCTTGGTGAATTCAGTTTCCCTCTACGACTGAGTAGGAGGGTCACAGATTCCACGTCCGTGTGGTGTTTGGAATGTGGCGATTCGATGTGGTTCTATCCCGGTGAGCCTTTGGTTGGTTAACCCTCCTACGTACGACATAACAAAATTCCCCTGTTTTTAACCCGGCTGGGTATGTTTGGATGCTTTGTAAATCAAGCATGTTGTATGAATATGATTCATTGTAGTGTGGGACGCCTTTTGTATTTGCCCACATTTCTAACTGTAGCCTAATTCCTTTTTAGGTTTATGCGCTCTCCCTCTTTATTGGAGCCTTCCGGCCCATCATTTACCGGAGACGGTGCCACGTGATATAGACTGTGGCTTTTAGGTAATATGATGTGACTATCACTGCACATATTAGGATTACAATTAGATTTTCTTAAATTGATTAGTTTGTTTTAATTCTTAGGTGCCCTTCTTCACCACCCTGGTACCCCGCCCCTCACCTGTCCTGAAGAAGACCCCGCAGTAGGGTAGGACTTAGCCCACATCCCCTTGGGGTCGAAACGTCGACACACTTTTCTCTTGGTTTCTACCCATCTGACAACAGAACATTAAGTGGCTGTGTTAGTCTACTTTTGGGATAGGAATATCAAATGTATAATTATTTGAATGACGATGTATATAGGTCAATGTGGTACTGAACTTCAAATGTACATAAGACCACGTGTTATTTACTTTACAACCTACCTAATTCTTTTTCTATCCTGATCACGGTCCCTTCCCTCACCTGTCCTTCCTTTCCCACGCCCCCCCTTTGGGCAGTAAGATTATATGTTTATTATTGTTCTTGTTGATTGCTATGATAACTGATCTACATTTGAGGATGTATATTAAATAACATCGCTCAGAATATTTTGTCCTGAAAAGTTATTATATATACTGTACAAAATTGTGCGTTCAGAAGCTTGTCTTGACTGGGACCACTTTATACACAACATATATCTTGGAGACAGCCTTTGAAGTTAGAGAAGGACTCCTGCGACACCTCCGAATACGGGAATACCAACTGGGTGTCATCGGCATATGAAATTGCCTTGACACCCCAGTTGGCAATCAACGTAAAGAGAGGGGCAAGGTAGACGTTGAACAAAAGGGGGCTGAGTGCCGACCCTTGCGGGACTCCGCAACTGATGACTTTAGGCGCTGAAGAGGCCGTCCCAAGTTCCACCTTCTGTGTTCTCTGGGACAGATAGGAATGTATCCATCCCAGTGCTTTGTCACGGATAACTATCTCGGCCAGACGTCTCAGTAGTCTGGCGTGGTCCACCGTGTCGAAGGCGGCCGACAGATCCAGGAGTACCAGCATAGCTGAGTTACCTGCATCCATCGACCACCTTACTGACTGACTAACACTCTCCCTCAAAAATCCACACAACCCACATTAAGAAAGAAACATCCCTAAAAAACCGAAGTTAAGAGGAGTTAATGTTGGCTTATATGTTAACAGTGGCTTTGCCATACAAACTACAAAATCATGAAATTCATGAGTTAATTCACCTTCATGTCCCAACCGCAGTGTACTAGGTCAAACTTAGCTCAAATCTTTAGGATACAGTCTTCACAACATTACACTACTTTTAAACAGGTAGTGCACTATAAAACATCACTACCTATACCATATGCCAGCACTCCCGTCACATATCTATCTTTCTATATACATACATATACACATATATACACACACACATTATCTACATCATCACACCTACCATATATTGATGTAAACCCACCTTTATATGTGCATCCACACACCATCATATGACCATCCGTCGAGTATCATATATAGGGCTCCCGGTTTTATGGTATTTATTTTTTTGCCATTTCCGTCTGTATTTATCCATATTTCTTTTTTGGACATTTTTTCTGTATTTATCCACATTTATTTTTCCCACAAGTAAAAGACGACGCTGCAGCTAGTATTTTTCCACATTTATGTAAATTGACAATGCACACATGCACTTGTTTGTTATTGGTCAACACAATACAATACGTTCTTCTGAAAACTTTGCCATTCGCAGAATGTCCCAAATACGCCTAAAAGTGCTATCAAAAGTCATTTGTCTCAGAGCCTTGCAGTTTCTGCTTCGACACAGAGTGCCACATTCTCTCCAACACTGAACACTATACTGCCCCACTGAGAGAAACTCACACTGCCTTCAGATACAACCCAATTGTGCCCCACTATAAACACCTGGAAGCAACTCAATTCAAATTATGCACTAGACAAGAGTAATTTGCTGCCGGAAAAAGCATGTCTGTATGTGCCCTGCACTGCTTTCTAAACTGCATGTTATCATTTTTTAATTGTGAAAAAACTAATATCCCTAATAAAGGCCCACAGTGCAGAAATTGGAGCGGGAGGGGAGCAGGCCGAGTTCACGTGGTGACAGCTCTGCACTTCCTTCCAGAGCTGGGGCGTTGGGGGTGCACCGAAACCGTAAGCAAAAAACCTCCCCCCTTGGACAGAGGGAAGCTAGCCGGTCACGAAAGGCAATCACTCCATGAGAAGTGCGAATGGGGCTGATTTTACTGTCTCCCCGATTAAGGTTTAGACAGAGGTGTCAAGTTGAATTGTTAAATGCGTGATTGATGCAGTATCGCACCAGGAGGGAGACGGGAGGGGGGAATCTAGCACCAGCCCCGACTGGAGCATGCCCCAATTCTTGTTCACATTCAAACATTCTTAAATATACAGCAGGCCCGTTAACATTAAAATATAATCCTGCTGTGATTTAAAATAAGTTACGCTATTGAGCATCATAGTTTAGGACTGAGCCTTTTCTAACATTGAAATATATATTATTTCACTACTCTCCCCTTACGTACATTGTATTGAAGGCATTGACAAAAATACAGTTAGTGGGCGTTTGTTAATGCTTTATTTATTTGGACTGCACGAAAGGTGTTATGATAACATGCACATGATGTGCCCTACTTCATGTTGATAATTTTACAAACAACCCGCGCCCGATGCACTCAGCAAATTTCCGAACGCTTTGGGGCTTAGGGGGCTCTGAGCTCTGACTGTGCTCCACTCTGCCCTGACTCTTCCCTCACAGGAACTGGATGCGACATACTAATTAATCATTTTCTTTGGTAAAAACACCAGAGTACTTCACTGGTCTTTAAAAGACCATTCACTTCTTAACGAGGCCTTGTTGTTTCTTGCATGGCTTTGTATAACCCCATAAATACTGATAACACCAGATGCGATCTGTGAGGAATCACCATACCTGTTTTGCAACTCTGCTGGAGCAGGACAGCGCCACAAAATGTGCTTGTATTTTCCCGTTTTTACATATAAAAACAGACAAAGGAAAACTTGTTTTCCGTCTGTATTTATATGTAAAAATCCGTTTAAACGGTAAACCGGGAGCCCTAATCATATATGACCACACACCCATTATAAGTCTGCAAAGCCACCAGTTTACAACCACACATACCTCATCAGACACCCACCTATATACGTCCATACAAACACGCAAGTGCCAATATACTTACCTTCATACATTCAAACACCCAGTGTAGTACAAACTCACCATCATACACCCACACAGCTCCCTTCATATTCCAACTCATAACCAACAAGCACCCACCCAGCTACCAATAACCAGTGGTCTACTTTGTGACTCCAATAACTTATTCACACCATCACAAATTCTTTTACACACCTACGAACAATCAATGATTCTCTCAAACACATCTTATTTGAAGCTTTCTGAAGTACTAACTCACTATTGAACATTCAGACATCTGCTATAAAACACCCATTATCAAATGCCAACACACCGAAGATCATGCAGTGACATAGCCACCAAGTCAAAGTCAAGTCAAAATAACCTTTATTCGGATATTACATTATCCATAAAAGTGTGCACGTAATTACATACATGGTCAAATGCAAGATCACCATTAAGACAGCGACAATATATACATAGGGCATATATTTAACAACATATGCTAAACACGTATTTTCAAATGAACATAAAACGTACATCCTAATTATTAAACAATCTAAGTAAAAGGCGCAATGTGATAGTACCCAGGGATCAGAAGGTTAATTATTAACTATACCTCCATATTTACTACAATACTGACATATAAAGGATAATTCACATATTTACAAATAGCAGCATAGGTTTTAAAGTGCCGATATGCAAAAGTGCAGAATTCCAAAAGTGCCAGTGTGCAAAAAGTGCAAAGAGACCTCCTTCCAGTCTTGTTAAAATGGCATAGCAATATATACATAGAGCTTTTCTAACAGCATTATATTGAACACCAATTTTCTAAAGTGCATACGGCATACATCCAAGTTATAGGATTATCTTAATAAAGTGCATTGTGTAATAGCAGCCAGAGATCAAGAAATTAATTGATATCTATGTCTCTATATTACTACAGTACTGGCAAGAAAAAAGAGTGTTCATATATTTACAATAGCAACATCGACTTATAGGGGCCGATTAGGATGGCGGACGGACTTGCGTCCGTCCGCCACCCCTGAGTAGGAGGGACCGTCCGCATGGGCAGCGGCGGTCCCTCCATGGCAATTAGGATGTGACCGCCAGGGTGGCGGTCACATCCTCTATTTCTTACATTGCGGCGGGTGCAGCTTCAAGCTGCACCCGCCGCAATGTTAAAAATGCATGTGTTGCATTTACATGCACAAAGCGGCAGGCACCGCACGGTGCCTGCTGCTTTGTGTACGCAAATGCAGGGGGGTACCATAGGTACCCCCCATGTGCACCCCCCACCCCCCATTCACCCAGGGGGCCCGCAACGGGCCCCCAAAGTGAATGTCCGTATGCTTTTCCATGGCGGAAAAGCCGCCGTGGAAAAGCATATTTACACCAACATCATAATATGGCGGACGGTGTCTCATAGACACCGCCTGCCATGTTATAGCTTTTCCGCCGCGGTTGGAAGCCGACCGCGGCGGAAAAGCGGCGGACGGAATTCCAGACCCACCAGCCATCCTAATTTGGCGGTGGGTCTTTGGAGTCTCCGCCGCGGTTTTTCCGCATCCTCCAGGCCGGCGGACACTTCCGCCGGCCCGGAGGATGCGGAAAAACCGCCATCCTAATCGGCCCCATAGTGTGCAAATATGCGAATGTGCAAAGAAACATCCTCCCAGTCTGTTGGAATGACACCATTCATATAAAAATTAATTCATAGAAGTGCGCAATCGTACGTCCATTTTTAAAAAGGTACATACACAAAATGTTAATCCATCATCTTTAAGCTGTAAAACAGACTTATATGCCACATTAAAATCGTTTATGCCTTTAGCTCTAAAAAATGATATCAGGAGGGGCTTGCTGTATTTTTGATAATAGGAACAAAAGAACAAAAAATGCATTAGTGTTTGCTTTCCAGCATTCTGACACGGGCAAACCAAACTCTCGATGTTACAGTGATATCCCAAGGGAAAACACAATAAATGCGTTATAGATCCTGCTCTCAAGCGAAACAAAAGGCTACGCTCCCAGCATGTAATTTCTTTAAGGAGGTAGCCAGCTGGTGTAAGTGAGGTAAATACATTATCACCTTCTATTTGGATATAACGCTTTACAGAAGATTTCATTGATTCTGCATTGTATCTAGTTTCCCTATAATGCTTATAAAGGATGTTCCGTATTAACTTCACATTAGTCCCCTCTAGCCCATCTGGGTTATTAAATATGTGCCCGAGGTTGACTGCTGCCAGGCTTGCCTGAACTTTGGCAAGACATGGGATTTTGATACCCTGATCGCATTTTAGGCAGTCAGCCAAAATTTCTCTTGTCTGTGAAGCTTCGGGGTTTTTCCAGACCTTAATCAAGAACAGCGCAGGACGTGCCTTGATGTAATCCTCCAAATAGAACAATTTAAGTTCGTTATGGCATATAAAGGTGGAGGATGAAATTGGTAACCCCAGGAGCCTTCTGCAGAATCTATTTTCCTCTGCCTGGGTATTTTTTAGGTTTGAATATCCCCAGATTTTGGCCCCATATGTCATAACAGGGGCACATTGTATCTTATAAATTTTTAATAGGGGCTGGACCACCTCAGATCTCCTTGGCTTAGGAAGAGAAAGTACTGAGTTTATGGCCTTAATAAATTTAGTCCTGCCATATGCCAGGTGGGGGGACCAAGAGCCGTTGTCAGAGAATTGTAAGCCCAGATAGGGGAAAGTGCGAGTGCATAAAAGTGATCCCTGCTCACTAGCCAACATTTATCAATGGCCTTTAGTGATACTCCAAGAACTACGTCATACCATCATATAACATTTTAGATGGAATCAATTAATCTCTGACCCCAACTGGACCTTTAGCTGTTTCTGAGGAAGAGCAAACCTGGCCTTCGTCATTTATTATTCCTGAGTCATGTTTTCTCAAGGCCTTACCCTCTTATCTACCTTTTGCAGTAGTTATCAGTGTTATATAGATTTGTTAAACACACTTGTCACCCATGAGGGTATTCAGGCGCTGAGCAAGTAACTAGGATAAGCCTGTACCCGGCTGTGTTTTCGATGGCAGGCTACGCGTATGGTAGGGTGTCTGTGATGCCATACAATGCAACCTCATGGCACATACCAATATCTGCTGTGAGATCCACACATTGTAATTATGTTTATATAACGTTTCTGACCCCTGACAAGGCACCAAATCGATGTAGGAAATAAAGAATCAAAAGGGGGAGTGAAGAGGTAGTGCTATAAAGCACTCAGGTGGGCGCACCCTCCTCCAGTTAATGGTATAAATAAACAACAAGGTCCACCTCTAGAAGGTTTCCTGTGAGCCAGAGTATATCAGGCATACACAGAAGCCGCGGATGAGGGAGGATGCGAGGACTGCTCATGAACTAATGGAAGTTCCATGTACCCCTCTTCCAGACCGGCTCATGGGGCACTGACTCCTATTTATTCCAGCCCACAACTCAGAAATACTGACAGGGCTATAACTGTTCAAAATTGAATGCCATATTGCAGTTGTATTATAATCTATATTCTATTCACTTGTATATACACATAGCACACATTGTTGCCAACCTTAGTGAGTGACAGAGGGGTCTGACCCCGTCCTGACGAAGAGGCAGTCAGCCTCGAAACATGTAGACAACACCAGGAGAACTAGCCCATTGTTAAGTTAGATTGTCTCCGCCACACTATTTTTAACGATACCAGCCTATGACTAATAAATAATTTTTTGCTTTCATAAGGCCAGGTATTCTTTTAAATCTCACTTTTCCATATCACTCCTGACCCTACTCACACTCACTCAATACACTTCACATAGCACTTACAATATCTAAGTGCTCCAGCGTAGTCGCTAGTCGTAGCACGCCCCGTCCCGCAGCGGGGCGGGAAGACCCCGATGATGAAGCATGACACCAAGGGCCCTTTTGGTGTGTGAGGGTTATTTTAACAAATACTGTGTATGCCTGATATACTCTGGCTCACAGGAAACCTTCTAGAGGTGGACCTTGTTGTTTATTTATACCATTAACTGGAGGAGGGTGCGCCCACCTGAGTGCTTTCTAGCACTACCTCTTCACTCCCCCTTTTGATTGTTTATTTACCAAATCAAATTAGCCAACAGATTGCTCGCAATACCAAGGTAGGGATGGGGGCTTTGTAGGAAGAATTATGAATTGCAGGGTGGTCCCTGTAGGAAGATGTTTGGTGACAGACGCGAGTGACCATTGATGCTCATATGTTGTCTTAGGTCGCTGCATATAAGTGTGTGATGGAGGAAGAGAAGCGAGAGATAGAAAGCATGTAATTTACATTAGGTCATCAGTGACAGAGAAGTAGGACACTGCTATCATAGCCTATACTTCCTATATTCGTCCCAAAGCAACAGGTGAGGGACTTGTAGGCATGGACTGTACATAGAACCGTAGAGTGAAACCAACAGGCATGTGGATGCGAAATGTAATCCTAAGAGGGGCAATCCTCAGCAGTGCCCTGGTTTAAGGCAGCCAGGATAAGGGTTTGGCAGGTCCGTCTAAGAACGAAAGAGGAGAAGCACCTGGCAAACCCTACTCACAGGAATCCTGGCTCAGTGCCCAACAAGACCTGCTTAGGAGTGACTTAGAAGAGTACCTTGGTTGCAAACAGCCGGAGTAATGCCCAGTCGGGAGCACGAGGAGTCACAGGAGAGCAGCCCACAAGCCTTCACACCCTACACGTTCGTGGGATTGGCACCCTGCAGGCTAAACTGCAACTTATACAGAATACAGCTGCACAGCTAATTTATCATCTTCCCACACAGTCTTCATCTGCCCCTATCTTAAAAACCTTGCGTTGGCTTCCCATTAGGAAACGGGCAATCTTTAAGCTATGTTGCCTGACTCATAAGGCATTAAACAAGGCCCTTCCTGCCTATCTTCATTCTAGACGTTGCCGTTATCAGCCCACCAGACTGCTAAGGTCCACAAATAAAGCCCTTCTTCAGATCCCACGTACACGCACCTCCAGATTTGGTGGCAGATCCTTCTCGCATCTGGTCCCTTTTCATTGGAACAAACTTCCTTTTCATATCTGCTCTGATTTCACGAAATCCAAGACGCTGATGTTCTAAAGTGCACTAGTTCCTGAACAGTTAAAACCGGGATACTCCTTCAGGAGTGAGTTGCACGATATACCAAGTATAAATAGCATAACATAACATGCAGTGGATACAGTATTCATCATAAATGATGCAATGTGTCCATTAATGCTAAAGAGTAACATTCAGGCTTGCAGCTATAGTGAATGGTCTTTAAAAGCTACCCAGAAGTGTTGCATCAGTACTGTTACATCCTCTGTCATTCTTGTTTGTCAATCGGAGCGTCTATTTGTAACTGTATTGTCTAAATAAACTCAAAAAAGATATAGAGGGGGGGGGGGGAGCTACCCAGAAGCGATAGCGCGGCAATCCACAGCCGTGCACTGGTTTGTGATCCATGGATTATAGGCCATAGGCATGAAAGCCCACAAGGAATTTAAATCATGGGCACTCTCAAACGTTTCCCGGGCCGCAAAGTTTGGTCTACAGTGTGACCGAGGTCTGCACTGATGCCAGCGGGGGTGTAAAGTGGGTGTAGGGGAAGCAGAGCATGTATATCTAGTCGCGGTCTTTAAAAATTAAAGTTTTTCCTAAAGTTAAGGGCATAGCTACTTCCTTTCCCTAACTGCAACTAACCTTTAAATAAGTGCTTGCTGTATATTTAACATTTTTTTCCATGTTAGTGCTGAGTCGAGTAATCAGCAGCCCCAGTGCTGCTGCTGCCCAGGGGGCCGCATGTACAGGTCAGGAGGGCCACATGTAAAGGTCAGGAGGTCCGCATGCGGCCCCCGGGCCGTACTTTGAGTATTACTGATTTAGATAAACACGTATCAAAGTAAAAACTAAAGCAGCCCTGGCTTGATGACATAATTCGAGAAATAGCATTCACCCCTGTGGAGTCCATGAAAGAGTGGCTGAGGCAAGACCCAGGAAAACCTTAGGTGCCATAGCATTGGGTCTATAGCGCCACCAAGATGTGAATGAGGGAGACCAAAAGGACTACCAACGGAACCTCAGTAGAGGTGATGGTGCAACCCAAAAACACTTCAGGAAAGGGTCTATTTTGTACCCACAAGGTGGTGGAGGCAAGACCCAAAGAATAGGATACGTGAGTGGGTGTAGGAAGTCCCTGAGGTGCAGAGGTCACAGCTGTTACAACAGACACCTCAGTAACAGGCCCAAACATGGAAGCCACCAAAGGAAGACAGCCGCCCGTCCTTCACCTGGGCTGATCTCCCTGGGACCAGGAGTTAAACAGAGGAAGGCTCAGTATAAGGAGGGAGGCGAGAATACACTAGAAGATGGCCTCCGTGTAGCTCAGGGCCTGAGTCAGGGAGAGAAACAGATGGTCAGAGCCAACACAAGAGAGACGCTTGAAACACATGAAAATATGGCAGTATCAACCCAGAACCTAGTTCCCTCTCCGTTTGGCTTGTAAGGGCGGGGGTGAATGTAAAACAGCACACATACACAAACACAAATAGAGGTACACTATATGATGAGATATTATCAAAAACAAAGGAGCACTGTGAATGAGGTTTGAGATAAATGCATTATAAAATATAAAAGCAACAGGGGCACCATACAAATAAAATTGGTTTTCCGGAATAAATCAGTCTCCTCTAGACAGAGCAGAAGAGGAACCTTGAAGGACCCAACCACCCGAGAACGGTCCGCTGTGCCCTGGGCAGGTGGTCCATTCAAGGAGGGCCATAGAGTGGTATGAAGGCCCAGAAGAGGAAAAATCTGACCAGACCGGAGGTGAACTTCGGGTTGGGGGGAGAGGTGGGAACAAAGGATAGAATGTGATGGACAAATAAAGAGAGGAAGGATTTGCACAGACTCACACGGCTCCTGATCAAAGGCCGGAGCCAGGATGAGACGTGATTGGATAAAGATAAGGAATATGAACCAGCATGGGTTTAAGCATGTTAGTTTATGTCAAAATAATCTGCAGAGCTGCTTTAAGCCAGCAAAAAGCACCTGGATTCGGAAAATACAGTGGGTATTTTACTTACTTTGACTTCATAGCAACTTTTGTTATGGTTTGTTAAATGGTCCCTACTGCCAAATGAAGTTCCCATGCCACGCTACACATATTAGTACTTCTGAACTAGTCAGAAACCAGTGATCCATTTGTTAAAGGGACAGTATGTAGACGGTATGTTACTTGAGGCTCAATAAGCCAGTTTCTTTCTTTTCCTGTGGTAGGGCCGATTACAAGTGGAATACAATTTGTCTGGGTAATTCTGTAGGTCACAGTGTAGGAATAGTGCATATTCCACCAGGCTGAAACTGAGGTGCACTGGTGCGGCTGTGAGTGGATCCCAGTAGTTTTGAACATATGTGTAAATAAGGCAGGGCTGAGGTGCACTGGTGCTGCTGCGTGTGGATCCCAGGCTTGAACAGGTATATGCAATATCAGGCAGGGCTGAGGTGCACTGGTGTGGCTGTAATTGGATCCTAGTTTTGCACCGGTCTATGTGATATAAGGCATAGCTGAGGTGCAGAGGTGAGGCTGTGTGCGGATCTCAGTTTTGAACAGGTGAACTGACAGAGCTGACAGAGCTGATAGAGCCCGGGGCGGGGCCGAGCGTCCAGATCTCTCCAGGTCTCAACGGTGTGAAGTGCAGGGCGGCGGCGGCCCCAGACGAGAACGCGACCTGTGCAGTTACAGGCCCACCAACGACCTGCGGAGTAGAGGAGATCGGGGGATCGGACCGAGGTGGACCAGAGTGGGAGGAGAGAACCACTGACGGCGCTCCGAAGCGCCAGCGGCGCACCAGCACCGAAGCGGCTCGAGGCGCCGGAGAGGAGCCCCAGGATCTGGCGGACACCGAGGAAGGAGACAGACGGTTCGGGCGGCGGCCTCTGACAGAGGGACGGTGAGAGGGGCGCCTGGGTACGGGGAAGGGGGTGGTGGTGATTTGAGCGGTCAGCGCTGCCATTCCCCGCCCGGGTGACCCCCTCCAAGGAGCCCTGCGCCATCGAAGAGTGCCCACTCAACCATTTGTCTTACGCCTAGAGGGATTTTTGGCCCCTCTACACAGCCCACAAACTCGTCAGGTAACACGTGGGGCAACCCAAAACAAATACCCCTCCCGGGAAGGCGGAATAATTCCCGCCCCAAGACAAGGAAATGGCTTTCAAGAAACTGAGGTCACGAACCATTTTTATGAAACGAATGGGAACTGAAGAGGCAATTAGGAAGTCCACCAATAAAGCGGTGAAAAGTGGACGGATAATAAGGACCCCAGCAATAACCAACTATTTTTCCACACTTACCACCAATGACCTAATAGAAAGTCAACCGCTAATCGAAGGAATCAAACCCGAGATGAAGGAGGGTGGAGAAAACATATCGGGAGCCTCACAGTACCAAACAGGTGATCAAAACCTAACAAACCCAGAATTTGATCCTGAACAAAAAATCAGTCCATCAATAATAGAGGAATCCCCCATGGACTCCGACTTATTCGGCCCAATTACCTCTAGTCCATTAAACATCCAACGCAGTACTGACTGTAACAACTCATGTATAGAAATAATCGTCATGGAGGACGATAAGAAGCCCGAAACGCAAATAAGGCCTGAGGAGACACTTACCAGCATACTACAAAAATCCCTGGTTGATCTACTCACCAGACCTCCACTTGTTTAAATCTTCCAGCTTAACTAATCACAACACACCAGTGTCTAAGTCACTTCTCATCCTGCAAGAAATCTTAGAGTCTGTTCTTTCATTCTTAGGCCACATTCTGGAGAATTCAGATCAAACCCTAGATGTCCAAATAGGAATCCTAAAATTCCTAGTAGAAGAAAAAAGAAAAAAAGACCACACCGAGTCCATAACAACACAAGAAACCCCAGTAACTACTCAAGAGGCAACAAGCAATAACAACATCAACAACACGCTACAGGACCAGGGAAAAAGCGACATCGGTACTCAAACAAAAGGAACATCAAACAAGGGATCTCAGAATAACCACCAGGAGACAATCACATATTCTCTAAAGAAACTCTTCAGCGAAGACGCAATTAACGTTCACAACCAATATCCCATCTTTGCAAACACCAAAAACAACCCAACAACATCCAACTCGGTGACTGATCTAGAAAAGAAGGCTAACACCATTCTCGACGGAAAACAAGCGAGGGACACACAAAAAAACAAGAAGAATCAAGAAGGAGCCTGGAAAAAAAGAGGAAAACCGCAAAGAAGAATCAAAAAGAAGAAAGCGCGTAGACTCAAATTTCAAAAAGCAATAACCCCCCCTGCATCCCAGCACGAGGACGAAGACAGCACGAAAACACTGACTCCCATCAAGGGAACAAATCGAAACGCGGCAGCAAACGCAGACATAAACATTTTTCAACAAAATACCATTTTAAATCCAAGAGCCGAAAAATTTCACCCCAATCAAACAACCCCAGGGACAAGGGAGCCCTTCAAAGGGCCAGAAGATTATGACAAAAAAGCCCCATCCGGGGAAGAAACTCTGACAAAATATTTACAAATAACAGGGCTTTTTCCCACAGATAGTGTCCCACTAAATCGAGGTAGATTAGTCAATCTATTCCAACGTATTACTTCGTTACACACTTTAACAAGTAAAGAAATTGACTTAGTAATATTCCCAGATAAAGAAAACACCAAAACCGCGGTGGTAGTATTCTGGTCACCGGTGTTACCAGGGATCATTTTAAGAGAACAGGAAACCTTACAAAAATTTGGCTATGATCTGATCCCAACACAGGAAATCACAGTCAACAATCCGAAAAAATGGATTAAAGGAGCCTTATGGGTAAACCCCCATATTCACACCAAAAGTACCAATAGCACTGATGACTCAATAACTAACTCAAACCCAAATCAAAATCTAAGGATTTCAGTAAAGAACAGAGAAAGAGAAGTTTGGAGCCAAGACGCGGAAGCAAAGGAAGCAGCAAAAATACTTCAGTCATGGTCATGGATTTCTGAGTCACTGAACGGAGGGAAAAGTGCGAAGTATTCAACCCAGTCCGTTTAGCAACGGCCTTTCGATATCATCTTGGAACATGGCAGGGAAAACCATAGATAAAATGACGGAAGTCACAAAAAATCAACTGGATATACTGGCATTACAGGAAACCTGGTCATTAAAAACTTTTAACCAGGATGGTTATTTTGTTTACGACACCCCTGCACAGGAAGCCAAACGGGGACACGCAAAGGGAGGGATAGCTATCCTACTAAGGGATGAGTATCTCTGGGCCCAAGAGATTCTTGACACCAATTCTAAGCAATTCCAGTGTATAAAGATCAGGATGGAGACTCATTCCTCAGACCCACAAAAAGGTCTACTACTTTTTAACGTATATGGCCCCCCAGGATCAAAGAACGACATCCAATTTGAGGAAACCCTTGACGCCATTCAGCAAATAATCGAGGCCCAATCTTACCCACCATACCTTATCATGGGTGATCTCAACGGTAAAATATCAAATACCGAAATCTCCAACTGGGCGAACTGGTATAAAGATGAAGCTCTAGAAATACCGGTGCCGACATTCCCGATCAGAAGCAGGTCCGATAAAAGGGGGAAAATGCTACTAGGGTCACTTCCAACACTAAACGGAATTATATTGAACGGGAATGTGGAGGGAGACATCCCTGCATCCCACACAAGACAGGGAAATGGCACCCCTTCAATCCTAGATTACATGATCAGTAGCATGGAGGTGTTTGAGACCGCTTCACATCTTCGCACCTACTTCTCTGAAGAGAGTGACCATGCAATCCTGCTACTACACATGCAATGGAAAATAAGCACCTGCTCACCTAGTCAAATCATGTATAAACATAGCACAGTAGAGTCAAAAATAAACCAAAGACGGATCTACTGGAACTCAACCACGTTAGACAAAATAACAACCTTAATTGACACAAACCATCTTCTATCCATGGAATACTCCGCTGACCTAATAACGAACTTTGAATCCCTTATCGAGAATCTAAAGCAAGTCTTTCAAAACAAATTGCAACAAGCTGCACCAGTAATAAACAAAAACAGAAATTAAATCTTGAATTCTGCAACTGCAAAAAGACTAAACAAACTTATTAGAGCCCAATACGTGGACCGCACAATTCCAAGGCAGGCAGAAATTAATAAACTGAAAAATCAACTCAAGCGGGAAAGGCGTTGTCTAAAAAGAATAGCGCAGGACAAAAATTGGATCGATTTACAAATTGCGGCAAAAAGCGCAACCAACGATCATACTGGTCATTAATTGAAAAGGAAACCGGGACAAAAAAGGCCCTGCATTCCATCCCAGTCCCACCCCAAGACTGGGAAATCTACCTGACAGCTTTATACAAAGAAAACACGAGTATCGAAGCGGCCGAAAACACAGGGAACAATAGTGAAGGAAACAACGTTCCGATCGGACACGCTTCTCCGTTCTCAATAGAAATGCATATTCGAAAGGCGAGATCTACAGGAGCCTCCGGCCCAGACCAAATACCAATCAAGGTCCTACAGACAGACCCAAAGGGTTGGAGTAAGTTGCTCTCTCCCCTCTTTAACTACATCCTTAAAACAGGAATAGTGCCAAAATCCTGGAAGGGGAGTATTATAATACCGATCTTTAAAAAAGGATCAAGACATCAGGCTGGCAACTATCGCCAAATAGCATTACTAGATGCTACGGGGAAAATCTTTGCCGCTGAAGTGTTGGACCAACTCAAAAACTGGGCATTTTCACAGGATCTAATTCCCCTATATCAGGCTGGTTTCAGGCCAAAGCACTCGGTTATTGATAACATCGCGATATTACAAACAATCCTCGACAAATATGTAGTGGGAAAATCCCAACCGGTATATGCAGCCTTTATCGATTTTTCTACTGCATTTGATCGAGTAGACAGACCATCTCTCTGGAAAAAACTGAGGAAGCTAAGAATTCCCGAACAATTATTGAAAATCATAATTACACTACATTCGCACACGTGGTGCCAAGTGCAAATGGGGCGCGATAAGGGCCTGACCAACATAATTCCAACAGCAAATGGACTAAAGCAAGGGTGTCTCTTAGCCCCCTTGTTATTCTCACTATACCTTAGTGATTTGCCTCAGCATCTGCAACAAGTGCCCAGTCTGCCACCAAAGATCGCTGCCCAAAACGTTCACGTCCTCTTATACGCAGACGATATTGTAGTGTTAGATCTTACGCCCTTTGCTCTGCAAAGACTTTTAGACACTTTGAACAAATACGCTCAGGAAAACTTTTTAATTCCAAATCTCACAAAGACAAAAATAGTTTCCTTCTCAGGAAGAAAAAGAAGTACCAAATTTCGCTGGAGACTCGGCGCTGGAACAATAGAAGAGACAGACGAATACACCTACTTGGGTAGGATTTTTACTAAGACATTAAAAAACAATTCACATGTTAACAACCTGACAAAGAAATCTGAGGTACATGCTGGAGCCCTTCAAAGACTATACACGGCTTCAGGTAACAGACATTTTTCATCCCTTCTCAAAGTTTACAGTACAAAGATACCTCCAGTTCTATCATTTGCTTTGGAACACATCCCAATAAAACAGTGGTCATTTCTGGACCAAAAAGAAGGGAAGATATTGAGGAAAATGCTGAAGGTATCACAATCCATTCCAGTGCAAGCTCTCCGCCTCGAATTCTCAATCACCAGTTCATTTTCAAGAGCCATTGCAAACGTCATCAGGTGGGCATATAACCTGCTGCACGCAAAGGACGGAACCCTCCGCTCGCTGCTCAAGGCCGAGACCTTCGGCTGTGATGCTTCGAAACAAGTATTCCTCAGCAACATGTCCACCGCATTTAAACTAGCTGAGATCAATGTTAACCTGCTGCTTACATGGACTCCATCACAACTGAAACTATTTTTAAAATGTCTAACCCCCAGACTCAGTTACGATCTCGATTTTTCACACTGCGCCAAACTGTCTCTGTATAAAAACTTTGCGGAAACAATTGCACCTAAGCAAGTGCAACAATACATAGACTTTAATCTTTCGCACGGCGCTAGGAGAACCATCACCCTGTTACGGCTTGGCATTCTACCAACACTAACTCTAACATCAAGATGGAATTTAAATGGTTCTTCATTATGTAACCTCTGCTACGGAGGGGAGCAGGACATAGAACATCTTCTATTCACATGCCCAAATCCAAAACTAGTGGCAGCGAGGACAAAACATCTGAATCATATATATATTAACTGCCGTATCACTACTGTAAAGGACTTGATCATAGTATGTAAATATCCCCTCAACACATTAGTTTGTTTTAACTTTTATAAATTTTTAAAACCTTTTTTAGCTTTGTATTCGTATGAAATTCTAAAAGTATCTGTAATTGAACTTTATCGTATAAAATTTGTGGTCCTCAGTAGAGTACCAAAACAAATAAAATAAACTTGAAACTTGAACAGGTGTATGTAATAAAAGGCAGGGCTGAGGTGCACAGGTTAGGCTGTGTGCGGATCTCAGTTTTGAACAGGTGTATGTGATATAAGGCAGGGTTGAGGTGCACCGGTGGGGATGTATGTGGATCTCAGTTTTGAACAGGTGTATATGATATAAGGCAGGGTTGAGGTGCACCGGTGGGGATGTGTGCGGATCTCAGTTTTGAACAGGTGTATGTGATAAAAAGCAGGGTTGAGGTGCACCAGTGGGGATGTATGTGGATCTCAGTTTTGAACAGGTGTATGTGATATAAGGCAGGGTTGAGGTGCACCGGTGGTGATGTGTGTGGATCTCAGTTTTGAACAGGTGTATGTGAGAAAAGGCAGGGTTGAGGTGCACCAGTGGGGAAGTGTGTGGATCCCAGTTTTGAACAGGTGTGTATGTGATATAAGGCAGGAGTGAGGTGCACCATTGGGGCTGGGCGTGGATCCCAGTTTTTAACAGGACAGGGGTATGTGATATAAGGCAGGGCTGAGGTGCACCGGTGGGGCTGGGTGTAGATCCTGGTTTTGAACAGGGGTATGTGATATAAGGAAGGGCTGATGTGCACCGTTGGGGCAGGGCGTGGATGCCAGTTTTGAACAGGGGGTATGTGATATAAGGCAGGGCTGAGATGCACCGTTGGGGCTGGGTGTGGATTCCAGTTTTGAACAGGGGTATGTGATATAAGGCAGGGCTGTGGTGCACTGGTACGGCAGTGATTGGATCCTAGTTTTGAACAGGTCTATATGATATAAGGTATGGCTGAGGTGCACAGGTGAGGCTGTGCGCGTATCTCAGTTTTGAACAGGTGTATGTGATAAAAAGCAGGGTTGAGGTGCACCTGTGGTGATGTTTGCGGATCTCAGTTTTGAACAGGTGTATGTGATAAAAGGCAGGGTTGAGGTGCACCAGTGGGGATGTGTGTGGATCCCAGTTTTGAACAGGTTTTTGTGATATAAGGCAGGGCTGAGGTGCACAGGTGCGGCTGAGTGTGGATCCTAGTTTTGAACAGGTGTTTGTGATATAAGGCAGGGCTGAGGTGCACTAGTGCGGCAGTGATCGGATCCTAGTTTTGAACAGGTATATGTGATATAAGGCAGGGCTCTGGTGCACAGGTGCGGCTGAGTGTGGATCCTAGTTTTGAACAGGTGTTTGTGATATAACGCAGGGCTGAGGTGCACTAGTGCGGCAGTGATCGGATCCTAGTTTTGAACAGGTATATGTGATATAAGGCAGGACTCTGGTGCACAGGTGAGGCTGTGTGTGGGACCCAGTTTTGTGCAGGTGTATGCGATATAAGGCAGGAGTGAGGTGCACCGGTGGGGCTGGGCGTGGAGCCCAGTTTAAAACAGGGGTATGTGATATAAGGCAAGGTTGTGGTGCACTGGTGCAGCTGCGAGTAGATCCCAGTTTTGAACAGGTGTGCATTTGATATAAGGTTTTATACAGGTGTATATGTGCTAAAAAGAAGTGCTGATGTGCATCGGTGCGACTGTGTGTGAATCCCAGGCTTGAACATCAGGTTATAATTGGGGTGTGTTGGCAGAGCTGTGCGTGTTGAAGAGCAGGAATAGCAGGGGGCACATCAGGTGAGGTTTGAGCTGCCCTGGCAGAGCTGCATGCGAGTCTCAGTGGGCTATTGGAGAAGTGGAGAGTGGAGAAGTGTGGCTCAATGGTTAGAGCGGCAGACCCTGATGCAGAGGTCTAGCCCGGGACCAGGGTTCAATTCCCCGCCTCGGCGGGTCTGGGGCTCAAAATTCCACGGACCTGATAATTCTCGCCTCGGTGCCTATTCCAATCATGGAGTCTTACTCTGCAACTCTGGGCAATAGCTTGCTTAATCTCCACAATGGAGTGGACACCTCACAGGGAAAGCCAGGATGGGTTCCACAGCGGTATTCGTACAAGCGCCTTGAGACCCTTGCGGGTGAGTAGTGCGCTATACAAGTATCAATTTTTTACTATTAGTAGGTTGTGCTGCAGGGCAAGGGTGACCTACACCAGCAGGGCCAATGTCGGATTGGTAAGGCGGACACTCGGGCAATGGCCAAGGGGGCGGTACCAAGTTCCAGCTGTGGGCCACTTTTTTGGGCAGCCTGGGCTGTATCTGTGATGTTTGGATGCCGCCAGCAGCCCAGTGGGTGCATGAGTTGTCTTTCTAGAGGGAGATGGGCCTCTATTACCTCCCTTTTACCAACGGGGCAGAGGTGTCACTCCTTTTCTCTCACTGGGTTTGGCCCATTAGTGTATGCAGATTGAGTGGGGTAGGGAGCCTGAGCCGAATTGGCCTCACTCGTATTCAGGTGTGGTTCACCAGTGTGAACTAATCTATGCCTTTATTTTATCTAAGTGGATTTATCAAAACATGCCTCTGTCAGAGACCTCACCTTCTTTTTTCCTTAAAACTTCCCTTGAAGCAGTGTTTTGCGAAAGGCAAAATGCAAATGTGGGCACTTTTTTTCTTTTTTTAAAGCAGATTTATATAGCGCGAACTCGACCCGAAGGTATTGGAGCGCTTTACATAAGCACCGGTTCCGTTACACAAGGACACATTCATTCAGGCACCGGGAGATTAATCGATTTGCCCGAGGCTCGAACCTTGGTTTCCAGCACCATTGCCTTCGGTCTTAGCCTCTCTTCTCTTTTACCTCTGCATTACCCACCCTTCCCCTCTCTCGTCTGCCCCCACTGTTTCCTCTTCTAAACCACCTTCTTCCCTTCCTGCTCTCCCGCCTGATCCTTCCCTCCTGCAGATCCTTACCTCTTTGCCACCTTCCATTCCTTTCCTCACGACTGCCTACTCACTCACCCTTCTGCCTCTCTACCAGCCCTCCTGAACATATCTTACTTACCACGCTCTCTCCCGCCCCCCTCCTTCCATTTTTCCAGGCGCCCAGGTCATGAGAGCGCAATGAGAGGTCATGAGAGCGCGCATAGGTACTGAACGCGCATGCGCAGTGCGTGGAGAGCAGGTTCGGGCTTGGTCGGGTGGATGGCAAGGACAGCGGAACGCAACTAACAGCCTCTGCCCTGTAGGTGGCGGTGTGGTACCTCGGTGTCGCGTGCAACCCTTTATGTTTGGACATTTCTCTGTAAATATTGATTTCTGGAGAGACAGACCCATGAAGGGGGACTGTCTACTCACCTCCCCACCCCACATACCCGAATCCAGGCGATATAAGAACAACAGAGCTCCAGGTACTGGTGGACGCACGGTGCGAAACTGTAACTGGGCTAAAACAACAGTAGTAATTTGATGGCAAATACTATTATTATTTTTTGAGGGTGAAGGGAGGGGCAATGACAAGTTAGAAGAAAAAACGTGGAGGGTATGTAAAAGGGACGTGACCTGTGTAATTAAGGGTGTGGCTTTCACATGTACACTACATTTCTCAGATTCCCATACACTGCCACCCGACTGGTATTTTGGTGGCTCTCTGAGCTTTCTGATGGGGCATCCAGATATATTATAAAACAAATACACCACCTAAAACTAGCCAGGACAGTTGGCTTTGTTAGTGGTTGTTAGCTGTTTAAGGTACATGAGTAACAATGATGATGTAAATAATTAATAAACAGTTAATTGTGAGACCGTGACTCAAACATTACTGAGACTGTGACTCAAACATTACTGAGGCCTGTGGAAGGGCTGGTAGTCTTCACAGTGCCTCAACTGCTCCCTTTATGTTAACCCCATGTTAGGCAGGCATGGCCCTTTTGTCTCTACATTTACTTCAGCTGCATATCTCACACCTCATCTTCTTTTTCAGCGCTCTCCTCTCTCCTGAATGCACGTCCTCACATCTCCTTCACTCCGTCTCCCAAACACACACAACGCACCCACTCACCTGTAAGCACTGCCTTTTCTTATACTTTCACCTTGTCAATATTTTGACAACTGCTTACTGTAGGAGAGTAGGGTCTGCTTCCTATGGTCACCCCCACTTTTTGCTGTGATTCTCTGGTTTTTCGAATTTAGTGTGGCTGTGGGCCTGCTAATCAGACCCACAGCCCAACTGTTCTCTCTCTAAATTGATACATTGTACTTTAAGTACATACCTAATTGGGAATTGGGTGACGTTTGCGAGCCCCTGTATAGTGTACCATAGGTACCCTGGGCATAGGTGCAGGGCATAGGTGCATCCAAGGCCTACCAGGGGCTTCAGCATGTATTATGCCACCCCTGGCTGGCCATCCAAACTGACACCACAGGCTGATCACTCAGCTTGGGCAAGGTGGTGTAATCACCCCATGCTTAGATATAGTATACCTATATCTACCCTTATATATAGACACATATGTACCTATAAGCCACTCCTATGGCAGGCCTTCACAATCCTGAAGGCAGAGTGCTTGGTTTTATGTGAGAGGGTGCTCTAGCATGAGCTGAGCCCTTCTGCAGCTTTCGGAACCATGTCCTTATAGCTGTTCTATGATATAGCCATACCATATACTCTTAAGTGCATTATAATCCTCGTGGTAAATGCGAACTTTGGTTTGGCTTTATCAAAACATGTCGTGTAAGGTGTCAAACACTTTGGAATACTACCCCCCGTGAGTTCTGGCGGCGGGGGTAGCATTGGATATATGATCTTACAACGCGATCAAAAAGATCGCGGTACACCACAACTTGCACTGTAGGGTGCTGGACTTAGGAATAGTAAGATTTACTATTCCAATTCCAGTCTACGTAGAGTAGTGAATGTGTTGGAATCGTAAATCTACTATTCCTTAGTCTAGAGCGCCCTCCAGCGCAAGTCGTGGTAACGACTTGCATTGTAAAAGACGCGTCGTAATGGCACCGCGGTGTTTTGACCGTGTTGTGAAGGATGTTTAAGGGGGAGAAGACATGTAGTTACTGCTTTACCCGGTTAAAGTTAAACAGAGCCTCAGCATCACAAAATGGATGCTGCTGCCACAGACACGAGTCAGACCTCCTGCAGCTGGACGAAACTCCAGCAAGAGAGAGGCCTGGACAATAGGTTTCCTGTCGAAGGAGGTGCTAGCACCTCCCCAGACAGCCTGTAGTGTATTGGGGCAGGGTGGGCTCAATGGAAAGATGCTTTTCCAGACACTGCCTGGGGCACACAAGGTGCTCCATGCATAGCCCGGTTCAAACCAGTTGCTGGGGCACTCCAGCCCCAGCTCTGGCGCGAAACTGGACAAAGAGAAAGGGGTGTAACCACCCCCTTCTCAGGGTCCACCCATAGGATGGACCTAGCAGGTAATCCAGCCCCTTAAATTAGTATAAAGATAGGAGCTGCGTCTAGAGACATTAGATTATCTTGGACTGAAACTCTGAAACTGAACTCTTGGACCTTCGACGTTCTATACCGACTAGAAGACTGAAGACATTTCCCTTGTGGTCAAGGAGTGACCACCCTGTGCAAAGAGGCACCACCAGTAACTTGCTGGTTTGCTTTGTCGACGCTCCTGTCGGATCCCGCAGACTCAGCGACTCAGGAACTAGACTTCCAGACTTCTCCGACTCCGATCGACATCCACAGCAAAGCTGAGAACCGTGGCGGACACGAGAGACGTGGGACCGGACACCCTGGACTACCGGCTCTTTGCTAAACCGTGCAGCTTCAGAGGCACCCTCGAAGATGTGCATTGGGGTTTGAGAAGCCCCAGACCCGAGTGCCATTTGCACCAAAGCTCAGCCCTCCACACTCCACGAGTGCCGCGTGGAGTGTGGAGGGCTGAGCTTCGGTGCAAATGGCGCTCGAGTCTGGGGCTTCTCAAACCCCAATGCACTTGCTCTTGCATCTCAGCTCGATGCGTCTTTCCGGTTGCTAGCCCGTTGGCTAGTTAGCCCTCCGAAGAGTTTCATGTGAAACTACACTGCTTGCCTGGTTGCTCCGGGCTTGCCCCAGCTTCCCTGCGAAAGAGAAGCTCCCCAGACCTTGCTGGTCTGACCTGAAGCCAATCTTCCCTTCCTGCGTGGATTGCGTTTGCCAAGGCTTGTTGGGTCCAATCTTGATACCGACACCGCAGTCAACTAGATCCTTTGTGGGACAGCTCGAATCCAGCTCCTGGTTGTCGTTGACGCCTCCTGGTTCTCGTGACTGCAGAGACTAGCTTCACCTCTTCACCTGATTGCATCTCGACATCGTCTGGTTCCTTCCTGGTTCCTTCCTGATCACTGGCTAGTGACCCAGACTCTGTCCCCTCTGCTTTCAGGTTCTTCTCACCTTCGATCCACCCTTGAATCCACCCGGACACTTTTCTCCTGGTCGCCTGCAGCACTTCTTTGCAGCTCTACATAGTAAACAGCGACGAAATCCCCAACACGAAAGAACACCTATGCACCCGGTTTCCCTGGGTGAGCTAACTCGAGTACTCAGGTTCTCCCATGGGTGTTGACTTTCGAAGTGTCCTAGTTTAAAAGGGTTTTACCGTAGTCCATCCGGAAGTGTCCTTTATCTACTACTTTGTTACGTTCCCATTATAACTCTATGGTAACTCGCGACTGTGTTTAGACACTGCACGCGTCTCCCGTGGGCCTCCTACTTCCAATCCTTTGGTTGTCCAGTGTAGCCCGAGCTATTCCATAGGCTCTAGGCCTATTCACCATTCCTGAAGTGGTTCTTATAGCACTTACTTAGTATATGGTTCGTGAGGCCCCTAGGGCAGAATTGTATTTGTGCAACTTAAAGTATGCTTAATGAGTGACTTGTAATGTATCTCGATCTCTGACCTCATAAAGAGTTCAGAGGGTTTGTGTTAGTAATAAATACATATATATTTTATATATACCTTGTGTGGTGTCCTTTCATTTGGTATTCAAGGGATTATAATTGGTAAAACAGCCTGCTTCACATGCTCTCTGAAGTTTTAGACTAAGACTGCTGGTCCATGCTACCACTAGGATAGCTGATCTATAAGGTTGACTTTACAACCACCATCATAAGGGTCGTTTAGACTGGTGCAAGGTGCCCACTAGAATAGTGGACATGATATACCAGGTTAACTTCTCACACTTACCTCCTTCACACACATTAGCACCGAATTGAAACTGGAGTATGTGACTATTGCTCTGCAGAGAGGCCAAGGATGGGATGAGCCTGTAGTCTGAGCCCCTTTCTGACCCACTGGCAAGCACTGGGAGAAACTCGCACTGCATTCAGCCTCAGCTGCAGAGCGCCCAATCGTATTCTGTAATAAACACCAGGAGGCGACTTAGTTCAAAATAAGAAATATACTACAGTAATATGCTACACGAAAAATAAATACAGAAACACAACAGGCTTAGGGAATTCAAGAATAAATAAAATGTGAAATTTAAACAGGATCTAAATTGCCTGATTACTTTAGCGGCTTTTACATTCATAGTGTTAAGGACATGAATGAATGTAATGTCTGTTTTTAGTTACTCTTGAGACTGCAAACTGGAGGGACCCCAGCCTACTTAAAGCCGGGGGAGGGGGCTCCAGAAAGGGGAGACATTGGACTCTCTCACATAGGCTAACCATGGCCTCGAACGAACACAAGAAAGTGGAATCCATGGAGGTGAGATACCAGACATGGGAGCAACAGTCACATTGGAGGAGGGCAAACAATACGGAGACGGGAGTAAGAAGCTGGCGCTCAAACCTAGACAGTTGACAGAACAATGACTTTAAGTTTAAGATAGTCTTAATTACATCTATGGCCCAGCCTACAACCAGGCCGGAAAATTGCAATCCATGTGCCAACCACTGTTTGTGCAAGGATCAAATTAATAAGTTGGGCAGTTTACAGTACATAGTAATTAGTGGGTGTTATAAAATCCGCACTTCCGCAATTTTCTCCTGGTACATATTGGCAGGTCAAAGTACCCTATATTTACTTGGGCAAAACACATGGAAAGTCCCAGACATGCACATTGTGGTGCAAATGTGCATGTTATGTCCTTGTTTGAATGGATTAACTTGTAATAGGTGATATTTATTGCACCCAATTTATAGCGAACTCTGGAGTGTCTGATTTTTTAGGATATGATAAATATTGCATCCCCTCTTAGGCACTGGTAAACAGTGCATGTTCTCAGACACTCCAGAAGCAGTGGCGGCTGGCAGGGAACGGAGGTGGCGGAGGACAAAATATAATAAATAAAAAAACGTACCTCCTCACAGCCGCCGGCCGCTGTCTCTCCTCCGTCGTTGCTTAGACCCGGAAGGCGAAAGCACACAATCTCCCCCTATGCCAATCACAATGCTGCAATGCAGCATTGTGACTGGTCTGAGCGCCATGGTTTGGCGCTCAGACGGGGACTGGGAGCATGTCATGTTCCCCACCAGGCTGTCTATTTCAGCCTGGTGGGGCACACGCAAAGTGTGCTAGACTGTTTGGCCCAAGATGGCCGACCAAACTGTCATGCGCACTTGGAGTGTGCAAATCACTCCTCCCAGGCAGTGACATCTGTCCCGCCCACCCTAACCCATCCCTGTAGCTACAAAAAAATAATATGATAATAATTATGCTATTACCATTTTAATTTTCTTTTTTCCTGCTCTGAGAGCAGTAGGGCGACACTTCTCCACCTTAGTGGAGGAGCCGCCCCTGTCCAAAAGAGATCAATCCAGAGCGGATGAAATTGATCAAGTTCCCTCCTCCAGCTCACATGCACAAAGAGAGCATCCAGAAACCAGAATGCAACAAAAGAACAGCAACAAATCCAGGAACGGAACAGAATGGGTTTGTTTACAAATCATGACAGATCACATGAAAAAGAACACAGAAGCATGCATCAGATTTTGGAAACAGTAATAAGGGCAGAAACATTTGCAGAGGATTCCCCAGTCCTTGCCTCTGAGACACAGGATGACAATATATTAAAACATGCATTCACTGCACTGCTATGTATGTAAATAAAACCGGACAGATGGGTCGGCTAATCCACTTTGCTTTCCTCAGAACGGGTCTTATCAATTAGAGGATAATCTGGTTAACACACTCATTTAACCATGTGTGCTAGGGTGATAGGCAGCGATCCAGATCCTTTGAATTCCTGGAATGCGTGAGAGTCGAACATATGTAGATATGGTCAGCTAAGATCGTTATTTAAAAGCAAAACAGTTCCATAACTTTAATAAAGGCTATTTTATCTGTACTGTACTAGTTAGGCATCAAAAAAACAACCAAAATGATTTTTGTGCAACGCTCTATTATGTTTAGGCCAGGGTGTGAAATTCCGCTCTACTCGCGGAGTTAGCAGAGTTTTTCCCAAAACGCACTCCGCGTAGCGTCCGGAGTTCCAAAAATTTTGTCCTCACTTGCCAACGTTAAATTGGCGAGCGCGAGTGAGAAAAATCTTACTCCACACCACCTCCCTGTGAGATTTTTTTAAGCTGGCAGTCGTGGGTGGTTGTTACCGCTCACACTGAGAAAACTTCCGTTCGCATTGAGGAAGCTGCCACTCGAGTAGAACATCTACTCAAGCGGCAGAAAGAAGCAACGCCCTCTTGTGCTACGTGTGGTGCCTTTCGTGCTGATTTTACAGCGCAGTACAAACACCCAGTGTTAAAAATCAGCTCAAATGGTGTGACCTAACACACTCCACCGCTTGCAGAACTCCGCGTAGTGCTGCAGTTTTTTGGTCACTTCGCATAGGTCTGCGTAGCTTAACTCCACCCAGGACGGCCTTATTTGTTTTGAATTCTTATGATTTACATATATTGAGCTAGTGCCGTTCATGGCGCACTTACTGTTTTATGTTTGTACTTTGAGGTACTTTGGATCTGTCTCCTTCAGCCATTGGCTTAGTTTGCTCTGGAACCAACAGCCACTGAGACAATGTCAGTCACATCTTGGTCAGCCCACAGGATTATTTTAGTCTCAACTTCTTTTTTATTGGCTGTTTGGATGTGACCTTCCTCTGCAACTGGAATGCATTTGGGACTAACTTACATTTGAAACCATTTGGAGGGCGGCACTGCAGCATTGAGAAGCAAGCACTGGCAAAAGCATCTAAAAAAGAAACAAGCATTGCCAAAGACTGTAAGTATCACCTTTTGGGGTCTACTGCCTTTGCGCCAGTCGGTTTTAGGCAAGCTACACAGCATTCTCGATACATGGCTAAAGAATTAAAAAAAAAATTTGAAGCAGCTGCCCACGTCATTTTGTAGACGGGTGCACCACGCACCTACAAAATAATGTTTTTTTTGTTTATTAGTTACCGATCCGAGTTTGATCTGTAAGTAAAAAGAAAAAATAGTATAAAACTATGTGGGGGCTGAAGCAACACAGAGAGTGCAGGTGGGAGAAAAGGGAACTGGCAAGAGAACAATATGGACCTGGCAAGGAGAAGTACACAAGCTGGAAAGAACACCACATAGTGGAAACCCATGCACTCTCCTGGAGTGCTTAAAGAAAAAAAAATTGTGCTTGAAAAGCAAGCAGTTTCAGGACAAAAGTAGTGCATTACCCATCGGGCAGACAAACAAAAGAAAAGAAATGAAAGCCCAAGCTAATGAATAAGAAGCAAGCAAAGGACAATAAAGCCAGCCAATGGTAAGCATTAGGCAGGCTCTGAGCCCACTGTAAGATAATAATACGTCTCGCAAAAGACAACGTATGCAGTGTCTGTATGGTAGGGTTTGTAGGAAAGTGGGTTTCTGTTGCAGTAACCCCCCCACACACACTTTTCCCCATATTTCTGATGCACTTTGACTTGATGTGCCCTGGGTCCCTGCCAATCAGATTCCCAGGGCCTATGTTCTTTCCCAAAACTGTACATTTGTACCCACAATTGACACCTCTCTGGCCACATGTAAGTCCCCTGTAAAAGGTACCAAAGGCACTGTGATCAGAGAAGGCCTCTAAGGGCTGCAGCCCTTAGGGGCCCTGCACCTTAACGCCCACACACTGCCATTGCAGGCTGCTTGTTTTGTTGCAGAGAAATGTGAAGAGTCGACATGGCACACAGCCCTTTGTGCCATGCCTACCCCCCACTGCCTATGGTATAGATTAGTCACCCCTCTAGCTGGGTGCACTATACCACTGTTGATGGTACAGTTGCATGTGAACTGTACCCCTACAGTGTCTAAGTCCATTCTTAGACATTGTAAGCACAGTAAAGACATAAAGAGGATATGGTCTGGGAGTTTGTAATTATGAACTCCACAGCACCATCATTGCTTTACTGAATTCTGGGACGTTTGGTAGCAAACTTCTCAGCATAATAACCCCACATTGATGTAAGTGTGAGATTTATTATACAAAGCACTCAGAGGGCATCTTAGAGATGCCCCCTGAAAAACAACCAGTCTCTGGTGGGTTTTCTGACTGGTAAACACCAACCTGCCACCACGAGACAAGTTGCTGTGCCCTTGGGGTGGGAACCTTTGCTCCCTGAGCCCAGAAACACAGCCTTTACTGGGTGGAGGTGTTCACACCAACCTCAGGTCAGGAAGAGCCAACTGTGGCCGGGTTGCTTCAAAGGCCTTGCCGCCTTTGCAGCGCGAGCCCCAGCCTCTCCCACTATCAAGAGCAGGCCCCCTTCCTGTCACACCCCCTTTTTGGCGGGAAGACAGGCGGGAAAAATGATAACAGCAAAGAAGGTGTGCCCAACTCTGCCAACCCCACATCTCAGGTAGGGGAGGCGAGGTGAAGCTCACTCTTCAGAGCCTGCCATCTTGCAGATGGCAGGCACTCTCCAATCCAGTTTACGGATTGTGCGCACTCCCCAAAAGTGGGGTGAGCACACCAAGGGTGTTGTCACCCTAATGTCAGTAGCCCATTGCTACTACCTCAAGACCTCTAACACGCCCCCTAAATGCAGTATTTAGGGGGCACCCCTGAACCTAGGAGGCAGATTCCAGCAACCTACGAAGAAGAAGAATGGAAGAAGTCGCACAGCAGAGGAGACTACAGAGAAGAACTGACTTGGTCCCAGCCCTACTGGCCTGTCTGTGGTTTCCAGAGATCCTGCGCCAAAAGTCGACCTATCATCCTGCAGCCAGTGACCTCCAACAGCCCTGGGAGGACTGACAGCCTTCAACAAAGGCCGGACCGCCTTCGATTAGCAGCTGTGTTTAAAAGAATCTCCAAAGACACCTGGAACCACCACTGCACCCGTCGCCGATGGCCTGAGTCCAGTTGGCCCACCAGTCCCAGGGAGGTCCCCCAGCGCTTCAGAGTCCGAGTCCACCGTGGGTTGACCCCTCCAGGATTCCCCGACGTCACTTGCAGCCTCTGAACGGAGACCCCCCCAACTGCGAGTGGCCTGGTAAGGTGAAATCCAACTTCAAAAGGCACCCCTGCATCCGGCCGCCCTGCACCCAGGAGAAGGTGACCTGAGGTGCACCTAAGACCCCGAGCCCTCCAACTTACCTGCCCCGATATTGGTTTCTCGCCCGTATGACTTCGTGGACCGAGCCTGAAGCCAAAATCGGCAACCCCCATAGGATTGCATTGGGCTCCTGACCCCTCCTTAGCACCTTGCACACATCCGCCCCTGCACCGCTTTTGGTTTGGACATGGTGCTGATCTGGGACCCCCTTTGCCCTAACCTTAACCATAGGAGCTTGGTTCTCAAAACCGAGTGGCCTGCCCATGAGCAGCCCCCAACCAAGGTGCCCCCTAGCCCCTTTGGCTAACATTGGCATACTGTACTCTGCACCCAGCCGCCCTAGTGCCGCTGGTGGTGCAATATGAGTACCTACCTGGACCTTGGGGAATCTTAGTCCTAACCCCCAAAACTCCCACTTGTAAGATGTTTACTTACCTGTAAAACTGGTAACCATTTTTTTCCCATAGGAACCTATATTATGAGATTTTGGGCCTAAAATGTTCTAAGTGTTGAACTGTTGTTTTGTATGGGAATAACAATAACTATAATTCAAGCAAGAAAAGTCTTACTTACAGTGTATCGTAAGATCCTTCGGTATGGTCTCTAGACATACCACCCCCAGTACTCAATGTAATCAAAAAATATCCTAAAAGTAATTACGGTGTAATTGAGACTGCTTTTTAAAAAGATTCCAACCTGTAACAATTGCAAATCCATCCTCATTTGCATTTCTGCATAAAGGTTTACAATTGAAAGTATATTTACCTACCTGTACTAAGTCCAGCTTGGTTCTAAAAATAAAATACAAATAAACCTTTTTTATACTTACCCAATTGGTCTGGATTCTGTCTCTGAGTGTGTGTAATCATTCCTTGAGTGAGTGAATACAATAAATGCTTAACACACCCACTGGATAATCCTAACTGCTTGCCCACACTACCACAAAGAGAGCTGTTAGTACTTACCTAATTTAGCCTCTGCTATACCTCTGGGGACTCCCTGGACTCTGTGCACACTATACCTTACTTTGGTAGAGTATATACAGAGAAAGATTACTACATGGTTGTTTTATTTTTGTAGTATGCACATTTCAGATGCTTTTGTCAACGCTAAAGTAGCAATTGTTTCTGCAGCATCCATCTTTCAGATGCTTTTATCTGCATTTTAATGCAATAGGTTTGGTCTAAATATGGCATATGGACGTCTGAGCACCACGCACTACACACGGCAAACCTGTTGGCTTTGTTGACCTTTGTTATCACTTGCCAACCTACTCTGGCTAGGTTACTAGATTGAAATAAGTGCCCCACTGTCAGTCAACTTAAGTAATTTGTTTAATCAACTGTGTGTATATATATTAACACACAGAGTTGAGGCCTCAACTAAAAGAAAGTCTGATTAAAAAAAATATTTGGTTAGGCTATTTTTGAGTCTACTTTCCAGCTTAAGTTGTTCTAGGCCACCAATCGAACAGAAGGCGGTTTTCCGCCCGTGGCATCGAGCTATATGGTGTTATCACTTACTCAGGGGCCATTACAGAACTTAGGGCTTGATTCTGCGGTGGGGCCCAACAGAAAATCTGATTTGAGTAGGGAAATCTAGATCCATAGGAGATGGCATTGCAAAAAAATTTCTACTTTACCCTAAGGAGGAGGAAAATTCACCTGATGCAGTCTTCTTCGTAATAAGTCAAAATCAGGCTTCTCTCGCACACTTTTATCGCTTATTCTTTTAAATCCAGCCTCCACTCCACTCTTGATTTCATTAAGAGCATCATTTTCATTATATGTGCATCTGTATATCCTGCTGACTGTAATAACATTTGTCAATTTGTTTTAATAGCGGCTTAAAACACTACTGCAAACTTAGCAATATTACACCAGTACATGTATTTGAAACGCACTGTTCACAATACTGAGCACACGTTGTTGTATATCTAAGGTGTTTCGCCTTGCAGGGCTACACAATTGAGAGTGTGGGAGAAAAAGTCAAACACAATACAGATGTTTTGTGAGAGAGGGGTGAGAGTAAGAGAGGGGCATTAGATAGTTTGGACTCCACCTCTTCTTCCTTCTCTCTCACTCTTTGTCCCTCTCTGAAAGGGAGAGAGGGGCAGACATGAAGTGAAAGAAAAACAACAGCAGATCAGATGGGGGAGCAAAAGCTTTAGACGAAGGGACAGTCTTGGACAGATGGCTAAAGGACAGGGAATCCCTTATCGGTGTGCTCTTCAGGATTATCCTGGGGGCTCCCTCCTACCTCCCTACTCGCCACAACACTCAGTCACACACGTAGTCTCTCCCCCCGCCCATGAAAGCTACTTATCATCTGTGAGCCTGTGCATGCAGGCTCAGCAAATGTGTCTGAGCTGCAAACTGGAGGGAAGGCTGTACTGAGAGCTTTCACCTCTGAGGCCTGCAGTGAAAGAGCACATGAGAAGTGACCGCTGGCCCCTACTAGAGAGGGCCACCAACTCCAACATACAGCATCCTGAAGGGATAATCGATCCAATGCTTCTTCGATATATACTGGATTTGGATTAAACACCAACCCTGGCAAAGACTTCCCTTGCAACAGAACCAGGAGAGCCCGAGGGGTCAGAGCGAAGGTCAGGATGGGCATGCGGGCCACCTGGGGACCATCTTAAGACCAGAAAGTGCAAATTGAAGAACTACAGAGGACCTAAAGCAGGCGCACTGAAGAAGTAAAACTCGCCTCCCAATCAGGTGCAGGATTTTCAGCAAACGAAACCTCGAAATGCAAGTCAACATTAGTTTCCGGTATCCAGGATAGACCTACTAAATCGTGCATTTTCAACCTGAAGGGACACTTGGTGTGATCTTGGGGCATTCAGCTTTCCACTTGGATCAAACACTGGTTCTGCAAGCTGTGATTTATATACACCTTGGCCAACCACAGACTTCAGCCTGGTTCTCTCAGCGTTGTAACCGACCACGCCTTGTGGGCACCTCTCATGGGCTTCACAGACCCAGGAAATGCAGCGGCTGCGATGGTGGTCCCGCCCCCGGACGGTGGCTGGGGCTGGATGGTATTGCTGGGCTGCTTCATCATCACTGGCTTCTCTTACGCCTTCCCCAAGGCGGTTAGCGTTTACTTCAAGGAGCTGATGCGCGACTTTGGTGTGGGGTACAGCGACACGGCGTGGATCTCATCCATCATGTTGGCCATGCTCTACGGCACAGGTGAGGCGCAAAACCCATCCCAGGGTCCACGACCCAGCCCGTGACATTGGGTCCCACCAGCACCAACAGTTATACTCACATTGTAAACAGAGAAGGGCTTGTACTCACTATCCAACAACATCTGTTCCCTAATGAGAAGCTCTCTCCCATGAAAAGCACTGAAGACCCTGCTGAGAAGTGTAGGTGTTGTACTGGCCAAATTTAAGAAGTACAGGCATTCAGTACCTGCACATTTAAAGCACTGGTGATGCTTTTCATGTATGGTGCTAGGTGGGGCCAGGCCCAGCCTCTCAAGGGCATGCCTGGGTGGCTGTTAACTCTGGGAACAGTAATTGGGCACTGGACAGAAATCCCTGCTTAGGACCAGCCTCTCCTGTGCAAGAAGCATCCATCCCAAGCCAGGCCTTCATTTCTCAAAACGAAATGAAGGAGCTTTTGTGTTTATCCAAAGATTGGCCAACATATACATATGTGGGCGGTGTTTGACATCAAGACCTTGGCGAACGTTGGCCTAGGCCTGCGGCGAACATTTCCTTATGAATTTATTTCCTGGCACAATAAGGAATGGTGGCAAATGTTGAAAAGAGGGGGTGGAAGTTGTCGAAACTTTCAGAAATGAGACATCTGTGTCTGAAAGGAGGCGCCCGTTAACAACAAACGGCCGACCTTTGCAGGTGTGACCTGAAGGTCACAGGTTCGAATCCTAGCAGGGTGAAGTCACATCCATTGAGCACCCTTAAACCTGGTGATAGTAATACTTGTGACATGTATCTATACGAAATGCTTTAACAAGCGCTATGTTAAAAGGTTAGTAAAATGAGCTTGTGGGGGTCGTACAGTTTCTCTCTATGCTGAATACAAAAGATGCCGGCCGTTTCTTACTTCACAAAAGCCTAACCCTACAGCAAAAACAATCGACTTAACGTGCATGAGTTTAATTCCAGGCCAGCGTTTAAATATAAGATTTCACAACAGTAAAAGAAAAAAAAGTATTCCTCCTTTTTGACCTGAAATGTTGGAGGGTGTGATCTCATGGGTTGGTAACAAGACTTGTATCATATGATGTGAGCTTGTACCTAATGCTATAATGCTTCTAGGAGCTATTCTAAGTTTTAAGTTAGACTTGTACTTCCACCCTCCTAATAACTGGGAATACGTTTCTGCGTGGCACTCAAGTAACCCCGGGTAAGGAGATGCGATAGGTGTCTTATGGTACCCAAAGGGAGGTACTCCAGCGTACGCAGACCATCACTTACTCCCAGGGCGCCGAGAAGGGTCAATCTGAGTGTCAGGTACCCTAGGGCAGAGGGATATCTAGCCATGGGCGGATGTGTACTCTGAGAAGTAGATACCCCAGAGCAGGAAGAGGTTATACCTTCACCAGGCACACGGAGGCTAAGTGCCCCCGGGGCACCTAGCTGGGCAGATGCTCCTAGAGGTCTAGTAAGGTGGCTACACCAGGCCACGAGTAGGCGAGACCAGATCACCAAGCAGGTACCTCTTTGTACCTCAAGGCACTGAGGGTGTGCTGTACTCACAGGTCGTCCAGAGGGCAGCTGCCCTCATTGAATCCAGGGGACAGGTAACCCAGGGCATCTGAAATATGAGGAACCATCTGGAGCACTGGTAGGGCAAGAGCCCCGGCACACAGAGGCGAGTGGCACTAGGGGAAGAGAGGCATGGGTATCTTCAGTACACTGAGATCAAGAGTCACAGAGAGGTTCTATACGCCCCGGGCACGCAAGCAGCAGGTGCCCTACAGACACTACCCCTGGAGTATCAAGAGACTCCAGTACCACTGGGCACTAAGATTGGAATATCCTAGGAGTCCGGGAAGGAAAGGTACTCGCAGGCACTGAGACCCACCTAAAGTACTATCCTGGGCCACTGCAAACGGCAACCTGACGGGCCAGTGTCTATATCACCTACAATGACTTATAAGTTGGTGGAGGGTGGCAGTGAGGGAATCTGAGGAGGAGGTAATGGGGTGGTGGGAACTACAGAGAAATGAGGGGCACTGGTGGAGGGTGGGAGTTAGGGAATCCGATGAGGGGGTCATGGGGTGGGGGAGAACTACAGAGAGATGAGGGGCACTGGTGCAGGGTGGCAGTGAGGGAATCTGAGGAAGAGGTCATGGGGTGTGGGGAGCTACGGAGAGATGAGAGGCACTGGTGGAGGGTGTTAGTTAGGGAGTCTGAGGAAGAGGCCATGAGGAGGAGTGGCTACGGAGCGATGAGGGGCGCTGGTGGAGGGTGGCAGTAAGGGAATCTGAGGAGGAGGTTTTGGGGTGTGGGGGAGCTACGGAGAGATGAGGGGCACAGATGGAGGGTGTTAGTTAGGCAGTCTGAGGAAGAGGCCATGAGGAGGAGTGGATACGGAGCGATGAGGGGCGCTGGTGGAGGGTGGCAGTAAGGGAATCCGATGAGGGGGTCATGGGGTGTGGGGGAGTTACGGAGAGATGAGGGGCACTGGTGGAGGGTGTTAGTTAGGGAATCTGAGGAGGAGGCTGTCGTATACTCGACGGTCAGTAATCACTCGGGACACAGTTTGGGTAGGTGCACAGATGCTTCTTTATTTCGGTTGCTCATCAGTCTGTCATGGCACGTCTGTCCTCGTCCTGCTGCATAATGCCCTTTCCTGTCCCCCGACAGGAAGTGGTGTCCGGTGACCTGGTCACCACCCTGTGACCCACAGGGTCCTAGTGTCCAGCGTCTATCGTCATCTGTCCTGGTCATCACATCTCCCCCCTTGTTACAACAAATGCTTTCCCCATGCACAAGTCCTTGCCCACACTGTAGGACGCCTGTGAGGCAGTGCGGGGGGGGGGGGGAAGGGGGAAGGGGGAAGGGGGAAGGGGGAAGAGAGAGAGAGAGAGAGAGAGAGAGAGAGCGAGAGAGAGAGCGAGAGAGCGAGAGAGAGCGAGAGAGAGCGAGAGAGAGCGAGAGAGAGCGAGAGAGAGCGAGAGAGAGAGAGAGAGAGAGAGAGAGAGAGAGAGAGAGAGAGAGAGAGAGAGAGAGAGAGAGCTCTACATTTCTTCTAGCAGTCTCTTTGTCTTCTTGCATTCTCTTCTTGGTCTTTGTTCTCCGCTCTGGTCCTCCACCTTCTTCTTTGTGTGTTGTCACTTCTCCGTTTGTTCCTTGCTCTCTTTCCTCCACTTCCGCTGTTGTTATTGCTCTTTCTTCTTCTTCCATTTTGAGCTCCTTGAAATGTGAGCTGTTTCTTGTTATCTTCCGATTGTCTGAGGCCGCGGTCACCATTGACCCTTTTACTCCAGTTACTACCAGCGGCTCCTTTGAAAAAGGGCTGTCGGATTTTCTTTGCTGTGTTTGCTTCACTATTACTATGTCTCCTTCTTTTAGTTGGTGTTCAGCTGCATGTCTCTTTTTGTCAGCATATTCCTTCATTTTCTTTTTCTCTTTGGTATCTCTTTCTGCGATTTCTTGTCTGTTAGTGTCTGCTGTGGCTTCTCTCTGTGGTAGCCTCGTCTTGCTTGTTCTTCCTAGCACCAGTTCTGCTGGGCATTTGCCCGTGGTGCTGTGAGGGGTGTTCCTATAGTCTCGTAGTACTTGACACAGCGCTTGTCCAATGGAGATCTGTGTCAATTATGCTCGCTGGATGGCCCTTTTGATGGTCCCCATAAATCTTTCTGCCATTCCGTTGGCTTGTGGCCACAGTGGGGTTATTTTCCTGTGTTTGATCCCCAGGTAGTCCATGAACCTGCGGAACTCTTCTCCTGAAAATGGAGGGCCATTGTCTGTTTTCAGTGTTTGTGGTGAGCCCCAGGCAGCAAATATGTCGTCCAGCACTGGTAAAGTTGCGTTTGCCGATGTCACTTCCCTCACTATTGGAAATCTTGAAAATTCGTCAATGACTACCAACAGGTATTTTCCAGTCTCCAGTGGCCCATAGAAGTCTGCCGCTAGTTCAGTCCATACTGCCAATGGCAGTTCCGACATCCTCAGCGGTGTGGGCTTACTGGATGATCCTGTTACTTGACAGGTGGGACATTGTGACACTTCTTCCTCTACCATGCTGTCTAGTCCTGGGAACCACACCCTTTCTCTCAGCATCTTCTTTGTCGCTACTATTCCTCTATGCGACTCGTGTGCTATCTTAACTGTTCTTTTCCGTAGTCGAAGTGGTATTACAATCCTTGAACCTCTCATCAGAACTCCGTTCTCTGTCTCCGACAATTCTTCGCCTATCTTTTTGAACGCCAATAGTTCTTCTTTGTCAACTCCTTCTTCTGTGATGGTGTTGTTATTAATGTGTCTCCATCTCTGTAGCCTCACTATCGTTCCTATTGTCTTCATGGTCGGATCTCTTTTTGTCTCTTGTTCCAGTTCTTCACTTGTTATTGACGCTGGAGTGTTTTGTTTCACTATGAAATTGAGGTATTCTTCTGCCATTGTGGTACTATTACTCCGGTGCGGGAGCGGGTGTCGCGACATGTAGTCTGCTGGATTTTGGTCTTTGCCTGGTTTGTGTATTATTTTGAAGTTATAGTCCATCAACCTTATTCCCCACCTTTCTATTCTCGGTGGTATTTTCGCCTTTGGGTTGCCATAGATAGTCACTAGCGCTTGGTGGTCTGTCACTATTGTGAACGGTTTTCCATATATGAACATGTGGTAGTGCTCACATGCCCATACCACCGCCAAGCTCTCCTTTTCTGGTTGAGAGTAGGCTCTCTCAACATCGGATAGGCTTTTGCTTCCGTATGCTACTATTTGTCGAGGTGAGTCTTTCCCAGGTTTGTGTTGTGCTAGTATTGCGCCCAGGCCTACCGGGCTGGCGTCTACTGTTAGTTCTGTGCATAGGTTTGGGTCAAAGTATGCTAGGTGGTCGACTGCTGTCACTGAGGCTCTTATCTCTTCAAACGCTTTTGTGCACTCTGTGGTCCATTCAAATGGCTGCCCCTGTTTTGTCAGTTCTCTCAAGGGTGTGCTCACTGTCGCGAAGTCTTTTATGTACCTCGCGCAGTAGCTGGCAAGGCCAAGAAACGAGCGCACGTCGGCGGCGTTTTTAGGTTCACTCGCTTTTTCGAGCGTGTCTATCTTACTCTTGTCAGGCCTCATTCCTTTCCGTGAGAATATGTGTCCAAAAAACACTAGTTCTTCTCTCCCCAGCTCGCATTTCTTCTCGTTTACTGTCAGGCCCACCTCTACTAGCCGTGAACATACTTCCCTCAGTGCCGTGTCATGCTCCCCGTCTGACTTCCCAAAGACCAGGATGTCATCACTGTAGTTTAGACTGTTCGTTATCGGTCTTATTATCTGCCTGATCGTTTCTTGGAATATTTCTGCTGCTGAGGATATTCCAAAACTCAGCCTTTTGTAGCGAAACAGTCCAAGGTGCGTTGAGAAGGTCGTTATGTATCTGGATTGTTCATCTAGCTCCAATTGATGATATCCCTTGCACAGGTCTAGTTTGGAAAATGTTCTCATTCCTGTCAGGCAGCTTATCATGTCATCCAGGTGTGGCCCTGGGTGCCTTTCTCTTTCGATGGCTGTGTTCGGTATTCTCATGTCCACGCAGATCCTTATTTGTGTAGTGTCTTTCTTTGGTACAGCCACTATTGGGGACACCCATGGCGTTGGTCCTTCTGCAGGCTCAATGATGTCCTGGGCCAGTAACGCCTTTATTTCTTCCTCTACTTGAGGTTGTAGATGTATTGGTACCCTTCGGTGGTGCTGTGCAACTGGCCTGACAGCCTCATTTATGTGTAATGTTATTTGTTTTCCTTTAAGTTTTCCTAGGCCTTCCGTTATCTTCGGGAACTCCTGTAGTATGCTCTCTTTTTCCGACATGTGATACATCATTTTCAGTAGTCCCATTACTTTTGCTGTTACGTTGCTTAGTAGACATGGTGCTGGAATGTCCCCTCGTAACACATGTATTTCTTCTACGACAGTTTTGCCGTTGTGCGTCATGGTGTCCGTGAATTTTCCCATGTTAGTTACAGGATTTTGCGCACCCCATGTAAATACTCTTACACTTGATGGTTGTAGCGGCGGCTTCTTCTTCATCTTGTCGTATTCAGTGGCACACATGATGTTGCACGTGGCTCCGCTGTCCAGTACAAATTTTGTTTGATGTGACCCTACTTCAATTGTCACCCAGTCCGTCTTCTTTATTGACTTCCTGTCTATTAGCCTGATATGTTCTTCTTCATGCCCTTCATCCGTGGTCATGAGATATAGTCGTTCTACTTTTCTTGTTATGTCTTCCTCTTCTTCTTCTGATTCCCCCGACGAGCTCCTCTCCGTCGCGTCCATGTGCCTTACATGTTTAGTTGTTGTTGTTCTTGGTTTTCCTGGCCTGCCACGTTCACTTTTGAATTGTCCACCTTGGCACATAGTGGCAAAGTGATTGCTTCTGTTGCATTTTCTGCACGTTTGGCCAAATGCTGGGCATGGACCTCGGTGAGGGAATTCCAGGCCGCATCTGTAGCATTGGGAACTTTGTTTCTTCGCCGCTTGTTCCTTGTGTCCTCCTTTCCAGTTCCCTTTTCTGCCGGTGTCTGTCATCCTATGGATTTGTTCTCCCTTTCGATCCATCTGCTTCGCTTGTGTCATCGCTCTTGCTTCTGCCCTCGCAAGGTCAAGAATTTTCTCCAAGGTGATCGGTTCTTTTAGCAGTCTTGTGCGAAATTCCGTGTCCCGGCACCCTTCTATCAGTTTGAGACGAAGTGCCTGTTCGTTGTTGTACTTTTCAAATTCGCAATATGCTACTAGCTTTCTCAGCCTCGTTGCGAAGTCATCCATTGACTCTTCCGGCTGTTGGTATGCCATGTGGAAAGAATATCTCTCAAAATCGACGTTTCTTTGCGGGTCAAACTTGGCCGTCAGACACTTTTTTAATTTGTCATAGGTTTCTAATTCACTCGGTGGTAGTGTTATGAGGAGGTCCTCCACCTCATCCCCCACTAAGTTTAGCAGTAGATCCAACTTCTTCTCATTTACAACGTCAGTCGCCTTCAGGTATCGTTCAAATTTTATGATCCACTTTTCCCACCGGATGCCCACTTGTGGCTCCGATACGACGAAAGGCACTGGTCTGCGGAAGTGTGCATTCTGCGATTTCATGTCTGGCATGTTCTTTAGACTCTTTTATTTCTTGGTATTTCTTTTGATACCTCCTTTATTCTGTCTTTATTATTCTTCTTTGTGTGGTGACACTTTTGTCCCCTTCCTTTTTTTTTTTTGATTTCTTACAGTCTTTCTTTTATTTTCTCTCTTTGTTTACTCTTTATTTTCTGTGCTTTGTCTTTGTCTGCGCTTTTATGTCCTTTTTCTTTGTAATCGGCGCTTTTCCTTCGTTTTTCGATCTTTTCCTGACTTTCAGATGGCCGCCCAACTTTCCTGCTTCCTTATTGGCCCTCGCGCCTGACTTTAAGATGGCCGCCGAGACTCTCGCGAGACTTCTTGGCCAATCCGGGCGCTGCCTGACTTCAAGATGGCCGCCGCGCTTATTCTTCTTTTTGATTGGCTCCCACGCCTGGCCCCAATATGGCCGCCGAGACTCTCGCGAGAGCTCGCGCTGGCTTTGGGCTCTTCAAACTTCGCGCTCTTCGCGCTAGCGCTTAGCGCTTACCGGCTTTACTGTTCTTTTCTTTTGCGGCGGTCGGGGTAGGCTCCCACGTCGCTGCTGATGGCTGGACGGCGCTTCACTCTTCCCTCTTCTTCTTGGCCGCAACGCGATCCAGGGTGGGCTCCTGGTTTTAAAATCGCGATTTCTGGATTCCTGCACGCAGGGACCGGATCCGTCCTTCGTCGCCAGATGTCGTATACTCGACGGTCAGTAATCACTCGGGACACAGTTTGGGTAGGTGCACAGATGCTTCTTTATTTCGGTTGCTCATCAGTCTGTCATGGCACGTCTGTCCTCGTCCTCGTCCTGCTGCATAATGCCCTTTCCTGTCCCCCGACAGGAAGTGGTGTCTGGTGACCTGGTCACCACCCTGTGACCCACAGGGTCCTAGTGTCCAGCGTCTATCGTCATCTGTCCTGGTCATCACAGAGGCCATGAGGGGAGTGGCTACAGAGCGATGAGGGGCGCTGGTGGAGGGTGGCAGTAAGGGAATCTGAGGAGGAGGTTTTGGGGTGTGGGGGAGCTACGGAGAGATGAGGGGCCCAGATGGAGGGTGGTAGTTAGGGAGTCTGAGGAAGAGGCCATGAGGAGGAGTGGCTACGGAGCGATGAGGGGCACTGGTGGAGGGTGTTAGTTAGGGAGTCTGAGGAAGAGGTCATGGGGTGTGGGGAGCTACGGAGAGATGAGGGGCACTGGTGGAGGGTGTTAGTTAGGGAGTCTGAGGAGGAGGCCATGAGGGGAGTGGCTATGGAGCGATGAGGGGCGCTGGTGGAAGGTGGCAGTAAGGGAATCTGAGGAGGAGGTTTTGGGGTGTGGGGGAGCTACGGAGAGATGAGGGGCACTGGTGGAGGGTGTTAGTTAGGGAGACTGAGGAGGCCATGAGGGGGAGTGGCTACGGAGCGATGAGGGGCGCTGGTGGAGGGTGGCAGTAAGGGAATCTGAGGAGGAGGTTTTGGGGTGTGGGGGAGCTACGGAGAGATGAGGGGCACTGGTGGAGGGTGTTAGTTAGGGAGTCTGAGGAAGAGGCCATGAGGAGGAGTGGCTACGGAGCGATGAGGGGCGCTGGTGGAGGGTGGCAGTAAGGGAATCCGATGAGGGGGTCATGGGGTGTGGGGGAGTTACGGAGAGATGAGGGGCACTGGTGGAGGGTGTTAGTTAGGGAATCTGAGGAGGAGGCCATGAGGGGAGTGGCTACGGAGCGATGAGGGGCGCTGGTGGAGGGTGGCAGTAAGGGAATCTGAGGAGGAGGTTTTGGGGTGTGGGGGAGCTACGGAGAGATGAGGGGCACAGATGGAGGGTGGTAGTTAGGGAGTCTGAGGAGGAGTGGCAAGGGAGAAATGAAGGGCACTGTTGAAGAGTGGTAGTTGAGTTATCTACTGTGAAAGAGGTAAAAAAAGATGTCAAAAAGACTTTTGCTCCAGCACTAAAGCTGGCCGATTAGGACAACTGTGGAGCATACTTTAACATGCATGCTAATTACATTTACTGCTATATTCAATGTTTCAAGTTTGAAAGTAATTTTACTATTGTTTTTTACTGGGAATAATGAAAGTGGAACTGAATGGTGGCTGATATGGTCAGCTGTGAGATAAGGTGTAATTTAGAGGGGTGGTAGAAAAGTGGATAATCAAGCCTGTAAGGGAGTGCGCCGCAGAGTCAGGGGTCAGGTGGAGGTAGTAGTGAAGAGGGTTTCTCCCTGAAGGCTCGCACAGAGGGAGCCCGAGTAGTGTCATTTGCTTGATACTCCCACCTTAGAAACCTCCTCTTCCCATTAAAGGGACATTACATGGAAGAAAAGCACTTTTTGAGAGTGATAACATTTAGAAAGAGACTTGGAAAAGAGTGCGTTTTACTGTGCCTTGTAAGACTAAGGAGAGAAAGGAGGGCCCAGAAGCAGGCCTGGCTAGATATATAAGCAATAAATCGGGCCACCCACCCAAATAAATATTCCTGGAGCCGGGCCTACTGGTAACCCTGGGGCATCGAGAGGCAGGAACTTGTAGGTTACCCAGTGGGCAGGTGCCCCAGAGGCACAAGGAAAGTCCAGTTCCCTTGGTACTACCGGAGGAGTATGTATCCCTGCGGTTACCATCCATATGATAGAGGGTTCCTCTAAGACTTCCACTGAGGATCCTGGCGCCCAAGTGTGCCTCCTTGCACACCAGTATGAGCGATCTACATGTCTTCTCACATGCAGCATGGGAACATGTACCTGCAGCACTTTCCCTGCCCATGATGGCGGGCGTGGCCTATGCAGGTGGCTGGCTCACCTAGCACCTCCATATTGTTATATTGATGAGAGTATTTCCCTCGGAATGAACACGAGGAGGTGCTTTAGGTTGGTGGTCAGCAAGCTCCCTGACATGCTTTCAATGGTCCCTCTCCTAGGCTTGAAGGGTAGGGCTGTTTTGATATGTTTTTGGAGAAGAAATAAGGACTCCCTGTTTATGAACTCCTCACTTTCTTTGGCCTGCCTGACAAGGGTGGCAGTTTTCAGTAGTACAGGTGCAGGTATTGTATGCAGGTAAAATAAAACTACGTTAGTTGTGTTGGTAGACATTGTTCTCTCCTGCATTCCATATCTTGTGAAAACAAAGCAGCCCCCTTCCACATGAGCCAGCCGAAACGTTCATGTAGCTGACTGGCGCTGCCACATAACCTCCCCTCTGGCACAAGGGCCGGACTGGGACCCAAAACCGGCCCTGGCAAAGTGCTCGGCCGGCCCCTCCCGGGTGGGTGGGGGGGGGTTGGAGGTGCGACCGCATCCTTTGCCAGGGCCGGTTTTCGCCCGATTTTATTACAGGACCGTACAAAAACGGCTCCCAGGGGCCCAAAACTGGCCCCCACCCATGCGGCCCACCGGGGGATTGCCCGGTGCCCGCAACGGCCAGTCCGGGCCTGATGGAGAGCACGGGCGTCCACAGACATTTTTTCAAGGGGGCTGCATCATTTTAACATTATCGTTCCTCTGCCCCTTTTTGACAATGTCAAAGGGCAGGGGCATAGTCATTAAAGGGCAAGTGAAAAATCCGGGGCAGGGGAGGGGATGGCCCCCTTACCCTCCCCCGCAGACACCCATGATTGTGAGGTGGAAAGTACCAGGCTTTGCCATTAGTGCATAGATCTAGGATAGTGGCTACGACACCTACCTTCAGGAGCCTTTAGGCCTGATACGATCATCAGTAGAGTGTGGGCATGTGAAGTACAACACCCTTGTTCCAAAAGAAATGAGAGGACATCCAGTTGTAGTGATAAGTGTACAGTGGAGTACTGGTCGATAGCCCATCCCAGACCTGCACGGCCCCTGCCATTGCCTATATTCAAACATTTGAGACAAATGAGTTTCAATTTTCTGACCTACGAGTAGATGACCAGAATATGCACTAGATGTTAATCTATAATAGATTCAAGTTTGTTATCAGACCATCTCTTTTTATATGGCTCCTACAACCTCCGTGGATGTAGATACCTGAAGGCACCGCACCCAGTTTGAATCAGAGAATCTCCGTCTGATGCAGTTACCAAGAAAACAAGCACTTACCTCTATTTTTCCACCGTGGGTATCATCAGCAAACTCAGAAACAGTAAAATACATCGGCATTTATGTTTCTGCACAATTCATTATTTTTACATCCCTTTTTTAAGAGACAAAAAGCTATGTCCCTTCAGTATTATTGGTTCTGATGACTTTTGTGTTCCCGCTGCAGATTCTACACCTTTGACTCTTTTGGGTAGATGCATCATTGTTGCCGTCTGCGATTCCTAAATTGCGAAAATTAAGGAATCGCAATTTAGAAATCGCAAACGGCAATGCATGAACAATTCGCATTTATTCTTGCGATTCGGTATTTTTCCTTAATTGCGATTCACAATTTGCGAATCGCAATTAAGGAAAACCCTTCCCATTGACTCCTATGGGCCAAAAGGCCCATAGGAATTAATGGGAAGGCAATCACATTTTGCGAATTTCAAATTGCAATTCGCAAAATGTGAATATAATTTCAAGGGTGCAGGGGGGGTCCAAAGAACCCCTCCCTGCACCCCTGAAATGTAACTTTAAATAAAAAAATACACACACACATGCCCCAAGGGTATGTGTGTGTGTAAATTCAAACTTCCAAAAATGCAATTTGTGCATATTTGATAGTTTTAGGTAAATTAGCATGAAGTTCAATTTCATGCTATTTTACCCCTTCCAAACTGCGAATTCGCAATTTAAAAATAATCATGCATTGCATTTAAGAAATCTCTAATTGCGATTTCTTAAATGCAATCGCAATTTTAGAAATCGCAACATGGTTGCGATTCCTAAAATTGCGAAATGCATGATGCATTCCAAATTAGTCAATTGCATTCGCAAACGGCCGAAAAATGCGATTCGCACCGTTTGCGAATGCAATTCTGTTTGATGCATCTAGGCATTTATCTTTGCAAACTTCCCAGCTACACGAGGCACAGTTAGAGTTTGACAATGGCCTGTCACAGTGACATCTTGTCCATAAATGGTGTCCCTTTTAGTTTCCAGCCTTTTACTCTGAGAAGATCCAAAATATGCTAAAGGAGGGGGTGAATGATGAAGAATGTGTAGAGATAACGAAGTATGCATTATAACCAGCGCCATTGAAGGGATGCAACTTTTATTCGTTTAATATATTCTATTACCTCTATGTATTCTTTAGCTTTAAAAGATCCCCCTGCAATATCTAGTAATTTAGATCGAAGATTCCTTATAGTAAAAAATATAGGAGATCTTCCTGACAGCATGCCGAATACCTGGTCTTTCAAACAAAGCATCAGTCACAGCGTCTGACTCCAGGCAACCATGTTTCACAAAACTGAGACAGAAACGCCAATTGGTGGTCTACAAATTTCCAGCAAAAGCTCCCCTCTTAAGAAAGCAGCAGTGACTGCTTTACTGCTGCTAGAATGTGCTGATATTTTACAAGGTGGACTTCGGTTGCTGCCTCAAAGAACCCCCTAACGCAGGGCACTGTTGTGCTTAATATCAGCTTTTTGTAATGAACACACCTTTGGAATCACTTCCATAAGTTACTCAAGGGCTGTGGATCAAATTTAGGAAATGACCGCGCAGGGCAGCATGTCGCGTCACCTTGCTGCGCTAAGTGATAGGGAAAGGGCAGGAATGCGATGTACTTATTAATATATTGCGCAATCCTGTCATTTCCCAGCGCTGCAAACAAATCCACGAGCCAATATCTTAACTCTTCAAGACTTCAGACCACAAACCACACAGTGGAGAAGGCTCCTCTTACATGAAGACATCTGATGCCTGAGCGCATCTGCTTCAAAACTGCTATCACCCATCAGATGATCAGCTTGACAGTAGCTAGCGCCTGGCAGGGGTAGTGGACAGCATTCCCGGTGGGTGGATGAGAGGGGGCATTGGGGCAAATGATATAACATTTCATGATGGTGGAGGAAGCGTGGATGGTCCTTGGGCCAGGAGGAGATGGTTCAAATGCAGGGGCGGCTCCTCTGCAAGGGAGCGTGGCCCCACTGCTTTTTAGCAGTGCCTAAAAGAAAAAATAGAATGATAACAATACAATCAATTTCTTTTATTTTTCTCTGCTGAAGCCAGGTTTGGGCAGGCAGGCATTGGCTGTTGTCGCAGTCAGTAGGGAAGGAGTGGTGAGCGCACTTAAGCGTGCACGAAGATTTGGCCGGACGTCTTGGGCTGGCCAAACAGTCATGCGCACTTAGCAAGTTCTCCACCCACTGTATTGCACAGCCTGGGTGGGGAAAATGCACAGGCTCCTACACCGCTCAGACCAATCACAACGCTGCAGTCATGATGGTAACAGCAGCGGTGGGATTGGCTACAGGAGTCTGGGAGCCTGTGTGCTTTCGGTTCACAGAAGGAGAGGAAGAAGGAGAGCCGACCGGCAGGTAAGTAATCTTTTATTTTTTAACACCCTCACCCTCCTCCACAGCCTGGGAGCAGCCACCACTGTTCAAACGTAGTAACAAAAGGAGTATATATATCAATCCTATACATAGGTTAAAACACAGTAGAATTCAATGGCTAATTTACAAAGAGGTATTTATGCTTAAAGCATTAGGCTAACAGTATAAAGTTATTGCGTAAAATAGGGGCTGAAGTTCTCCTAAAGCATTAAAAAAATATACCAGAGAATATCCCAATTCCTTTACTATAGAAATGGTTATGGCCCCTTTGAGAGAAATAAGGGCTCTCAAATGGCTTGCTTAAACTTCATCAACTTGCAACAATCTTGTTTCATGGTCTGCTGGAATCATCAGATGTTTGTGTGGAGGGTCTAAATCAATGTTTTTGCTTCAATTGTGTAATTGGATGTGCTTGGTTTGGTGTGCATTCTCAAACTCCAATCAGCCACCAGTCATTTTGAGAAATACCGTTATTTTGCTGCACAAGTTTCAAAATCTCTTCATTAAAGAGGTATCTTGTACTATAGCTGACAGCAGGCCGCTCTATTTTAGCTTCCAAAGCATCTCTCTTTATTTTGGTCTGATTGGGAATGTATATGTTGCCATCCATTCTCTTTAACAGTCTTTCCAGTATGTTTGCTGCACATATGAGCTGATAATCTCTCTATCTCTCTTAACAGTTCCTTAACAACAGATTTGCCCTTATGCCACGGCAGCCTCTTTTCAATTCCAGCCATTATAAAGCCTGGTCATGAATACAGAATGCCATTAAAACGCTGATTTGCGGTATCTAAAAGGAAGCTAAAAAATAGGGTGACCAACTGGCATGGGTGCAAATTCAGGACAGTGAGTGCAAAAATTTAGGAAAAAGGGGCAAAATTCTGGACAAAAATTCAGGTCAGAAGGACAGAATTCAGGACGAAAATTCGGGACAAAAGTTACGTTTTGCATACATATCAGAGGAAGTTGCGCAATAGGGCATAAGTAGATCGACAGCCAACACAAGCACAAGTCAAAATAAGTTTATTTTAGGTTGAGAGACCCTTGCACTCACTGTAAAACTGTTGTGTATGCAAGGGAAACACACCTGCGTGTGCATATTAAATAAAAAAGTGAAGAAAAAGATCAAAGCAAAGGCTTCTCAGATCTTACATGTCCCCCCCCCTCCCCCACTGAAAAAAATCGCTGGATCCGAATTGCTGTTACTGGGCAGAGAGGCCCATTAGCATTCTGTACGTGATAATTGGCCAACATACAGAATGATAAAGGGCCTGATAGCAGTCTGTGCCAGGTCGGGGAGGGGCTGCTGCAGGCCACAGATCACAGCAGGAGCGTGAGCTGGCCCCTGCAGTGAGAGTTACAAGCTGCTTGTAGGGGGCAGCTCACGCCAATGTCTGAAATTACGGACAAAAGGTGTCTGTGGAAGAAACCCTTATGGACAATGGACAAGAGGCCCAAATTACGGGCAGTCTGTGAAATTTACGGACGGTTGGTCACCCTACTAAAACACCCTAAAAACAGGGCTTAATTTGTAATAAAATACATGTCGGGCCCTCGAAAGGAGGCACTCACAGTGCCCCTGCCGGTGCTGCCAAAACTATTAACCCTCACACTCAAAGGTGTGACAATACCAGGCGCTCGAAGCTGTAAGAATCTCTTGGGCGGCAGGTAGGAGTCATTTTTAATGTATAATTAGTAATAAACATCTGTTGCTGTGCTCATCTCTAAATTAGACACCATGTGTCGGACTGTCATATGTACCAGTGTTGACAATTAAGTGCTGGTGCGGAGCACAGGAAACCACCGGTTCAAATTAAGTACTGCCTGTAAGATATCGAAATCTATACCTTTAAGTATTAATTTATCTTAAATGAATATCCTAAAAACAAAAGAATGACCACACACAACTGTAGGGCTAAAGCAAGCACAGGTTTGAAGCCTCTGCTACAATCTTGTCCCTCTTTTAATACCCGAAAAGATGCACCGTGGAAAAGCATTGCTCATACTGCTGCATGGCAAACTGAGAGGTAGGGGCACATTTTGAGCATGTAGTTATAAGAATGGAATCAGTATCTTTGACAATCTAGTGTCATAAGCAAGGACCTGCCTGCCCACCAAATTTCTTAAATAATCCGGCCATCTGACTCCAGGGGGCATTCTGTATGCCACATGTATCTGAGCCTCCCTTAACGAGATTGAATTAGAATATGCAGAACAGTTTACCTCACCAGGAAAGGTGCAAGGATGTTCAGACTTCCAGGCAAAATTTGTTTTGAGGCTGGGGTGCTCCTCCTCCACCTACAAAACAGCATTTTTTCAGATGTCTTCTTGTAGTTATGGATGTATCGAAACTGAATCTGGCATCTTACACCACCTGCAAGTCAAATAGTATTCTCTTGAATTATTTAGTTGTATCCAGCTAGCGTTTGCCCTTTAAGGTACCACATCCCTCCAAGGAGAAGACATCATGTAACATTATCAAACAACAAGAAAATATTTTTAAAATAATGGATGCAGAAAAACAAACTGCAAAGCAGCACCACGGAGGCATGTAGAACCCAATGCAAATGCTTCAGCCTTGTTATTTTACTCCAATAAACACGGCTTACCCATGCGGCAAGTGACTGGTAAAATCCAACTGGCACAGCCAAAGCACAGCACAAAACACAAAACACACTGATATATCTCCAGGAGCGAAGGTAGACTGCAGAGAAGATCCTATATAGATACACAGTGTACATTGAACACTTAGTCATGGCTTTTTAGTCAACAGCATGTGCATTCAGGAGCTTGTCCAGAAACAATTTGGGGATAGGATGTAGCCTAACGGTTAGGGCGGTCGATCTCTAATCTGGGGAACTGGGTTTGAGTCTCGGCAAGGACGCTCAACATCCTGTGATTCTGGGCAAATAACTTAATCTCCCCGTGCCTACAAGAAATTAATATGTCCTTGTGTAACACAACCGGTGCTCATGTAAAATGTTCTGATACCGTCGGGTCAAGTTCGCACTATACAAAGCTACGAAAAAAATAATAATCATTTGTCTGCCTTTGGCCATCCCTAGTGAACTCAAGACCACCCTGGACCCACTCAGACATCCATGGACCAGCTCTAATAGATTATCAGTATCCCCTCAGAGATCTTAATGCCAGCTGGCTTTCAGACACCCCTAGTTGGCATTAAGAAACCTCGAAAGAAACCCTGGGTCTAGGAATCAGATGAATGCTAATGGGGCATCCACTTTATAGGACGGTTTCCCTCACCCATACGAAGATGCCACGCTTCATCATAGGGTAACCCCCTTGCACTATGAGCCTAGAACCAGTGCAGGCTACAAACCCCTCTCTGAGAGGGAGGAGCTCAGGGATGTTTTATTTTGTCTGACAGAAGTACACTAATTTCCTTAAGTGAAATAGGTGTGGTGAGGGGCACAAAGCTAAACATAAATGTGAATTAAAACTAGTTCAGAGGTACCCAATCTGTTTTATTCAGGCGTCCCCAGACAAGGATTAAAAACAAGCTATAACAGGAGGGGATTGAACTTGTCATAGGGGTTCAAATTTGCCATAGGTCGACACGTTTCAGTCTAGTACCATCGAAAGAGGTGTGCGGGCATTCTTCGGGACCTTGTGGTTGTTACTACCATGTGTGTGTAACCAATTTGTGGTGTCTGACAAAAGAAATTATTAAATACAAAACTAGTGGTTGGAGTGGGAACAATCGGTCAGTGATCCATTGTTCTGAATTGTCTGAAAAGAGACAACATGTTTCGAAAGTCAAACATATCGTGTGAAAGAGGAAACAACCATAGCATTCACACAAAAAGGGTTTTAACAGTAATATCTTGGAACCCATAATAGTTAGCATAGGTTTCTGGGGACCAATACATCAAAAAGGCTAAATATAATCAATTGGGATGTATTACCTTACCTGCAAAAGTCAGGCAACCTATCCCAACTTAACCTTGGCGCAAACACTCAAGGTGGCAACGGGTTCTACAAGATTAAGACAATAGATGCACGTCAAAAACTCGAGAGACAAACTCATTATAAACCATACAACAATAGGTTTGTTTCATGTCTGAAACAAGGGGTAGGTAAACTTGATGTATCCAAATCAGTGAACCTAAGACACTGCATGTTAACATAGTAGTCAGTACCCTGAGTATCTAAGGTATAACTGAATCGGTGTTGTAAAAAAATAGGTAGTATCTAGAGTGTAGCTGACTTGATCTTGAATAACAAACACATCAGCAGGAAAAACCTATACGACAGAAGCTGAGGATATGTGCTTATTTTCACTAATGTGGCTTAGGCATATTGTAATATACCCAAACACTGGTTGCTGATTTTGTTTTTGTGGTTTCTTTTGCCCGAATCGGAGTATGCAAGTAAGTGAACCAGGGGTCATGTTAGATGCCGGGGGAATTTTCACCTGGTTGCTGGTGCCTGCTGCCTACATCGACAGACATAACAAAGCATCAAAGAATGCCCTGGTTTCCAGAACGCGACCGTAGGCTTAAGGTGAAAACATCTGACCAATGGTTTTTATTAATTAATGTTGACACGCGAGCAGCAGGGGCGGCTGGTGACATTTGAAAGTGGTGAGGCGTAAAAGTTCAGGATGAGCGGCATGTAGCGAGCCTTCTAATTACACTTCCACCACATCCATCCATCCTGAATCCATGACATCCATCCATCCTGCATCAATGACATTCATCCATCCATCCTGCATCCATGATTCATCCATCCATCCTGCATCTATGACATTCATCCATCCATCATCAATGATATTCATCCATCCATCCTGCATCCATGATTTATCCATCCATCCTGCATCTATGACATTCATCCATCCATCCTGAATCCATGATATTCATCCATCCATCCTGCATCTATGACATTCATCCATCCATCCTGAATCCATGATTCATCCATCCATCCTGAATCCATGACATTCATCCATCCATCCTGCATCTATGACATTCATCCATCTATCCTGCATCCATGACATCCATCCATCCATCCTGCATCCATGACATTCATCCATCCATCCTGCATCCATGACATTACTCCATCCATCCTGCATCTATGACATTCATCCATCCATCCTGAATTCATTCATCCATCCATCCTGCAACAATGACATTCATCCATCCATCCTGCATCCATGATTCATCCATCCATCTATCCATCCATCCTGAATCAATGACATTCATCCATCCTGAATCCATGACATTCATCCATCCATCCTGAATCAATGACATTCATCCATCCATCCTGCATCCATGACATTCATCCATCCACCTGCATCCATGACGTTCACCCATCCACCTGCAGCCATGAATTCAAACTATCCTACATGACATTCATCCATCTACCCTTCATCAATAGAATTCAATTAATTAATTCTCGCAGCCACCAGGACCACCCCCCCTCTCCCTCCCCCCATCCACCAGTATCCCCGGCAGGTTGCTGTGCCTGATATCCACCAGCGGGTGCCGCAGTGTATTTGTATTTTTCATGTCATAAAAATAAGCTATGGTTACTTTAAAACCAAACAGTGGCCCTAACATTCCGTGCCCCCACCTTCCTACTTGCCCCAATGTATCCTTATATTTGAGACTACTCGCTTTGCATATCTCTGCTTTCATTATGTAAAGCGATTCGGGGCCCCTCAGGCCAGGTTTATGTCCTGCAAATGCCTAAAAGATACTTATTGGATAGGTGGACACTTCAGTTCGTGGATTTATTGCTGAAACAATAGCCCTGGTACCAGCCAATCAAACCGCAGAGAGAACAGCTCGCCAGCTGTGAAACCCCAGGTGCAGATAGTTCTTGTCAGTGCTGATGTAACCATAGAAACGCAGCCTTCCCGCGCTCTGATGTTAAGGCAATAAATTCCACGTTACATCACAGGAGGGTCTGTGGTTTTTTAAACAATTATGGTTATACATGAACGGTCCCCTTCTTTACCCTTAACCCTCCTCGCAGTGGGACATTTTGTGTGATGAGGGAGCGCAGCGCCTCCACACACAGACGGGAGGCAGGATAAAAAGAGCTCACTTTTATTACCAAAGGTACAGCCCCTCTAAGCCAATCCTGGCGCTGCCAGCAGCGCCAGGGCATGGCTATTCTAAGCCCGTAGCACGCCCATTAGGATCCTTATGGGCATGCGCAAACAGGTCAAAACACAAGTGCGCATGAGTGGGCACGGTGTGAAAATTCGCCCTCCGTTCCCACTCATGCGCACTTGTGTTGTGCTGCTGCCTGTTGCCCCCCACTGGTCTGACAATCATGTCAGTCAACATGACACGGACCGCCCACCCACTTCGGGGTGGGCGGTCCGGCGTCATGTTGACTGGCATGATTGTCAGTTCTCCCTCGGCGTCTTTGAACTTAAGTAAACTGAGAGTTTACTTAAGTTCAAAGAAGCCGAGAGAGCTGCGGGCGGGGGGGCTACGTCCCCACGCCCCAATGGACGCACCACGCCTGGCGAGGAGAGAGTATCCGCCTCCGTGTGTACTAAACTGCGGGTGGGCTTTCTATTTACAAGAGTTCTTGAATTCCCTTGTAGTTTAATCACGATGCCAGGCGGCGTGGATTGCGGGCAGAAGAAGTTGAGTCGTGGCTCGGAGCCGAGTTTGTTATGTGATTTTCCAAAGTCGAGTTTAGCGCTTCAGGTGACTCGACTCACCCTCATTTCCGGCTCAGCCGAGTGACCCATCCGAGAACTACAAAGAAGATGGGAAACGTAGTTCTCGATTAATTCCTTCTCATAGGTGATCCAAAGTTGAACAAGCATTTACAATGCAACGGTTTCGCCTTTTCAAAAGTTAGAGCTATTGGCATTGTAAATGACAACATTTTTATTTATGTGTTGGTTTTGAAAACAGATAAATAAATGGCATTGTCATTTACATTGCCAATAGCTTAATCTCTCGCAAATGTGAGACCTATTTTACCCTACTGGACGAGCTCAGCAGACAGCAATTACTACCACACACACCCCCCCAGAGCCACAGACACCCAGAGCCACACACACACAGCCAGCCACACACACCCAGAGCCACACACACACACACCCAGAGCCAAACATACACACCCAGAGCCACACACACACACACACACACCCAGAGCCACACACACACACACACACACCCAGAGCCACACACACACACACACCCAGAGCCACACACACACACACACACACCCAGAGCCACACACACACACACACACACCCAGAGCCACACACACACACACACACCCAGAGCCACACACACACACCCAGAGCCACACACACACACCCAGAGCCACACAGACCCAGAGCCACACACACCAGGCCAGGGGGCAGGGAGGCAAGCACAGCCAGGGGGCAGGTAAGCAAGCACAGCCAGGGGGCAGGGAAGCAAGCACAGGCAGGTTGCAGGGGAGCAAGCACAGCCAGGGGCAGGGGAACCAGGGGGCGGGGGAGCAAGCACAGCCAGGGGGTGGGGAAGCAAGCACAGCCAGGGGGCAGGGAAGCAAGCACGGGCAGGGAAGCAAGCACAGCCAGGGGACAGGGAAGCAAGCACAGCATGGGGGCAGGGAAGCAAGCACACTAGTCACTAGTAGGTTTCAAAAGAGATCCTGGGCTGCACAATTTTGAGATCATGTATTTGTGCAACAGCTGGCCGGAGATCCCTACTGGAATACTGGGAGAGGTCATGAACCCTCTGCCTACTCAGAAACGCAGATAAGGAGCAAGATTAAACTTTCAAGCAGGATGAAACAGAAAGCATGATGATCAACGCATAACCAGTGCTGCTGCCACAGCCAGAGTTAAAAAACCATAAAGAATGTCGCTACGACGCTTGGACAGAGAGCAGACACCTACTGCAAGTCTGCAACTTTGGATCAACTGGCCTGCAGTGCCAGGGTCTCTCGTGAGCAAAAAGCATACCGGGCTCCTGTTATTTAATAATTAAATCGCACACCGGGCGGAGAAGAGCTGCGGCAGAGGGAAGGGGGGGAGAGGGAGGGAGGCGAAGCGAGAGCGCAGCCAGAGTTAAAAAAACTTAAAGAATGTCGCTACGACGCTTGGACAGAAAACTGACACCTACTGCAAGTCTGCAACTTTGGATCAACTGGCCTGCAGTGCCAGGGTCTCTCGTGAGCAAAAAGCATACCGGGCTCCTGTTATTTAATAATTAAATCGCACACCGGGCGGAGAAGAGCTGCGGCAGAGGGAGGGGGGGAGGGGGAGGGAGGCAAAGCGAGAGCGCAGCCAGAGTTAAAAAAACTTAAAGAATGTCGCTACGACGCTTGGACAGAAAACTGACACCTACTGCAAGTCTGCAACTTTGGATCAACTGGCCTGCAGTGCCAGGGTCTCTTGTGAGCAAAAAGCATACCGGGCTCCTGTTATTTAATAATTAAATCGCGCACCAGGTGGAGAAAAGCTGCGGCAGAGGGAGGGGGGGGGGAGGGGGAGGGGGAGGGAGGCGAAGCGAGAGCGCAGCCAGAGTTAAAAAACCGTGAAGAATGTCGCTACGACGCTTGGACAGAAAACTGACACCTACTGCAAGTCTGCAACTTTGGATCAACTGGCCTGCAGTGCCAGGGTCTCTCGTGAGCAAAAAGCATACCGGGCTCCTGTTATTTAATAATTAAATCGCACACCGGGCGGAGAAGAGCTGCGGCAGAGGGAGGGGGGGAGGGGGAGGGAGGCAAAGCGAGAGCGCAGCCAGAGTTAAAAAAACTTAAAGAATGTCGCTACGACGCTTGGACAGAAAACTGACACCTACTGCAAGTCTGCAACTTTGGATCAACTGGCCTGCAGTGCCAGGGTCTCTTGTGAGCAAAAAGCATACCGGGCTCCTGTTATTTAATAATTAAATCGCGCACCAGGTGGAGAAAAGCTGCGGCAGAGGGAGGGGGGGGGGAGGGGGAGGGGGAGGGAGGCGAAGCGAGAGCGCAGCCAGAGTTAAAAAACCGTGAAGAATGTCGCTACGACGCTTGGACAGAAAACTGACACCTACTGCAAGTCTGCAACTTTGGATCAACTGGCCTGCAGTGCCAGGGTCTCTCGTGAGCAAAAAGCATACCGGGCTCCAGTTATTTAATAATTAAATTGCGCACCAGGCGGAGAAGAGCTGCGGCAGAGGGAAGGGGGGGGAGGGAGGCGAAGCGAGAGCGGGACGGAGAAGAGCTGCGGGGAGGAGAGCTGCGGGCAGAGGGAAGGGGGGCAACGCACGACAACAAACCGAGACCACAAGACAAACAGATGACAAAAAGAAGCCACGGACGACGATACACAGAGACGACGGTACACCCAGAGGACGGTACACGGAGACGACAGGAAACGAGATAGACATACAAAGTCAATACATTAAAAAAAGTAGTACAAAATGCTGCTTACCTGCTAGCAAATCAAGGAAAGTGAAATCGCGCAGCCCACCCCTGCAAAGCACACGTTGGAAATGACAAAAAACATGCCGAGACAAAAAAAAAAACAACCGCCCACCGCCGCATGACGTACGAAAAGAGGCAGAGAGCGAAAAAATCACCGGAACGCCCACAAATCTGTTCCCACAATGACTGACGCATCTCTCTTCCAATGGCTGGCCTCTATTTATGGAGCTAGCCAATGGAAGAGACAGGCCGGACAAAGCCCCGTACTGCTTAACAAAAGATTTAGCCTGCGCGAACACTGCTGCGCAGTGGACGCCAGGCGAAACCTAAAAACCAGAGAATCCAGACCTACGGGCCTCATATGTGGCTAGTTGAAAAGTACAGCAAAAAGTAATACATTTCAAAAGCTGTTGTTTGCGTTTTCTTGTAAGAAAAGGTGTTTGAGGTTCCTTCCAAGAAAAAATTGTGGCCCCATGTATATAGTCATATTGCCACACAAACGAAGGAAGAGAGAGGGTTATTTCAGTGTGGGGAACCTCCCTCTAAAGGCATTATGTGTGGTCTGGGACTCCACTGCTCATGGTGTGTACACATCTTGGAGGGGGAGCTAGTCATGTATTACACTCATACTCCATACGTACCCACCCAAATTCTTAGGTGTTTGAAAAAAGGGGGTGGGCTAGCTCAGATCTTTGAGAGGGAGGCACAGGGGAGTGCGTTTGACACGGTCTGCCACCGCACCCTAGTGAAGCGCCTCAGCAACATCGGAATCCGAGAGGAAGCACTGGAGTGGATCATCTCGTTCCTCACCGGAAGAACCCAGAGAGTCCGCCTTCCTCCGTTCAGATCCGAGGCCACCGAAGTCATCTGCGGCGTACCACAAGGATCTTCTCTCAGCCCGACCCTCTTCAATGTCTACATGAGCCCCCTCGCAGCCATCGCATGCCAACACCACCTCAACATTATCTCCTACGCCGATGACACCCAACTGATCCTCTCCCTCACCAATGATCCCACCACCACCAGAGCCAACCTACACGAAGGGATGAAAGATGTCGCCGACTGGATGAGGAACAGCTGCCTTAAACTGAACTCAGACAAGACGGAAGTCCTCATCCTGGGATCATCACCCTCCCCCTGGGACGACTCCTGGTGGCCCCCGGCCCTGGGCACCGCCCCCAAACCAATGGACCACGCACGCAATCTGGGCTTCATCCTGGACTCTTCCCTGTCAATGAGCAGACAAGTCAACGCCGTTTCTTCCTCGTGCTTCAACACCCTGCGCATGCTCCGCAAGATCTTCAGATGGATCCCCACTGAAACCAGGAAGACCGTCACCCAGGCACTCGTCACCAGCCGACTGGACTATGGGAACGCCCTCTACGCCGGAACAACAGCCAAACTCCAGAGAAGACTCCAACGCATCCAAAACGCCTCCGCACGACTCATCCTGGACATCCCCCGACACAGCCACATCACCGGACACCTGAGAGAACTGCACTGGCTCCCCGTCAGCAAGAGAATCACGTTCAGACTCCTCACCCACGCACACAAGGCTCTACACGACCTGGGCCCCAAGTACCTCAACGACCGCATGACCTTCTACACGCCCACCCTCCAGCTACGATTGACCAGCCACGCCCTCGCCACCGTACCACGCATCTGCAGAGCCACCGCCGGGGGAAGATCCTTCTCCTACCTGGCAGCCAAGACTTGGAACTCCCTCCACATTCACCTTCGACGTACCCAAGACCATCTCTCCTTCAGGAAGCAACTCAAGACCTGGCTGTTCGAGCAGTGACACACCCCTCTCCCCCAGCACCTTGAGACCCTCCCGGGTGAGTAGCGCGCTATATAAATGCCGTGATTGATTGATTGATTGATTGATTGAGGGGATCTCATCGTTCAAGCAATCTTTGTCACTATTTAGTCTGAAGACCCATTTCTGTTCACTTCTAAACAGGTACTGGGTCATATTTGGAATAGATACAGGGATGTTTCGTTTGTCTAATACAGTCCATGTTAGATTGTCGGCCTGGTGACCCCTCTCTAGAAAGGGTGCAGTCAGTTTTGTAGCTTGTTTGCTGCACCTAAGGTGGAGAGGTGTGGAGGTGGAGAGGTGTGACGCAGTGGCAAGGGCAGCTGACTTCGAAGCACAGGGCTCACGGTTCGATCCCCGGCTCCGGCGGCAGCTCAGTTCAGCACCATGTGATTCTGGGCAATAACTCATTTAATTTCCACAATGGCCCCCTGCGCCTTGAGATCGGTAAGAGTGAGTAGTTCGCGCTTTACAAATACCAGATCTGTTTTTTTTTTTACCTAATGGTGCTCTTATGTTCCATTATCCTGATTTTGACCTTATGTGTCGTCATCCTAATATATCTTAACCCACAGGGACATGTAATCAAGTATATCACCCGTTCACTTTTGCAATTAGTGAACGGGCGATATACTAAATAGTAATAAACATTGCTTGAACGATGAGATCCCCTGGGCCTCACTCTCAAAGACCTGAGCTAGCCCACCCCTTTTGTTCCACTTCCTAGCACACTGACATCCTGTGTTTTTGTCATGCTTGTAAGTATAGCCTGCAGAAACCTCCATGTGTATGCATGAGAGGGCTAGAATGACAGAGGCCTTTGGGATCTATTTTGTATACCCGAGGCCTGGCTTTTGCACAAGATGGAGGTGAAGTTGTCTTCCCAGACAGTGGAAGAGTACTGCTAACATTCCTGAAGATTGAGGGAGGAAACCTAGACAGTGAATGGAGGAGAGTGCACACAGGACTCCATTAGAAATTCTATTAGGCCTTTTGCTTGGAAAGGAGCTTCTGACTAGTCTTCCTGAACACTGCCGTTTGGTGAATGGTAGAGGTAAGGGTGGGACTGTAGACTCTGTTGTGCAAGGTGAGTGGAACCTTTAGGTAAGGCTTGCCCTTTTGGCTTTCCCAAAGTAACACCTTCAGTTGACTGTCAGTCAGGCTCTGAAATCCGACATCTCTTTGTTCCTCTGTTGTGGGTGTGCTAGGCTAGAAACTACCTTGGTGTGAGAAGCATCACTTGATACAAAGGCTGTGTCTGGAAAAAAAGTGTGGAGATGAAACTTGAAAGGAGAAATACCTCAAACCGGTTCTGACAATGGATACACATCTATGATTTTGGTGTACAAAAGTGGGACCTCACTACCCCGCTTGTTGTTCCATATTCTCTATGTCCAAGACAGGAAGTGTTTCACAGAGTATGGCCAGCCAGCATCCCAGCAGTGAAGGAACATACCTGGGACTGGATCTCTCTTTAAAATAGCTATGTACCTGTCCTAGAGCACCTAGAGGCCTTCCTGCTTCCTGAGAGGGAAGGAGCCTGTCTAACCCTGCAGGAGGAGTGTCTGCCAGGTAGGGGAGAGGTGCAGCATGTCCCAAGGGTCTGTTGGTGCACCCACCAGAGAGGCACTAGGGAGAGCAGTCTGTGGACCCCACTGTATGTGGGTTTGTAGCGTCTCCACATCAGTTCAACCGCAACGATCACCATTGCTAAGGCCAGTCAGGGCTGTGATCGCGTGTCAGAAGTAACTGCCCTGGGCATAGCCGCATCGGTCCAGAGTAGCCAGCAGGTGCATGGGCGTATCTGCCCAGTGTATTTGGCCTATGTGTGGCTGTATCTATTGGCCCATGCAAGGCCACATCTACCCACATCATGAAGAGTCTGAAGAGCCAGCACCTGTTACCATCACCAAAACCCCCACCTGCTGCAACATCCAAAAGAGGTCTGACTGGTACTGCGATGACCCAGGAGTGCCAACGCAGCACCTGCTGGGCGCACTGCTGGAGTGCAAGCCCAGCGGACATAGTGGAGGATATGAAGGAAGCTGCCAGTTAGTGCACCACCTCTCAAGAGAGTGGGTGCAAATGCACAGGAGGAAGCAAGCCAATGTGGTTGGAGTTAAAACTGAGACTAAGCAGTAAAGACTGAGCACAGTAATCTCAGGAGTGATAACTGCACCTGAGATATAATTTCACTAATACCTCTTACCCCAAAGAGTGGCAGGTCACTTTGACCTGAGGGAGGGGACCAGGGGAATGATCATGGGCGATACTAGATAGAGGCAAGCACTGCCTAAAGGTGTCCAAGGATGCTAAATTACATAGTATCTACTTTGAAAGCATTAAAGTACTTTTTCTTTCTTAATAGGGAATCACTGGACCTGCCATTCATTTATTGTGCTTTTGTGTGATTGTTGAGCTCTGAACTCGAACACTCCGACACTACTGTTCTGAGAAGCCTGTGACTGCTTGCCATCGCTGCCACTGAGAGTCAAGTGTGGAAGGGAGTGTACTTCGGTTGCAGAGCCATAGTAGGATGGGCCCAGGGGCATCAGAGGCAAACAACATTCGCCCCCACAGTCGAAGCTCACTAGTCCCTTTCTTCCCCATGGCACCCTGAATGGGATCTGATAAGTAGTTATTATGGGTTAGAGCTATGCATGGAAGGAAAGTAGGAGGAATTTGTGTGCAGAGAAAACATGCTGGAAATCACTTAATGATTCTAGACTCATTTGTTAGACTTACTCGAGGCCCAAAAACGTGTAATTGCACAGTGCAGGGACAGAAATGCCAGCCTAAAATGTAATTCTGCCCTATATTCAGGGCACTGGAATTATGCGATTCTGAGGCAAAGGTATTTTCTGCCTAATTATGGATTTGCCACATTTTCCACATGATCCATCATTTGCTGCATAATCTGCAGGTTTAACAAAAAAATTGTTTCTAGCTCAAACAGATCAAAATTTACTAAAAACGCGTTCACACGTGCTGCCGTGCAGTGGAAGGTCCTTCGCAAAGGTTGATTGGCCACCTATCAGTTGCTTGTAACAGTATTTGGATATGGAACCGGTATCAATGAAGTGAAACCTATACCCAGGCAATATTAACATGTAAAAATAACAAAACACACATTTATGAAAAACCTATGTTTAAAGGTGAACTTTAAAAAAAACTGTCATCATGATTATTTGTACGTGTGCCCCTGAAACTAGGCATTTTGTCATCAACAATATCCAGGGCCCTAGAGTCTTTATGTTCTGTTACTTAGAGATCTTGTTTCACAGCAACAGAAATTGGATTCTTCAAAGGTACCTTAAGACCCAGCAGCTAAATTAAACGACTACATCTATCGCCTCCTTCTTGGAGTGAAGGCCCATTATGGAGATGCTCACAATATACAAAAGCAATAGTGTTTCCGCTACTACCTATGGCTCCAGTATCTGGGGTTATACTGATTATCAGCCTCTCCAAAGACGGAAAATCCAGTAGCCAGAAGATTGCTTGCATATATCTGCCATAAGAATTAGGCCTTCCCCATAATGAGGATATAATTTGATCAAGGCATATCAGTGGTTGATTTGTAAAAAAAAACATAAGTGCCGGGGCTCTCGTTAGGAAGCAGCTTCGACCAGCCCATTTCTCCTATTAGCGCTGCCTAACACAGAACCAAAAAACCTTACAAGTGGGGGCAGGATGTGACGTAATGGTCAGAGCTGCTGACTTCAGAGCTGGGGAACCAAGTTAGAGTCTCAGCGTCAGTTCAACATCCTGTGATTCTGGGCGAACCACCTAATCTCCCTGTGCCTACCATAAATGAATGTGTCCTTAACTGGTGCTCATGCACCTGTGTTGATGATTAAGTGCCGGTGCTGAGCATGGGGAACTACCGGCTAAAATTAAGAACTGAGGCCTATGCACTTTGGAATTCCATTTGGATGAAACCTGCAGTCACTTTCAATAGGGTGTCAAAAACGGACTGCCTCTTCCTTGAGTTTCCATACAAAGTTCCTTGTCTAGAATTTATTAGATCTGGTCATAACACCCTAGGCATAAGCCTTGGTATCACTGAGGGTAATATTTCCACCATTCTTACAAAAATCGAACTTAGCCATAAATTGAATGGCTTGGCATGGGAAACAAAGAAACATTGGGAAATGGCTAAGAAAACCGCCACAGCCCACGCGCTAGACTCAATAGGTGAAGGTATCCAATTTTATCTTCTATATGTTTTAACTAGTCATCATTATGTTATTCTAAATCCTTTCTAATTAAGTACTGTACACTTTTTGGTGGCATATCCAAAAACTGGTCAATGATTCAAAGGAAATAAGGTCTTCCCTTGTGATAGACTTTCTGTACAAAGCACTTTGGTTTTATATACATTTTATAGACTATCAAGAGAACGTTTTTATAAAAACAGCACCTGTTAGGTTTTACAAGGTGTAGACCTGCTCCTATGTTCTTACAACCTTTTACAACAGTATCTATTTGTTCAGTTGTTTTATGCTTTGTAAATAATGGTGTGAGAACTAGGGAAACAGAGCCTAACATGCATGTAGAGATCGTATCAAAATACAATTCTGTTTTAATTTTTATTTTTATCGGGCATGGCTTATGAATTGGTGTTCAAGTAAGGGCTCTTTATAGGTTTTTAATGTCTTTTTAATATTTTATGGTTGTGCTCCACAAACCAAATAAAGATTGATTTGAATTGACAAAATAATTAATACTATCAGAAAATGTGCATAATAAGCCGCATAATTTGTGGTTTCTTGCTGAATAATTTAATCAACCTTGCTGCACAATTTAGTCCTACCCTGCAGCATACTTCCTGCGCCCTGCCTATATTCCCATGTCCCTTGCACCTTGCAGTTTGTCATTGAACCTTAGCAAACTGGTGACACAACATCCAGTCGAATTGACCATATCAAGATATCTCTCCCATGCACAGCTAGCTAGGCAGAAAGTTTTGAAATTGTGTTACTGATAGTGTCTCATATTTGCTTTCAGAATAAGTTGATTTTCCTGGTACCTGCTATTTTTATATACATAGCACTTTATCTTGACGAGTTCTTATCAGCAACAAGATTTGATGCTTCAAGGTCTTTCTCCATAGATAGTCTATGAAGTTTGAATGACTTTTGATGGTGTTTACATACTTTCTATCCTATGACAAGGTGTTTAATTATAACCTATTATACTTTTTGTATAAATTATATGTATGCAACTGTAATGCATATTTACTTTCTGTGATGCACTTTGTAAATATTCTGATCTAAAATATTTTTTTTCTACTGTGATTGTTCTGGGTTCCACAAAGCTATGTGGAATTTTCTTACCAAAAGCCCCTTGCGCTCAGATGCCAAAAAACCTGCTACCCATCTCATTATGGAGATCTCTTCCAACACCTGTACCAGACAGCCCAGAAGAGTTAAATCTTGTCATGGCAATAGATTTTTATCATATATCAACCTTCCTAAATTCTAGCAGAGGTCCTTTCTGAAAGTCCTAATAAACAATCGGCCTGTGAATTTTTTAAGTGCAAAACTGCAAATCAGAATACAAGTGGCAGTGTTTAGGACACAAGTGGCAGTTCATTCTATGTGGGTGATCAATAACTGTTTCAGGTAGACCTTTTGGGCAGTTTTTGAGTGCACAACTACAAATCTGTGCATGAGAGGCAGTCTTTTAACGGGAGCGACCAGAAATCAACTTGAAATTACATTTTCAAGTTGAATTTTTATTCAAATGAGCATTTGAATAAATGTTGGACCCGATAAATGATATTCTTGTGGTTGCATCAGGTTCATCTTTGGCAGAGTTAATGAAAATCTCAAATTATGCTATAGGGGCAGCAAGTTACAGCTTATGTGAAAAATATTCTTTAAAAGTCATTTGGTCTCCATCTGATCTTCCAACGCCGAAATACGAGTCTCCGCCTCAGCCATTCTTTCTGTAAAGTCATTACAAGTTTTAGCAAGCCGTCTGACCGTACTCTGTAGCTTCCTGCAGGCCGTATGTGTTTTTGAGTGCTCTGCTCGCGTTTCCGTTCTATGCTCTGATATACACCTATAGATTGCGTCCAGTGATATTTCTCCTTGTATTTCCTCCACCCTGCCCCCAGCTGCTTGATCAGAGAGGTTCAGTCGATCTGGCGTCATCTCGCCTGTGGAGAATTCCCACTCAGGAATCTCCGTTACATCGATATCAGACCCTCCTTCCTTAATCAACTTCCGTACTGTGAGTGTTTCCATGCTTGCGATTCCTCGAGGAAGGTTTTCCGACTCATTGCCCATGTTTATAGGGGAGCTTCCTGAGGACCCATTTTCCCGCAGCTGGATGTCCTCCTCATCCGACTCATCTGAGTGTTCAGAAAGAGAGTAAAACTTGCTCTCCTTGCTACTGATCCTACTGATAACTTCAGTTCTATCATCACTTATGGCACCTTCTCCCTCTATTGCAACTTATTTTCCTTTCCTAACTCCTATGGTACTAGTGGAGGGAGTCTGGTCTTTTCTTGTGGCCTCCGTTACATGAATAATGTCCTCAAGATTGATTGCAGGTCCCTCAACTCCTGTATATAGGCCCTCCAAAGCAGGGACAGTCTTTAATGATACTATCGATTTCTTGCTGGCCCCCACTTGAAAGATTTGCGGGATCTTAGCAGTTGTCTGGGTATGACCCTTACTTTGTGTATTATCCTCCTTTTCCTATTCTCCCACAGGCTCTTTTAAGCCTTTCCCAGCTAACGGAGCTCGCGTTACAATTATCGTTTCCCCGCTTACCCTTGTCTTCACACCACGACCCGTTTTTGGTGGCATTGTTAACTGTCTATTTCAATAATTCACGTGATTTCTGCCACAAGAACTCAGCAGCCGTTCCTATAGTCCATAATAACCCCCAGACTGGCCTCTATAAGTGTACTATGTGAGCCAGCCAAGCACGTTTGCATATAACTCAAAAAGTGCTCAAGTCTTCACCATAGTGTAGCTCACCGCGAGCTTTGCCGATTAGAGTGCTGGTTTACTGACCGCAAGTATCAGGATAGGATAGCAGCAGTCCACTGAAGTCACTCGCCCACGCTGGTTGTAGATGCAGTACACATGTAAGAAAAGTCTTCCCCTGCTGGGGTGTTATCACCGGTTCCTTGCTGACTGTAATCACTCACCGGATCGGGAGCCTCATCCTTCGGTCCTTATTTCTATGTTTCCAACGTCTGCCGGTCACACTGCCAAACCGCCTCTCCGCCGCCTCTCTGCCAGCATTAACCTCTCAGCCAGCCCCAGAGAGTCCCTCCTCTCAACCGCTGGGAATCAACCTCCACCAACAGGTCTGCACTCTGGCCACGTCAGCATCCAGCGCAGTTGAGCTAATTGTCTACTGCCTGCCGCCTGCTGTTGCGGTGCTACAGCTGTTAATTTTCTTCAGCAATCCTGCCACGAACTTCGGTTTTCCACTGTGGTAATTTCTCCCGACGTTAGGATCAGCGGTGCCTCATTCTTCCCGCTGCCGTGATATTCCCCTCCCAATCGAACCAGCAGGGACAGGTGAGCAGTTAGGGAGCAGCTCACACGTCCACTCCGTGGACACCATCTTGCCTCCCACCCACTTTTGGTGACACAAAAAGACCTTGTAGTGGAGATAAAGGCTAATAAAGATGATGTACATAACAAACTTGTTGATATGGAAAAAAGACTGCGCCGCAACAACAACCTTCGGATTTTGGGGGTGCTGGAAGGGGTGGAGGGAGAAGATGTTCGTAAATTTGTGATTGAAATGTTTGAGGAAGCGCTCCCTGAACTTAAAGAATGGAATTGGACAACAGAAGTGCAAAGAGCACACAGACTCCCCTTTCGGCAACGGATAGTCAAAAATGGTCAACCGGCACAGCAACCACGGGCGATCCTGATTTCATTAAATAATTTCTTGGCTCGACAGGCACTATACGATTTGGCACATCTGGATAGGAAAAGAACTGGGAAGGGGACACAGTTTTTTGTCAGACCGGACTACTGCCATGCTACAGTGACTAAAAAAGGTGGCAGATGCGCCAATTGATTTTGCAGAGTCACGGGCTAGTAGATGGATGGGCTGTGGTGAATCATGGAGAGTCAGGAAATCCGGGATATACGTTTTATTCAGTTCCCCACAATAAATTAGTTTGGTTGGATTATGTGTTTTTGTCTCGGTCACTCACTGTAGGTGCAAAGATGCAGGTATGGCAACGAATTACGTCGGACCATGGCCCCGTAGTATTAGACCGTACTAATCTGAGCCAAGTAAGGGAAAGCCGGTCATTTACTTTCAATAAGAAGCTTCTAGGAGATGGTCATTATATTGAGCATATTAAAACATGGGCAAAACTATTCCTGGACAGCAATAGAGGTTCGACTGCCCAGCCAATGGTATGGGATGCACTGAAAGCGGGGCTGAGAGGTGAAACACTTAGCTATGGATGGGCCAAGCAAAGACAACAGAAGGAGTGTATGTTGGGTCTTCTCGAGGAGTTAAAGATAGCGGAGCATGAACTCATACAAGTGGTGAGAGATAAAGAGGACACTAAGGAGACACAAACCAAAATAGCATGCTGCAAGGCTAAGATTAATGGGATCTGGTGTCATGAAATAGCGGCCCAATATAAAACGCATCAAGAGGAAAGGTCTGAATATGGGGAGGCCACTGGCCGTTGTTTGGCCCAAAGGCTGCAGGGCAGGCAAGCGGCCCAGAAAATTGAATTATTGGAAGATGGGAAGGGGGGTATGGCTGAAACTAAGTAAAGAATATTGGAGGTGTTTCATTCCTTTTATAAAGAGCTATATACACAATAATCAGTGGAGCAGGCCAGTATAGAGAAATGTTTGCATACACTGGATCTAACAGGGCTTGGACAAGAAGAGCGTGAAGTGCTAGAAGCCCCGATCATAATGTCAAAGCTTGAGTAAGCATTGGGTTCATTATCCAGGGTAAAGCGGCAGGACCAGATAAGCTCCCATTGGAGATATATTGTATACTTTTTCAAACTATAAAAGAAGATATGCTGGCTACATTTCTTGAGGCTCAAGTTGGTAATCCACCACCCTCTGGGGATGATGCCAATATTGTGGTTTTTAAAAAGAAAGACAAATCTGCGAGACTCCCCGGTTCGTACAGGCCCATATCACTGATAAATGCAGATGGTAAGCTATACTCAAAAATGCTTGCAGCTAGGCTGGCTCAAGTTATTGCTCCTTTGGTCTCTAGGCAACAACATGGCTTTATACCGGGCATGAGCATGGTTAATCACTTACATAGAGTGATTGCAATGATAGACTATGCTAAAGTACAGCAAAAAAAATTAGGCATAATCCTCTTAGACGCTGAAAAAGCGTTTGACCCTGTGTCATGGTCTTTTTTGTGACCTGTCATGCTCAAAATGGGTTTGGGACCCGCTACATTAAGTCTATACAAACCATGTATAAAAGTGCTCGAGCGAAAATATGTACAATTGGTAAAGAGTCACCCCCGGTATACATTAGCAGGGGAACAAGGCAGGGGTGTCCTTGTTTGCCCATGCTTTTTGCTATCTACATTAACCCATTGTTGCTTTTGTTGGAAACAAACAAAGGGATTAAGTCAATGAAGTGTGGACATTATCAAGTGCATGTCTTAGCTTATGCCGACGACATAGCGGTAGTAACATCTGATCCAGAGCAAGCGGTCAGGGAGATTGAGAACTTGACTCAGAAATTCGGGGAAGTGGCTGGGTATAAGCTGAATGTTTCTAAAACACAGATTGTTTGTACTGAAGGTCTTTGTCCTGGAGAAGGATGGGTTACGGCCGAAGCCAGGTATCTGGGAATAAAAATTAGGATGTCACTTCATGCTGTAGTGGAAGTCATTTGGGCAGATATAGCAGAAATTGGATAGGGTTGAATGTCTGCATCTGTCAATGGTTGGGAGATGTAATGTGCTCAAAATGTGTGTACTCCCTAAGGCAATGTATTATTTCAGGGCGATTCCGTTGGAACGGACACGTTTACAACTTTCGAAATGACAATCTATTTGTGATAGGTTTATTTGGGAACAAAAGAAAACTCGATGGGCCACGAAGTATATGACGCTCCCTTTAGAGCGTGGGGGATGGGCAGTACCTAATTTTACACTTTATTATTTAGCCAACCTCCTACAAAATATGTGGTATCTTGAGACTGGAGAGGAAGCTCAATTAGCAGAAGCACCTAATGTATATCAAATGCTGATGAGGACACAGGCCAGCGAGGCTTTATTAACATTTTTGGAACCTAGCTATTTTAAAAGAACGTGATTTAAGGTCATGAGCACAGCATATAAAGCGTGGAGGATAATATGTAGAACTGCTTCAATAACCCGAATAAATTATTATACACCTCTGAATTCCACAGATATATTTCCCACTATTTTTTGGGATACGAAGATGGGCAGCTGGCGAGATAAGGGGATTAGACATTTAGGCGATATTTATTGTGGTGGGCTACTCGCTTCCTTCTCCGACTTAACTGAACAGTATAACTTGCCTAAAAATTACTTCTTTCAATTTTTACAGATCCGAGATTTTTTAAGTAAACCTTATAGAAAGATTGAGATTGGTCCCAACACTTTAGTAGAGGCAGTCAAAAAAAGAGCTAAGATAGGGACATTATATGGAATATTGATTGAAGCTCAACCGGATGATATAGAGAACCAAGATGCTAAGTGGAGGGAACGATTTGGGACTACAGACACATATGTGCAGCAATCAATAGATATGGCAGCTAAAGTCATTTTGACAGTGAATTTACGTACTCAACATTACAAAACTCTGTTTAACTTGTATCACAACCCCCCAGTAAAAATTATGAAGTGGGGGGGGGGGGTCCCATGATGGAAAATGTTTCAGGTCAGACTGAAAAAGCGTATATTATACATATATTCTATGAATGTACAGTGTTAACTCAGTTTAGAAACCATATTGTGCAGTTCTTAACGGAGATTACAGGGGTTGATGTATGTCTATCTAGAGAGGTAATGCTAGCAGGAGTGGGTGGGGGTACTCAGACTGTACTGGCTTGCTATCCATTCAGGTACCTTATATTTATGGCTGCTGCTGTAGCTCAATTATGTGTTGCCTCTGTGTGGCTTCAGTCCAAAGCCCCATCATTTGAGATGTGGCGAGCAAAGTTCTATAATGTATTTAACTTGGAATATAGCTTGTATTGTACAAAATCATTAAAGAAGAAAACACTGGGGGCACAAATTTGGGGACCCATGCTACATCATATGGAGAAGTCGTTGTGACTAGAAATGTATTATTTACTTTTTATAGTTTAAGTTAATGTCTGCATTAAGTAGTTTGAATAACTGATAGTGTATGTATTACATGCTATGAATTGAACAATAAAGAATAAAAAAAATTTAAAAAAGTCATTTGGTCCAGATATCTGCGTCTTTTGCAAGAATCATTGTGCAGCAACCAATATTAGCACCTTTGAGAACACGAGGGGCCGATATAAGGTGAAAAGCAGATTCCTTAGTTAAAATTGCGCGTCTTCTCACTTGAACATAGATACATTGCAAGCTAACAAAACTGGAACATGAAAGCACGTGAAACAGACGCTGCTGTTGTTCTGCCTGAATTGCCCTCGCTACTGGAGTAGCTCATCACCCTCCATACCTGCTGCTCGACTTGGCAGGAAATCATCTAATCACCTCGTGGCCGCAGAGGAGGGAGAGGCGCCGGCCCCGGGACTGCGAGGACCAGCATACAACACCTTCAGCTGGTCCTCTTCCCGCGTGAGCCGCGCCCCCTCCCAGTGACACGCCTCCAGCCAGCGCCAATAACTTCTCGCGGCCCCCGCTTCGCGGGAGCCGCTCGTGAAACAGACGCTGCTGTTGTTCTGCCTGAATTGCCCTCGCTACTGGAGTAGCTCATCACCCTCCATACCTGCTGCTGGACTTGGCAGGAAATCATCTAATCACCTCGTGGCCGCAGAGGAGGGAGAGGCGCCGGCCCCGGGACTGCGAGGACCAGCATACAACACCTTCAGCCTGGTCCTCTTCCCGCGTGAGCCGCGCCCCATCCCAGTGCCACGCCCCCATAACTGGAAACACTACTTAACTAAACCCTATAACGCGCATCGCAGGACGCGCGCGGGTCGGAGCACGGGGCGAAGCCCGGGCTAAGGGCGGGCCGTCTGTGGCCGTCCGGGGACGTACAAGGACGGGACGGGCCACCCCATTAACATCTGCGCCCAAAATCCACACCTACAGTGTAGTCTTGTGATAAGGACCCCTAACCATATAAATGCGGTAAGTGTACAACAAAGCAAGGTGACGAGTGATAGAGAATCGTGCTGAATCTCTAATAGCAACAATAAAGCGATCCTCTGGGGAGACCTGCATCACTAACATCACTAGGTCTCCGATAGGAAAGTGAAATGGGATTTAAAAAATTACGCTCTCGCACTATATTCATGAAGCGAATGGGCACTGAGGAAGCAGTCAGGAAATCCTCAGATAAAGCAATAAAAGACGGCCGGATTACTCGGACCCCGGCTATTAGCAACTACTTCTCTGCTCTAACATCTAAAAGGGAACTAGATATGAATATCCCGGAAATAGAAAATATCCTTAATCCACACACAAGTATAGGGGAACACATGTGCTCATCATCGATACCTCATGTAACTCAAAATTTAAGTGCTGTGGACCCTGATAACAACTCCAACTATTCTTCACATGATCTACAATCCCAGGACCATGAAGCGATTCTCTTAAAATCCTCAATTCCTATAAGAGGTTGTGGGAGCCTACACAAATCTGAGGATATAAGTGCAAAAAATCTGAAGCCAATCGAAAACAATTCTGATTTAAAGTTATCTAATAGTCTCTCGAAAAAATCATTAAAACAAGCTCTTGAACTTGATTCCTCTTTGGATCCTTTCATAATCAAAAACAATAATTTTGCTAATAGTGCAACACCAATGTCAAAGGCTCTATTTTCCCTACAAGAAATATTGGAATCGGTTCTCTCATTTTTAAGAAATATTCTAGAAAATTCCGACCAAACTCTGGATGTCCAAATCGGTATACTAAAGTTTCTAGTAGAAGAAAAAAGGAAAAAAGAGACCTTCGCAGCGGCGGAAAATCAACTAACCGCTAACACTAAGCAAGTGCAAAAGAATCAATCTATCAATAATGTACAAAAACTAACAAAACGTGATATTAGTACTCAGACACCAGAAATAGTACAAACAGAAACACAAAAAAGGGAAAAGTTGGAAACTCAAAATGAATCTATATTATACTCCTTAAAAAAGTTATTTAGAGAAAAACCTTTAAAAAATGTAAAACAATATCCAATTTTTTCAAAACCGACCCAAACTGATATGCACAAAAACGATTCTGTCCAATACGATCAGGACATCTGTACTAAAAATACATCTGAAACTGTAAAAGGAGAAATAATTAATAAAAATATGGAAATTAAGCAAGAAGGAGGAAAAAAAAAAGGAGGAAAAAACCATTAAGAAGGATTCACAAAAAGAAAACCCGCAAGCTTACATTTCAAAAATCTATCACACCTCAAAAACAACGAGAGGAACAAGATGACAAAACTATAAAGCCTTACTCAACAAAAAAAGTTGAAACCATTGAGAGAAACATTGTAGAGAAAATACAAATACTGAACCCAAGAGCAGATGAATACCTTCCGTCCAGGATACCTATAAAGACAGGACACAGAAATATAGGGGTCAGAGAAGGCGATGACAAGTATTCTCAATGTGGTGAAAAGACACAGTCTAAACTATTACAATTCGAAGAACTTTTTCCAACTGATAATGTTCCGCTCAATAGAGGTAGGATAATCAATCTTCTGCAACACATATGGCCTCTACAATCATTGACCAGTAATGAAATAGATTTAGTGACTTTCCCCAAAAAAGATAATATCAAAATAGCGATGGTAACATTTTGGTCATCAGTTCTTCCTGGGATCATTCTAAACGAAAAAGAGATACTTCATAAATGTGGATATGATGTAATTGAAAAATCGGAACCCAAGGAAAACAAAACTTATAAAATGTTTAATGATCATACGCGACCAATTTCTAGCACGCAATCCAAAAATCCTTTTAGAATTTCTTCTGCACCAGGAGATTCAGGATCAAGTTACTCAGGATCTACATATCCAGGGGAGGATACTTTGAAAATTCAACTGAATAACGGGGAAAGGGCAGTCTGGTACCGAGATTCAAAAGAGAAGGAAGTCACCGACACTGAAAAGTCCTGGTCTTGGGTATCGGAGACACTGAATAGCAATAAAACCTTTACTTGCCTGCAACACCCTGTTTAACAATGGATTAAAGATAACATCTTGGAATATGGCTGGAAAAACTAAAACCAAAATGATTGCAGCCACGAATAACCAGCCTGATATCTTGTCTCTGCAAGAAACTTGGGCAACCGAACCCTTCTCCCAGAAAGGCTACTATGTTTACGATATACCAGCAAAAGCAACTAACCGGGGCCATGCTAAAGGTGGTTTGGCAATTCTATTGAGGGAAGAATATTTGTGGGCCCAGGAGATTGTTGAAACCAACCTCGATAACTTACAGTGCATTAAGATTTCCTTAAAATCGCATAATACTGCCTCACAAAATGCAATTCTGCTTTTCAACATCTATGCCCCTCCTGGTAAAAAGCAAGGTACCCTATTTGTAGATATCATGGAAACCATTACGGAGATAATAGAAGACCAACTTCATCTGTCTTATATAATTATGGGCGACCTTAACGGAAAAATTTCCAACTCCGAAATAAGAAAGTGGGAAAATATATATAAAGAAGAATCACTGGAAATTACAACTCCACAGTTCCCTAAAGGTATTCATTCAGATAAAAGAGGTAAAATGTTACTATCAGCATTGCCTAACATAAATGGGGTAATCTTGAACGGTAATGTCGAAGGAGATACTCCGGCATCGTACACTAGACGGGGAAATGGGTCCTTTTCTATTATAGACTATATCATCTGTACTATGGACTTACTGGAAACAGTTACGTATTTGCACTCTAATTTTACAGCAGATAGTGATCATGCATTGATGCATTTAACCACCTGCTGGTTGGCAAACCCTACAGCTGCAGGACAGATCATCTTTTTGTAGAAATACAATCTTGGTACAAAGTGAACAGAGACGTATCTTCTGGAATTCAACAACTATGGACAAAATATCAGCTCTGATCAAATATTCTCAATTTTTAAAGAAAACATACTCAGATGACCCAATAGCAAACTTTGAGTACATAATCAAGGAACTAAAAGACGTACTATTAAATATGTTTCAACAGGGTACAACAGGAAACAAAAAGAAGAAAAATAAAAATAATATCTGGAATTCAATAACTAAGAAAAAGCTCAATAAATTGATACGTGCTCAATATGCGTATTTTTCTCCTTCAAAATAGAAAGAAATCAATAAACTAAAAAATCAATTGAGAAGAGAGAAACTTAGCTATAAAAAAATATTACAAGATCGGAATTGGGTCGACATCCAAATAGCAGCAAAAAATATAATCAGCGCAAATATTGGTCCCTAATCGCTAAAATAACTGGAACAAAAAAGAAATTACAAGCCATACCGGTTCCACCAAAAGATTGGGAAACTTATTTGACTGATCTTTATAAAGCAAATCTGACTATACTAGATGAAAAAAGCGCCGATAACATCATGGAAAAGCATAATTCATAAATTTCTAAAATCACGGCAATATCTGTAGAAACATATATTCGAAAAGCAAGAAACACTGGTGCCTCCGGCCCAGATCAAACATCCATCAAGGTCTTGCATGCAGACCCCAAGGAGTGGAGTCAGATGCTATCACCACTCTTCAATCACATCTTCAAGACTGGACAAGTACCAAAATCATGGCAGGGGAGTATCATCATTCCCATACACAAAAAGGGGAGTAAAAACATAGCAGGAAATTACCGTCAAATAGCACTGATGGATGCCACCGGAATTTTTTTTGCCGCAGAGGTATTACAACGATTGAAAGATTGGGCCTTCTCACTGGGTCTAATACCTATGTTTCAAGCTGGCTTTAGACCCAAACACTCTGTTACTGACAATATTGCAATCATCCAGGTTATCCTTGATAAATACGTAACACGGAAAACTCAGGCTGTATACGCAGCATTCATAGACTATTCTACTGCGTTTGACCGTGTCGATCGACCAACACTATGGAATAAATTAAGGTGTCTTGGTATACCAGAACAATTGCTACAGGTCATAGTAAGCCTCCATACCAACACCTGGTGTCAAGTACAAATGGGGGGCGAAAAAGGTTTAACGAAAATAATAAATACAGCTAACGGTCTTAAACAAGGGTGTCTTTTGGCCCCTATACTATTCTCCCTATATCTCAGTGACTTACCATATCAGCTACAACAGGGCTCAAGTTTGCCTCCCAAAATCGATAAACAAAGTATTCATGCGTTGCTTTACGCTGATGATATAGTGATGTTAGATCTCACTCCTTTTGGACTGCAAAAACTACTAGACATCCTACACAAATATTCAAAAGAAATTTTTTTAATCCCCAATATAAAGAAAACAAAAATTGTAGCCTTTTCTGGTAGGAAACAAAGTGCTAAATACAACTGGAGGCTCGGCGGAGAAAAGATTGACGAAGTTGATGAATATATATACCTTGGCAGGATTCTCTCAAAGAACTTAAAAAATACAAAACATATAAATAACTTAATAAAGAAATCCGATCTACATGCTGGAGCACTTTCTAGACTCTATAGTGCTACTGGTAATAGGCATTTTTCCTCACTGTTAAAAATATACAGAGTGAAGATCCCTCCTGTTCTATCCTATGCGACGGAATATATCCCTATAAAGCAGTGGGATTATATGGATCGCAAAGAAGGAAAAATCCTAAAAAGAATTATGAAGGTCTCAGACTCTATACCAGTTCAAGCGTTAAGATTAGAATTTTCCATCACAAGTTCTTATGCTACGGCCGTGGCTAATGTTATTAGGTGGGCCTACAACCTCCTCCATGCAAAAGAGGGAACATTAAGATTCCTGCTGAAAAACGAAACTTTCGATTCAGAAGCCGCAAAACAAACTGTTCTAGGGAATATGACTGCTGTATTTCGAATGGCTAAAATCTGTCCGGACATTTTGCTTTCCTGGTCTGTATCACAACTGAAACTTTTTTTTAAATGTTTTACCCCAAAATTGAGCTATGAACTCGATCTTGCACATTGTAATAAACTATTTACCTACAAACCTTTCATAGAATTACTGGAGTACAAACAAATCCAGCCATACATTGGGTTTTCCCTTACGCATAGCGCAAGGAGGGCTATCACAATGTTACGACTAGGCATATTACCTGTGCAATCTTTTAAATCAAGATGGTCACCCGGAGGATCCTCACTATGTTCTCTTTGCCAAGGGGGTAATCAGACTATCGAGCATTTACTATTTGTATGCCCTAGTCCTAACGTAACAATGGCACGCGCAAGATATCTTGATCCTATATATCGCACTTGCAGAATTACAACGGTAAAAGAACTAACAACAGTGCGTAAACAGCCACCAAATGAACTCGTATGCTATAATTTTTATAAATTTTTAAAATCTTTGTTATTTCTATATTGATTAGTGATGCAATTTTTCTTTTATTGATTGTTTAATGTTACATTTGTGGTCCTCTGTCGAGTACCAATACAAATAAAAATCTTTTTTTTTTTTTTGATGAAAGCAATCATCTTGCCCAGTCTCTTTGCAGCACTGCTTCAGTTTGTTCTAAAGACACAGTTCTGCACCTGGCCATTCTTATGTATTTTTTGAGCGATCTCACATCTTTTAGGGACCTCAGGCTTAATATCCTCTTTCTGGCATACAAAAAAGTACCTGAGAAAAAACTCCCATTCCATTTTATCAGCAGCACACTCTTCTCTAGTTCACAGGTGTAACATTTGTGACAGCTTTCAGTGACCTCCTGCAGTGAGATGTTTTAGGGGTGAGGGAATTCTCTTCAATGGGAATCTGTACCTCTTCTTTAATATCTGAGGAACCCTTTCCTATTTCTAGAGTTGTGTGACTTAAAGAACTTCTCAAAGCAGCTTTGCCGGACCACCTAATCACCATAGTCAAAGCCTGAGATGCCATTTTCTGCTTCACTATCACTCTGCCCCATATAGTATCTTATCTGGAGCTTCTGATGCCTCACAGGTGGGCGAAGTGACTTCAGAACTGCTGATCAAGCCCTCATAATCTAGAATCTGGATGGAGGTACGACCAGCACCCTGGAAACCCAGGCTCCACACTGGCACCTCTGAAGGGCCTCCTAGACACCACCGCACCACACATCTCTTCTCGGGCGTGAAGAAATATGGTCACTTCATCCCCATACTGATGGTACTCCATTTACTCCCCTTGTTGGATCGCACCATCTTTAAAACCAGTGGCATCATTTATAAAGCCATCATTACCAGCACGTCGCTTATCTTGCATTCAGTCTCATCATCTTTTGTGGTTCCCGGAAGACCCATACTGAAGACTAAGAAATGAAAAAATGCAAACAACAATAGAAGGCAGCAAGCCTTTTTGCATCTATTCACATCTATGCACCCAGGAGCTGGAACAACTTCCCTGTATCCACCAGGACCACCCTAACGCTGCTTCAATTGAGGAAAGCGATGAAGACACACCTCTTCAAAGAATACTGCATCAGAATGTATTAAGAGTCCATAACGCCGCTACCTCAACTGTCACTCATTGGTTTTATGATTGTCTTTGACCCTGTACAGAAGGTCGCTGCCTTTGTCTAGGTTTGTGCTATAGAAATACCACATACATACATACATTTGCCTTCACAGTAGGCATGGAGGCATTACTTCCTACTCAGTCCAATCCAATGTCTTCAACATAAGTGAAAAGCCTGTTTGCCTGAATGCATGTCACCAAAGAAACTTCTACCACCAAGGTGTAAGTCAGGAGGTAAATCAGACAACCGAAGGAGGCAGTCTCATTATTGATGATGTGGTGATCCTCCTCCTAGCACAAGAATCATCCGAGTCTGGGCCCGATGAATCAAATGTTTTAATCAGTCATGACTAGTGGCAAAGCTTCCACCTCCGCCACATGGATATGGTCAATCGCCTTCTCCATTAAGTGCCACAGCAGGCATCGGTACGTGACGAAACGTCTTGACCACATTGAAAGAGTTCAAGGCTTATAAGCCTGAGGCAAAAACCTATTCACAGACTATCAAGAGGCAAAGGTGGAAAAGCATTGGGCATCCCCCTTGCATCAACATCTATCAAAGGGTTCACCGAATATGATGGTCAAGTTAAAAAGATCTTCCAACAGAGGTCTGTGTTTCCTCAGTATGGTTATAGAGATCCCCAAAGTCGAAGGTGACTTCTTACAAATATCTGCAATTGGATTAATAAATGCCTCAACAAATGGGAGGATAGGTGCCTTATCTTTTGGTACTTTCTGTCGAACATGTGTCACAGTGTTATGAACATTGACTTCCTCCAGGTTCAGTGGCCACAACCACACAGAGGAAGATGCCCTGCTTTAAAGAGCTACACAAGAACCTTGATGGAGTTGTGGGACAACCTATGAAGTGATCAGCCCTTTGGTATACCGTAGGATCTCTTTGCAGTCATACTCTGCCCCCAGTTCAGTCATCCCCATTACCTGCTCGTTATCACCTTCAGACGGTCGGAGCACCCGGATCCATTATCCACCAGGCATATCCTATAAGTTGTTCCCCTTGGGTGATGAGTGAGGCCTACACTCAAAAGGTGCTGGGTGATGCGCATGACATTTGGCCATGGAATATGCTGCCACCGCAGTCGCCTGGTAATGACCTTTGACGGTGCTGACTTTTTACTCTTTCAAAGCATCACCTTCATGCTTGTCTTGCACCCCCGCCACCTGATCAGCACGAGCTTCATCTTTTCCCAGGTATAATGGGTACAGGGCCTGGCAACAACAGCCTCAAGATATTGAGAAGAGGGCTTTCAGCCATTAACTGTTTTCAGTTTTGATCCCCCTTACACTTTGAGGACACCATTCACCATGCCCCAAGTGTATTGATGGTAGGGCTTTGTCTCCAGCCACAAGCTGCATGGAGTACCTTAGCCACCCCTGTACACCATAGGCACTGCTCCCAGCAGGCTTACCAGGCACTGAAAGCATATGTTCTCACTCAGTGATCTCTGGGCATGACCTTTTTTAGAATCCGCAGATTTCAACTATATACACATTTTTGGGTCGCCTAAGTTTAGCAATGGTCGGAAATGGCTCAGATGAGTGCACACACTTTGTTTTAAAGTCCCTAAAATGGAGACTCTCCTTTTTTAGAAATCACATTTTCTATCCCTGAGAGATGTGATCTAACTTGCACTATGGTTTGGCTGTACCCAGCATGTCCCGCATCCCAAAACAATTCCTGAGTGCTTGAGAAAACAATTACTGAGTGCCTGGGTTATAGTTGAGAGGTAATCGAATACCCTCAAGATGAGTGAAGGAAGTACTAAATACAAAACAGAATTTCTGCGAACATGGGGTTAATAGTGCCTGCAGGGTCATCTCCAGATTGAGCATATCCTGCATAAAATGTAGGCTCTTCTGTCAAAAATCAACTTTAAATCATGTCCCAGTTCTTTGCAAAACAAAACGGGTGTGGCGAGAAACCTTTATGAGAGGAGCAGGCTATGTAACTAAGAGCACAACCTGAGATGTGAAATAGAATCCTGTGCTTGACAAGTTCATAAATGGAGCCTTACTGGACAAATCAAAATCAAAAATAAAGAGCAGCAGGAAATGTTAATTAACAGTTGAAATAGGACTTTTATCCTTGGTCAAAAGCAGTAACAAAGTTGGGAAACTAAATTGAAACCTAAGAAACATAACTTGCCAATTCAGCTTGAATGAAACAGTGCTTTTACAACACTGTTTTTACAACGACCGCGTTGTTAGTACGCAATATCTTTACATCGCAAGTCATAAGAACGACTTGCTGTAGGGGGCGCTAAGGTATTGGATATGAAATCCAACACCTTCCGTGCTATCGCGCAAACTGGAGTAGGAATAGTAAATAATACTATCCCTAAGTCCAGCGCGCCCCCTAAAGCAAGTCGTAATGACTTGTGATGTAAGGGTATTGCATACTAACAACACGGTTGTTGTAGCGGCCGCGTTGTAATAGCATGCGATGTAACATGCTATATTCACGTTTTAAGTACTGAAACACCAAAGATAAACTGGAGTATCCGCCATGTTGCCTAGTCCTCGTGTCACAAAGGGGTCTTCAAATAACATTTCCCTAAAGCAGTAACATGTTTCAGGGAGGCAGTTTTTTTTTCCTTCAGCCAGTAAATGACAAACAAAAGAAGAAGGCTACATTGGGCCCTGACTCAGTTCCTATTTTTAGGGCTTGTCTTAGCCAAGACCTTTTGATTTTACTAAAATTATATGAATAATATACTTATAGGGGCTTTCAGCCAACCCGCTTCGTCCATTGGTCTGTTGTGTAATTCAAACTTTTCTTCCACCCACTACAGCACACAACTTGTGGAAATGGGTCAACGCAACTCAGCCAATGGCTAACTTCCCTGTGAGTAAAATTTGTCTTCCCTTTCACATGGAACACCACCACACACAAAGTAGTTCTCTTACATTCCAGGGACCTCTGTGGCAATGTGTGCTTTTTGCGGCCAAAAATATTTTTATTTTTTAGATTGATGAGGGCTTGAAAGCTTCCCCAACAAATACCATTCTAAAACAAATAACTGACACAGGCTAAGGGCTGGAGTCCAACACAAGACTTATTTGCTTTGCCATTTCTTGTTTTGGTTTGCCTGTGCCCAGACCTTGCTCCATTTAGAGTACTGCCCGAGTTGCTTTATTTTGTCTGGCTTCTGCTCACAACAGTATCCTGATGGGATTTTTATGGTTGTAATATCAATACAAAAAAGCCACAGAAAAGAGAGGAGGGAAGGACTGTCCTGTTTGTAAGGAAAGGGGCTGATGTAGTGGATTGTGCCATCACATAAACGTTCTCAATACCAGTTGTCAGTGTGTGCTTGTGGGTAGATTTGATGAATGCATGGTTGTGGAGGCGAAGTATGTTGGTGGAGGTGTTGACAGTGTTTTTGCTTCATATATAAGCACTCTGGGACTAGTCGTCACTATGTACAAATGGGAAAAAAACATGACAGCTACGTAGTACTGGCGGCAGAGTACATTGCTGTTTGTGTCGTTGGAGTGTTGGTGTGTGAGTATTTTAGCTTGCGTGTACTGCGGCCACTCATTGCTGCATATGGATGGCAGCATCCAACATGTGCATATACTTGGCGTCCTCGACCTGGTACATTAGGATGCTGGTCCAGTGCACAGAAATGGACTGGTGTTAGGAGTGGGAGAACTGGCCTGCGTTGTTGTTTGAACGTTTGTTATGAGTCGTTTCCATCAGCATTGTGTTCAAGAGATGGTCTATCTGATGTTCAGCAGCATCCAGAGGAGCAGGAGCTTTGTGCAGATTCCGGTGGTTTGGTGTCTCGATCTTGGGCAGGTTGGTTTGGCTAACTGGTGCGGATTGGTTTCGGGAGTTGTGGATTGTTGGGATGCACCTTTGAGTGTTTATGACTGGGTTGTCCATCAGGCCGCATGTGTTGTTGCTTGTGGAAGAGGAAGAAGAGGTGGGAGTTTGTCTTGTTGTTTCTGAATTATTGTTGCATCCGTTTGACATTTGTAATTTGAAGGGGGGGGTGTCGTGGTGTAGCTTGACTCGGTTGTCCAGAAAGGAAAGGGGATGATGTAATGGCTTGGTATGGCTGTGTGTGTGGGGGCAGAATGGGAATGCTGTATAATGTTAAATATGGAGCAGTAAGTGTGTGATGAGACGTGGGATCTTGGGTCTGTGTGCTGGGGATAGCCTGGCAGGTAACTAGTGATGGAAGGAGGATGGATTCCTGATAGGAGCTGTAAGGCTGTGTCTGCATGTACCTAAGAGGGAATAAAGAACTTACTCCCTACCTCAGTAACTCCAGACTCATCTGTATGGAGACCCTATCCTTCCATCTATAAAATGCTGATGTGCTGAGTGTATTTGTGGTCTGCACTGTTCTGATGTGCTGTGTGGGAGACAACAATGCTCAGATGCGTTGTGAGGGCAGGGCTACAGCACTGAGATGGTGTGTGTTTGGTGTTTGTGTTTGCAGTGTCATGATGGCCTACATGTGTGAGATCTACAGAGCCCTGATCTGTGACTGTGCATGTAGCAGTGCCCTGGTGTGCTGAATTATGTGGGATATGCATGCTCTTTTTGCTGTGTGGTGTAATATCCAGTGATAAAAGTGGGTGGGATCAGAGGGGCACGACGTGCCCGTACTTTTTTAATTTAAGGAAAACAGTCCCCTTACTTTCTGTGAAAAGTTAACCGTCCCGGGACAGTTAATTCAGAGAGCTGAAATGCTTAAGCTGAAGGGTAAGGCAGGGAATCTTCTGTGCTGTGAAACCAAAGGTGGGCAAAGAGTTAAACAAGCCTTCTTGCCAGGGTGTCTGCTGCCTGAAAGAAATGTAAATGTGCACAACTGGTTAATCTGCAAATGTAAAGGGTGTTTGGCTTTGATTAATGGAATCACCTGATGCTTCCTGATGACACAGATTTATTGTTTTTGAGTGGTATTGGAAAGGAGTATCCAGCTAAACTGTGAAGTGTGTGCTTTTTAAAGGGATGTAACACAGGCCCTTGTGCCGCAGGGGCCCGTGTTATCCCCTATCTATTCCCCCCTGCTCTAATCAGGGTTCACTTCCATGTCTCTCTGGTTACAGACACAGACCTCTGCAGTGCATTACTTAATCGAGGTTTCATAAAGTTCGAAAGTGCATTTACCACTGATTAGCCTACCTTGCATTTATTTGAAGTTTAAGCTGTGTGTTATTTTATATATACATACCTGAAGGTGAAAGACCGAAAAAAGATACAGAATATTTAGATTTTTTTTAGCCATTCCTTTGACCATACCCCACGCTTACTCGCCCGCCATGCCCCCATTGTGCACAGTATCAAAGTTCCCTTGCTTGTTTTAATGCAGTTCGACGGCTGGTAATATCCTGGTTAACATTACCCTCTCCCACCCACAGGCCCTGTTTCCAGTATCCTGGTGAACAAGTATGGATGCCGCCCAGTCATGCTGGTGGGGGGACTGCTGGCCTCTTCTGGCATGATCCTGGCCTCCTTTGCCACCAACATTCTACAACTGTACCTGACGGCCGGCATGTTAACAGGTTGGTGCTTGTAGGGAGGTGACGCATTAGAGGGACACGTCAAGGGCACGGTAGCACTGCCACAATGGACAACAGACCCAAGCCTAGTGGATATATTAGGGCATCGCCCCCAGCATTCCCCTTCCAAGCTGCAATTGTCTCATGCACTAGATGAAGTCTGCTGTAGAGCAGAGGCTATTACCCGATAATATTGATTCTTGGGTACCTTGCTCTCAAATAGGGAGTAAACGTGACACCATGAGCGCCTGCACACACGATTGGCATCCACACAGCATCTCACTCAATTATCTAGAGCCTCTAGCCCTCACGAAGGAAGCCCTTGCAAAATCTCACTCTCCCCCGGGAGCACCGGCTTTATACACCACACAGGGAGCCAAGCATCTCACCCTAGAAAGAAGAGCCTCACTGTGTGAGCACCGATTCACCCTCACAGGGGGAGCACCAGCATTTCACCCTCCTGCAAGGAAGACTATCACCCAAAAACGAGTCTAAGCATTTTACCCTCACACAGGGAGCTTAAACATCCTAACACAACCAGCTTGGGGGTCTTAACCTCACATAAAGACCCATGTGCCCCACCCTCACACAAAGTGTACAATTGTTCCACCATCGCCAAGAGGCTGAGCATTCCATGCGGATCCAGGCAGCATACGCGCCTGACCACCGCACGCATGGAGCATGGGCATCTTGGTGTGACAATCTGAACCATGGTAGTGTAGAGCGTCAAAGGCAAAAGCTAATGTATGTTTCATTTGTCTTCCCTCCATCTGTTACCCATCCCATCTATTTCCATTTTCAGGGCTGGGCCTGGCTCTCAACTTCCAGCCATCGCTCATCATGCTCGGCGCTTACTTCGACAAGAGAAGACCCTTGGCCAACGGGCTGGCAGCGGCCGGGAGCCCAGTCTTCCTATCGACCCTCTCTCCTCTGAACCAGGTCCTGCTGGAGACCTTTGGCTGGAGAGGTGGCTTCTTGATCATGGGGGGGCTACTGCTGAACTGCTGCGCATGCGGGGCCCTGATGAGGCCCCTAGTAAACCAGAAGGGGGTAAATAAAAAGTGTGAAGCCAAGAAGATGCAGGCCATCGGAAGGGCAGAAGAAGGTATAGCTATCGACAACAAGGCCGACCTCAACAACAAGGACATTCTTGATGACAAAGGCTGCCTTAACAGTAAAGTCAAGAAGTCCAAGAAGCTTCTGGACTTATCCATCTTCTCCAACAAAGGTTTTGTCATCTACACCATCGCCAAGTTTTGCCTTGTCCTGGGACTTTTTGCACCTCCCATTCTCCTGGTGAACTACGCCAAGGACATGGGAGTGCCTGATGGCGATGCCGCCTTTCTGCTGTCGATCATTGGCTTTGTCGACATTGTGGCACGGCCATCTTGTGGAGTGCTCGCAGGACTACCCCAGGTGAGGCCACGCGTGGCCTACTTCTTCAGCCTTGCAATCCTCTTCAATGGACTGACGGATCTATGTGGTGCCAGGGCTGTTGACTATAGGGGACTGGTGGCCTTCTGTGTCTTCTTTGGGGTCTCCTATGGTATGGTGGGGGCCCTACAGTTCGAGGTGCTCATGGCGACCGTGGGGCCCCAGGCGTTCTCGAGCGCCATTGGTCTGGTGCTGCTCTTCGAGGCTGTGGCTGTTCTCATCGGGCCTCCTTCCGCAGGTACAGTAAACCAAGGTTCTACAATATGATTCTGCCTGGTTTATGGAGGGTTCACTGCTCACATAACCTATATGCAGCAAGGGAAGTAGAGGTTGGATGCTACCAGTCAATTTTAGAAACAATGGCTCTTCGGTCTGCCCTTATCAAAGGGTTTGGATTAAAAGAATCAATTACTACTCGAGGCCCTCTGGCCCCTTTTGCAATGCAGAAAATCTAATTTTTCATGGTCCAAGCAAAATCGTAGGACTATGAGAGACTTGGCGTCCATTATCATGCAAATAAAGTGGCCTAGCCTAAAGAGTTTGCAGGAGTAGTCCTGACACCCTGCTGCCCACACGGGTGTGGATACCCCAGCACTGCCTGCCTTTCATATACGAAAAGAAATGGTGATAGAACTTACAATAGCAATTATTCTCATAGTAGTAGTAGTAGATAAGCTGTATTCGATAAAAAGTTTATCATAAAAATATAACATATAAAATCCAAATTGTATAAACATTGATCCTTTAAAAGCCATCATAATATACATTAATTCAGAGCCATTAAAAAACTACAATATATACAGCTAAAAAAATATACAAGTGGAAATCCATTATCACAAGGCTAGAAGGAAGAATAGCAGCTTTAACATTATTAATCTTTTAGGAGGATAATTTAGTCAAATCTATCACCCAATGTCTGTCAAATTTTAAGACCTATTGCATTCTTGCCTGAAACTTTGTTTGTAACAACCAGGCGCATCCCAGATATTTGGCTACTCCACATATCAATGTCAAAGAGGAAGTATCAGTTTTCAGGATGCGTAATGCAGCACAATAATTCATAAGGCCTAACGTTTTACAGACTGGATTAAGCCATTTAATTCTGGCCTTCCCGTAAGCCGGGCATGCTAGAAAAAAGTGGGCAATAGACTCAATGGGAAGGGCACAACTTGGGCAAGGGGCTGGCACTGAATTTGGCCCCTTCCATGATGCTATCACATTGTTAAGTGGCAGGGTCCCTAATCTCATCTTCATGTATAGGGCCCTGTCCCTGGGAACCTGTATGAAATCAAGATAGGGTTCTAATCTGCAGATGTTTTGTGTTCAAAGAACCCTTCAGTAAGTTTCCCAGCTTTTAAATTGGATAGATCACGCATCTGCACCCAATCCCAATAGGCACACTTTAGATCCTGCTTAGATGGTGGGATCTGTCTAGCCCATGCCTCGCTAAATCCAATATCAACAATGAGCTGCTTAAGGTCTACTATCCATTTTATTCTGCTCCCTGTGTCGACTGACATCAACTCATCGAGGGCAGCAGCATATTTGGACAGCTCAGTGGTCCTTCCTAAGTGCGCCCAGAAAAGCAGGGGGCATAGACGTGCGATATCTCGAATAGTCCCCCTTCCCATGTCATAGAATAAGGGCTTCAAGGGAGTAGAGGTGGGAAATGAAGTGAGGTCTCTTAAAAACTTGTTTTCAGACTTAGCTAACTCGCTAGTGTTCTCCATACCCCAGAGTTCTGCCCCGTAAAGGTCCGAAGGTAAAGCTTTACCATCATAAATGACGAGCGCCGGGGCGATTGGCCTGCTCGCAGACAGATGTTGTTCTCTGACGATCGCCCCAGACACCCTTTTATGATTTAAAAGCATCTTGTCCAAATGGGAAATCCATTTCATGTTTTTCGAGACCCGGATTCCCAGATATTCAAAGGACTCAACCACATCCAGGGGAGCACCATTTAGAGTGATGTTGTTTCTAAAGCGTTTGGAGGGGTTGATAGTCATTAATTTGGTTTTACTTGTGTTGATTGTCAACCCCTGATCGTTACAAAATGAGCTAAATCTATTTAAAAACTTTTGGAGGCCGCCGGGTGACTTGGAGATCAAGAGAGTATCGTCGGCAAACAAGAGGGTAGGTGTTTCCTCCCCCGCCAAAGTGGGAGCGTCTGTTGGCTCCCCATTAAGGTGCTCCACCACCCCATTAATAAATAGTGAAAACAGGGTGGGGGCAAACACGCATCCCTGGCGTACCCCCCTGCTTACCACGATCCTCTCTGTCACCTCCCCTTGGGATCCCCACCTAATTCTTGCATAATTGCCATTATGCATCCTTTTTAGAAAATCAAGAATATAGTACAACTTTACAGGCTACTGCGTGTTATGGAATGAGGTTACGGAAAAGTAAGAAAAAAACAGATTTGCAGCAAATGCGTATTAAAAGTGTCAGAACTGTCTGCCTTAGGGTGGTCTTCCCCCAAACGTTTTGCCCTACTCCTCCATATTTTTCTGATCTCGTTTTGTTGGACTTAATAAGTGCAGAAATACAGTTAATTTCAAATCTTAGCAAAAACAGAAGGAATGAGTTGGAAAACGGTAAGGAAAAATCACTACAGGAATGTTGTTTAGAGGAAGCAATCGGAGCAAAGGAAGAGGAGTGAGTGCAGGAATCAAACATTAGAACTTGGGGTGCTGTGAGAATTAGATGGGGGCATGAGGAGGTCAGCAAAAGGTACCTTTGCAATATACATTGGGTCAGTGCTTAATTTCAGCCAGTGGTTTCCGGTGTTCGGCACTGGCACTTAATAGACATCACCACACTTATGACAGTCTGCCACATGGTGGTGCTGCTCATCTAATTTAGAGATGAGCAGAACAAAGGTTGTTTGTGAATACAATATACATTAAAAACATACTAAAACTTGCCTCCCCAGCCATTTCTTTAGCTTTGGAGACCTGGAATAGTTTGAACTGTTGCACTTGCAGGTGAGAGAGATGATTAGTAGCTGTGCCTGTGACGTAAATCGCAGCAATGACGGGGCAATGGGTGGTGCAAGCGGCAGTGGTTTCCTGGTCAGGGCCCTGGCACTTATTATTTTACAAATTAAGGCTGCATTGGGTGAGGAGTATATTAAGTGTAAGTGAAGTACATCATGTGTGCCAGTGGTTGTAGGCGGGCCCACCGGCACTCATATATGGGGACCAAGACAGAGATCCACAACAAATAAGAGAAAGGCAGAAAAGGAAGGAGGAGGAAGAGAAAGAAAGAAAAAACAATTACAATTAGAGAACCCAGGGTTGAAAAAGAAGCTGCAGGAGTTAGATAAAGATAGAGGTAGCCTAGGGCAGAGGAAGAGGATTGAGATTAAATCAAACCTAGGCGGCAGTGGTAGTAGAACCCCGGTGGCTAGCTTCTACGAAAACTTTGGGCATATGCACTTATTTCTTTTATAAATGACTCACTGCATGAGAGAAAGTGATGGCTGCACTGGGAAAGTATAAAACCTATTTTACTGTCTTTCAAAAAGAGTTGCCTCACGGTTAAGCTGCAGAAGGTGATGCAAAATATTAAATGAAAGAGGCCTACACAATTACTCTGAAACAATGCTAGTGAATAAGATAAGCTTTAAAACTGTTTCTCTCCTGTTGTCGTCTGATTTGTTAGGTCCAGCCTACTATATAGTCCATGTGCTGACTGTTGCGAGGCATACTGTAGCATAACAACTCCTCCACCCACCCCCTCCTTCTCTCTCCCTGTTGTTTCTTTCCTCGCCCCTGCCCTCCTTGTTGCTTCCCCCATCTCTAACACGTGTTGCTTTTGTGTTCCTCACACCCCGTGTTGCTTCACCATCCCCACGCTCTCCTGTATTGTTACAGCGTCCTCCGTGTCGCTTCCACATTCCCCTACCTTACTCCATGTTGCTCTCGCCCCCCTCAATGTTCACCCTTAAAAAAATGCTTTTGCATCTTTTACTTTCCTTTTAGTGACTGATCCAACTCAGATCAGTAACAAAAAAGAAAAAAAGCACCCCCGTCATTTTGTAGAGGTGCGTCACATGGTGCGTGGCTACAAACTATCAAGGGTGGCTGCGTCAACTTTTTTTAATTTTTACTTTAGCCATGCTGCACAGTATCTGGGATGCTGTGCAGCATGGCTGAAAACCATTGGCAAAGCCAATAAGCAACAGAGGCAAGACTTATTGGCTTTGCCAGTGCTTGTTTCACTAGATACAGAGAAGACCCTGGGCAGCAAAGGGTAGTGGCAAGAACCAAGGGTTAGGCCTTATGCAGACATGACCACTACAGAGCTGCAAAAAGCGCTTATACGGACGTGTGCAAAAGTCGTAGGAGAGAGTTCTAATACAAATGCAGTTTCACAGCTCTACATAACAATAGTGGAAAAGAAAAAAGAACTTAAATGGGGGAGAAAGACAAACCATAAAACAAGAAAAGCAAGTCAATTAAAATGCTTCTTAGTGTAAATTACCGGCTGAATCGACCTGTGGTTATTTCCATTTAAAGCAAGTGAAAAAGGGCTGGCATGGTATGGGATGGGGCTGCATTTCTGCAAAGGCCAAGATCTCACATGTGTGGGGAAAAAGCCACGAAGCATAAAGCTCCCCCTTTCATATGTATTAAAAGTAATTCCCTCAAAGTGGCCAAATTAACATGTAATGTTGTGATTGGCCAGCTGGGAGCAAAGGAGGTAGAAAGATATGTTTGGCACAAAAAAATTATTTTGGGCACTAAATAGGTATACAGATACGAGAGTGAGTAGATAAGTAGAAGATGGAGGACTGGCTATGGAGGGAAGTTACTGCCCTGTATTTGTAGTTTTATAACTTGACACAAATTATTATTCACATGTTGTGTATTTCCCCCAATCCATTGACCATAATGAGATGTAAAACTTGTTTTTCTACCAACACAAAACTTTTTTTTTTACTCCAACATGGTTTTGTCCGAACCCAGGCCCATCATGGCGAGTTACGATAGTACTATTGTCAAGATGCGGTAAAGGGACCGGAGAGTCCACATGCAAAAAAAAAAAAGTCATATCTTCCCCCAAAATTGTCGCTTTCCATCTTGCTTCCACATGGGTGCCAAAACAAGACTAGCACAGGGTGTGGTATTCATGTTCCAAATCAGGAGGCAAAAAAGGCGGGAATTTGTTTTTGAGGATCACACAAATACCAGACCTAAGGGGTTCTCCAAGGAAGGCAATAAAAAGGGCTAGAAGGGGTGAGTACTCATGAAGGGGTGAGTACTCATAAATGGGGCGCTGGTGTGGCTGACAGATCAAAGAGGGCTCTGTCTAGAAGAAAAGCAAGGCTTAGTTGGGCACAGAGACTGGTGCCGCCTTATTTCTAGATCAATAACACTGCAGGTCATCAGGTAACCCATCCCAATAGAGATGCTTCACCCCTAAATAATGGTACCAAACTTCCCTTTCGCACCAAGACACAGACGTTCTTAAGTAATCTGTGGACAATGTGATGTAACGCAACAACTTCTCATCTTGATAATGGAGTAAATAATGGTTCCACTTAGGAAGAAGTTGCTTAGGAAGCAAGCTGACCACAGGTTCTGCTTCTTCTAAATAACCTCTTTAGTGTTTACATGCAATAACTGTGTTTTTTCAATTTCAGGGCGACTAGTGGACGCCTTCAAGAACTATGAGCTCATCTTCTACATGTCAGGGGCGGAGATCGTCTTCTCTTCCCTTTTTCTGGCTGTTTCCACGTTCTACCTCCTTAGGACAGAACTGCCGGAGCTTCCGCAGCCGGCGGTGGATGGCGGGGAAAACGCCAATGAGGAGCCAGAGCCTCATGAAGCAGATGGAGGCATCGGAGTGGACATCCTTCCCATTGGGCCAGATGTGCCCCGGCAGAGTCTGGTGGAGGCAAACCAATCCCAGCCTAGCCCGACCCAATACAACTCAGTCCAACACAACCCAGAGCAGCAAGGCCCGGAAGACAAAATAGACATTAACGAAGTGGAGGAGTCAACAGTGGAAGAAAAGGAAGAGGAAGAGGAGAAGAAGGAGGAGCAGGAGGAGGAGCAGCAGCAGGAAGAGGGGGAGCAGGAAGAGGAGGCGCAGGAAGGGGAGGAGTCTGGGGAAGGGGTTAGCAATAGCCACTCCACAGAGACTGAGAGCGACAGCAGTGGAAGCGACGTAAACTCAGACGAAACCGTGGAAAAAGAACGATTTTAGCGGGAAGCGGCAACAGCTGGGACTATATTAACACATATGTACATTTTCACTTTGGACGGGGCTGGTGTGTAACCCCTGTGGGACCAGAAGTGGGAGAACTTATCAGGGAGGGTCCGGGCTTTCGGGTACTGTGTGGAAACCAGGCAGCAGGGAGACTTGAGTGCCCTGCTCACAAGAAACAAAAGACATGTACAAAGTCTGCATTTAAGATTTATTATGGAGAAGTTTTCCATTGAAAAATAGACGTCTTTCAAGTATATAGCACATGATTTCACGAGATTGTTTTGTTTTTGCTGGTTACATTAAATTGTTTTTCTCCCCTAAGTTTGGAGGGAAGAGGATGTACTTATTTTGACTGTCTGTATAAGTATTTCCTATGCCACAGAATTCGCACCAAGAGGAAGGGGAACATTTTATAGCCAATATTTTTTTAACCAAGGGTTTATCATGATGTGCTGCACGGCTCTGCATAGCTAGTGCCTGCTTTTATGGGCTTGCAGTACGTAAAGTGAATTCATTGAACCTATGTGCTTGCAGTACGTAAAGTGAATTCATTGAACCTATGTGCTTGCAGTACGTAAAGTGAATTCATTGAACCCATGTGATTGCAGTTTGTAAAGTGAATTCATTGAACCCATGTGATTGCAGTTTGTAAAGTGAATTCATTGAACCCATGTGCTTGCAGTACGTAAAGTGAATTCATTGAACCGATGTGCTTGCAGTACGTAAAGTGAATTCATTGAACCGATGTGCTTGCAGTACGTAAAGTGAATTCATTGAACCCATGTGCTTGCAGTATGTAAAGTGAATTAATTGAACCCATGTGTTTCAGTACTTAAAGTGAATTAATTGAACCGATGTGCTTGCAGTACGTAAAGTGAATTAATTGAACCTATTTGCTTGCAGTACGTAAAGTGAATTCATTGAACCCATGTGCTTGCAGTACGTAAAGTGAATCAATTGAACCCATGTGCTTGCAGAACGTAAAGTGAATTCATTGAACCTATTTGCTTGCAGTACGTAAAGTGAATTCATTGAACCCATGTGCTTGCAGTACGTAAAGTGAATTCATTGAACCTATTTTCTTGCAGTACGTAAAGTGAATTCATTGAACCCATGTGCTTGCAGTACATAAAGTGAATTAATTGAACCTATGTGCTTGCAGTATGTAAAGTGAATTCATTGAACCCACGTGCTTGCAGTATGTAAAGTGAATTCATTGAACCGATGTGCTTGCAGTACGTAAAGTGAATTCATTGAACCCATGTGCTTGCAGTATGTAAAGTGAATTCATTGAACCCACGTGCTTGCAGTACGTAAAGTGAATTCATTGAACCGATGTGCTTGCAGTACGTAAAGTGAATTCATTGAACCCATGTGCTTGCAGTATGTAAAGTGAATTCATTGAACCCATGTGTTTCAGTACTTAAAGTGAATTAATTGAACCGATGTGCTTGCAGTACGTAAAGTGAATTAATTGAACCTATTTGCTTGCAGTACGTAAAGTGAATTCATTGAACCCATGTGCTTGCAGTACGTAAAGTGAATCAATTGAACCCATGTGCTTGCAGAACGTAAAGTGAATTCATTGAACCTATTTGCTTGCAGTACGTAAAGTGAATTCATTGAACCCATGTGCTTGCAGTACGTAAAGTGAATTCATTGAACCTATTTTCTTGCAGTACGTAAAGTGAATTCATTGAACCCATGTGCTTGCAGTACATAAAGTGAATTAATTGAACCTATGTGCTTGCAGTATGTAAAGTGAATTCATTGAACCCACGTGCTTGCAGTATGTAAAGTGAATCAATTGAACCCATGTGCTGGCAGTATGTAAAGTGAATTCATCGAACCCAACATTTCTCTAAATCAGTGCATTTGTTTAAGACAGAACAGCTCAGAAACAGAAAGAGACAAACCTTGCTGACTGTTTCCAATAGTAGTGCCAGAAAATCAAGCTCTAACTCAGAGAAATATCAGGTTAAAGGAATGCACATTCCACGCTCCGGGAATGCACTTTAAGCCCTCGGCTCTGCGCTGAGCCAGCGCAGCCCACGTTGATACAGCCCCAGGAGCACCTCATGTATGACAACAGGATGTTGCTTGCTGGGCCATTCTACAGTTGGACTACAGAAACCCTGATTTGTTCGGGAGCGAGAACTCGAACACAAAGCTGGCACAGTACCAGACTGCACACTCTGTAGTGTGCTTTGTAATATATTTACAAAGCACTCAGTCAGTCTGTCAAATAACTTTATTCGGTTTGTTTGTACAAAACCCTCAAAGTATACAAAGATAAAAACTGACTACAAAGCACTCATTTACATTATATCTTCATCATAAAACTTTATTTTCGATCACAAAGATCCTATAAAGTACATCTCAATACATACATATACATACAACATCCTAAATGAATAATGTAAAATCGCAAATTTACCTTCTAGCTAACACGGAGGCAAGTAAACAGTTAGCAAGGGGGGACAGCGTTACTTGTTAGGACAAGAACCTAATAAAAACAAATATTCACATGTAGACGTAAAAATACAACAAACAGACAATTCATTACAAATATTAAAAAAATAAAACACAATGAAAAAGAAGGCAGAAGGCAATACTAAATGGACATCCATCCATTATATCACACATTGTTACAGTTTACGGCACAGGATGAGAGAGGGATTAGCCCCAAATCATGCCATTCTTTGGTCAGGTGCCAGAGCTGGGATTACAAACAAGGACATTGAGTTACAAGGTGAGCATTTTAGCCACTAGACAGCCTCTTCTCCAAGTTTGTATACAAACCTCATAAGGATTGAGCTTCTCTCACTAACAAACCAGGCCCGGAACCAATCCCTAACACAATATAGCTACACACCTCACAGCCCTACTGACCACTTCTCTTAAGGGCTGAGGCGGACTTAGGTTACTTGAGGTCGTACTCTCATATGGGGCGGGCTCTGTGGACACAGCATGCTAGGAAGGTGGATTACCTGAGGTTTCTGTCCTGCAGCCGGGGGTCTGTCTCCAGAGGATTAAGCCAGCAGATTCCCTTCTGAGCTCTTGGAGACGTGCGCCATTGCAACACCTCGTCGACATGCTACTAAGCCCCTATTAAGAGCCCCACCCCATCCCCTCTCAGCTTTGACAGACAGCTGCCGTTCCATCGTGGCTAGCTGATGCCCCAGTGCGGGTGCAGTTCTGGAAAGGGCCACAGACACACTATTCATAGTTTCAGAAAGATGATCTCCCAGGAAGAGTGATAGCCTGGCAGGTACACAAGAAAGCCATAGATGCTGGGGCTCATAGCAGCCAGAGATCCGAGTACAGAACATCCGGGAGGGACTATGGCTTTCCGTCATTGTGTTCTCTCTGATACTGATAAACTGTACAACTTCCCCTCACCTGTGCGAGATCCCTTGAGGACTAAGTTTACTCTGAGTCGCGGGGTTGGAGGTAAGTTTACTCAGACTGTGGCACTAACAAACGGTGTATGGATTACCCGTGTTCCAGGCAAAATAGCATTTTGCCTGCTGAAGCACACATACTATAGCCAAAAAGGAAATTGTCAGACTTTTACAGTAATTTGGAACAAACACTAGAAGTCGCCCTAAGGATGCTGCCATACCTTGCCGTCACCTTGCTGAAAGCCTAGTTCAATGTAACGTGTGGCAGAGTGGGACTGGCCTATACATCAAGCAGGCCATGCCAGAAGGGATATTACGACAGGTCAGTGTGTGGGACTTTTTTGTGGTTGTTTGTGAACCTGTTTATGGTCTGATGGGTTGGTTTTTACTGTTGATTTCTCTCATATTGCCATAAACATTACTTGCAACAGTGCAAATGCATGCAGTCTCCCACTCCTTGGAAAACGTCTATACAGATTGCCTTCACGAGTTCATAACTGCCCCGATTTCCAAATATGGGCCACTTTCTTTAGCTTTCTGATTTGCTAATGGGGGCCACTTTTAGTTAGGTGTCCAGGCCTATATTCTGTTCCAGGCGATCCCAACATGCGGCACTCTGAAGACACCTTAACTCAAATTGAAAGAGAAGTCTAAGAGAGCAGTTTGGAGCATGCTTTAGGCGAGGGCACTCTTCTACAGTGGGTTAGCAAGAACAACAGTCTCTCTACGGGACCAGAGAGCCTGAGGATGTGTGTGACAAGAAACGTCAACCAGTAAAAACTGCCATTATTCTTAATTGGGAAGTGTGTCCATATGTGTTGAGGTTGCTTACCACAGAAGAACAAGCCTCTCAATCATAACCTCTTTTTAGTTCTCATCTACCAGGCAGATTTTAACCTTCTGTAGGCAAAAGCATCTTATGGACCACACCAAGAACTTATAGTGCGCGTAGAGTTCACCCATTACGTAACAGTGGGTTGGCTTTATTGTCACTCATTTGCCTGCTTCCTATCCAATGTCTTGCCTTTCTCTTCTTGTGTTAGTCCGTCCCCTGGAGCATAGACTCTTTGCCATCCTTCTAAATGGCTGACTTGGATCCTTCTCCTGCAGTTCTTATTACATTTTTTGGCAGGTCTGATAGCTCCCGTTTGCTACAGGGCTGCTCTGCTTTTACAAATGCATTTTGCATGAGTGAAAATGCATCTTTTATTTACCACTCCAAGTGGCATTTGCCATCTAGGATTGGTAAATAAAAATAAAATGCAGTCCACATCATTTGCTGTCATCACGCATGCGTGTGCCTACTGAATGAGGTGCCTCAGCTAAGCAACAAAACGAGGCGGACAAACTAACTAGGCTTCTAAAGAAGCACATTAGAACGGAACTCCACGGCCACTTTCTACTCAGGCATTTAAAAGCAGGCACCATCCCCTGGGGCCTACAGGTTAAGAACATTCCGGTTATTTTCATAGAGGACACCGAGTACAAGAAAGGGTTCAGTCAAATCAATACTAAATGTAGTAGAGATTTAATGGTACATACCATTGAAACTGCCCAACGCATTTGCAGCCAGGAAGAAAAGGAGATAGAAGATTTGATTAAAACCATTAATGATAACCAGACCACGACTGAAGCTAAGGCATTACTTGACAAAATTGAAATGGAAATTGCCACTTTTAAAGATTATACTTTGAATACAAAATCAGCTCAGTTTGATAAAGATTCTAAATCCTTCCAGCTAGATCGGGTTTATCCTTTTCTAAAAGAGGATTTCTACACTTCTGGTGAGTCACGAGGGGCCCTAAATACGTTCCAGGGTAGATCTAAAAATAGGTTTCTGACCTTTTCAGACACTACTTCCTCTGATTCTTCCACAGACTCCAGGCAGTCCAACTTCAATAAACGAGGCGCTACTAGTGGGCCGGCCCCTTTTTTGTCCAGGGGCGGCCAGACGCGGCCTCGCTTCAAGCAACCATGGCAAATGCGAACTCGCAACAAAAATTACAACAACAATTGAACTTGTCCACTATAGTGAATCTCTCCAATAAGGAACTATCTAGGGATGAGGAAATGCTTCTTCACCTGGGCCTCAAGTTTGTTCCCGCTACAAGAACTGATTTCACGAAACTAAAATTAGAAGCACTTGACTTCTGCCGCAAGGTAAGGTTGAAAGCTTATTTCGCGGGAGCCGAAATGACGTCACCACAGGAAACTACTGGACTCAGAGTGAAGTCACGGTTTACTCCAACCTCAAACATCCCCAAACAGATCATTGCTTTTGAGCAAGCTGTACTGTCTTCCCTGACCAAACTTGAGAAGCAAAATAGTTTTGTCAATAAAAACATTAGCAAAGGTGTACAAAAAGCTATTGGTGATTTGAAATCTGACACGTCAATAGTAATAAAACAAGCGGATAAGGGCGGGGCAGTGGTTCTTTGGCCGCGCCCTATGTACCTTGCTGAAGGTCTAGTACATGTGAACAACAGGGATTGGTACAGACCGTCAAAAGAAGATCCCATCCATGCAATTCAGGATAAAATATCCAGAATTACAAAGGAAGGTTTGGACGAAGGTTTTTTAGGGTCCAAAGAGCACGAATTTTTGAATAAAAAAATGCCGAGAACTCCTATTCTCTACTTTTTGCCGAAGATTCATAAGAACGAAAAGGCACCCCCTGGCAGACCCATTGTCTCGGGTTGCGACTCTGTGCTCGAACCCATATCGAAATATATCGATTTCTTTCTAAAACCATGTATAGCACAAGTCCGTTCGCATCTCAGTGATACAACAGCCTTCATCAAAAAGATCGAGGGGCGCGCATTCAATGATCAGACAGACTTGATGGTGACATTGGATGTCGCCTCACTCTATACCCAAATACCACAGGATGAAGCCTTAGAGGTCATTGAACTCTACTTAGAACAAAGGGAGAGGCCCCACCGGGTGCCAACAAACTTCATTGTGGCATTGGCTGAGATTACTCTTCGTAGCAACTATTTTAAATTCGAGAATAACTTCTTTATTCAAATCAAAGGGACAGCCATGGGTTGTCCCTATGCGCCGGAGCTGGCCGTGCTCTATATGGCACAGTACGAGGAGAGATTTGTCTTGAATGGCAACCCCTTCTCAGGGCATATCATTCAGTGGCTAAGATATATCGATGACGTCTGGCTCCTGTGGCAGGGGAGCCAGGCGGAACTCGAGCAGTTCCATGTATGGCTGAACTCTAGGCACCCAGACATCCAATTCACGCTGAACCACAGTCCAAAAGAAATGACTTTCCTTGACGTCACTGTAGGCTCCAGCGAAGCTAAGTTAACGACCTCCTTGCATAAGAAGGAAACTGACCGTAATACAATTTTGCATTACACTAGTTCACATCCCCAATCATTAAAAAACAATCTGCCCTATGGGCAATTATTGAGGATCAGGCGTAATTGCACTAATTTATGCGATTTTGACTGCCACGCCGCAAGATTCTGCAGTGAGATGGCAGAGAGAGGATACCCGAAGAAACTGTTGAAACACTCGAGAAACAGGGCCAAATTCACTCCAAGAGAGACACTATTCAAAAAGAAAGAAAAGAAAGATTTGGAACAATTGGTTTGCGTTACAACATTTGGCCAACACACGAACCAATTTAAGAATATAATTCGGAAGAATTGGCATCTACTCGAGACTTTGGAGCACCCCCTCTCTAAACCCATCTTCGCTATGCGTAAGAACAGAAGCATAGGGCAACAATTGATCAAAGCGGACAGTCACATCCCAGCACCCAAGAGTGACCTTGTCGCACAGTGGAAGCTGAAACCAATAAGCGGGCACCACAAATGTGGCAACTGTGTGTCGTGCTCCAGTACGCTGGAAGGCGACACATTCACGAATAATGGCATCAGATGGAAGCATGAATGCTTCACGAATTGCAAAACTCGCAATGTCGTCTATGCGGTGGTTTGCCCTTGCAACAGAGTATATATAGGCAAAACTAACCAGCCTATTAATGTCCGGATCACCCAGCACCGATCCCGTCTTAAGAAAAAAGTCTTGACCGCCCCTATGGTGGAACACTTCATCGGTAATGGCCATTCTGAGAATGACTTTAAATGGACCACATTGGCATGGATCGACCCTAAACACTTTCAAGATGTGGACGCAATGCTGTTGCGTAAGGAGGCATATTTAATCCTCAAGTTTGATAGCGTCAACAAGGGTCTGAATAGTTTGAGTGAAATAAACAGGGCTTAAACATCCTCCCTGTTTTTCCAAAAACTCCATGCCCCAGAATGCATCATAATTTTTCTTAAAAGCACTTGCCTTAATTTTTCTTAAAAGCACTTGCCTTGTTTTTTAAACTACAGGTCCCACAAGGCATTTTAATCTGTTGTTCAATTCTGATTGGCCGTTCATGAATCACATGATCCAAACTTGTGACTGCCAGGGACATTCACATCCCTGTGTTTGCCTGTTTGGAGCAAGCAGTTTTTGCAGAGGTTCATGAAATTTTCGAGGTAAGACTGGAGCCCCCCGGGACTTGGAACTGCTATTAGTGCAGATTGAAAGCATACATGACAGCGCATCAACGCGCTAATCTGTCCTTGCTTGCTTACTCCCACAGATCAACTAAACGTCCTACTGTGTGAAAAACTCGGCCCCAGAGTCAGAATCCCCTTTTTGCGGCCACCGCGAACCGGTGTCTAAGTAAGTGTAGCTTTTGAGGTAATTATTTCCCAGCGGTGCACCAGAGTGTCACCGCATTAGGAGCCAACTAAAACGCGCTGTGTTTACTTGTTCTAGGAAATCTAATGAGCTGAATTTTAAACGTCTAAAGATACCGCACAGGCTGGCAACATCTGGGTTAGGAGTCAGAACCCCCCCCTGCGGTCACCGCGGTCTGGTGTCCAAGTAAGTCGATCACTTGTTGAGATGACCACTAGTGTTTCACAAGTGTGTCACCGACTGAGCAATTGACTAAATTCCGCCTTCTGTACTTACTTTCAGAAATTAAATAAAGCAGAATTCTAAGTGCTTTTGAACACCGCACAGGTTGGCAAAGACCCATGTAGAACGCAGGTAATCAATTTCAGTACAATCACGACGCGCACGTAAGGTCCCCCTCTACCCCGCTGGACTTGACTTACCTTTTACTCTGTTGCAGCGTAAACCCTACAACATAGACGACATTCCTATAGAACACAGGAGTAACTGTGGGCAGGAATTACACAAGGTACGCAGTATTCCGTCACTCGCATTGTTCTGAGAGCAGTGGCTTGAGGACCCACTTTTTAGTAAACAAATTGTTTTTTTCTTCTTTTCAAACAGTTCCCATGGACTAGATTCATACTGCCCTGACGAGAATCCTGCAAGTCTTTTATCAGGATTCGAAACGCGTCGGCACCCCCCCTTTTTTTCACGTTCACTGGCCAGTTGGCCAATGTTATTGATGCGGAAATGGGCAATATTCCTGATATTTAATTGATTGTTTCTTGTTCAGGTCATGGTAGTTGAATTGGTTGAAAACATTCTTTTTCCTTTCCATTTATAATGGTTGGCTAAATCATTTTTCAAATGTATAAGGTTTTGTGGTCCATGCTTCATAAATGTATGTATGGTGATATTTTCTCATGGTAAAAGTACCCCTTGTTTTTTGTCATAATGTTCGATACATGTTGGTATAATAGTTTCCTTGTTGTATAATGTCTAACACATGTTTTTTCACTGTATATATGCATAAACTGTTTTTCTGAAATTGTGTATGGCTAAGACTTGAGGTTGATGGTGGCCTTTTCTCTGCCTTTTCTGAATATCCCCCCTTTTTTGTAAATTGAGTAACAATTGAAAACATAAACTGTTTTTGGGTAAACTAATAAACTGTGGTTTACTTGTACATAAATCAGTGTGTACTCTAAGTAGCTCGGAGGCATAGGCAATTGTTTCTGTTCATATTAGTGTGGCCCTGCCTACCCTCCTTCCCTTTTGGGCCCAGCCACCCTTGTTTTTTCTACTGAATGAGGTGGCCACAAGATGTCATGACATATAAGTGCGCATGCACGTGACATATCAGTTTGTTTTGATTCTTTTTTTGTCTTGGCGATGCTGGACAGAGGTGGCAAAAAGAATTTTGCAGATAAAACACTGACAAAACCAAAAGGTCACAAAGATGAGACCAACTGGCTTTGCTAAAGCGAGTTTTATACAGAGCTATACCAATTTTTGCAATAACTAGATGCTTTAAAGGTGAAGATACATGCAGATACTGGCTACCAAGATCTCTAGAGTTTCTTTATGAACATACAAGGCGGAAACAAAAAAAACTCAAGCCTCATATTTCGAGGGAAAGATCTCCCTCGTAGACAACTCCCCCAGGGAAATCTTTTGGATTGCCAAAAAAATATTAAAAGTCCCAGATCCACCCACGATCCCTGACCTCTCAGGATGTCGATGCAATAACCTGGCACAATTTTCCTTTTCTAAAGTAGAAAACATCCTCAAGGTTCTTCCTGTGAAAAACCATGTCTTTTTAACCAATGTCACAAAACCCTGCCTAGCCGAGAATGCCCCTCGTTTGGAGATTTTCGCCCCCCTTACTTTGAAGTCACTCAAACCCATTTAGCCTCTGTGAAAAGTGAGTCGCCACTTGACCCTGCTCTACTTAACATCTTGAAAATGGCAGCATCCACCATCGCCCCTTCATCCTCAATGTAATCAACGCTTCCCTCTCCTCTGGCCTGGTTCCCCCCCCCCTCTTCCCCCTCCCCCCGAGTGGAAAAGAGCAATGGTTAAAGCACTTATAAACAAACCCCATTTGGATCCCACTGACTTGATCAATTGCCGGCCCATCTTGCTCCTCCTTGCAAAGAAATATGTTAATGGCACTCTCTCTGCATTTCTTGAGTCCCACGATCTGCTCCACCCGTCACAAACAGGTTTCCGTCCTCGACAAGGAACCGAAACCACTTTGATAGCGTTGGTGGAGGAAACAAGAAAGATCCTTGACACACAAGGCACATCTGCCATTATCCTCCTTGACCTTAGTGCGGCTTTTGACATGGTGAACCATCAAATCCTGGTTCATCGTCTCAGGAATGTGGGAGTGTCAGGCCGCGCTCTCACCTGGCTGTAATCCTTCTTGGAAGGAAGGTTTTATCAAGTGTTTGAAGATGATGTCACCTCAGACCCCGACCCCTTGCAGTGCGGAGTTCCTCAGGGCTCCTCCCTGAGCCCTACCCTTTTTAATGTTTATATGTCTCCCCTAGCGGACATTGTTGCCCACTATGGGATCCACATTTTGTCTTACGCCGATGACACGCAGCAGGTCGTAGCACTGAACCAACCTGACCAGTCACCCACTGACCTCCACTCATGTTTAGAGGAAGTGGCCAAGTGGATGAGCCTTCCCCATTTGAGACTCAACGGCGACAAAACCGAGCTGATGATGTTGGGTAATTGTTAGACCTGGCACCATTGGTGTGGGTCTACCTTCCATTTTTGCTGTTGCCTCATTTTTTTTGCTGGTATTAGATGCTTTGGGCACTTTGCCACTGCTATCCAGTGCCACAGTGCAAGTGCTCCCTATTGTAAATTGATGTATGGATTAGTGATTCCATGTTTGGCTATTTTGGTTTACCTGTCAGACCCTAGTCTAGTGCACTAAGTGTGCCAGGGCGTGTAATCCAAATGCTGCTGGGGGGCCTGCAGCACTGGTTGGGCCACCCACAGAAGCAGCCTTGTAAAAGGTGTCTAAGGTCTGCCATTGCAGAGCCTGCGTGCAGTCTGGTACTGTCATGCTGACTGGGCAAGTGCACCCACTTCCCAGTCCCTAAACCTTCCCTTTTCTTCATATCAGTCACCCCTATGGTAGGCCCAAGGGCAGGGTGCATTGTAAGTATAAGGTAGGACAAGCCCTGATGTGTATGGCATGTCCTAATAGTGAATTACAGCCATTTTCGTTTTTCACTATTGCAAGGCTACCTGTTCTCCATAGGCCAGAATGGGCTGTTAGAGCTCTTACATTTTATAATCCTAACTGTCTCAGAGAACATGGCAGAATTTCGAGTTTAGTATGCCTAAACTCAGAATAATAAAATACATCTTTTAGTAAAGTTTATTTTAATATTCTGTGTTTGGAAATACCACTTTTAGAAAGTAGGTATTTGCTTGTCTAACCATTCAAACCTGCCTCTACTAGTTTGTGTATTCCTATGTCTGGTTTTGTGAGTGACAGGGCTGGGGAATTCCAGGAGACAGGCTGAGTCACCCAGTGGTGAATAGAGAGATCTGCATCTAGATGGGAGGGAGGAGTTGCACCTGAACCTTGAATAGGGCTGTGTCTGCCTTCCACAATGCTGGCTCCACCCCCTGGGGAGCGGCTGATGTCTCTGCCCTGCACACTGAAAGAAGAGAAGGAGTCCTGTAAACAAAGTGCTCCAGGACTGTACTTGCCTTCCACAATGCTGGCTCCACCTACTGTGGGGCATCTGATGTGCATGCCCTGCACTGTGAAAGGAAAGGAGAAGTCTGGTAAACAGAGTGCTTCAGAACTGGTTTGGACTGGGCAAAGGCCCCTCTCCCCTCAGAGAACAAAGGATTTTGGGGTATAAATATTGGGACCCTGATCCCATGAAATTAGTTCACTTCGGACTACAAGAAGAAACCTTTACTGAGGAGAGGAACCTTAAGAAACTGAGAAGAGACTATTCCCAAGCTGAAGGGCTGCTTGGGGGATTGGCCTGCAGTGGTTGCCTTACTGCCAAAGGAAGGAAAAATGAACTTTGTGTACTTTGCTTTCAACTTGTGAAGTGTTAGAAATGGGGATCGCTAGTTGGCAGTGACTGGCCACAGTCCAAGTAGAGACTCTTCTTCCTAAATCAGAGTAAGGGGGCTACACCCTTTGATAACCCCTGCTCCACCCTGTGGTAACGTAGCACGAGCAGCTAGGCTCATCTCAGAGGCAGTGTGTAAAGCATTTATGATCAAACACAGTAACACAGTGAAGGACACTACAAAGGGACACCACACAAGTAGTTATAAAAAATAAGTATCTTTATATATAGACTTAACACTAGACCAATAACGGTAAAAAGCCACAATACTGGAAAATGGGGGTACTCTTGAAAAGCTGGAAAAAGAGTTCAAAGTGTTCAAATAGGGGTTCAGTTCAAAGCAGTGGTCTCTGCGACCCTTTTACTTACAAAGTACCTGGATTTCGTAGCAAAACCAACAAAATGTTGCAAAGGAGCTGCAGCGATGATTTTCCCCATGCTAGGCCGGCGATGCGTTGAATCCTTGCCGCAAGGGAGGATGATGCCCGGGCTGCGGGTGCATGAGGGACAAAGCAACAGATTTCTTCACGCTAGGCCAGCGATTCGCTGAATCCTCGCCGTGAGGGAGGATGATGCGCTGATCCTGTTGCGTGTGCGATCTTGTTGTGATGAAAGAAAATGGCGCTCCGCGAGGGAGCGACGATCCGGGTGCGATGCGAGGAAAATGGCGGATGCTCGGCGTCCGCGCTGCGATGACCTCAATGCGATGATCCGGGGTCAACGAGCCTTCGAAAAGCCTGGAAACATGCGATGCGATGATCTCTGGGGTTAGCGAGCACTTTGGGGCCTGCAAGCGTGCGAGGTGATGATCTTTGGTTTGCGAGCGCTCTGCGGCAGCAGCACGTGGATTTTTCTTACGCTCTTCAGCTGCGGCGGCTCACAAACGGCATTAGCGACGATTTTCAGCTCTCTCTTCTCTGTAGTAGAACTAGAGGCCATGGAACTCACAGGCGCCACACCTGCAGATAGAAATCCTCGCTGGGAGGAATCAGGAGGCTGATGGAGGAGTCAGATATGCCTGTGACTCCAGCAGGAGGCTAGCTCTCTTCTAGCCCTTGGGTGATTGCTTAGAAAAATAAAAGTTTCTCAAAAGTTCTTTTCCCTCTTCTTCCAAGTCCAAGGGGAATTACTGCAGGCCAGTCCAAGAAACAGCACACAAGCACAAGGACAGTCTCCTCCTGCAGATTCCTTCAGTAACACGGACAGAGGTTCCTCTTGACATCTAGGAGCAATACAAAATTCAGGGGTTTAAGCACAGATAGTTATACCCCAAAAGTCTTTGTTCTCAGAAGTCTCTAGTCACTGAACCCAGCCAGAACCAGTTCTGCTCAGGCCTGGAGCACTTTGTTTACCAGGCTGCATCCTTCCTTTCAGAAAGAGGGGGTCTGCCATCAGATGCACAGTAAGAGGTGGAGCCAGCATTCACATTGCCAGGCACAGCCCTATTCAGGACAAGGAGCTACCCCTCCCCAGTACTCAATGCAGAAGTCTCTATTCAACCCAGGTCTGACTCAGGCTGCCTTGCCCCTCTAAACCCAGACAGCCAATACACATAACAGCAGAGCACACTGGAGGCTTAGGCAAGAAAATACCTGTAAGTGGTATTTCCAAACACAGAATATTAAAACCAACTTCACTAAAAGATGCATTTTATTATTCTGAGCTCAGGCATACTAAATTCGAATTTCTACCATGTTCCCTGAGTCAGATAGGACTATAAGATGTAACAGCCAGTCAGCCCATTCTAGCCTATGGAGAACAGGTAGCCTTGCAGTAGTGAAAAACAAAATGGAGGGGGATTTACTACCAGGACATGCTACGCATATCAAGCCATGTCCTACCTTACGCACACAATGCACCTACCCTAGGGGTGACGGTCATGAGGCTAAGTGAAGGGTCAGGGGCTGGGAAGTGTGGGCACTCACCAGCCAAGATGGCAGTTCTGGACTGCGCACAGACACTGCAGTGGCAGGTCTGAGGTACACTTTACAAGCTACTTATGTGGGTGGCGCAAACCAGCGCTGCAGGCCCACCAGCAGCATTTGGGTTACCAGCCCTGGGCACACACAGGCCACGCTACTAGGGACTAACAAGTAAACCAAATAAGCCAATCAGGGATATACCAATTCACAAACATATTTACACAGGGAGCATTTGCGCTGTGGCACTGAATGGCAGTGGCACAGCGCCCAGAGCATCTAATACCAGCAAAAACAGAGGAGGCAACAGCGAAAAATGGAAGGGAGACCCACGCCAATGGTGCCAGGTCTAACATGAAGGATCTCCAAGGTCTTGGAAAAGAGCTTGCCTCCTGCTGAAGTCTCAGGGATAACAGACTTCACCTCCCAGCTCCCCAGAGTTCTTTTGGAAGTGCCTGCTGCTGTTTTGGGCCTTCTGAGGAACTGCGTGTTGCAAGGAGCTGGAAGCGCGACTCAAAGAGAAGAAGCGTGCCGCCGTCGCTGTGCCTGCTGTCGCAACTCCGAAGGAGGGTGTCGCCACTGGAACCGTCGCACTGCACCGCATCGGAGTGAAGCGCGCCGCAACGAAGAGGAAGCGTGTCGCTGACGCTGCTGCTGCCGTTGCAACTCCGAAGGAGGGTGTCCCCGCTGGAGCTGTCGCACTGCACCGCATCAGGAGAAGAATCTCGCAACGAGGTCGGAGCGTGTCGCCGTCGCTGTGCCTGCCGTCGCAACTCCGAAGGAGGATGTCGCCGCTGGAACTGTCGCATTGCACCGCATCGACCAAGAGCACCTTGCATCCCCAAGAAGCGCTCCGCCGTCTGAGCTGCTGCTGTCACTTCTTGGATGTCGCCGATGTAGCTGTCGCATCGAGCAGAAGCTTCACGCATCGTGGGAGAAGAGCGTCGCCACAGGAGCTGTTGCCGTCGCATCGTAAGGGTGTCGCTGCTGCAGACTACGCATCGAGCCCAGAGTTTCTCGCATTCCCGAGAAGCGTGCCACATCTGGAAGATCTTCACGTTTTTATTTCTTTGTATCTGAACTTTGCCACATTTCCCATCACTGCGACATTGCTTGTCGTGGAAGCACAACGCAACTTAAGGTACAGTGACGCAGAGTGTCGCATCTAAGAACTGAACTGAACTAAGCTTAAATCTATCATCTTAAAGTAATCATAGTGTGTATTTTTGTTGTTTATGTTCTTGTGGTAACTCTATATAAAGTCTACTTATTTTTTATATAAAACCTGTGTGATGTCCATTTGTAGTGTTGTCACTGGGTTACTGTATGTGGTCACAACTGCTTAACTTAAATCGCATCTGAAATAAGCCTTGACTGCTCGCGCCACGCAGCCTAGAGGGTGAGCAAGGGTTATTTAAGAAGTGTAATCCCCTTGTCCTGACTAGAGGAGAGGGTCCCTATTTGTCACAAGGACCTACCTGTGCCAACTAGAGACCCCCAAATCTAACAGTAATCATCTTAGTACCAACATGAACGCTTTCTGGCCAGCCGGCATGGGGACGGCCTGGTCCCTAAACCAGAAATAAAAAGCCTTGGAATTTGGTTAGACCAAGACCTTTCCTTCAAAACTCAAGCTAGAAAGACAGTTGCTTCTTGCTACGGCCTGCTTAAAATGATTCGGAAAGTAATTCCCTTACTTACATTTCCAGCAAGAAAGACATTGATTCAGGCACTGATCCTTTCTATGATAGATTTTGGTAGTGCCCTCTATCTGGGGTCACCCAATGCGGTGATTAAGAGAATTCAGATTGTCCAGAACGCGACGGCATGATTGCTTACCGGCACTAGCCATCGCTGTTCTGCACCGCCCGCAATTTGCTCCATGCACAGGCTTCCAGTGCCGGAAGGAGTCTACTTCAAGGCCCTCTGCGTGGCCCACAAGTCCCTAGAAGTGAACGGTCCCCCATCATCAAAGATCTGATTCATCTGAATAAAGCCTGCAAAAACCTTGACTCAGATTCACTCCACCTAGCGGAAGTCCCTAGAATCAAGAGAGCCAGAAGTGGGGGCAGGCTCTTTTGGTACAGTACCTCCAAACTTTGGAACACTCTCCCACTTCACCTCCGTAGAGCACCCAACCATCTTACTTTCCGTAGGCATCTGAAGACCTGGCTCTTCCCTTAATCTCTGGTTCCTCTCACTCTGGTTTGATCAGTGCTGGGTCACTACCGGGTAGCCATGCGCTCTACAAGAACCCTTTTTCATTTCATCTCCACAATGGCCCCCCTGCGCCTTGATACCCTTAGGGATGATACGTTTGGGCTTTACAAATGTGGAATTATTATTATTATTATTTGCTTTCTCTTAGCACACAATTCATAAAGGGGGTGGTGATGGACAGAGTATCTGAATTAAGCAGAACACTCCTACCCAGTCCAAAGATCAGGGCTTGATCCATCACCGTTTTTTAGCTCACTACACCATCCCAGCTCAGAACCTGGCTACATGCAAATTAGTCTGACCCTGGCCCAGTGCATCATGGGAACAGGGCAGACCAAACTACCAAGCCAATTCTTTACTGGAAAGGAAACAAGCTTCCGACACTCTGTTCATCACCACCCCCTTTTCTGAATCATTTTGTCCACCATAAGCGTGGAAGGGTATACTCAGACATGAGTCCCTTGCTCACTGCTCCATCAGGATTCAAGCAAGCCGGGCCGACGACGCCTGAAATGGCAGAAACCGGTCCCCGGAAGCTTGTCTCCTTTCTGGTGAAGAATTGGCTTGGTAGTTTGGTCTGCCCTGTTCCCATGATGCACTGGGCCAGGGACAGACTAATTTGCATATAGCCAGGTTCTGAGCTGGGATGGGGCAGTGAGCTAAATAACGGTGATGGATCAAGCCCTGATCTTTGGACTGGGTAAGAGTGGTCTGCTTAATTCAGACACTCTGTTCATCACCACCCCCTTTTCTGAATCATTTTGTCCACCATAAGCGTGGAAGGGTATACTCAGACATGAGTCCCTTGCTCACTGCTCCATCAGGATTCAAGCAAGCCGGGCCGACGACGCCTGAAATGGCAGAAACCGGTCCCCGGAAGCTTGTCTCCTTTCTGGTGAAGAATTGGCTTGGTAGTTTGGTCTGCCCTGTTCCCATGATGCACTGGGCCAGGGACAGACTAATTTGCATATAGCCAGGTTCTGAGCTGGGATGGGGCAGTGAGCTAAATAACGGTGATGGATCAAGCCCTGATCTTTGGACTGGGTAAGAGTGGTCTGCTTAATTCAGACACTCTGTTCATCACCACCCCCTTTTCTGAATCATTTTGTCCACCATAAGCGTGGAAGGGTATACTCAGACATGAGTCCCTTGCTCACTGCTCCATCAGGATTCAAGCAAGCCGGGCCGACGACGCCTGAAATGGCAGAAACCGGTCCCCGGAAGCTTGTCTCCTTTCTGGTGAAGAATTGGCTTGGTAGTTTGGTCTGCCCTGTTCCCATGATGCACTGGGCCAGGGACAGACTAATTTGCATATAGCCAGGTTCTGAGCTGGGATGGGGCAGTGAGCTAAATAACGGTGATGGATCAAGCCCTGATCTTTGGACTGGGTAAGAGTGGTCTGCTTAATTCAGACACTCTGTTCATCACCACCCCCTTTTCTGAATCATTTTGTCCACCATAAGCGTGGAAGGGTATACTCAGACATGAGTCCCTTGCTCACTGCTCCATCAGGATTCAAGCAAGCCGGGCCGACGACGCCTGAAATGGCAGAAACCGGTCTCCGGAAGCTTGTCTCCTTTCTGGTGAAGAATTGGCTTGGTAGTTTGGTCTGCCCTGTTCCCATGATGCACTGGGCCAGGGACAGACTAATTTGCATATAGCCAGGTTCTGAGCTGAGATGGGGCAGTGAGCTAAATAACGGTGATGGATCAAGCCCTGATCTTTGGACTGGGTAAGAGTGGTCTGCCTAATTCAGACACTCTGTTCATCACCACCCCCTTTTCTGAATCATTTTGTCCACCATAAGCGTGGAAGGGTATACTCAGACATGAGTCCCTTGCTCACTGCTCCATCAGGATTCAAGCAAGCCGAGCCGACAACGCCTGAAATGGCAGAAACCGGTCCCCGGAAGCTTGTCTCCTTTCTGGTGAAGAATTGGCTTGGTAGTTTGGTCTGCCCTGTTCCCATGATGCACTGGGCCAGGGACAGACTAATTTGCATATAGCCAGGTTCTGAGCTGGGATGGGGCAGTGAGCTAAATAACGGTGATGGATCAAGCCCTGATCTTTGGACTGGGTAAGAGTGGTCTGCTTAATTCAGACACTCTGTTCATCACCACCCCCTTTTCTGAATCATTTTGTCCACCATAAGCGTGGAAGGGTATACTCAGACATGAGTCCCTTGCTCACTGCTCCATCAGGATTCAAGCAAGCCGGGCCGACGACGCCTGAAATGGCAGAAACCGGTCCCCGGAAGCTTGTCTCCTTTCTGGTGAAGAATTGGCTTGGTAGTTTGGTCTGCCCTGTTCCCATGATGCACTGGGCCAGGGACAGACTAATTTGCATATAGCCAGGTTCTGAGCTGGGATGGGGCAGTGAGCTAAATAACGGTGATGGATCAAGCCCTGATCTTTGGACTGGGTAAGAGTGGTCTGCTTAATTCAGACACTCTGTTCATCACCACCCCCTTTTCTGAATCATTCTCTTAGCACACAGGCACACACCTCATCACAATCTCCCTATCCACCCGAATAAATACACAAGGCTACACCTCTCGCTTACCGGAAATTTAGTTTGTCTCATTATACCAGACCTCTCACAGAGCACATGAATCTCTCACTAGCCACATTGACATCATGCTAAGATACACATCTGCTTACCAGAAACAACTACAGCACCAGACTTACCACACAGAGAAGCACCGCTCACTCGCCACAGTGACACACCCTTTCAACACAAGTGAGTTACCACAGACTTGCCTCAGTTACTGACTTTGAGAAATTTCACCACAGAGACACACCTCCCACCTCATTGACACTCTACACCAAACCACATCAACAGTTACACGTAAACCATCTCTCACTTACCACAAAGTCACTCCCCTATCAACACACAGCAAAAGCTATTACAGATACATCTCACACTTATAGCAGGGACTCATTGCACTACAGATGTGAAATAGACAGACGCTATTACAGACCTATCTCAGAATTATAGCAGCCAGACACTGCACCACAAATTTAAAATACATAGACGTGATTCTTGCTCACCACAGGCCCTCTCTATTCACACACTTCAATGCCTCTCGTCTCATCATACGCAAAAGTGCCTTTGGTACCACTGACACTGCCTTGTTAAAACACCAGACCTATCACAGACTTAAGATCCCCTCTAACTTACCACATTAAAATTATACCAACACTTCTAACTTACCAGACACAAGCCCCTTCCCACAAATCACTGCATCACAAGCATGCCACTCAGACACACTTTTGACTTACCACCAGGGCACAAGTCCTAAAAAAAGAAGTGGGGGGCGCTGACGTCATGACAGGAAGTGACGTCACGAAAGGCGGCTTGCATCATCAGACTCATTGCCTCCCCTCGCTCACCCCTTAGATGCGATTGCATCAGAGAAGCCAGCGTGTGAGCAGCGTTCTGAATGAGCTCCGATCTCGCCCCAGAGAGGCCAAAGAGTGAATGTGTGGCTCCATTTGCTCCAGTTATCAAGCACCCGGTAAAATAAGTGGGGGGACGCCGTCCACCCGCGTGGTACCCGACTCGAGCCCTGCTTACCACACGCAAAGTACAGACTCGCCTCTCACCAGAAAATGCAGACATCCCATCCATCGTACTTACCAAAACCGGACACTTCTTAAAATATACCTTAATTTTCACATAGCATACACTTACACATCCCTCAATAACCACCATGCAAACCCCACCAATGCGCTTCATCACAAACACACACCTCACTAACGAGGCACTGACTATTACACCCCAAGAACTACACACTTCTCAATGTTAATAGACAACACCACAAACACACACAACGCGTTAGCTCACGGGGCTTCAGCCCCCCCGCCCCCCCCCCGAAATTTGGTTCTAGTTGCCCGCCTGAAACTTACATACCACATTCAACCCCCACAAACATGTAGGCGCGCTGCACATGCACTCAAACGCGTGCCACAAAGAACCGGGCTTGGACAAACGACTCCATAATCATTGCAGACAAAAACACCGCACCCAAAACAAACGGACAATATAGAGACACCAGCGGAACACGCACACAACACAGACACTTTCCTTGAAAAACAAAGTTACCACACACGAGGAACACCCGTAACATGTTTATTCTATTCGAAGGCGACTCCTGTAAAACCGGAAGACTTTCTTTATTCCATTAAAAGATGAAACGTTGTATTCTTCCAAGGTGTCTGCAACGTAATTTACATTTTGTCCGCAATCTCGGTTTCGTCTACTGGGAGACGCATACGACCGCCTCTTTTACTTCACTTCTGGCGGCTCTGTTAAGAAATGCATCATTTCTCCATGCGAACTGTACGGAAAGTTTTAATAGGTCAAGTCTCTGTCTCTGTATTTTCTGTAATCTACCGTTCGCTCAAACAACTGTTAAATATGCTGGAGATGAATCCATTATCCATGCAGGCCTTGCTTCACGTACAACGAGACGAATCGCTTCTCACACCAGCAACCCGGGGTATGTATGGCCCTGCCGCGCCGATCAATCGTGCCAAAGGCGCTTGTTTCTGATATTACGAGATAGAGATAAAATGACGAGTTTGTACCTCCCGCCCACAGAGATCCTGGTGTTCATCTTTTTGCGTGGAGAGAATCTGCCACCCTGTGGCAGCGCTGGAGAATGCACTCAGCACAGACTGATCCGTCGCAAGAAGGTAAGGAAGGGCATGGAGTTGGTAGGGGGAGGGATTACGAATCATTCTTTGTTTTAGGAATCATTACTTATTCCTTGCATCACGTTGCAACAAACTGCAACATGATGTAAGGAATAATTAACCTCTGTCATAACTGATCGCTCGAGCAGCATTCCACACCAGAGGTATTCGCCCACAGTGCTACTTTAAACAAAGATCTGCCATTTGCAAGTCAGACTGGGTCCTGCCCCTATGGGAGCAGTCCAACCTGAGCTGCCAGGCCAGCTGCCTCCAGCAGGGATCACAAGCAAACCCAGACTTCTTTCTGCCTGTTTGGGCCTCGTCAGCAGTGTCCAGCGTGAGTCTTATGGTACTGTGAGCACGAGGACATACTAGTTGCACTTACTATGTCTGATGCATCAAATAAACTCCTGGCTTGAATTAACCTCACCCACCGACAGTCTCTGGGGCTGCATTCCAGGTCATTGTTTTTCGGCCATTGAGGCACTCTAGACAGAGAGCAGCCATAGGGAACTAAGGCGTGGCCCTGCTCTAGTAGGAACAGTCCAGCGCAAACTGCCAAGCCAGGTCCCTTCAAGACAGAATCAAAAGCAACCCCAGACCAGTTTTGGCCTTCTTGAGTCTCATCAGTGAAGTATAGCTTGGGGCACACGGGACAGAACCTACTGTAGCAAATACAGCGAAGAAAGGAATGCTTATATTCATTTAAGCCACTAAGTGATTGCTTGGGCCACATTGCACTCAGTTGTTTTTTTCCCTCTGCGCAACTCTAGAGAGACCAGCAATATGCAAATTCCTACTGGTCCAGCCCCTACAGGAACGGCCCAGTCTGAACTGATAGACCAGGTCTCCTTCAAACAGGATCTAAAGCAACCCAGAGCGGTTTTTGCTTCTACAGGCCTCATCAGTGAGAGTCTGCTTGAGTCCTATGGGACTGAGAGCATGGGGCCTATTTCGGGGCATTTTCTTTGCATTCAGAACGTCCAGTGCATCAAACAACATAGTGAGGGAATGAATGCTTAAATTAATGTCAGCCACTTGAAATTGCTCAGGCCGTTTTGTAGTTTATCGCTTTTTGTAGACTGCTGCTCTAGATCAAGACCAATCATATGTAAGCCCGCTTGGTTGTACTACCACAGAAACATTATAGTCCAAACATTCAAGCTATGTCCCCTCCAATAGGTCACAAGTAACCTCGGACTCATGTTGGCCTACTTGAGGCCCCTCAGCATGATTAATGGCCTTTCAGCTCATGCTGATCTGTGTTTAAGGAGGAAGAGGAATGATTTGTATATGGCTGGTCTCTGTGTAGAATGGCAAACTGGGTGAAAAATGATGGACTGGAATGTAGCCTGGGTAGCTATCAATGGCTGAGCATTATTCAATTATTTATCACTTTGAAGTGTTGCTGTAGGGAGGGATCGGTACAGGCCTGCTTCCAAAAGTGCAATATCATATGGTAGACAGAATCATACGCATGGCTTCGGCAAAGTCAGTAGCATGCCACCAGACTCACCTCCAAAAATGAAGTAGGGAAGGGCTGTGCTGTTAGAGTCAATCATGTGTCAAACTAATCTATGAAAGGTTGCGCCAAACCCGGGCAGAGTCAAAACCAAGCTAGCCCTGCTTATCAAAGGCTGGCAGAGATGCGGTGGATTCTGTCACATTCCTAACGCCCCTCTGACAGGTCTGCGTGTGCTAGAGCACAGTCAGCCACATGTCAGGATCAATCTTAAAGGTCACATGGTTGGAACCAAGTCATTCAAAAGTTGGGCTCACTCTAGAAAGGTGACGGGTAGGGCTGAGGAAGTCTCATCCACATGTCGGAGTCATCTCTGAAGGGCAGCAAGGTTGGGAAAGAATCAGGCTCACTTTTAAAAGGACAGAAGAGCTGAAGCAGTCAGTATCACTGAAAGTCAAGCACTGAAAAAACACAGAGTACATCTCGGTAAGCTCCGTGCCAGGGTTAGCTCTAAAATCAGGTAGGGTTGGAGAAGACTTTCAAGAAATCTCCCTAATGTCACTGGGAGGATTATTTGGCAATCAAGAACATGGACAAATATATCATGCAACAGAAGCCTGAACAAAAACCAGTTACAGTACCCCATTTCAAGTCTAAACCCAAAGCTCCCAATTGTGAAGTTCCTCAAGGGTCATTGCTGTCCTCCCCTATATTCAGTATCTATATGCGCCCTCGGGTCAATGCTGTCCTCGCCTTTATTCAGTATTTATATGCGCCCTCTGACCCATCTTCTAAATAAAGTTCAAGCAAGATTTTACATGCATGCTGATGATACCCTATTGATCTTTAGGTTTTACCGCATCTCTCAGAAATCCTCTTCAGTAGAAGAAAGTTTATGCATGATCCCTTGGTGGATGTCCGATTTATTTTTAAAATGGATCCCCTCCAAAACTAAGCTTCAAATTACCCCTGGGGTGACCACTGCCCAAGAGATTTACAATGGGCATCTAGCATACACCAACCTCCTAGTCCAGCCCCAGATATCCATAATCTAAGCATCTAACTCATCAATAATCTGTCTCTCGAGACGCAGGTACCAATGGGTTCCGAGTTCATGTTTCTTTCATTTGAGGAGTCTACATTCCATTTTCCCTTTATCCGGGACCTGCAAGCGCCTGTATACCCTATCGGGTGATTAGCCGCGCTTTATAAATCCTGATTGATTAATTTTACACCCCTGTGATGAATGCCTTAGTAAAATCTTGACTGATCTATTACAGAGCCATTCATCTTTTACTCCAGAAAAAATCTTGAAATACATGCAGTTGATATAAAATGCAGCTGCCTGCTTAACTCGCAGCATATCTAGATCAGTCAATATTTCCCCTACTTTAAGATAATTGTACTGGCTGCCTATACATGGAAGAGGGTCACCTTCAGGGTGATGGTTAGCCTCCACAGATTTGCTTATCAGGTTTTCCCAAACATCATGACCTCTAAGCGTGTTTGCTACAAACCTTCAATATTATTAATATCTACTCTCTTGTACTTGTTGTCAATACCAGGTGCCAAAACAGTCACTTTTGGGGACAGATCACTGTCATTTGCTGCTGTAGAAACTTGTATCTGGTTGTTTTTTTTTGCAGGTTTGTATAGTACAAACTCAACCCGAAGGTAATGGAGTGCTTTACATGAGCACCAGTTACGCTACACATTCATTTTTGGTAGGCACGGGAAGATTAAGTGATTTACCCAGAATCACAGGAAGTTGACGTAATGCGGAGATGCGAACCTGGTTCCCCAACGCCAAAGTGGGCAGCTCTGGCCATTACGCCACATCCACATCTGTCATTGCCCTTACAAATGGAATCTTTTCTGAGTCCTATAGAAAACCATTCAAACAGATTTATTTCATCACTAATAGGCAATGTCATTTGCTTTTGTTTTGTTATTCAGAACCATGAAACAACCGTACATGTAGGCTCTATAAATAACGTTAACATAAAACGTGAGGTAGGGGCAGGAGTCAGGGTGGTGTAGGGAAGAGGCGAGAGAACAACTACTTGAAATTGTGACAAAAGGCTTCTTCTTGTTGTAAGACTCTGGGGTGGTGAAGTAGGACATTTCCTAGTAGGCCGCCATTGAGTAGCCCAATTAAGAGGTGTCGTTTCAGTTCTTTTTGGGAGTGAAGGGGTGAACCGGATCTCTGGTTAGATGTTCCAAATTCAGGATGCATAGTTCACGAAGGCCTTTCGTCCAGTCTTTTCGTTTTTGCATTTCTTGTTTTCTCCTTTGGTGGTTTCTAGACTCTGAGGTTTGTGCTGGCTTCCTGGGATGGTTAGTTTTTCTGCCAGGTAGGGTGATACACTGGATGTTATAGCCTTGAAAGTGTTAACGCAGGTCTTAAAGACAATGTAAGCACCGGAGAGGCGTAGGCTGAAAGATTTTGTCGCAAGGCCACAGGCATGCAGAGAAGGAAAGCCGACAGCAACTGAGGAGCGCGTTAATATCCATTAATGAAGACACACATGACCAGGCTTGCAAGCATGCCCTGGGGAGCTGGAGAGAACTGTATAATTTCTAGGAACATTTCAATCCATTTCCACTGATTCATTTTGCAATGATTTCAATTTCCCTCTTTCCCTTGGTGAGTCAAGTGTTCCCACCAGTCTTCAGAGCAGCAGGGTCTGTGGTTAAATACCACAAGCCATGGGAGAGAGAGCACGAGAGAGACGATGAACTTGCTGAGGATTACAGAGAGTCAGAAGAGAGCAGGACATAGGTGCGGCTACTTTTACTACAGGGAACGAGGGCAGATGTACCTTTCTGCAACAACAGTCCTCTGAAATGTGGCTCTTCTGCTGGTTCCTGCTATTTGTATGTCAGACGATGGATCTTGGCATTATTTCACAACCCCATTTTAACACAGTGGCCATTTTGTTCGGGATCTGAAGGGGCGGAAACCGGCAAGACTTCTAAATTATTTTGTAAGGACTGGAAGTGCTATTTATGTTTTTACCTGTAGCAGAGGCAGAACGGTCTACACCAGTGGTATTCAGTCCTTTTTAATGCTGTGTCTCCCTCCTTTAAAAACAATTTGGACAGGCTCTCCACAATGTCGAACATATTTTACCACAATAACTCAGTAAAAGTTGCAGCTCTAAACATATTTAACAATACATTGTAGGTATTGTAATTGCAACTATATTGCAGTTATTACCCCTGACGAGGCGTCAAAGCGTTTTTTTGCGAGTAGCAAGCTACTCCAGAACCGAAAAGGATTAGTGGTGAATTAGTATTGGGAAATATGAAATTAATTTGAGCTGTGGACATGTTAGTCTGTTATTTGGATTGAAAAGGATAGTGGCGGAATAAAAGAGGGCAGGGTTTGCATTTATATAGTGTTTGCTACCCCTGATGAGGTGTTGAAGCGCTTTTGGCGAGTAGCACGCTACTCCGGAACCCAAAAAGGATTAGTGATGAATTAGTATAGGGAAATATTAAATTAATTTGAGCGGTGGATATGTTAGTCCCTTTTACCTTGTAAAATGAAATCAAATATATGGTTACCAACATGTTATTGGCAGGCTGCTCTCTCTAAAGTGAAAAAAGTAACCCCCACCCTCTGACACCTAATCCCACTCTGGAAATTAGTGACAAAATATGTTACGATGGAATGGACCATTGCAGAGTGGCTCAGTGCCACTCCGTTATTCCACTAAAAACAGAGCCCTGTTTTCAACACGATACTCCTCTTGGAAAGTGCCTGGCACCCCTCCTGAGATCAAGTCAGACCCCGGGGGGGAGGGGGAGGCCTTGCCCCCGCAGTTGAAGACCTCCGCTGTACAACAATGGAGTTGACACAGTTATAACCATGATAGTAACATTATAGTTGTGGGCCAGTGCCAAGGTATTGACTCACATACTTCAAACTGAGTAGTATGTGTTGTTTAAAATAATAAAATCACTACAAAGGCTGTATTGTCAGGGACAGTTCATCATCTCAGGTGACTTTAATATCAATTTATGTAATATCCCAGGGAACCTGAACAAAAAGGAAATCAACTTTAGACAACGGTTTGAAACACTAGGATTGACTCATCTTAATGGAAACACAAAAGAGGATTCACCAGCAACAATTACCTTTTTAAGCGGGACCAAAAGTTCGACTATACCTAAGTGAGTGAAACTGTAGCGCGACAGACGCAAACATTCCAAATCGTGTCACGTATAGAGAGCGATCACATGCCACAAACCTTGCAATTGGAGCAATTTACAGTCAGGCTGACAGCAAATAAAACTCTACTCTCCATGCTACATGCCTACAATTTAAAAAGATTGAAATGGTGAGGAACGGGGATTGAGAAGGTAATGGCTGAAGTATATCGCAAAGCGGGCACGAGTGAAGGAAGTTTAGAAAAATTAGGAAGTTGAGAGCCACCTCAAGTCGGGAAGGGCGAGAGATTAAGAGCTTGGGAAAATCTAACGGGAGCCCTAATGGAAAGCTTCGCAGACAACAAGAGCCAATATCCCTCTTAGCATCACAGGAAGCCCATTTGGACAAGCAGGCACCATCCCTGGTTCAGTCATGAACTACGTAAGCAGAAAAGCCTAATAGTGTGCAAAATAAGAGCTCTCTCAAACCAGTTAAAAATGAGGGAAAAACAGACAAAAGTGAGCTTAAAAAATTAAGAAAGCAAAACAAGAAAAACTGTTGAACAGCCAAAACCAGATACTGCGTTGCAATATGGAATAAACTTCTTCTGGCAAGTATACAACGGAACGGAAAACGCTTCTGGTATCAGATAAATTCACTGACACTTGGGAAAAATAGACAACAAAACGCAGGGATAAATGAGGATACATGGGTAGCACACATAATGAGCATGTATAAAGAACCAAAGCTCAAACCAACACCAATCAGTCAAATAGCAAAAAAGGACAGCAGGAGGAGCGCAGAACAAAAAACAGAGATTCTCCCTGGGGTCATCAACTTGAATACCAAACATATCGCCCTTCAACACAAAAACTCAGATGAATTAATGGAAGTAAGTCAATTACTAAAAATGATAAAGAAACAAATTTAGAGGGTGCACCAGGCCCCAATGAAATCCCCAATGCCCTTTTCAGGGGAGACACTTCATTGGGCCCTTTACTTTACTCCACTCTTCAACGAGCTGTTCATTACAAACGGAATTCCAGAATCATGGAGGGGAAGTAATATCCAGCCAATTTCTAAAGTGGTAAACTCAACGAAGCCAATAAACTACAGATTGATCGCTTTAATTGACGTTGAAGCAAAGTTATATGCAAGCTGCTTGCTAACCCAATTATAAAAATGGTCAGACAATTACAGCTGCATCCCAAGACCTCAAACAGGGTTTTGGGCCGGAGCAAGCACCTTAACAAACCTAACGGCACTAACATTGTTAGCCGAAAAAGCCAAATTTAAGAACACCCGCTTGTCGCCTGTTTTGTGGACCTTAAGCAAGATTTGATAGCGTGCATCGTAAACGTCGATGGGAAAAACTGGACAGCTGGAGCATCCCTAGAAAGTTATTAAATGCCATCAGAGAATTATATTTGTGCATCGGGTAAAGTTACGAGATGGCCGGTGGATAACAAAGAAAATATACACCCAAAATGGTCTGAAACAGGGGTGCCTGTTAGCTCCAACTCTTTTCAATCTGTATATATCTGATCTTGAAAACGCTCTCCTGGAAATAAATAGTCATCCCCCACTGATAGTTAATGAGGAAATCAGGTGCCTTCAGTACGCCGACGATCTAGTACTACTAAATAAAAAAATCTGAGTAGTATGTAATACACGCGATTGTTCACCTGGTGATAACTAGCCTCAAAAGCTTTCCCCTTTAAGAAAGCCTCAGAGGTCCACAAAGATCTGCCTTCTCTCAGAGCGTTCAACCTATATAGGACACAAAGATTGCACAGCCAATGCTTGGTGATCAAAACCAATAGCTAGCAGGACAACCACTTGATTAGCAGGGAAATCAGAAATAACTTTAGGTAAAAGCAAATTTGTTCTAAATAAACCCATGTTGAAAACTGTAAAAAGCCTGTCAGCAGATAGTTCCCTTGAAATATCTATATTAGGATCCTGGGCACAAGCAAGCTGGCTGACTGGAAGGAATTTTCTTTTCAAATCTTCTAGAAAAGGGTGGATGGCTTGAACTTTGGAAAGAAAGCCAATTAGGCATTTTGGGATTGGTCCAAGGGGGGTAAATGAATACCCAGTTCAGTGCTGACACCGAACTGCTCACCTCACCAAGTGTAAGAGACAACACCAAACATGCAAACACAGTGTGTTCTATGGACCACCTAAAAACAAACAATGCAGGGCTTGCCAACAGAAGAGCATGAAATTCATTAATCCCTCCGACTGGACCAATGGTCACCTTAATACAACTTATACAAAACAATTGGTGGCTATCCCCACCGTAATTGCACATCCAATATTAACACTTATTAGGGATGTAGTATTATGCACAATATCTTTTCATTTGAAATGGAGGTGCTGTTGTGGTAGTGAAACACCCCGCCACCTGCGGTGCCTACCTGCCTAGGACAGCATCTTTGCCAGAAACTATGCAAAAATGATAAGTACAGAAACTCTGTGTACAACTTTTTGTGTATAATTTTTTAAGTGCATTTACAACTTTGTGTATAATTTTTTTATGTAGAATTTTTAAGTATATTCTCCGTGTGCATTCGCACATTTTTTAACTGTTTTCTACGGCACTAATACGTTTTTATGAATGTATAACTGACTGAATAAATTGTACAATTTTCTATACATCATTCTAAAAGTGTTTTTTTATGATTGTTTTTGTGATAATTATTTTCCTCTAAATACTGTGAGTTATTATGCGTGTGGTGATGGCATTTAAAGGGTAGCTTCAATTTGCAGTAGGTTTTTCCCAATTTAAGGGTTTTTCTAGGGACCTTTGTACTCTTTTCCAAGCAAAAACAGACTCAATAATCCACAATAGGAAGGTTGTCGGATGTACTTAATCAACAGAGACCACAAACAGCAGCACTCCCCTCGTTGATAATGCAAAAATACATTGCTGGAGAAGATCCAGACTTTTTTTTGGGAAATTTTGAACGGATGGCAAGGTCAGCTGCTTGGCCTGTCGAAAAATGGGGGCAATATCTTGGAACACTACTCTCTGGGGAACTTCAGGCAGCCTACCAAGCAGCCAACCCCCTTGGCTTTACGCCTTATGAAGAGGTTAAGAAAAGCATCCTTGAAAGACTAGGAGCAGATGATGAAATGTATTAGATCCGTCTACGTCAGATAAAAGAAGGAGCTCAAGAAACACCAAGAGCCTTGTATTTCCGAGTGAAAGACTTGGCTGACCGATGCTTGAAACCCTCAGCTTCAACAAATGAAAAAATAGTAGAGAAGATTTATTTGGAACATTATCTTTCTTCCCTACACCCTCCTATACAGGTATCGGTCCGACAGCATTCACAAATGACCATGAAAGAGCAGTGGAAATAGCAAGTGCCTACTACCGGGCACAAGAGATACCAAAGGGTAGAAATTAGGCGAATTGGAAACCTTCGGTGGGGGGTCCCAACCAAGAGCCAAAAGAGTGCACCTCCCCCCAAAAAAACGGAATCTGTTACCTTGATGCCAGGCCTGGTCCGCAATGTTTTCTTTCATTGTGGGTTATTTGGACACCTTGCACGCACATGCCCCCATAAGGAGTAACAGATGGATGTGGGCATAACAAAATTGTTGTATGCGCACATGAAGGCTCGAGACCTCGGTACCATCACCAAATTACAGTCAATGGAGAACCCAGGGAAGCTCTAATAGACACCGGATGTATACAGAGTGTCATGCAACCTCAAGCTGTCCCTGGGGGTGTGAGAACCATGAACGATATGGTAAACATCCAGTGTGTGCATGGGTACAACAAAAGATATCCTACCACTGAAGAGCAGATCCAACATGAAGCTACAAGAAAACTAGTTCCCATGAGGGCGGGACTGATACCAAAACTGCCAGAACCCTTGGTATTGGGCAGAGACTATCCACATATGGACAGCTTATTGCAGTAAACCTGGAAAGAGGAAGAGGAATGGAGAAAGACAGCTCCTTTTTCTCAGGAACAAAACGACGAGTGGCCGATAGGCAAACCACGGAAAAGCCGTAGACAGAAGAAGGTAGAAAAGAAAGAATGGAACTTTCTAGCCCATAGTCATTTGTTGGGGGGATCATTTTGGAGAGGAAAAGACAGAAAAGGTTATTCTATAGAGGTTAAATTGGCCTGGGATTTATGAGCAGATACGAAGATATTGTAGAGAGTGTCAAATTTGCCCATAAAATAGTAGGAGTCTGCCTCTAGGGTCCCATTAAAACCACTCCCTATAATAGAAGAGCCCTTCTCAAGGGTAGGCATGGATATAATTGGTCCACTCCTTCCTTCCTGTAGAGGATGTCGATACGTCCTTGTCCTGGGCGACTATGCACCCAGGTTTCCGAGGCAGTAGCCCTGAGACAGCCCAATGCTATCCAAATAGCCAAGGCTATGATTAACATTTTCTCCCGAGCAGGGTTCCTACGGGAGATTGTGACTGATCAGGGTACACCTTTTGTTTCCAAACTACTGAGACAAGTCTGCCATCAGTTAAATATAAAACAAATCAGGACATCTGCTTATTATCCACAGACAAACAGTTTAGTGGAAAGATATAATGCCACACTAAAAACAACACTAAAGAAATTGTTAGAATTAGAAACGCTAAAGTGGGAGGATATGTTACCTCTCGCCCTTTTTGCTATGCGTTGCAAGCACAAAAAGCACTGAAAACTCCCCCTTTGAATTATTGTATGGATGACAACCTCGTACTTTGTTAGACTTGCTTACAGAGGAGTGGTAAGAGGAAAAAGAGATAGGAAAACCTTTACCTGAGTATGTGTTTACCCTAATAAATCAGTCAGGTCAGATCCGAGAAATTGTAAAAGCACACTTAGAACAAGCCCAGATCACCTAAAAGAGTCAGTACAACAAAAAGGCCAAAGAAAAAACCCTTGGCGTATGAGATTTGGTCTTGCTTACGTTGCCCACCTCTGATAATAAGTAACTAGGACAATGGCAGGCCAATTTCGGGTGATAGAATAAGTAACCCCGGTCACCTACCGGCTGGAAAGGGATCCAGAAAAGAAAACAAATACTCAGATTTCCCACATTAATCTGTTAAAAAAGTGGGAAGGAGCCAAGCCGGCTTTGTTAAGTAGCAATGGGGATCCCTCGCCCTTATATCTACAGAGTATAGATCCAGATCTGCCAGACCACCAGAAACAAGAAGTAAACTCCTGTCGGTGTTTTCTCTAAATCCAGGGAGAACATTGATTATAGACCCTTCCAGGAAAAACAATCAAACTACACCCCAATAGAATACCAGAGAAGCGTGGAGAAGCGTGGCTCAATGGTTAGAGCGGCAGACCCTGATGCAGAGGTCTGACCCGGGACCAGGGTTCAATTCCCGCCTCTGCGGCTCTTGAACTCAATCTCCCCGGACCTGATAATTCTCGCCTCGGTGCCTAGTCTAATCATGGGTACCACTCTGTGACTCTGGGCAATAGCTGGCTTAATCTCCACAACGGACCCAGCAGCGCTTGGATGCCTGGCTTCACCTTGGGGGTGCCCAGGAGTGGACATTTCACATGGAAAAGCCAGGAAGGGTTCCACAGGGGTATGAGTGCAGCACCGGGACGCTCCGTTGCGTGGGCAGCCGTGCGCTTTACAAATACAACACATTTACATTTACAGAGTCCAGGCGAGAGGCGTTGGAGAACGAAATCCAACTGATGCTTAAAATGGGGGTCATTGAACCTTCCACTAGTGAATGGAATTTTCCAATCGTTATCGTTCCCAAACCAGAAGGGTCTATCAGATTCTGCATTGATTTTCGTGAGGTGAAAACAATATCAAAATTCGGTTTGCACCCACTCCAACGAATGAATGAGATTATAGAAAGATTGGGTGAGGTCTAATATATCAGCACTTTAGATCTATGCAAAAGTTATTGGCAAGTGCCCCAACGGGAGCAAGACAGGGAAAAAACAGCATTTTCTACACCTGGGGGGGTTGTACCATTTTACAGTGTTACCTTTTGGACTACATGGGGCCCCCACGACCTTCAAAGTCTCATGAATACAATACTAAGGCCATGTAGGAAAGTTGCAGCCGCCTATATAGATGATGTAATTATTCATAGTCCATCTTGGGAACAACATTTATTGCATCTGAGGAAAGTTATTCTAGCCTTGCAGGAAGGAGGACTATTAACCCAAAGAAAAGTCATATAGCCGCAAAATCGGTCACATATCTGGGGTACCTTTCTAGGGGAAGGTTGTATAAAGCCCCAACATGAAAAGGTTGCAGCAATAATGGAACTACCCTTTCCCAAAACAAAGAAGGACCTAAGACCCTTCCAAGGCGTCTTAGGTTTGTTGCAGGGATTCTGCTCGAACACAGAACTGTGCACAGAGACTTGGGACCTCAGTGAATTAGGGTGTGCCATAACTCACCTTAGTACCCAAAATTACCTACCAGACGAGCATCAGTGTCACATTGGCTCTTCCAAAACACCAATGATTACCCAGAACATGCGACTTAGGTTACCTCAGGCAATGTGGAAAACATGAACACTCTTTTGTTATACTCTAATATCAGTCAAAAACAGGGAGTAAAAGAAGACACGTGCAAGTTTGAAATATTTATTTCTAACGCCATGTTCTCATGGCCAGCATCTTAGCTAATACAAGCAGACATATTATTAGAAACAAGATTGTCAGCATAGTTACTATTCCATAAAATACAAAGGGAGAAAGCATGTTATAATGCTAAATGGAAACAGGTTTAAAATATACCTATATTTCACCCTACCTTGCTAGTAGGTCATTTTATATCTACAGAAGGTCTCTTGGGATTACATAGGCGGACCCATACCTCTGGTGTTAGCAGAAATGGATCACATCAAAGTCTGCACAAGCTCTCAGCATACGAATGTTCTCCAAGTGTGTGTGATCATGCCTACGCAGTGCATTATTAAACGCGCCAATATCAGAGGTGGCCACAGCTGCATATGTGTTATGTCTAGAACGTGCGCTGATCAGTCCGAACAACAACCACAGTGTTGAAATATCCTTGAAGGCCTCGGCACTCACGGTTCAGACTAAGCTTACCAAGCAGGGCTACTAATGTAGAAAAATATGTTATTCTCGTGTGAAGCAAAACACTCTGCTAAACTGTAAACATTTAATAAAGTGCGTGCCGTGTGCAATAGGCATCAGAAAGGAAATATGGCGTTTAAACTTCTAATAAGCTCATGTCAATTTAACACTGTGTGAATGCAAGGCTCAGCCCCACGACAGGTTATTACAGACGGTTCATCCCAAACTTTCCACAAATAGTAGCCCCTCTGACAGATTTGTTACCGAATGATAGAAAAACCGAACAAGAACTAAAGAATCTTTCGTCAGCAACCCTATGCGCCTTCCATCAACTCTAAACGCGTTCTTACATCCAAACCAGTCCTTCTCAGCCCAAATTATAGCAAGACATTCATTTTACAAACGGACGCGTCAGAACAAGGTTTAGGGGCAGTTCTCTCCCAAACAGATAAACAAGGAAACGATCGGCCAGTAACATATATAATTAGATATATATATAGTATTTAGTTTAGTTGTATATATACATATTTGTGTATTTGTTTTCTTTCTCTCCTTTGTGCACTAAACCTCCCCTCTTTTCCTCACTCCCCCCCCCATCAGAGGGTTAGATGCTATAAAAGATAATTATCCAAAGAAAAGGGATTTCTTTTTTGTGCCATGTACGCCCAGGTGTGGTGACGTTCACTTTTATTACTTCACCAATTGGACAGAACCCAATACTTACCTCCATTTTCCTTGTGTTTGCTCCTGGTAATCCGGGGACGACGCACCCTTGGGGACCGAACTTGAAACCTAAGAAAAGGACAAGAAGAAGGAGTGAAGAAGCCTGGGCGAATCCGGAACAGATAACAGAACCAAAACAATAATTTTGTTATGCTTTGCCCAGATTTATATTTTTGTTGCATTGACTTCCAAAATGAACGCCAACATTAACCTCTTCCCTACGGCACAAATTCCGCCGCAGTACTGGACATCCCAATCGCGAGCGTGGTCGTGCCGGCTCCCGGCCGTCAAGAGCACACACCCACCATGACTAATGACGGCCGGGAGCAGTCACAAGCATGGAAGAGGTTAAGAAGCACATACGGCCCCCCCTGATTTATTTTCCGCCCATCCCTCACAGTGCATTTATCATATTAAGGAATCATGTAGTTATATGTCAGTTGTACCATTTGACTTTATGAAAATCAGTATGTGGGCATATATATGCAAGTGCATTTTAGATAATTCTATGTATACATCCCATGGTGCGATGTGATGTTTGGACATATCTGTCCACAAATGAAGGTCATGGGGATTTGGATGGTATAAACGACTAGAACTATCCATGACACAGGGAACAAGGGAATGGGTATGCTAAGAAAATTCAATGTGGATTTAGATATATGTGCAGACTGCAAAAGATTAGGGCAGGCAGGGGTTGGTAACATGTCCGGCACAGGGCCATGTTCTACCCAAAATTGGTGGTTGACCTGTCCCCATGTCGAGGGCTTGACATGCCCACACCTGGAGGTTTTGGCATGTGCATACACACAAAAGGAGAAGGGATGTTGGTGTGCCGATGCACAGGGGGGCATACGGTTAACGTGCATGTGAAGTGGGGTGGATTAGCTGGAAACATCTAAGGACAACAGGGTATCTTTGTATTGGGATATGCGGTCATATGTCCACGTGCAGTTACCCACATCAATGCACTGGATAGCAAACGGGGTCATGAGTGAGTGTGCAGGGCCGGGTTCAACATTATCAAACCAGACACTCCTTTTGTATGTAGAAGTAAACGAAAGCAAGTGCAGGATAGTACATTCCTTATATCCATGGAACAGCCCGTTTGCTCTGTTACTTTTTTATGAAATGCAAGGCATAAGATGAAAATAATTTGAAGTTTTATCCAGAGCACTGCAATAGGTACCGCATACTACAGAAATAGAAAGAGAAAGAATTGTCCTTCTAAAAAGCCTACAAACAATTATTATTTTGGACCAGCGGAGGAGATCGTCATTAATGCTACCCCATTCTGTGACTACTATTTCTGTGATCTAGCTATGCAGGAAATGCATTTGCTACATGGTCAACATACTTTTCGAAAGAAGAATAAATGAATACTGTTTGACCAACTACATTCTTTATTTTGAAATATTGTAGTCAGTAAGTAACATTTCTTTATTCAGTTCTTTTCAAACCATAAAACTATGCAGAAAAATAAATAAGACATGAGTATTTATACTCACATTACAAAAAAGATAAAAGACATGTTAATATATAAAATCCAGTTAGACATTCCCCAAACTCCTGAGATTCTTGAAAACATTTAAAAAACTTGCTATATTAAAAATTATAAATTTATCTGAACGCATCTATAAAAATATAAGTGTGGGTCCTACTTGAGAGAATCACTTGTCCTTCAATAGCAGGATAACAAAAGCTCTCCTAGGCTCACTAAAAAATAAACTACAAAACATAACCCAATGTAGTGTGTCCTGCGGAGACACATGGTCGCAGCCGCAGGGAGGCAAGATCATAGCATCTCTGGGAGAGCGAACAACAAGTGCAAGAGACTTAGGGCCTGATTTACATCTTGGCAGAAGGGTTACTTCATCACAACGGTGACGGATATCCCGTCCGCCGAAATATAAATCCCATTATATCCTATGGGATTTATATTTCGGCAGATGGGATATACGTCACTGTTGTGACGGATAAACCGGTCCGCCAAGATCTAAATCAGGCCCTTAGTCTAAACCTGGTGAGCAGAAAACGATCTGTATTGTTTTTAACAAGGCGAGATAGGGCTTCATCATCTAGGTCGTTGTCAACACCATGTACCCCGGAATCGTGGGTTTCGCCAATACAATCTCCTCTCTATACATGGATCTCTGTTCTAAAAAGTTGTCCTTCACCCACTTTCTATCAGTTTTGCAAATGTTCTCAAAGTTGTTAAAAAAACTCCCCTTTCCCTAAATACAGGAAAGTATCCTTAATATGTTTGATTCAATGGATTTTAAGAGCATGAACAAACAAAAGACAATCCTTAAAAATAAATCTATTCAGACTGAGTTCCTCCTTGGTCCACTATTAAATCCAACCCATCAAAGGGCGGAGAGCTAATAAGTCACTCGGGTAACTAACTCCCAACTCTTCGTGAAAACACAAGGGCAGGGTACTTTGGGAGATGCATAATAACCACTACAGAAATCTATTTACAGTAATCTGAAAATGGCTAGCTGCCACATAGCTCAAGATGTCACTTCCATATGCAACCTTGTAGATGCACTTGGCTTGGTAGATCTTCACCAAGGCCTTAAGGGGTTTACTACCCAGTCTAGATGCAAAGTTGAAGACTGCAACAACAGATATAGTAAACTCTTCATTCTTAGCTACCACTAGGGATTTGCATTTTATGTGGGAATCAACCATGACTCCCAGATATGGGAAAGCCTTGACCTTGGAAATGGTGTGATTGCAAACACTAAAAGTTTGCATCTTAGTCGAATTGGGAACGACCACCATCAAAAAGGACTTAGTAAAATTGACTGTCAAGTCAAGACTACACCTAAAGGCTGCAAAGGTACTCAGTAGGGTTTGCAATCCCCCTAGCAGTCCTTGCCATCAAAACCACGTCATCTGCTTAAAGCAATATGGGGAGCGCACAGGATCCTAAGTGTGGGCAATCAACCATAGCCGCCAACAAGGCCTGTTCACGGCCATTAATATAAAGGGAGAATAAAAAAATGGGTCAATATGCACCTTTGACGGACACCTCTTCCGTCTTTAAAATGATCAGTGTGTGCAATTTGACTGGAATACCTGACTGACGCTGAAGTGTGCGGTCCAGCAAAATGTGGAGCGTGGAGGTCCAGCAAATAGTAAACAATGCTTGGGTCCACACCCAACCCAAGAAGGATACCCCACAATATGTCTCAGTTTACCCCGTCGAAGGCCGATGTAAGGGCCATAAAGGCCAGATGAATAGATTTGGTATGAGCAGCTGTGTATTTGTTGATAACCAGGTACAGGTTCAGACACTGGTCAATGGTGGACTTCCCTTGTCTGAAACCATACTGCAGGTCTAAAATTATGTTATTCTCCTCTGCCCAGCTGGATAGTCTTGCCAACAATACTCGCCCCAGAACCTTTACGACTGAGTCAATAAGGGGCTGGTGGCTGTTGGGGTCCTGTGTTCGACCTCTTGGCCACAGGTTCAAATCCCAGTGGGTTCACTCAGCCTTTCATCCTTCTGAGGTCGATAAAATGAGTTCCATTGAGTTGGGTAACAATAAACATCTGTTATTCAGCTCCAAGAGACCCTTGGGTGAACGTGCGCTTTACAAATACACAAGTTATGTTATATATGTCTGTAACATTGTGGGTTGCCCGAATCACCCGTTTTGAAAACAGGAACTATAACTGAGGTGGACCGTGAAAGAGGGGACCCTCCCTGACTGCCGCATTTAGAATCAGAGTCAATACTGGGTCCTATACTATAGCATCACTAAGGTAAAAATCTGGGGGAATTCTGGTCGGATCAAGAGCCTTTTTGCTTGCGAGACCTAAAATTTCCAGGGTGCCTTCCTCTAAGTTGAATTCCAGATTTAACCTCACTGAAATGGGCAGCTCTAGCACAACTGCTCCAGCTTGGGGCAAATATTTATATATACCTTCAAAATGAGAGAACCATTGGTTAGGAGAATTATGATGGCATAAGGCAACACCATTGGTTGTGCAAAATATGGCTGGTTAACAATGCACCAAAAAGTCAAACTACTTATCTAAGTGCTCGCTTGCACTAAGTCATGCAAAGCTTGTGCCCTCATGGCATCCTTGCACCTTTTTAGCTCACAATTATAATTCAAACGACAAGTTGCAACAAGCCCTCTGTCCCTAGGGCTCGCTTATAACGCACTCTCTAGGATCCGTAAGGCCTTGGAACGTCTAAAATCAAACCATCTTGGGGTGGGGTGAGTTGTTTGCTAGAAGGTGTAAGAGCGCTACTACCTTATTGGAATTATTCCCAAAGGCAACTAGGAACGTCTGGTCACTAGCAGAGGAATCTAGGCAATTTGCAAAATCATGCATACAGCTATGAAACAAAGTTTGTTTAAAGCGTTCAGGCTGTGCCATTGGTCACCTTAAGCACCTTCCCTGATTAGTTGGAGAATAGTCTCCTAATGGCCCCTGGCTTCTAGTTAAAATGGGACACCGCCAGCTCAGGGTAAGGGAAACAAGATTGTGATCACCTAAAAAACTATTACATATATTAAAGCTAGATATCAGTAAGAAAAAAAGGGGCGGAAAAAAAAAAAAAATCTATAATAATGGAACGCTCTTCAGCTGCAGCGGCTCACAAATGGCGTTAGCGACGTTTTTCAGCTCTCTCTTCTCTGTAGTAGAACTAGAGGCCATGGAACTCACAGGGGCCACATCTGCAGATAGAAATCCTCGCTGGGAGGAATCAGGAGGCTGATGGAGGAGTCAGATATGCCTGTGACTCCAGCAGGAGGCTAGCTCTCTTCTAGCCCTTGGGTGATTGCTTAAAAAAATAAAAGTCTCTCAAAAGTCCTTTTCCCTCTTCTTCCAAGTACAAGAGGAATTACTGCAGGCCAGTCCAAGAAACAGCACACAAGCACAAGGACAGTCTCCTCCTGCAGATTCCTTCAGTAACACGGACAGAGGTTCCTCTTGACATCCAGGAGCAATACAAAATTCAGGGGTTTGGGCACAGATATTTATACCCCAAAAGTCTTTGTTCTCAGAAGTCTCTAGTCACTGAACCCAGCCAGAACCAGTTCTGCTCAGGCCTGGAGCACTTTCTTTACCAGGCTGCGTACTTCCTTTCAGAAAGAGGGGGTCTGCCATCAGATGCACAGTAAGAGGTGGAGCCAGCATTCACCTTGCCAGGCACAGCCCTATTCAGGACAAGGAGCTACCCCTCCCCAGTACTCAATGCAGATCTCTCTATTCAACCCAGGTCTGACTCAGCATGCCTTGCCCCTCTAAACCCAGACAGCCAATACACATAATAGCAGAGCACACTGGAGGCTTAGGCAAGAAAATACCCGTAAGTGGTATTTTCAAACACAGAATATTAAAACCAACTTCACTAAAAGATGCATTTTATTATTCTGAGCTCAGGCATACTAAATTTGAATTTCTACCATGTTCCCTGAGTCAGATAGGACTATAAGATGTAATAGCCAGTCTGCCCATTCTAGCCTATGGAGAACAGGTAGCCTTGCAGTAGTGAAAAACAAAATGGAGGGGGATTCACTACCAGGACATGCTACGCATATCAAGCCATGTCCTACCTTACGCACACAATGCACCTACCCTAGGGGTGACTGTCATGAGGCTAAGGGAAGGGTCAGGGGCTGGGAAGTGTGGGCACTTTACAGCCAAGAAGGCAGTTCTGGACTGCACGCAGACACTGCAGTGGCAGGTCTGAGGTACACTTTACAAGCTACTTCTGTGGGTGGCGCAAACCAGCGCTGCAGGCCCACCAGCAGCATTTGGGTTACCAGCCCTGGGCACACACAGGCCACGCCACTAGGGACCAACAGATAAACCAAATAAGCCAATCAGGGATATACCAATTCACAAACATATTTACACAGGGAGCATTTGCGCTGTGGCACTGAATGGCAGTGGCACAGTGCCCAGAGCATCTAATACCAGCAAAAACAGAGGAGGCAACAGCAAAAAATGGAAGGGAGACCCACGCCAATGGTGCCAGGTCTAACATGAAGGATCTCCAAGGGCTTGGAAAAGAGCTTGCCTCCTGCTGAAGTCTCAGGGACAACAGACTTCACCCCCCAGCTCCCCAGTGTTGCAAGGAGCTGGAAGCGCGACTCAAAGAGAAGAAGCGTGCCGCCGTCGCTGTGCCTGCTGTCGCAACTCCGAAGGAGGATGTCGCCACTGGAACTGTCGCACAGCACCGCATCGGAGAGAAGCGCGCCGCAATGAAGAGGAAGCGTGTCGCTGACGCTGCCATTGCAACTCCGAAGGAGGGTGTCGCCGCTGGAGCTGTCGCACTGCACCACATCAGGAGAAGAATCTCGCAACACGGTCGGAGCGTGTCGCCGTTGCTGTGCCTGCCGTCGCAACTCCGAAGGAGGGTGTCGCCGATGGAACTGTCGCATTGCACCGCATCGACCAAGAACACCTTGCATCCCCAAGAAGCGCGCCACAGTCTGAGCTGCTGCTGTCACTTCTTGGATGTTGCCGATGTAGCTGTCGCATCGAGCGGAAGCTTCACGCATCGTGGGAGAAGAGCGTTGCCGCAGGAGCTGTTGCCGTCGCATCGTAAGGGTGTCGCTGCTGCAGTCCACGCATCGAGCCCAGAGTTTCGCGCATCCCCGAGAAGCGTGCCGCATCTGGAAGATCTTCACGTCTTTATTTCTTTGTTTCTGAACTTTGCCGCATTTCCCATCATTGCGACATTGCTTGTCGTGGAAGCGCAACGCAACTTAAGGTACAGTGACGCAGAGTGTCGCATCTAAGAACTGAACTGAACTAAGCTTAAATCTACCACCTTAAAGTAATCATAGTGTGTATTTTTGTTGTTTATGTTCTTGTGGTAACTCTATATAAAGTCTACTTATTTTTTTTATATAAAACCTGTGTGGTGTCCATTTGTAGTGTTGTCACTGGGTTACTGTATGTGGTCACAACTGCTTAACTTAAATCGCATCTGAAATAAGCCTTGACTGCTCACGCCACGCAGCCTAGAGGGTTAGCAGGGGTTATTTTAGAAGTGTAATCCCCTTGTCCTGACTAGAGGAGAGGGTCCTTATTTGTCACAAGTACCTACCTGTGCCAACTAGAGACCCCCAAATCTAATAGTAATCATCTTAGTACCAACATGAACGCTCTCTGGCCAGCCGGCATGGGGATGGCCTGGTCCCTAAACCGGAAATAAAAAGTCTTGGAATTTGGTTACACCAAGACCTTTCCTTCAAAACTCAAGCTAGAAAGACAGTCGCTTCTTGCTACTGCCTGCTTAAAATGATTCAGAAAGTAATTCCCTTACTTCCATTTCCATCAAGAAAGACATTGATTCAGGCACTGATCCTTTCTATGATAGATTTTGGTAATGCCCTCTATCTGGGGTCACCCAACGCGGGGATTAAGAGACTTCAGATTGTCCAGAATGCGACGGCATGATTGCTTACCGGCACTAGCCATCGCTGTTCTGCAAAGCCCGCAATTCGCTCCCTGCACAGGCTTCCAGTGCCGGAAAGAGTCTACTTAAAGGCCCTCTGCATGGCCCACAAGTCCCTAGAAGGGAACGGTCCCCCCATCATCAAAGATCTGATTCATCTGAATAAAGCCTCCAAAAACCTTCACTCAGATTCACTCCACCTAGCGGAAGTCCCTAGAATCAAGAGAGCCAGAAGTGGGGGCAGGCTCTTTTGGTACAGTGCCTCCAAACTTTGGAACACTCTCCCACTTCAGCTCCGTAGAGAACCCAACCATCTCACTTTCCGTAGGCATCTGAAGACCTGGCTCTTCCCTTAATCTCTGGTTCCTCTCACTCTGGTTTGATCAGCGCTGGGACACTACCGGGTAGCCATGCGCTCTACAAGAACCCTTTTTCATTTCATCTCCACAATGGCCCCCCTGCGCCTTGATACCCTTAGGGGTGATAAGTTTGGGCTTTACAAACGTGGAGTTATTATTATAATTATTATTTGCTTTCTCTTAGCACACAGGCACACACCTCTCATCACAATCTCCCTATCCACCCGAATAAATACACATGGCTACACCTCTCGCTTACCGGAAATGTAGTTCCTCTTATTATACCAGACCTCTCACAGAGCACATGAATCTCTCACTAGCCACATTGACATCATGCTAAGATACACATCTGCTTACCAGAAACAACTACAGCACCAGACTTACCACACAGAGAAGCACCGCTCACTCGCCACAGTGACACACCCTTTCAACACACCTGAGTTACAACAGACGCCTCAGTTACTGACTTAGAGAAATTTCATCACAGAGACACACCTCCCACCTCATTGACACTCTACACCAAACCACATCAACAGTTACACGTAAACCATCTCTCACTTACCACAAAGTCACTCCCCTATCAACACACAGCAAAAGCTATTACAGATACATCTCACACTTATAGCAGGGACTCATTGCACTACAGATGTGAAATAGACAGACGCTATTACAGACCTATCTCAGAATTATAGCAGCCAGACACTCCACCACAAATTTAAAATACATAGACGTGATTCTTGCTCACCACAGGCCCTCTCTATTCACACACTTCAATGCCTCTCGTCTCATCATACGCAAAAGTGCCTTTGGTACCACTGACACTGCCTTGTTAAAACACCAGACCTATCACAGACTTAAGATCCCCTCTAACTTACCACATTAAAATTATACCAACACTTCTAACTTACCAGACACAAGCCCCTTCCCACAAATCACTGCATCACAAGCATGCCACTCAGACACACTTTTCACTTACCACCAGGGCACAAGTACTACAAAAAGAAGTGGGGGGCGCTGACGTCATGACAGGAAGTGATGTCACGAAAGGCGGCTTGCATCATCAGACTCATTGCCTCCCCTCGCTCACCCCTTAGATGCGATTGCATCAGAGAAGCCAGCGCGTGAGCAGCGTTCTGAATGAGCTCCGATCTCGCCCCAGAGAGGCCAAAGAGGGAATGTGTGGCTCCATTTGCTCCAGTTATCAAGCACCCGGTAAAATAAGTGGGGGGGACGCCATCCACCCGCGTGGTACCCGACTCGAGCCCTGCTTACCACACGCAAAGTACAGACTCGCCTCTCACCAGAAAATGCAGACATCCCATCCATCGTACTTACCAAAACCGGACACTTCTTAAAATATACCTTAATTTTCACATAGCATACACTTACACACCCCTCAATTACCACCATGCAAATCCCACCAATGCGCTTCATCACAAACACACGCCTCACTAACGAGGCACTGACTATTACACCCCAAGAACTACACACTTCTCAATGTTAATAGACAACACCACAAACACACACAACGCGTTAGCTCACGGGGCTTCAGCCCCCCCTCCCCGACGTGTGTGTCAGCCGGGCTGACACAGCTTTCCGGGGTGGCGAGCAGCCGCACCCGAGTACTTAACAGGTCTTTAAAAGACCATTTACTTGTCAATTAGGCTCTTGTTGTGTTTTCACCCCTTCTTTCAGTCACTCTGTCTATGGTTGGAAGAATTAGCCCCCCCCTCAACCCCCCCACCGAAATTTGGCTCTAGTTGCCCGCCTGAAACTTACACACCACATTCAACCCCCACAAACATGTAGGCGCGCTGCACATGCACTCAAACGCGTGCCACAAAGAACCGGGCTTGGACAGACGACTCCATAATCATTGCAGACAAAAACACCGCAACCAAAACAAACGGACAATATAGAGACACCAGCGGAACACGCACACAATACAGACACTTCCCTTGAAAAACAAAGTTACCACACACGAGGAACACCCGTAACATGTTTATTCTATTCGAAGGCGACCCCTGTAAGACCGGAAGACTTTCTTTATTCCATTAAAAGATGAAACATTGGGTGTCTGCAACGTAATTTACATTTTGTCCGCAATCTCGGTTTCGTCTACTGGGAGACGCATACGACCGCCTCTTTTACTTCACTTTACTGGCGGCTCTGTTAAGAAATGCATCATTTCTCCATGCGAACTGTGCAGAAAGTTTTAATAGGTCAAGTCTCTGTCTCTGTATTTTCTGTAATCTACCGTTCGCTCAAACAACTGTTTTAAAGCTCTGTTAAATATTCTGGAGATGAATCCATTATCCATGCAGGCCTTGCTTCACGTACAACGAGACGAATCGCTTCTCACACCAGCAACCCGGGGTATGTATGGCCCTGCCGCGCCGATCAATCGTCCCAAAGGCGCTTGTTTCGGATATTACGAGATAGAGATAAAATCACGAGTTTGTACCTCCCGCCTACAGAGATCCTGGGGTCCGTCTTTTTGCGTGGAGAGAAGCTGCCACCCTGCGGCAGCAGTGGAGAATGCACTCAGCACAGACTGATCCCTCGCAAGAATATAAGGAAGGGCATGGGGTTGGTAGGGGCAGGGATTACGAATCATTCTTTGTTTTAGGAATCATTACTTATTCCTTGCATCACGTTGAAACCAACTGCAACATGATGTAAGGAATAATTAACCTCTGTCATAACTGATCGCTCGAGCAGCATTCCACCCCAGAGGTATTCGCCCACAGTGCTACTTTAAACAAAGATCTGCCATTTGCAAGTCAGACTGGGTCCTGCCCCTATGGGAGCAGTCCAACCTGAACTGCCAGGCCAGCTGCCTCCAGCAGGGATCACAAGCAACCCCAGACTTCTTTCTGCCTGTTTGGGCCTCGTCAGCAGTGTCCAGCGTGAGTCTTATGGTACAGTGAGCACGAGGACCTACCCCAGGCCATACTAGTTGCACTTACTATGTCTGATGCAACAAATAAACTCCTGGCTTGAATTAACCTCATCCACCGACAGTCTCTGGGGCTGCATTCCAGTTTATTGTATTTTGGCCTTTGAGGCACTCTAGACAGAGAGCAGCCGTAGGGAACTAAGGCTTGGTCCTGCTCTTGTAGGAACAGTCCAGCGCAAATTGCCAAGCCAGGTCCCTTCAAGCAGGGGCGTAGCTACAGCTTGTGGCGCCCGGGGCTATCCCTCAGATTGCCGCCCCTGGAGAGGGGGGAGGGATGCTAGAGAAACAGGACGGCGAGCACTTTAAAGAGGCCAGCGAGACACGTAGTATCGCCGCTATTAGTTACCTCGATCATGCAAGTCACATGCACATTCATGACACGGTCAAGGCTACACAGTTGAATACATCGGTGACTGGCAGAGTGATGAAGAGAATGAGGAGGGTGTGGGGGAGAGAGGCCGGGGAGTGATAAAGAGAATGAGGAGGGCCAGTGTGAGGAAGAGGCCAGGGAGTGATGAAGAGAATGAAGAGGGCCGATGTGAGGGAAAGAGGCCAGGGAGTGATGAAGAGAATGAGGAGGGCCGGTGTGAGGGAGAGAGGCCAGGGAGTGATGAAGAGGATGAGGAGGGTGTGAGGGAGAGAGGTCAGGGAGTGATGAAGAGGATGAGGAGGGTGTGAGGGAGAGAGGTCAGGGAGTGATGAAGAGGATGAGGAGGGTGTGAGGGAGAGAAACCATGGAGTGATGAAAAGAATCAGGAGGGCCGGTGTGAGGGAGAGAGGCCAGGGAGTGATGAAAAGAATGATGAAGGCAGGTGTGATGGAGAGAGGCCATGGAGAGATGAAAAGAATGAAGAGGGCCGGTGTGAGGGAGAGCGACCAGGGAGTGATGAAAAGAATGAGGAGGGCCGGTGTGAGGGATAGAGGCCAGGGAGTGATGAAAAAGAATGAGGAGGGTCGGTATGAGGGAGAAAAGCTAGGGAGTGATCAAGAGGATAAGGAGTGTGTGAGGGAGAGAGGCCAGTGTGTGATGAAAAGAATGAAGAAGGCCAGTGTGCGAGAGAGAGATCAGGGAGTGGTGAAAAGAATGAGGGCCAGTGTGAGGGAGAGAAACCATGGAGTGATGTAAAGAATCAGGAGGGCCGGTGTGAGGGAGAGAGGCCAGGGAGTGATGAAAAGAATCAGGAGGGGCCGGTGTAAGGGAGAGAAACCATGGAGTGATGAAAAGAATCAGGAGGGCCGGTGTGAGGGAGAGAGGCCAGGGGGTGATGAAAAGAATGATGAAGGCAGGTGTGATGGAGAGAGGCCATGGAGAGATGAAAAGAATGAAGAGGGCCGGTGTGAGGGAGAGAGGCCAGGGAGTGATGAAAAAGAATGAGGAGGGTCGGTATGAGGGAGAAAAGCTAGGGCATGATCAAGAGGATAAGGAGGGTGTGAGGGAGAGAGGCCAGGGTGTGATGAAAAGAATGAAGAAGGCCAGTGTGCGAGAGAGAGATCAGGGAGTGGTGAAAAGAATGAGGAGGGCCGGTGTGAGAGATAGAGGCCAGGGAGTGATGAAAAGAATGATGAAGGCAGGTGTGATGGAGAGAGGCCATGGAGAGATGAAAAGAATGAAGAGGGCCGGTGTGAGGGAGAGAGGCCAGGGAGTGATGAAAAAGAATGAGGAGGGTCGGTATGAGGGAGAAAAGCTAGGGCGTGATCAAGAGGATAAGGAGGGTGTGAGGGAGAGAGGCCAGGGTGTGATGAAAAGAATGAAGAAGGCCAGTGTGCGAGAGAGAGATCAGGGAGTGGTGAAAAGAATGAGGAGGGCCGGTGTGAGGGATAGAGGCCAGGGAGTGATGAAAAGAATGATGAAGGCAGGTGTGATGGAGAGAGGCCATGGAGAGATGAAAAGAATGAAGAGGGCCGGTGTGAGGGAGAGAGGCCAGGGAGTGATGAAAAAGAATGAGGAGGGTCGGTATGAGGGAGAAAAGCTAGGGCGTGATCAAGAGGATAAGGAGGGTGTGAGGGAGAGAGGCCAGGGTGTGATGAAAAGAATGAAGAAGGCCAGTGTGCGAGAGAGAGATCAGGGAGTGGTGAAAAGAATGAGGAGGGCCGGTGTGAGAGATAGAGGCCAGGGAGTGATGAAAAGAATGATGAAGGCAGGTGTGATGGAGAGAGGCCATGGAGAGATGAAAAGAATGAAGAGGGCCGGTGTGAGGGAGAGAGGCCAGGGAGTGATGAAAAAGAATGAGGAGGGTCGGTATGAGGGAGAAAAGCTAGGGCGTGATCAAGAGGATAAGGAGGGTGTGAGGGAGAGAGGCCAGGGTGTGATGAAAAGAATGAAGAAGGCCAGTGTGCGAGAGAGAGATCAGGGAGTGGTGAAAAGAATGAGGAGGGCCGGTGTGAGGGATAGAGGCCAGGGAGTGATGAAAAGAATGATGAAGGCAGGTGTGATGGAGAGAGGCCATGGAGAGATGAAAAGAATGAAGAGGGCCGGTGTGAGGGAGAGAGGCCAGGGAGTGATGAAAAAGAATGAGGAGGGTCGGTATGAGGGAGAAAAGCTAGGGCGTGATCAAGAGGATAAGGAGGGTGTGAGGGAGAGAGGCCAGGGTGTGATGAAAAGAATGAAGAAGGCCAGTGTGCGAGAGAGAGATCAGGGAGTGGTGAAAAGAATGAGGAGGGCCGGTGTGAGGGATAGAGGCCAGGGAGTGATGAAAAGAATGATGAAGGCAGGTGTGATGGAGAGAGGCCATGGAGAGATGAAAAGAATGAAGAGGGCCGGTGTGAGGGAGAGAGGCCAGGGAGTGATGAAAAAGAATGAGGAGGGTCGGTATGAGGGAGAAAAGCTAGGGCGTGATCAAGAGGATAAGGAGGGTGTGAGGGAGAGAGGCCAGGGTGTGATGAAAAGAATGAAGAAGGCCAGTGTGCGAGAGAGAGGCCAGGGAGTGATGAAAAGAATGAGGAGGGTCGGTGTGAGGGAGAGAAGCCAGAGAGTGATAAAGAGAATGAGGAGGGCCAGGTTGAGGGAGAAAAGGCAGGGAGTGATGAAAAGAATGAGGAGGGTGTGAGGAAGAGAGGTTAGGGAGTAAGGAATAGGATGAAGAGTTGCGGCGGTGAGCATGACATGTTTACAAAAGAAAAACAATTTAGTGCCATGAGGCGACTCAGTTCTTGGTTGTGAGCACTAAAGCTTTTCTAACAAAACACAAGGTAGCATAGGACACTGTGAGCATAGCACAGGTTGGGGAAGAAAGGCATCCCAAGAGCAGGATGGGGTGAGTACAGTAGAGAGAAATGGCTGCACCCTGTGCTTCTGCGTGCCCCCCGTGACCCACCGCAAGATGTCTCTGGTTACAGAAAACTGCAAGGAGCTCGGCAAACCGGAGAGAGGGCTTCATTTTCCTAATGGGCTGGAAGTGCAGCCAATGGTGGGGGGCTGAGAGCCGCCTGTGGGCTGAGCCTGTAACCGATACCCCCAAGTCTACCCAGGGCACGTGAAGGGAGCCGGGAGGGACTGCAGAGACTCGAGACCCGGGCTGGGATGCAGCGGCAGGGCAGGGCTGCCGATAATCTATCTGCCCCTATGCATTCATCTATCCATCTGGCCCTGCACCTGAATCCAGCAATACCGGCAGGCATGTGTCCACCCACCCACTTACAGTGCAAACACACACACACTCATCTCTCTGTTCACCAAACCACTCCTCCATCCATCTATTCACCCATTTCCATGCATCTATCCACAAATGTATACCAATTATTCCATTCACCCATTGCTACTGATGCATTCCTTTTATCTATTCATTGCTCCATATCCAAGTTTTCTAACAGCACAATTAAGCATAAATCCATACACCGACCTACAGCTTTGTAATTATCTTTCTATACACCCATACCTGTCAGTCTATACAGTCATACATGTATTCAACGATTCATCTTTGTAACCACTCAGGTGTGTATCCATTGATGCATCACCATGTGCATTCAGGAATGCATGCAGTATGTCTGTGGCCCTGTGTGTGCTTGCATTGGTGTTATTTGTGACTGTCTTGTAGTGTGCCTGTGCATGCGTGCGTGTGATCATACACGTTTTAAAAGCCATACATATTGACTTTGCCAGCGTGTTTTTTAGGAGCTACCCAGCCCTGATTTCGGTGAGCGTTCTCTGTAAAACAAAAGTTTCAATGTCACTCTTTTAAAGTAATTCTGTACCGTACGAGTCATCACTAGGTAGAGCAGCAGATGAGAGTGGGTGACGTCAGAGCAAAGGACTGCCTCCTGGCCAAGTTCTCAGGCACAACGTCGGATTTTATTATACCCTTGATCAGTGTCACTCATGCCTACCCAGGGTGCGGATGTTAACTATGCATCACTTCAAGTATAATAGCTGTTTATCTTTTACTGATAAGTTGCCAAACTTCCTACCCCGCCCAGAGCCGCATATCTGATCGTCTGGTTTCGCGTTTATTTATTTGTGTTTTTTTTATAGCGCAGACTTTACGCAAAGGCGCCAGAGCGCTTCACAATAGAAACAGTAATGATACATGAGGAGAAAATTACAAAAGCAAACGTTAAGTTACATGAGGTAATTGTGAGCAAAGCAAACAAAATACGTGAGGTAGCAAACAGTACATTGCAGGAGGAAAAATTGACAAGGGTGCAGGTTACAAGAGAAAAAAAGTACAATTAGAGTATTAGTGTGCCATTCTTACTGAAGTCTCGATGTGGTTCTCTACTTCAGCTTCCTCCTGTGAGGTGCTCCTCTCCCTATTACCGCTCGAGGAGTTCTCGCGGCAGAATCAAAAGCAACCCCAGACCAGTTTTGGCCTTCTTGAGTCTCATCAGTGAAGTATAGCTTGGGGCCCAAGGCACAGAACCTACTGTAGCAAATACAGCGAAGAAAGGAATGCTTATATTCATGTACGTCACTAAGTGATTGCTTGGGCCACATTGCACTCCGTTGTTTTTTCCCTCTGCACAACTCTAAAGAGACCAGCAATATGCAAATTCTTACTGGTCCAGCCCCATTAGTTAGATCCAACCATTTGGTTGTATAGTGGACAACTGGTGTACAACAACAGGATGTCTTTTGGTTGTAGTGGAGTTATGTGTGATTAGGGTGTATGATTGAGTGGTTGTGTCTGTGGTTCTCGACCTGGTATACAATAACTGTCTTGCTTTTTTAAGAGATGTATATTTTTTTCATGTAATAGAACTATAAAATGAATTTTTATGTATGTATCTATAAGAAAATGATATGAAATACAGTGAATAACTATCTGTTTTCAAAAAAGAGAAAAAAATGATTTAATGAAGGATAAAAAGACTTTACAAATAAAAACAAACAAAACAAACAAAAAAAAGATGAATATGTGGTTTATGTATGCCTTTGATATTAGAGGTGGTTCCCAGTAGTAAAGTGGTTTTAGGTCAAGAGGGAGTTTCTTTTTCGTTTCTAGTTGTCTTTCCCCTTCACTCTCTGACCTTAAAGTATATTTGGGAGGGGGTCCCTACCTATATTCAATTACTGGTCCAGCCCCTACAGGAACAACCCAGTCTGAACTGATAGACCAGGTCCCCTTCAGACAGGATCTAAAGCAACCCAGAACGGTTTTTGCTTCTACAGGCCTCATCAGTGAGATGCAGCTTGAGTCCTATGGCACTGAGAGCATGGGGCCTATTTCGGGGCATTTTCTTTGCATTCAGAACGTCCAGTGCATCAAACAACATAGTGAGGGAATGAATGCTTAAATTAATGTCAGCCACTTGAAATTGCTCAGGCCGTTTTGTAGTTTATCGCTTTTTGTAGACTGCTGCTCTACATCAAGACCAATCATATGTAAGCCTGCTTGGTTCTACTACCACAGAAAAAGTATGGTCCAAACATTCAAGCTATGTCCCCTCCAATAGGTCACAAGTAACCTCACACTCATTTTGGCCTACTTGAGGCCCATCAGCATGATTAATGGCCTTTCAGCTTATGCTGATCTGTGTTTAAGGAGGAAGAGGGGAGACCTGGCAAGACCGCGCCGTGAGGGAAACGGCTTTTCTGCACTTACTGCCGCCATTCTGAACTTATCTGCCGCCGAGGCTGCCGTGAGGGAAACGGCTGTGAACATCACTGCACCCCTTGCAGCGCCGTGAGGGCAACGGCCGACACTACATTTCCCAGGTGCCCCGGGGCTCACCGGCGCACCGGTGACGACAGAGGCAGCGCCCGGGGGCGCTATTAAACACGAGTGCGCCGAGCGCTCTGAGGGAGACCTGTCAAGACCACGCCGTGAGGGAAACGGCTTTTCTGCACTTACTGCCGCCATTCTGAACTTACCTGCCGCCGAGGCTGCCGTGAGGGAAACGGCGGTGAACATCACTGCACCCCTTGCAGCGCCGTGAGGGCAACGGCCGACACTACATTTCCCAGGTGCCCCGGGGCTCACCGGCGTACCGGTGACGACAGAGGCAGCGCCCGGGGGCGCTATTAAACACGAGTACGCCTCCCGTCCCGCGAGGACGCGCGTGGGACGTGCCGGGCGGAGCCCGGGCAGAGGGCGGGCCGTCTGTGGCCGTCCGTGGTCAGCAGTGGTCGGGCGGGCCACCCCCCTAACATTTTCCCTCAAAGGTGAGCACTTCATTCTACTAGGATAACAAAATGGGCGATTGTACGGATATCGGCAATATTATTGATGCTCCTACCCAGGGTGCTGATACCTCCGTTTCCCTTATTACATCCTTTGAGACACTGATAGAAACAGCTTTTAATGAGATTGTGGAGACTGAGAGGAGGTTTTCTATGGGTTCATTTATCACCAACAATACATCGAGTGTAACAGGTAGCACAAGTTGTACAAACGGAAATATACATATAACCCCTGCTGTCATCGTGGTTAAGCCATCACATCCTCCTGTTAATGTGCCCATTGTATTGGATGACGAAAATACCGTGTCTTATATAGCACCAGACCCCGCCTCTTCAATACCAGCTGTTGTCACTCCAAAGCCGGTACTGATATCAACACCCCCTGTACCTTTGCTGACTGAAATCGTTCCTACTATTACAATAGCTTCCCAGGACGATGTTATTACACTGGACAGTATGGAATCTAGTAGTAATAAACAGGGAGGGGAAAAACGTAAAAGAGGCATTATTAAGCAAAGTGCTAACAAAAGGAAACAACCGTTAATCCACAAGAATCAGCCAACACCTCAAAATTTGTGGAATAAACAAAAATCTTCAGGGGCAAAAACTGTCTTTATGGAGGATAAAGATTTAGTGGACACGGACAGTACTTCTGCCGCATCCATTACTCACTCAAGTGGGAACTCTAATACTGTATGGACCCAAACAACCCTAATGGGAGATAATTATAATCTCTCAAGACAAAACGTGAACCTCATAGATACTATAGTGGATACTATTTTTAACCGGCTAGAAAAGCAAATGATCAACCAGTTTAATAATGTTTTTAAAAGACTTGATAGATTAGACAACCTGGTCAAAAATGGAGAAATAAAAAGGAAGGGGTCTGTTATTTTGGACCAAATTAGAGCCGACCGTCTTTTAAAAGAATTGGAATCTGTAAACAAAACATTGTCATCAAAGAAACAGGAAACTACTACCATTTTGGGTGGGGCTATGAATAACCTTGGAATCCTACCCCCGCCTGCTGCACCATCTACAATTCAACCACGTTCCACTAATGGAGGGCCAAATTTGACAAAAAACAATTTACCCACTAAACTTACCCCCACACCCGCCCCTAGAAAAACTACCACCTCCCTTATTACTAACAACATTACCTCCAACCGCAATAATGGCCTTACCCAATCCACAACATCATTAAGACCAATTGTTGCTAACAATAATGAGGGCATTGGCCGACAAGGGACAAGCAGACCTTTTAAACATCAAGGGCCTGCTTTACATTTGCCTCCGGATGCTTGTCCTTTTGTCTTGGTCATTGCAGGTGTACCGCCGTTGAGGGAGGATCAGGGGGAATCGTGGGTGCAATTGCGAAATAAATGCATAGACTGGCTGACCAAGCACAAAGGCGTTGGATATGATATCTCAAGAGAGATTCTATCGGTTCGCAGGGTGTCGTGGGTCGGGCCATTAACCAAAGATAAGGAAGGTGACTGCATAGTTCTTAATTTTCAAAACCCAGGGACTGTGAGAAACCTCCTTAACAGAAATAGTAACTGTTCTGCAATTTCTACTGCTGCAACTATGTTACCTTTGAGTTATTTTTACAGACAAATGGCAATACAACCTCGGCCTCCTTTCATGCAATTTCGACCGTCACCAATGCATTTTCAACCACCACCTATGTATTTTCAGCCATCGCCTATGCAATTCCAACCTGCCCCATTCCCACTTAAGATGTTCAATAGATTTGCACCCTTGTCGAATCTGGATATGCAAGATTGACCATCTCTGACTGACTTTGTTACATCATCTACGTCACCAATTTCCGAACTCCAGGTTGTTTCACAACCTCTGGTCCGAACTGTTAAGAGTCAAAAACCCCCGATTTATAGTCAACCGTCCCAGGATTCCGAACTATCTCTTGTCAGCTGGAATATAGCAGGACTAAAATCCAAATTGAAAATTAAAGAATGGTTAAATTGGGTCGATAATAACTGTGACATATTGTTGCTACAAGAAACTTGGTGTACAACTACACCAACAATGGAGGGTTTTTGTTGTTATAACTTAAAGGCTTCCCCCTCTCATATGGGTCGGCCCAGTGGGGGCTTAGCTATTTGGTCCAAAATAAAACCCGGGGTGCAAATTAAATTGATCCCTACACCAGGTAATTGTTTTATGGCTATGAAGTACATCAACAGAATGAAATTGTGTATTATTAATTTTTATAATAATGATTTTGTAACTCGTCCTAATGATAATTTTATTTCATTGTTTATTTTTACTGATGATATTATGGAAGGGAACAAGTATGGGCCCTTTGATGGCATTTGCATTGGGGGGGATTTTAATGCCCATATGTATCGCACTAGCCCACTATGCAAAAACGGCGAGGAGCTGAAAAACCATCTAGCCTCCCGCGACCTAGTAAATGTAATGGAAAATGTTGGTTCTAGTGTAAATAATATAACAACACCTACTTTTATAGGTCATGGCTGTGCCTCCACGATAGATTACATATTTACATGCCCATCAATAAGCGATATAATTTTAAAAGCAGAAGTCATCTGTTCCACTTATAGCGACCACTATCCGCTTAGAATATATTTACACAATCCTCAGACCATGAAGGCTGCAGCAAAGTCAGAGATTGGGCCACAAAATCTGGCATTATCTACCGATAGATTAAGACTAGTATGGAAGGGGGTGGACAATAAAGACATTCTAGCCAGAGTAATTAAGAAACACCCTGAGACAGTAGAGACTTGTCTATCACTCATGAGTCCTGGTAGTGATGTGGTTGATGCCTTTGGCAACCTTTGTGGGGCCATTAAAAGTGAATCCTCTAAACCAGCTAGGAAGAACATAGTTCATGGTCCCCGCTGGTTTGATTCTTCTTGCTCCAAGGCCAATAGGGACCTGAGGGATGCTTTAAAAATGACTCCAAGGGATATTTCACACGTGAGAGAGTTAAGATCAAAATATAAAATTGCCCTACGCATTAGATCCGAGGCTATAGTGATTAATCACTGGGAATCTCTCACGCGTACTGCCACATTAAAGGATACAACAGGCTTCTGGAGAGAAGTTAAATCCCTAAGATCTTTTGGTTCTAGCATCAGCCCAATCAACTGTAACATAACAGGTGAGGCGTGGGTAGAGCATTTTTCTCAAATTTATGCTATATCAGCCACTCCTCAAGATACTGTCCCCCTATCCAAAAGCGCTGCACCTCTGACCTTTTCACTAATGGAGGTCGAGGATGCTATAATTGATAGCGCCAGTAATAAAGCCCCCGGCCCGGACGGGCTTTCTATTGACCAGATTAAATCAGAAATTAATTTCTGGGCCCCCCTTTTATGCAACCTATTTAACAACCTGAGTGATAGCTCAATCCCAGAATCTTGGTCGAACAGTGTCATCGTACCGATATTTAAAAAAGGTGACAGGTCGGATCCCGCCTGCTACCGTCCGATCTCACTGATCGATAATACGCTAAAGGTTCTTGGAAGGGTAATCTTTAAACGGATAAGGAATTGGGCTGAGGATAACAACGTTCTTCATTGTAGTCAACTGGGATTTAGAAGCCAAGTAGGCACTGTTGAACAATGTCTAAATTTAAATTTGATTATGGCTAAATACATTATTGTTAAAAAATCCCCTCTTTATTTAGGTTTCATGGATCTGAGTTCCGCTTTTGATTTTGTTAATCGTTCTAGGTTGTGGTCACTTTTGCTTGATAATGGTTTGGATGACTCACTGGTATATTTTCTTTCTGATTTGCATAGGGACTTAAAAGCGAGAGTACGAATCAATAATGATGGTGATTTATCCAATGATGTTCTTATTAGCAGAGGAGTCAGACAGGGCTGCGTACTCGCCCCACTGCTTTTTATTTTATATATTAATGGGTTGAGTAGCACTTTGAGTAAGATTTCTAAGGACGTCCCAATTATAAATGGCTCCCCCATTACTACTTTACTCTATGCGGATGACGCAGTATTGATGGGGCGTACCCCGAATGCTTTACGCATTTTAATATCTGGGTTTGTTGCCTTTATGTCCGACCTTGGTTTAAACACCAATTTAAAAAAATCTTTTATCATGAACTGCGGCCCAAAAAAGTACAATATCACATCAATTAAATCCGGCATCAATATTCTAAAACGCACTAGCACTTTCCCCTATCTAGGGTTGTTATTCTCCAACTCAGGCTCATGGCAGCCACATGTTGCCTATGCTAGAAATAAAATTGGCAAGTCAATTAATTCAATTTTATCTCTCCGCCAACCCAAACTGGCTGATGTTGTTACACCCCTGCTCAACATTTACCGTACTCAATGCCAGCCAACTGGGACATATGGAGCAGAAGTGTGGGGTTACTGTAACAGCACGGCTCTCCAGTCGGAGGAAAACAGATTTTGCAGGAGGGTGTTGGGGGGAGTCCTCTGTGCCCCTACATTTATTTGTCACAATGAACTGAGGCTGCCATATATTGTTGATTTTATTAGGTCCAGGCCTGCTCTTTTCTGGATCAAAATATGGTTAAACCCAGCAGCATCCTTAACGCGCAGTATAATATCTGACTGTTTGTTAAGTGATAGATTCTATCACATACCTTGGTTAAATGCAGTCAAGAATAGCCTGCAGAGCGTGGGTCAAGGTTCTTTATTTAGCTCACCTAATTCTATTGTACCCGCTCATAAGAATAGTATTAAACGGGCATTGCTTGACTCATATAAAGAGGAACAAATGAGATCTGAATCGTCTAAACCTGTTGTTATTAGATATCTGCGCATTATTGACTCAGGTAGTGATAATTTGAATAATTTTTACAGATATTTGTCAATACCAATAGGAAAGTGGAACCGGAGCCTTTTATTCAGGTTTCGGGATGGAAGCATAGTTAATTTTCTCAGCTTCCCCCTTGGCTATAACAAAAAATTAGATGAGTTGGATTGTCCCTGCCCTTATGGCGGAAAACAAAGTTTATTGCACTATCTCTTCTTCTGTGGCCACTACAAATTGTATACCTGTAAATATTTAAGGCCGATTCTTCATAAATATAACATTAGAGACTTCAATCTCGCATTAAAATTTTTGCAAATGCTGCACACTGATGATGTTATATATACTGTGAGCTGCTTTGTAAAAGTTTGTGTGAGATCGAGGGCAAGCATGGAACATGGATAATGGATAACAGTAGTAAGTTACTTTTATGCATTTTTTGTACCCTATCATTTTGTTGCAAATTGACTATAGATTTAATTGTATTTGTGCCTCGATACAAACGATCACTTCGGGAGTATATAAATTGAACATTGTGATTATGGATTCCTATAGATTAATGTTCCTCCCTTCTTTATGTATTTTGCACTTTATATTATGTACATCGCACTTTATGATATATGTGCTGCCTAAACCCAATTGGACAATCAGTTTTTTAATTTTTTAATCTTTTATACATGTTTTTAATCTGTTTTAAATGTATTTTCATTCTGTATGTACTTTTATGGATGTACTAAAAATCCGAATAAAGATCATTTGAATTTGAATTTGAAGGAAGAGGAATGGTTTGTATATGGCTGGTCTCTGTGTAGAATGGCAAACTGGGTGAAAAACGATGGACTGGAATGTAGCCTGGGTAGCTATCAATGGCTGAGGATTATTCAAGTATTTATAACTTTGAAGTTGTTCCTGTAGGGAGGGATCGGTACAGGCCTTCTTCCAAAAGTGCAATATCATATGGTAGACTGAATCATATGCATGCCATGGCTTCGGCAAAGTCAGTAGCATGCCAGACCCACCTCCAAAAATGAAGAAGGGAAGGGCTGTGTTGTTGGAGTCAATCAAAGTGTCAAACTAATCTATGAAAGGTTGCCAAACCCGGGCAGAGTCAAAACCAAGCTAGTCCTGCTTATCAAAGGCGGGCAGAGTTGCGGTAGATTCGTTCACATTCCTAACGCCCCTCTGACAGGTCTGCGTGTGCTAGAGCACAGTCAGCCACATGTCAGGATCAATCTTAAAGGTCACATGGTTGGAACCACGTCATTCAAAAGTTGGGCTCACTTCAGAAAGGGGACGGGTAGGGCTGAGGAAGTCTCATCCACATGTCAGGGTCATCTCTGAAAGGCAGCAAGGTTGGGAAAGAATCAGGCTCACTTTTAAAAGGACAGAAGAGCTGAAGCAGAGTGTATCACTGAAAGTCAAGCACTGAAACAACACAGAGTACATCCCGGTAAGCTCCGTGCCAGAGTGATCTCTAAAATCAGGTAGGGTTAGAGAAGACTTTCAAGAAATCTCCCTACAGTCACTAGAAGGGTTATTTGGCAATCACAAACATGGACAAAAATACCATGCAACAGAAGCCTGAACAAAAAACAGTTACAGTACCCCATTTCAAGTCTAACCCCAAAGCTCCCAATTGTGAGGTTCCTCAAGGGTCATTTCTGTCCTCCCCTATATTCAGCATCTATATGCGCCCTCGGGTCAATGCTGTCCTCGCCTTTATTCAGTATTTATATGCGCCTCTGACCCATCTTCTAAATAAAGTTCAAGCAAGATTGTACATGCACGCTGATGATACCCTATTGATCTTTAGGTTTTACCGCATCTCTCAGAAATCCTCTGCAGTAAAAGAAAGTTTATGCATGATCCCTTGGTGGATGTCTGATTTATTTTTAAAACGGATCCCCTCCAAAACTAAGCTTCAAATCACCCCTGGGGTGACCACTGCCCAAGAGATTTACAATGGGCATCTAACATACACCTACCTCCTAGTCCAGCTCCAGCTATCCATAATCTAAGCATCTAACTCATCAATAATCTGGCTCTCGACACTCAGGTACCAATGGGTTCCGAGTTCATGTTTCTTTCATTTGAGGAGTCTACATTCCATGTTCCCTTTATCCGGGACCTGCAAGCGCCTGGATACCCTATCGGGTGATTAGCCGCGCTTTATAAATCCTGATTGATTAATTTTACACCCCTGTGATGTATGCCGTAGTAAAATCTTGACTGATCTATTACAGAACCATTCATCTTTTACTCCAGAAGAAATCTTGAAATACATGCAGTTGATATAAAATGCAGCTGCCTGCTTAACTTGCAGAATATCTAGATCAGTCCATATTTCCCCTATTTTAAGATATTTGTACTGACTGCCTATATATGGAAGAGGGTCACCTTCAGGGTGATGGTTAGCCTCCACAGATTTGCTTATCAGGTTTTCCCAAACATCATGACCTCTAAGCGTGTTTGCTACAAACCTTCAATATTATTAATATCTACTCTTTTGTCCTTGTTGTCAACACCAGGTGCCAAAACAGTCACTTTTGGGGACAGATCACTGTCATTTGCTGCTGCAGAAACTTGTATCTGTTTTTTGTTTTTTTTTGCAGGTTTGTATAGCACAAACTCAACCCGAAGGTATTGGTGCGCTTTACATGAGCACCAGTTACGCTACACATTCATTTTTGGCAGGCACGGGGAGATTAAGTGATTTTCCCAGAATCACAGGAAGTTGACGTAACGCCGAGATGCGAACATGGTTCCCCAGTGCCAAAATGGGCAGCTCTGGCCGTTACGCCACATCCACGTCTGTCATTGCCCTTACAAATGGAATCTTTTCTGAGTCCTATAGAAAACCATATAAACAGATTTATTTCATCACTAATAAGCACTGTCATTTGCTTTTGTTTTGTTATTCAGAACCATGAAACAACGTACAGGTAGGCTCTATAAATAACGTTAACATAAAACGTGAGGTAGGGGCAGGAGTCAGGGTGGTGTAGGGAAGAGGCGAGAGAACAACTACTTGAGATTGTGACAAAAGGCTCCTTCTTGTTGTAAGACTCTGGGGTGGTGAAGTAGGACATTTCCTTATAGGCGGCCGTTGGGTAGCCCAATTAAGAGGTGTCGTTTCAGTTCTTTTTGGGAGTGAAGGGGTGGGATCTCTGGTTAGATGTTCCAAATTCAGGATGCATAGTTCAGGAAGGCGTGTCTTCCAGTCTTTTCCTTTTTGCATTTCTTGGTTTCTCGTTTGGTGGTTTCTAGGCTCTGAGGTTTGTGTTGGCCTCCTGGGATGGTTAGTTTTTCTGCCAGGTAGGGTGATACACTGGATGTTATAGCCTTGAAAGTGTTAAAGCAGGTCTTAAAGACAATGTAAGCACCGGAGAGGCGTAGGCTGAAAGATTTTGTCGCAAGGCCACAGGCATGCAGAGAAGGAAAGCCGACAGCAACTGAGGAGCGCGTTAATATCCATTAATGAAGACACACATGACCAGGCTTGCAAGCATGCCCTGGGGAGATGGAGAGAGCTGTATAATTTCTAGGAACATTTCAATCCATTTCTACTCATTCATTTTGCAATGAATTCAACTTCCCTCTTTCCCTTGGTGAGTAAAGTGTTCCCACCAGTCTTCAGAGCAGCAGGGTCTGTGGTTAAATACCACAAGCCATGGGAGAGAGAGCACGAGAGAGACGATGAACTTGCTGAGGATCACAGAGAGTCAGAAGAGAGCAGGACGTAGGTGCAACTACTTTTACTACAGGGAACGAGGGCAGATGTACCTTTCTGCAACAACAGTCCTCTGAAGTGTGGCTCTTCTGCTGGCTCCTGCTATTTGTATGTCAGACGATGGATCTTGGCATTATTTCACAATCCCATTTTAACACAGTGGCCATTTTGTGAGGGTGAGGATGGTACACCAGAAACGAAGTCAAAGAAACCTTCAAGTTTATCCAAAATGTCCTTTATTCTATAAGTTATTTTTAAAATTCAACCACAGCCAACACGTTTCGTTCTATTGGAACTTCGTCAGGGAATCTTTTTGCTCAGGAACAGTACTGCAACACCAGGACTCCCCCAATTAATCCAAATGCGAGCTCATGTCACATTACATTCGCGTCCCTGATGGCTCCCCCAACGTGCCCAGGATGTAGAAAAGAGTGGATGGCTTGAACTTTGGAAAGAAAGCCACTTAGGCATTTTGGGATTGGTCCAAGGGGGGGGTAAATGAATACCCAGTTCAGTGCTGACACCGAACTGCTCACCTCACCAAGTGTAAGAGACAACACTAGACATGCAAACACAGTGTGTTCTATGGTTCACCTTATCACTAAAAACACACAATGCAGGGCTTGCCAACAGAAGAGCAGGAAATTCATTACCCGTCTGACTGGACCAATGGTCACCTTAATACAACTTACACAAAAAAATTGGTGGCTATCCCCACCGTAATTGCACATCCAATATGGGATGTAGTATCATGTACTATATCTTTTAATTTGAAATGGAGGTGCTATTGTGGTAGTGAAATACCTGCCACCTGGGATGCCTACCTGCCTAGGGCGGCATCTTTGGCGGAAACTATGCAAAAATGATAAGTACAGAAGCACACACAAGAAGTCGGTTCAGTAAAGGTTTTGTAAAGAAAGTAGTTAAAATATAATCCAAACTACAAAGTCCATCAAGATCTTTCTTCTTTTTTTGTGAATTATTTATTCCATTTGCGATTCCCACGGTATCTGGTATGTACAAGCAGAAGCAGCAAACACGTGTTTCGGCCACTGGACTTTTTTTTAAAGCTGAGTGTCCTGTAGTAAGTACAATATTCAAGGTCGTCACAAGAACACAATGGAAATCTGAATCATGCAAGAAGCCTGTAACAGGCGTCTTCCATGATTCAGATTTCACAAAATAATTCCCAAAAAAGAAGAAAGATCTTGATGGCCTTTGTAGTTTGGATTACATTTTGACTACTTTCTTTACAAAAACCTTTACTGAATGGACCTCTTGTGTGTGCTTCTGTACTTATAATTTTTGCATAGTGTTGTATGGAGCACATGAAGGCTCGAGACCTCGGTACCATCACCAAATTACAGTCAATAGAGAACCAAGGGAAGCTCTAATAGACACCGGATGTATACAGAGTTTCATGCAACCTCAAGCTGTCCCTGGGGGTGTGAGAACCATGAACGATATGGTAAACATCCAGTGTGTGCATGGGTACAACAAAAGATATCCTACCACTGAAGAGCAGAACCAACATGAAGCTACAAGAAAACCAGTTCCCATAAGGGTGGGACTGATACCAAAACTGCCAGAACCCTAGTTATTGGGAAAAGACTATCAACATATGGACAGCATATTGAGGGAAACCTGGAAAGAGGGAGAGGAATGGAGAAAGACAGCTCCTTTTTCTCAGGTACAAAACGACGAGTGGCCGATAGGCAACAGAAGGAGGTAGAGAAGAAAGAATGGGACCATGTAGCTTTAGCTCAAGCCAATAAAGAGGGTATATGGGAATCCGATCAAAGGTTTCGAAGAGCTCAGAGAGAAGACCCGACCTTAAGGGAAGCTTGGAACAGAGCCTCTCCCATAGAAGACCCTGACCTAGTATGGCCCCAATTCTTTATAAACTAAGGCTTACTGTACCGAAAAGGGGGGAGGGGCCAAAACCTACAACTGTTGGTACCCAGCTCATATAGAGAAAAGGTGTCATTTGTTGGGGGGTCATTTTGGAGGGGAAAAGACAGAAAAGGTTATTCTAGAGAGGTTATATTGGCCTGGGATTTATGAGCAGATACGAAGATACTGGAGAGAGTGTCCAATTTGCCCCCAAAAAAGTAGGAGTCTGCCGTCTAGGGTCCCATTAAAACCACTCCCTATAATAGAAGATTCCTTCTGAAGGGTAGGCATGGATATAGAAGGTCCACTCCTTCCTTCCCGTAGAGGATGTCGATATGTCCTTGTCCTGATCGACTATGCACCCAGGTTTCCTGAGGCAGTAGCCCTGAGACTGCCCAATGCTATCCAAATAGCCAAGTCTATGATTAACATTTTCTCCCGAGCAGGGTTCCCACGGGAGATTGTGACTGATCAGGGTACACCTTTTGTTTCCAAACTACTGAGACAAGTCTGCCATCAGTTAAAAATAAAACAAATAAGGACATCTGTGTATCATCCACAGACAAACGGGTTCACTAAAAACAACACTAAAGAAATTGTTTGAATTAGAAACGCTCAAGTGGGTGGATATGTTACCTCTCGCCCTTTCTGCTTTCGATGCAAGCACAAAAAGCACTGGATACTCCCCCTTTGAATTACTGCATGGAAGACAACCTCGTACCTTGTTAGATTTGCTTACAGAGGACTGGTAATAGGAAAAGGAGACAGGAAGACCCTTATCTGAGTATGTGTTTACCCTAATAAATCAGTTAGGTCAGATCCGAGAAATTGTAAAAGCACACTTAGAACAAGCCCAGATCACCTAAAAGAGTCAGTAAGACAAAAAGGCCAAAGAAAAAACCCTTGAAGTATGGGATTTGGTCTTGCTTATGTTGAGCACCTTTGATCATAAGTTACTGGGACAATGGCAAGTCCCATTTTGGGTGATAGAACAAGTAACCCCGGTCACCTACCGACTGGAAATGGATCCTGAAAAGAAAACAAATACTCAGATTTTCCACATTAATCTGTTAAAAAAGTGGGAAGGAGCCAAGCCGTCTTTGTTAAGTAGCAATGGAGATCCCTCACCCTCATATCTACAGAGTATAGATCCAGATCTGCCAGACCACCAGAAACAAGAAGTAAACTCCTGTCGGTTTTCTCTAAATCCAGGGAGAACATTGATTATAGAATACTCGATTCAGACCCTCCCAGGAAAAACAATCAAACTACACCCTTATAGAATACCAGAGTCCAGGTGAGAGGCTGTGGAGAACGAAATCCAACAGATGCTTAAAATGGGGATCATAGAACCTTCCACAAGTGAATGGAATTCCCCCATTGTTATCGTTCCCAAACCCGATGGGTCTATCAGATTTTGCATTGATTTTCCTGAGGTGAATAAGATATCACAATTCGGTTTGTACCCACTCCCAAGAGTGGATGAAATGATAGAAAGGTTGGGTGAGGCCCAATATATCAGCACTCTAGATCTATGCAAGGGTTATTGGCAGGTGCCCCATGGGAGCAAGACAGGAAAAAACAGCATTTTCCACACCTGGGGGGGTTGAACCATTTTACAGTGTTTTAATAAAAAAAAAATATATATATATATTTTTTATTGAAGTAAACAGTTCCATCATATGACACATCATGAAGCAATGAGAGTGCGACAGTACTTACACTATAAGAAACATATCAAGTCAGTCATTGGCGGACACAATAACGATCTATTTCCAATCCAGTGGGTCCTGTGTCCCAATCTCACCCTCCCATCCTACCCCTACCCTCCGAGCCAGCCCCTCATCTGGCTCTCTCCTCCTCCCCTACCCCCCCGCCCAACATGCAAAATGTATCAGAAGCCCAGCCCCCCACTTCTCAGGGAAGAAAGAGCCAAACACATGTCCTGGGTGGTGTCTAACTGGGGAAGTTCCTACGGCGTACCCTCCGGGGTGTTCAGCCATTTCCCTCTGTACCTCCTCTATGCCTGCCAAATCTTCTGCCATTTTTTGGGGCAGCCCGACTATTGTAGATGACTTTCTCTGCCCTCTGGTACCAATCCATATCTCGTTCCCATTCCTCTATCGTTGGTATCAAGTCACTCCCCCAGAGACGTGCGATATTCCTCTTTGCCACCATGCTTGCGAAGGCCAACCACACCTTGTCTCCCCTGGGCCATGTTACCTCCCCCGTGACCCCTAGTATATGCCACCTAGCCTCCAGCGGCACCTCCGCCCCCACCACTTCCTCCATGATATCCTGCAGTCTAACCCAATATGACCGAATTTTAGGGCAGTCCCAAAGGATGTGAAAAAATGTGCCCCCCTCCCCACACCCTCTCAGGCAAAAATGTGATGTTGCAAATCCCATTTTAAATTGCACAGTGCGTGGGGTGTAGGACCTGTGAAGGATGCGGAGTTGCACCAATCGGAATCTAGCTCGGATCGCCACTTCTCTAGGACACTGCAGGGCCTCATTCCAGTTATCGTCCTCTAGCAATCCCACGTCAGACTCCCACTTTCTCGCAATGGCCCAAGTGTATCTGGAATATTGTTAATTAGCTTCTTGTATGTGAGCGATATAGCCTTATAAATCATTGGGTCCAACAGCAGCCTGTCTTCAAGTGGGGCGTATTCAGGTAGCTGATCCCCATGTGGAAAATGCGAATAGATAGCATGTTTGAAATGCTGATAATGGAGGAACTCGCTGTTTCCCATATGGTATTCTGACTGTAGGGTTGCGAATTCCACCACCTGTCCCCTCTTCCAAACATCTACCAGTAGATCTATACCTATCAGGCTCCACTGGCGGAGGTCACGAAGTCTCACCACCTCCTTGAGGAAGTCGCCCTCCCACAGGGGCATCTGGGCCGTGAGCTTCCTCTCCCAGCCGAGCAATTTCGTTGCCCGTTTCCATGTCTCGACCACCGCCGCGGGTTGGGGGGGGGCAAAGGCTGACTGCGCCGTGGCTTAGAGTAGAGGGCTGCTAAGTAGGTACCCGTGCCTAGGACCATACGATCCACCCGATATGCAGGTTCATCCTGTGGGGCGAATACCCACCCATTAACGTTAACCAGCTGTGTCGCCCAATAGTATAGGCGGATATCGGGCACCGCCAGACCCCCCTCATAGGAACCGTACTGCAGTTTAAGAAGGGAGCGCTGCTCTGCTTCAACCGTTTTAAAGACGGGATCCGGGATCGGAAAGGGAGAGCTCTGCAGCACATACAGCAACTGCGGCAGGGCCAGCATTTTGAATAATACCGCTCTGCCCATGAGGGAGACCGGGAGGGTCCACCAATGTTGCACGTCACTGTGCAGACGGTCAAGTTGTGTCTGCACATTGAGTAGGAGAGACTCCGAGTCGGACGGTGTGATCCATATTCCTAAATAACGAAACAACTCTCGCCAAATCAAGCCCTCACATCCTACCACCGTGGGCGGCTTGGGTCCCGCCAGAACGTAGCCCAAGGATTTGCTCCAATTGATACGGTACCCTGAATATTCCCCAAAAGTACGTAACATGGCCATTAGACGTTGTATGGATTCCGCCAGTCGTTGGGTGTATAGCAGTATGTCGTCAGAATAGAGTGATATGCGTTCTTCCCAACCGCCCCTCATTTCTATCTCCCATACCCCGGGGTCCGTCCTCACCCAGTGCACCAGTGGCTCCAATGCCAGGGCAAAGAGGGTCGGGGACAGGGGGCAGCCCTGTCTCGTGCCGCGCCCCAGTCGGAACTCTTGTGACATGGCCCCGTTAACTCGGACCCGCGCCAGCGGTCCTGTGTACAACAGTTTCACCCAGGAGCAAAAGTTATCCCCGAAGCCCAGTTTCTCCAGCACTGCATAGATGTAGCACCATTCGATACTATCAAAGGCCATATGGGCGTCAAGGTAGCGCAGTGACGCTGGCACCCCCTGGGGTGCCGTGGCCGTCTGTAGAACCCCGAATAAGCGACATAGATTAAGTCTTGTGCTCCGGTGTGGCATGAAGCCTGACTGGCCCGGGTGGACCAGCAACTGGATCACCGCTCCCAGGCGTGTTGCAAGGATCTTTCCCAGGACCTTCGTCTCATAGTTAAGGAGGGAGATAGGCCTGTACAAGCTACATTCCCCCTGTGGTTTCCCTGCTTTATGGATCACCACGATCGTGGCCAGTCGCAGGTCTCTCGGGAGTTGCCCCACTTCTCACGCCTCAAGGAACATACTGTGCATATGCGGTGCTGTGTGGCCAGCCACACAGCCAAAGGCTTCCGCTGGGAACCTGTTTGGTCCGGGGGCTTTCCCTATCTGCAGGTCACCCATTGCCTCCTCCACTTCCTTGACCGTAATGTCTGCCTCCAGTACATCCCTATCTGCCGGCTCCAGCACCGGGAGTTGCAGGGGGGCCAGGAAATCGCGACACTCCTGATCGTCTCTAGACGTGTGCGACCGGTAGACTTCCTCATAATATCGTGCGAAGTCCTCTGCAATGGCCCTGCTCATGGTACTCACTGATCCGTCCGGGTGCTGTATTCTTGGAACTCAACTACGGTCTCGTTCCCTCTTCTCCAACCAGGTGATCATTTTGTTTGCCTTATCCCCCAGGTCATAGACCCTCCGCTGGGTGGCCAGTGCATGCGCTCGTGCTTGTTCCGTCAAGACATCCCTTATTTGTTTGCTAAAGAGGCGTGCTTTATGCATCCTGACCCGGTCCTGCTCCGGGGTAAGCCCCGTCTCACTGTCCAGGGCATGAAGCTCCGATTCCAATTGTTCCACCTGTGCATGCCTATCCTTACGTCTTCGCCCTACCTTGGCTTGTACAAAATCTCTGGCCACCGTCTTATACGCTTCCCACACTACTCCCGGGGAATCCACAGAGCCTACGTTTTCAGCGAAATATTGCCCCACTCTCTCCCTGAAGCGCTCCTGAAAGTCTTGATCCTTGAAAAGAAAGGAGTCGAGCCGAGGGGGGATGCTCCAATCCTGGGTGGGACCTAACAACTGAATCCCCACCGGTGCGTGGTCAGAAATTCCTCTCGCCTTAAGGTGTCCGTCTCGAAACAGAGTCATGCATTCTGTATGTGTGAGAATGTAATCAATCCTAGAGGAGGACCCATGGGCAGCTGAGATGTGTGTGTACTGTCTCAGATGTGGGTTGTGTGCCCTCCATAAGTCAGTGAGGCCCATTGCTTGTGTGAAGTCCCTGAGGTGGTGTACCCCTCCCCCACCCAGTGAGGACATTGATCTGTCTAAATCTCTAGCCATCACATCGTTCATGTCCCCACCCAGTACTAACGTCCCCGGGGGCAATTCCAGCAATAACCTCCCCACATCCGGGAAGGTGGACGCGTGCAGCTTCGGAGGTATATACAACGAAAAGAAATTTAAAGGGCGACCCTCCCACTGCGCAGATATCACCGCATAGCGACCCAGGGGATCAGACCAGCTCCGTCCCAGAACCAATGGTAGTGAATTTTTAATGAGGATACCCACCCCCCTGGAGCCTGTTGTAAAGCCAGAGTGTGCGTGTAAGGTGTAGCCAAATCTGTTCAAGGCCCTACAGTGATTTCCTAGCAGGTGTGTCTCCTGTAGGAGGACGACATCTGGGGCATGCCTACGCAGGTATTGCAATACGACCATTCGCTTGATTTTATTCTGCAGACCATTCACATTCCAGGATAGAATATCTATGTGCTGTGCCTTAGCTGAGTGTGAACCTGCCATGTCTTCCGCCAAGGCTAGCGGGGAAGAACCATCCCCCCTCCACCCCCCTTCCATTCGCCCCGTGAGTGTGCCGATGGAGTCAAAACAATAGTGCAGTACAAAAACCAGGAAGAAATAACATAACTTACCCCCCTGTTCCCCCCCACAACAGCCCACCACCCTGCTACCCTGCCACTCCGGCCAACCGCGCCAGACATCCCCAATGAGCAGAGCGCCTGTAGCCCTTGAAACAATAAACTTAGGGGTGAGTGGTGCAGCCAAGTCCAACATCCGGGGCTCCCCCTCCTACCCCCTGCACAACTCAATAAGTAGTCCAACGAACGTCCTGTCCAATACTCAGGGTCTAAAAGTGGGGAAAAACCCCACCCCTTCTGCAACATAAGTGATGCCCCCCTGCCCAAGCGGGGCGAGCGGCAACTGCAAACTTACTTGTCCACTCAATGTCCATCACTGCAGGACCCCTCCTCCGATCAATGCCTCCCCCCTCCATTCAGTATATCTACAAGAGGAGTATTCCCAGTTCCTTCATACATTACATGTCTATGAGCTCCTGCCAGATCGAGTCCACGCACCTGTAGTGTAGCTCCTATTTTCCCAATAGGCTCTGCGCATTGGAATAGTACCTACAGCAGTAAAGGCCTAGGCCAGACGTTAACTAGGTCTACTACTGTCGATACTAGACTTAATTTTTGGGTTTGCCAGCTAAGCTCAGAGTTCGCTAGAAACTTTCTCGAATGTTCAAGGAAGGAATTAACTCCCCTGATTAGACAAGAAGGGATTTAGTTTCTGACAACCATAGAACATGACAACTTTGCTCTCCCCTAATCAAGAGTCAATCTCAAGAGTCGTGTGAGCACAAGGCAATTATTTTACTCAGTCAGTACGTGCATTCTTAGTCTCATCAGAATGTAGAGAAAAGGAAGAGACGGGCGTGTTCAATAAAAAGGTGTTATTTATTGATCAGTCTCTTTTCTCATACATGAGAAATGGATCGATATTATTGCAATACTTATAGTTAAGTAAAGTGCATACATTAAAAGCAATAGTATAAAATAATACTGTAAAAACATTGATATGGTTTCTGAGCCATATGATGTTTAAATTGATTAAAATATATTTACATACACATATACATTTGACTAAACGTACTCAACTGGTGTTTCTAAATACGCCTACCCCGTGTACCTGACCTAAGTCTAATGCGTGGGCGGGAATAGAAAGTTACAGTTTAAGTTAAGTTTGTTTTTGCCAAGTGAATAACTAAAGAATTCTCTGTGAGGGGTTATTCAGTTATGTACCTGGAATTTAGGATGGATGAGGAATAGTATCTCTTTCTCTGCTCTCGATATTCCAGGCTGCCTGCGAGGGCTGCCCGAAAGCGCCGGTGCTGGGTCTCTCGGCTTGAGATAGCAGCGCGTCTCTCAGCGCGTCAGGAAGGCGGGGCTGCTGCCAGCGGGGTCTGCTTCTGCTCTCGGCTTCGGCAAGTGTGGCTGCTCCGTCTTGTCACCACGCGTGTGTTTGCATAGGGCAAGGTCGGCAATATTTATACCTTAAAGGTGCCGAGATTGACATAAGGATGGACATAGGTACGTCAATAAAGATGTCATACGACTTGCTCGTTAGCACATTCTTTTTGCAAAAGTTCTCTGTGAAATCAAAACAATGGCCGCACGGATTATCCAGGTTGTCATAGGTTTGATTTGTTATGAGAACGTCGTATGCCTTATCAGGGGCTGGAGGAATGTCGCTTGTCTAATTAGATCTCAAGCGTTATGACCTAATCAGATAACACGTTCCTGTGCCGTAGTGTGACTGCGTCAGATAACGGTATCTGCATCATGGGCTGACTGTTAGTTAACTTGATAGTTAGTTTAACCAGAATAGGGTCAGGAATAGGGGGACTGATTCAGAACCTATAGAAATACACGACACACCCACTCACTCCAGTGCCGGCGACGCCGAGAGGCTGCGGCCCGTCTCCCAGCCGGCGAGGGCCGGCCCCTCCGGCGCCGCCGTGACTCCTCCGCCGATCCCACAGATGAGGCCGGAGATCGGGGGGCCGCGCTCCTCCAACTTCCTTCGTGATTCGGGCCCCCCCGCTGCCGGCTACGCTCCTCCAGCCAGGCATGGGCCTCCTCCGGGGTGACAAAGAAGAAGGACTTTCCCTCCACCAAGACCTTAAGGCGCGCAGGGAAAAACATCATGTAGCGGAGTCCACTTTCTCGAAGTTTCTTCTTAACTGCGTCAAATGAGCGACGCTCCTGCTGGACTTTGAGCGTGAAGTCAGGGAAGAAGCAGATCGTGGCATCCTCCACACGCAAATCTCCATGTTGCCGTGCCGCCTGTAGGATCGCGTCCCTATCCCTGTAGTTAAGGACTTGTGCAATGATGGTTCGCGGCGGGACCCCTGGACGCGGCGGCGGGACTGGCGCCCTGTGCGCCCGTTCTGACGAAGAACTTGGAGAGTCTCTTGGGTTTTAGGGTGTTCAAGATGAGTTCTTCTAGGAACAGTTCGACACTGGCCCATTTTTTCTGGCACACCTACCACCCTGAGGTTGTTCCTTCGGGCCCTCCCTTCCTGGTCCTCCAGGCGTGCCGCCATTTGCCTATGTTGGTGCGTGAGTTGTTGAACCTGCCGTTGCATTGACTTGGCTGCGCCCTGTATGTCCACAATCGCTGCTGCGTTTTGCGAGGCCTTCTCAGACGTCTTGTTCAGATCTGCACGCTGGAGGGTGAGTTCAATCGCCATTTTGTCTATTTTAGACTCTAGTGTAGTTCCAAGGGACTGAATGGCCTGCATGATGGAAGCAAGAGATGGCTCAGGAGGGTGACCAGAGGGCCCCGAGGGGGGCGACGCAGCGCCGCCCGGGTCCACCGTGTAGTTATCCATGGTTTTGGATTGGGTCGCGGTGGTTTTCTTGCCCCTCATGGCTGCAGAGGATAGTAGGCGAATAGTTCCGGCCTCTCCGCCGGCCGTCCCCATCCGGTTGTCCGTGAGAGGGGTCAGGGCGACCCACGACTGTCCACTACTTCTTCGGGCCAAGTCCCCACTCACGCTCTTCACACACCCCGGGGCTGGCCAGCTGCACCCCCGGGCCCCGTGCCGCCTTCGCCTCCTGGTCTCGCAGCCGCTGTTGCAGCTCCCCGTGGCTGTCGCAGTCGCCGAATCAACAAGCCTTGCCGCCCTGCAGCAGCTCCCTGTGGCTCGCTATACTTGGGGGGGCGCTGGCACCGCTAATGCAGGGCAGGCGAGGGAGTGAGGGCCCACTCCGCTCCACTGTTCAAGGTACAGCGGCCATATGTGCCCAACTTGGCCCCCACGCCGCTCACCCTCTCCTATGCGCTCCTTAACCCAACGGCGTGCATCCAGTTCAGTTCTCCCGGCCCGTATTCCGGCTCTCCAGCACCCCACGAACGGGTGATCCGGTCGTCTCAGCACGTAGTAGCCCTCTCTCCAGGGCAGCAGGCCGGGGAGTGCAGCACCAGAGCCTCCCGATCGGGCAATCCCGTTCGCGGTTCCCCGGCCTCCTCACCGGGGGGTAGGTGGGGGGGGTGTTCCAGGTATCGTTGTCCCCTCAGAGCCAGGAGGGGAGCCAGGGGGCGCCGCGCCACCAACCAGGGCTCTCCGGCGCCGAGCGCCGCCCCCCGCCGAGGTCCCGCGCCCCCGTCTCGGCCTGTCCCACACTCGAGGCCGATGCCTCGCTGGCGGATCTTCACCCCGCAGGCCGCGTCCAGGCCATGTCCGCCGATCCCCGGATCTCAGCTCCCCGGGGTCGGAATCACCGCAGGGAAGTACCGGCCGACGTCGGAGTGGCAAGAGAGTCCGATTCCAGCCCAAGACGTCGTCTTTCCTCAGGATTTATGCCGGATGTTGGGGGTTTTCGGGCTCGCCTCCGGAGCGCCGGGTAACTATGCGGCCATTTTGGCTGCCGCCAAACCACGCCCCCCCATTTTACAGTGTTAACTTTTGGACTACATGGGGTCCCCACGACCTTCAAAGTCTCATGAATACCATACTAAGGCCATGTAGGACATTTGCAGCCGCCTATATAGATGATGTAATTATTCATAGTCCATCTTGGGAACAACATTTATTGCATCTGAGGAAAGTCATTCAAGCATTTGCAGGAAGGAGGACTAACTATTAAACCAAACAAAAGTCATATAGCCGCAAAATCGGTAAAATATCTGGGGTACCTTCTAGGAAAAGGTTGTATAAAACCCCAACATGAAAAGGTTGCAGCAATAATAGAACTACCCTTTCCCAAAACAAAGAAGGATCTAAGACCCTTCCTAGGCGTCTTAGGTTATTACAGACGGTTCATCCCAAACTTTCCACAAATAGTAGCCCCTCTGACAGATTTGTTACTGAAGGACAGAAAAAACGAAAAAGAACTAAAGAATCCTTCATCAGCAACCCTATGCGCCTTCCATCAACTCTAAACGCGCTCTTACATCTGAACCAGTCCTTCTCAGCCCAAATTATAGCAAGCCATTCATTTTACAAACGGACGCATCAGAGCAAGGTTTAGGGGCAGTTCTCCCCCAAACAGATAAACAAGGAAATGAACGGCCAGTAACATATATCAGCCTAAAATTATTTCCACAGGAGAAACACAATGCTGTAATTGAAAAGGAGGTGTTAGCCATTAAATGGGCTATTGAGTCCCTGCAATATTATCTCCAAGGTAGGGAATTCGTATTATACACAGATCATGCTTCATTAGAGTGGCTAATCAGTAACAAAGGGCACAATGACTGAGTGTTAAGATGGTTCTTAGCATTACAGCCTTTCAGGTTGAGTACACATCAAGGGAAAAGGAAGAACCAGCTTAATGCTGATTATCCCGATATCCCAGAGAGGTATCTCTTGTGAGAAAGAAAGTTAAGGAGGGGGGATGAGAGGATGAGACTTGCTCCCGGAAGGTGGAGTCAGGAGCATTTAAGACCAACCAGCAACAAGCATGGACCTGGAGGGACGGACGCTTGGGTAGAAGGTGGAGGAAGGCGGAATCCGGAAGACTCCAGAAAGGAAGGAGGAGTCAGTACTCAAGGGGATAAAGAGGTGGAGGAAGAAGACGGATGGTCAGCTGAAAACAGGACAACAGTGCCAGAGGACGACAAGGCTCCAGAAGCATGGAGCTAAGAGAGGTGGTCGCCCTGGGACATCTGAAGACCCCGCCGCAACTCAGGGAAGAGTTGCGGCTTACCCGGTACGTGGACAGGGGAGAGGGTACCGGGGGGGGGGTATGGGGAGGGGAAATACAAAGATTAAGAATTGATCCCAAGAAGAAATAGTCAGAATTTAGAGAGGAAAGCAAAGAAACAAACAAACATATAAACGAAGAGTACCAGATGAAATGGTTAAAGTTGTAGCGTAAGGAGTTATAAAAAGGATTCAGGAAGACTGAAAGAGAGCTCCTATAATCAGTTTAAAAATAAGAATACAAAGTGACACGGAATTAGTTATATATATATATACATATTTGTGTATTTGTTTCCTTTCTCTACTTTGTGCACTAAACCTCCCCTCTTTTCCTCACTCCCCCCCATCAGAGGGTTAGATGCTATAAAAGATAATTATCCAAAGAAAATGGATTTCTTTTTTGTGCTATGTACACCAGGGTGTGGTCACTTTTATTACTTCACCAATTGGACAGAGCCATCCAATACTTACCTCAATTTTCCTTGTGTTCTCTCCTGGTAATCCGGGGACGACGCATGCTTGGAGACCGAACTTGAAACCTAAGAAAAGGACAAGAAGAAGGAGTGAAGAATCCTGGGAGAATCCGGAACAGATAACAGAACCAAAACAATAATTTTGTTATGCTTTGCCCAAGATTTATATTTTTGTTGCATTGACTTCCCAAATAAACACCAACATTAACCTCTTCGCTGCGGTGTGAATTCCACGTGAATTCTGCCGCAGTGCTGGACATTCCAATCGCGGGAGTGGTCTTGACGGCTTCCGGACATCATGAGCACACGCCCACCGTGACTCATGACAGCTGGGAGCCGTCATGTGCATGGAAGAGGTTAAGAAGCACATATGGCCTCCCAGATTGATTTGCCGTCCATCCCGCACAGTGCATTTATCATATTAATGAATCATGTAGTTATATGTCCGTTGTACCATTTGACTTTATGAAAATCGGTATGTGGGCCTATATATGCAAGTGCATTTTAGATAATTCTATGTATACATCCCATGGTGCGACCTGATGTTTGGACATATCTGTCCACAAAAGAAGGTCATGGGGATTTGGATGGGATCAACGACTAGAACTATCCATAACACAGGGAACAAGGGAATGGGTATGCTCAGAAAATTCAATGTGGATAGATATATGTGCAGACTGCAGAAGTTTAGGGCAGGCAAGGGTTGGTAACATGTCCGGCGCATGTTCTACCCACAAATGGTGCTTGACCTGTCCCCACGTTGAAGGCTTGAAATGTCCACACCTGGAGGTTTTGGCATGTGCATACACGCAAAAGGAGAAGGGATGTTGGTGTGCCGATGCACAGGGGGGCATATGCATATGGTTAAGGTGCATGTGTAGCGGGGTGAATTAGCTGGAAACATCTAAGGACAATGGGGTATCTTTATGATAGGATACGTGGTGATATGTCCACGTGCAGTTAACCACATCAATGCACTGGATAGCAGAGGGGGTCATGAGTGAGTGTGCAGGGCCGGGATCAACATTATCAAACCAGACACTCCTTTTGTATGTAGAAGAAAACGAAAGCACATGCAGGATAGTACATTCTTTATATCCATGGAACAGCCCATTTGCTCTGTTACTTTTTCATGAAATGCAAGTCATAAGATAAAAACAATTTGAAGTTTTATCCAGAGCACTGCAATAGGTACCGCATACTACAGAAATAGGAAGAGAAAGAATTGTCCTTCTAAAAGGCCTACAAACAATTATTATTTTGGACCAGCGGAGATCGTCATTAATGCTACCCCATTCTGTGACTACTATTTCTGTGATCTAGCTATGCAGGAAATACATTTGCTACATGGTCAACATACTTTTCGAAAGAAGAATAAATGAATACTGTTTGACCCAAAAAATTGTTTATTTTGAAATATTGTAGTCAGTAGGTCACATTTCTTTATTCAGTTTTTTCAAACCATAAAACTATGCAGAAAAATAAGTAAGACATGGGTATTTATACGCACATTACAAAAAAGATAAAATATATGTTAATATATAAAAGCCAGTTAGACATTCCCCAAACTCCAGAGATTCTTGAAAACTTTTTTTAAACTTGCTAAATTCAAAATTATAAATTTATCTGAACCCATCTATAAAAATATGAGTGTGGGTCCTACTTGAGAGAATCCCTTGTCCTGCAATAGCAGGATAATAAAAGCTCTCCTAGGCTCACTAAAAAATAATCTACAAAACATAACCCAACGTAGTGTGTCCTGCGGAGACACATGGTCGGAGCCGCAGGGACCCAAGATCATAGCATCTCTGGGAGAGCTAACAACAAGTGCAAGAGACTTAGGGCCTGATTTACATCTTGGCAGAAGGGTTACTCCATCACAAGGGTGACGGATATCCCGTCCGCCGAAATATAAATCCCATTATATCCTATGGGATTTATATTTCGGCAGATGGGATATACGTCACTGTTGTGACCGAGAAACTGGTCCGCAAGATCTAAATCAGGCCCTTAGTCTAAACCTGGTGAGCAGAAAATGATCCGTATTGTTTTTAACAAGGCGAGATAGGGCTTCATCATCTAAGTCATTGTCAATACCATGTACCCCGGAATCGTGGTTTTCGCCAATACAATCTCCTCTCTATTCATGGATCTATGTTCTAAAAAGTTGTCCTTCACCCACTTTCTATAAGTTTTGCAAATGTTCTCAAAGTTGTTAAAAAAACTCCCCTTTCCCTAAATACACGAAAGAGTCCTTAATATGTTTGATTCAAGGGATTTTAAGAGCATGATCAAGCAAAAGACAATCCTTAAAAATAAATCTATTCAGACTGAGTTCCTCCTTGGTCCACTATTAAATTCAACCCATCAAAGGGCGGAGAGCTAATAAATCACTTGGGTAACCAACTCCCAACTCTTCATGAAAACACAAGGGCAGGGTACTTTGGGAGCTGCATACTAACCACTACAGAAATCTATTTTCAGTAATCTGAAAATGACTAGCTGCCACATAGCCCAAGATGTCACTTCCATATGCAACCTTGTAGATGCACTTGGCTTGGTAGATCTTCACCAAGGCCTTAAGGGGTTTACTACCCAGTCTAGATGCAAAGTTGAAGACTGCAACAACAGATCTAGTAAACTCTTCATTCTTAGCTACCACCAGGGATTTGCATTTTATGTGGAATCAACCATGACTCCCAGATATGGGAAAGCCTTTACCTTGGAAATGGTGTGATTGCAAACACTAAAAGTTTGCATCTTAGTCGAATTGGCTGACGCTGAAGTGTGAGGTCCAGCACAAAGTGGAGGTCCAGCAAAAAATAAACAATGCTTGGGTCCACACACAACCCAAGAAGGATACCCCACAATCTGTCTCAGTTTACCCTGTCGAAGGCCTATGTAAGGGCCAACAAGGCAGATGAATGGATCCGGTATGAGCAACTGTGTATTTGTTGATAACCAGGTACAGGTTCAGACACTGTTCAATGGTGGACTTCCCTTGTCTGAAACCATGCTGCAGGCCTGAAATGATGTTATTCTCCTCTACCCAGCTGGATAGTCTTGCCAACAATACTCGCCCCAGAACTTTTACGACTGAGTCAATAAGGGGCTGGTGGCTTAGTGGACTTATACATCCACTTCTGGTCGGATCCAGAGCCTTTTAGCTTGTGAGACCTAAAATTCCCTGGGTACCTTCCTCTAAGTTGAATTCCAGATTCAATCTCACTGAAATGGGCAGCTCTAGCACAACTGCTCCAGCTTGGGGCAAATAATTATATATACCTTCAAAATGAGAGAACCATTGCTTAGGAGAATTATGATGGCATAAGGCAACACCATTGGTTGTGCAAAACATGGCTGGTTAACAATGCACCAAAAAGTCAAACTACTTATCTAAGTGCTCGCTTGCGCTAAGTCATCCCAATCTTGTGCCCTCAAGGCATCCTTGCACCTTTTTAGCTCACAATTATATTTCAAACGACAAGTTGCAATAAGCCCTCTGTCCCTAGGGGTCGCTTATAACGCACTCTTTAGGATCCGTAAGACCTTGGAACATCTCAAATCAAACCATCTTGGGGTAGGGAGAGTTGTTTGCTAGAAGGTGTAAGAGCGCTACTACCTTATTGGAATTATTCCCAGAGGGAACTAGGATCGTCTGGTCACTAGCAGATGAATCTAGGCAATTAGCAAAATCCTGCATACAGCTATGAAACAAAGTTTGTTTAAAGTGTTCAGGCTCTGCCATTGGTCACCTTAAGCACCTTCCCTGATTAGTTGGAGAATAGTCTCCTAATGGCCCCTGGCTTCTAGTTAAAATGGGACACCACCAGCTCAGGGTAAGGGAAACAAGACTGTGATCACCTAAAAAACGATTACATATATTAAAGCTAGATATCAGTAAGAAAAAAGGGGCGGAAACAAAAATAAAATCTATAATAATGGAACAGCCCCTACCAGTGAAAGTAGGCAGAATTTTCAGTGCTGTGAAATTAGCCAACCTATCCAGAGAGAAGACTAAATTATTTTTATTTAAGATATTATTTACCTCTGCAACTTCTCCTGAGTATTCCAGATGTAATACTTTTTGGGACCCTGCAAGAAAACGTTTTTGTTATGGTATTGATAGGGTTCTTGCATAAATGTATATCAAAATCACAAGCAATAATTAAATTGGACGATCCATCCCCTTTTCCAGGTAATGATTCAATAAAAGAACCCAAGAATTGAAAGTTAGAAGAGTTCTGTGACCCTGGTTCCGCGTTACAAAAATGCAATAAATAAAATGCAAGGGAACAAGGCAAGATTATTCTTAATGATTGTAAAGTAGATGAGCCAGAATGTAATTCAATAACCTATCTAACATCCAATGAGACATGAATCATAAGTCCCTCTTTAGCCCTACCAGATCGCAAATCAGCAGCTGGAATAAAACAAGCTTTATAACCCTTCAAAACGAAACAATTCAAAGTCTCCCATGATTCCTGTAAACATATCACATTGAACTTGATAAATGCCAATTTGGGTCGATAAATTTAGAGGTGTGGCAAGCGATATTCCAGCTTAATAAGTTAACGGCATTAGGGTTACACACAGCAAGGCCTGCCTGGGAATTGACAAAAGAACAATCCACAGGTGGAATGTACAGGGTAGATGATGAAGCAGGATGTTCCCATCAATCACAGGATTCCAAAGAGCTCAAAGGGGCATACCGATTAGCAGATGCCAAACACATGGTTGTCGGAAGCTTCATTGACTGGGGGTGACCGAGGAGACCCACTTGAGACCAAGGTAGATAATATAAATCAACCTGGACTTTTCACCCGAAACTAACTTCAAAATAAAAAAAAATTCTCCTTGACCACGTCTCAGAATGTAGGACGATTGGGATGGGAATGTCCCCTGCATGGTGTACAGCCATGGTCCCCTTCCCTTGGTGCCCATCCCCAAGAATGTGGTATTCTAGTTTAGATTTCAGAACGAGTCCCACTCTAATCTAGTGTATGTGCAAAGGCACAGGGCTGTCATTTGGGATAATCATGCTCCTGGACCTGGAGGGGCACCCAAAGCCTGCCCTCATTGGTTAGGCAGTGGAGTAACAACCCTTTTAGGACTTTGGCATGCAGCGTGGTGGTGGCAGCATACAGTGTTTTGTACCATTACACTGCTACAAACATTTATAACCCTTTCTTCTTTACTGCTGATCATTTTTGTAATGGTTTTTATTAACTGTACAATAAAGTATTACTTACATACAGTGTTTTGTAAATCAGTAGTTCTGACCATACACTTTTATTTGTGTCACAGGGGTAGAGGACTAATGAGCCACCACTCCGCGGCGACACGCAAACCTAGAGCCTATTGATAACATCTTGTTTTGTTTTTAAACCCAATTTTATTGGCATTTAATATATCAACACTTTGCATATAGACTAATCAAAGTACTGCTTACACCTATCTTAGCGTATTACTGGTACCTTATATTCAAACTGGTGCCCTGCTCCCTCCCTCCCCCCTTCCTCTAGTTACCCACTTTTCTCCGATAATTGGCGACTGGTACCTCTCTGAAGTAGGATCTGTTGAATGTGTGTTTCACTTGCCTTCATGCCGATGGGAGGAGGGGGGGGGGGTCTTCCCGAGGGCCCTGTCTCCTCTCCATTTGCCCTGTACCTCTTCTGCTTCTTGGTTTCGTGGAGGAGGGCCGTCCGGTGTTGGCTGTTCCTGCACCTGTTCAGGTGCCGTCAGTTTGTCTACTAACTGTCCCCACGTTCTGGCTCTGTCAATGGTGCCTATGTCTCTTTCTGCCTCTGCCAGGAGGGACCTTGTCCCAGAATGGGGTCAGTGTGGGGCAGTCCCAGAAGATGTGAAGAATGTGTACCTCTCTATAGCCACGTCTAGGACAGTCCTATTGATAACATCTTGTGTATGTTTGCTGAGTGTATGGGTGTGGCCTGTGTGGTGCACGTGTAGCGTATATGAGTGAACCATAGCCATGGAGGGCTGTGGGTTCCATTTTGGAAACCCCTGCCTATTCATGTGCAAGATGTAGGTGAGGTAAGGTTGTTTTGCCAGAGAGCAGAAGTGTATCACTGACATTCCTGAAGTTGAAGAGAGGAAACCCAGACACAAGAATTGGAAAAGAGGAGACAGGGCTTCCTTTAGCAATTTGTTTAGGTACTTTTGCTGTGATGAGCTGCTTAGATTTCCTGAACTCAGACATTTGCCAGTTGGTGCGAATGCAGGGTGGGACTGCAGTCTCTGTTGTTCAGAGTTTTAAGGGTCCTTAGGAGGACAGCCTCTTGTCGCTCTTCACACTTGCTGTTTGGTGGCTATTGATAGTCAGGTGCAGATGCTCACACCTTTTTTGCCTCAGATGTGGGTGCACCAACCAGATGACCCTGCTGTGAAATGCATCAATTTACCAAATGCTGAACCTGGCAGACTGACAAACTGTAACCAACCCAAACCAGTTCTGAAAGTGCAGACAGAGAATACGCATCCCCTGTCTTCTGTCCCTGTGAAAAAGTGGGAGTTGATGAGCCCTTTGTTGTGTCCAGTTCCAACTGCAGAGTACCCAGAGCACTAGTGTGCAGCCAGAGCTGGCGTCTGCCTGATAGCCAGCTTCCCAGATTTGAGGGGACATCACCTGTAGCCTGAACTGGAAGGAGGAGCTAAGCCACTGCCTGAAGGGAAGGAGAAAGAGTGTGCCAACCTTGAAGGAGGCGTGGACTACTAGGATACGCAGAGCAGCTGAACCCAGAGCATGGGTTCCTGTGCCATGAGAGACTCCAGGGAGAGTGACCGGCGTACCCCCAGGTCAGAGCATCATTTCTCATAGTTTGCAGAGGCCGAATCCATGGCAGAAGTATGCTGCAGGACCATCTGTGGCCTATGAAGGACTAAACAGGAATCACTTGTGGTGAGAGAACTCTTAAGACATGAAGTGTGCCACAAGAGTTCTCTCACCACCAGCACACAAATAAAAATGCCAGACGGAGGGTAGGACGGCACCTGTATCTAAGACCTGCCACATTAGATCTTACATTAAGTTATGGGCTAGTGGAGGGGGACGGGTAACTTTTACGAGGATCCAGTGACGTACCCCAGTGAAACAGTACCCACATTTTGGAGAGTGTAGCATTGTTTTAGTGTATTAAAGTCTTTTCTTTTACAAAAGACAATCACTGGGTTGGGCAATCAGTTACTGCTCTGCTGGGTGATTGTTGAGTTCTGAGCTTGTTGCACCCCCACACTACCTCCCTGAGAAGCACGTCACTGCCTGCTATTGCTACTATTGAGTGTCAAGTATCTAAGGGGTTGTTCTAGCCCAGTTTGCGAGTCATAGTAGGATGGGCATAGGGACATCAGAGGCAGAGGACCGCAGCCCCTTCAGCTGAAGCCCAATGGCTCCTGTTTGCTCCATAGCCTCCTGAACGGGGTCGGACAGGGACATCTGATGATGATTACTTGAGTGGGGACCCATGCGGAACATGATTGAAGGGAAGTCCTAGGAATTTGACGATCCTGTCTCCTTGGAAAAGTTGTTGGACTCTCTGCACTCCACGGCGATGGTTATCAGCCATTCTAGTAACCTATATCAGCCACCTCAAAAAGGCTGATTTGGATGACTATACTGGTCAGACCACATGGGATTCACACAGTGATAAAATGGAGAGACTAGATTGAGTTGGGCATCAGGTGAAATACTTGGGGATATATGGCATAATGAGCCCAGAGACAAGTTGCACTCCCCTCTATAAGACTAGTGAACCTGAATGTCCCCATAACAACTGAAGCCCCTACAATGAGCAGAGCATGTTACTGGTATACATTTATTATAAAGGGAGTTTTCAGTAATTACTGTGAGGCTGCTCTGGAGGGGTTCATCGATGGGAGTTTCTGAGGCTTGCTGTTTGGTTGTGTTGATGTAGTGAGGGAATCACATATGATATTGGGCAATATCCTCTCTTCCTTCCCTATAAAGGTTTGTAGGGGACGATTACCCACTCCCCTTGACCATAAGGACACCTAATACATGTGAGACGCCGACTGAGAGCCCTGATAACTTACAATGAGTTTGGGAAATGAGGACACTTACCCTAGGATGTAAAGTGAATTCTCACAATATTGCATCAATGAGAACAAATATTTGCCTTTTTCTTTACTAATATATAACACTTCATTAAGGATAGAATTGCTGTCTTACCTACAGAAGGTGCCACACGGTTAAAGTAGTTTTGGTCTATTATTATTATTATTATTTGGAATCTTATATAGCGCGTGGTTACCCTCGGGCATCCCAGCGCTCGTTCATAGCTCAGAGGGATGGAGCTGAGAGAAAGGCATCATTAGGCGGGGAATAGGTGAGTTTTTAGCAGCTTTCGGAACCGAATGATACCGGTCTCTGTCCGCAGATTCAAGGGCAAAGCGTTCCATAACTTGGCCACATTCACCGAGAATCTTCTCCCGCCCGTCCGGGCTCTTTTAACTCTGGCCACTTTTACCAGGGATTTATGGTCCGAGCGTAGTGCTCTAGTAGCCTTGTAGGGGAGAACCATATTGTGCAGGATGGGAGGGCCTTCCCCTCTTAGAATTTTATGAGCCGTGCAGAGCGATTTGAATTTTATCCTCTCCCGTACTGGGAGCCAATGCAGCGCTCTTAATGCTGGTTTTGCCGATTGTCTCCTAGGAATATTCAACAACAGTCTTGCTGTCGCGTTCTGCACTTGTTGAAGTTTAGTGAGCGTTGCCTCCGGGGCACCCAAAAAGAGCGCATTGCTGTAGTCCAGCCTCGAGACTATCAGCCCCTGAATAAGGAGTTTCCTGGAGGTCGAAGGGAGAAGGGGTAAGATCTTGCGGGCCGATCGAAGCAAGGAAAAGCAGACTCCGGCAGTTTTCTTTGCATGGGTTTTAAATGACAAATTTTGTTCCAGCCACACACCCAAACTTTTAATCTCTTTTTTGGGAGTTGGAGGATCGCCAAGGCAAGTCGGCCAGCTACCAGGCGGTAACAAAGGCCCCGCCTGTCCCAGCAACATCAGCTCTGTTTTAGCGCCGTTCAATTTTAATGCTGAGTTGCCCATCCAAGTATACACCTTGGACAGGCAGGAGTGCAAAGGGTCAGGGTGGTCCCCCAATTGGGAGAGAGCCACCACCAACTGGGTATCATCAGCATAGCTGATTATTTTGATGCCCAGTGGTGCCACCACATCCTCTAACGGAGCCATATAGACATTAAACAATGTGGGGCTCAGGGAGGAGCCCTGAGGCACACCACATTGAAGGGGAATGGGGACAGATTGAGCACTACCTTCCCAGACTTGAAAAGTTCGTTGGTGAAGGAACGACGCGAGCCACTTCAAGGCCGTTCCAGTCAGACCCACGTCAGACAGTCGTTGGAGCAGTACCTGATGGTTTACGGTATCAAAAGCCGCACTGAGGTCCAGGAGGATCACTGCCACTGATCCTCCTGAATCCAGAATGCTCCTGGCTTCCTCCACGACTGCCAGAAGGGCGGTGTCTGTGCCTTGGCCTGGCCTGAATCCCGTTTGGGAATTCCGCAACAGGCCATTAGACTCCAAGAAGAGTGACAGTTGCCTGTTCACCAGTTTCTCCGCTATCTTAGCGAACCCAGGCAGCAAAGAGATCGGTCTGAAATTAGCCAGGTCTGATGGATCTAGACCAGGCTTTTTCAAAAGGGCTTTTACGACCGCTTTTTTCCAACTAGGTGGAACCGACCCCTGTGCCAAGGATGCATTGATAAGATCTGTTACTGGTTCCACGATGGTAGTTGGTATCTGCTTAAGATATCTCATCGGGACCGGGTCCCTTGGTGAACCACTCTTCATGGCCCCTAGAACCCTGAGGACTTCGTCAGAGGTCACTGGACCAAAGACATCGAGCTTAATCTGAACTTCAGCTCGCTGTATGCCTATATCTAATTCCTGAGATGGTGGTAAGGAATTAACGATGTTTTCTACTTTCATATGAAAGTAGTTGGCCAGTTCCATACATTTCTTTTGAGGGCTCTCGTGGGTCAGTGGTGGGTCCGGAGTTTTCAGAAGATCTCTGAAGACCTTGAACGATTCTCTAGAGGAGTTAGCCGAGTTGCCAATTCTCTCCTCAAAGAACTTGGCTTTGGCATCCCGGAGAGCGGTTTTATATCCTCTTATTGCCTTACGATATTCAGTCCGGGTTGCCTCTCCCCAATCCTTTCTCCAAATCCTCTCTAGCCTTTTGCAGCCTTTCCTGAGAGTTCTCAACGTCTGGGAATACCAAGGGGCTGAACCCACTCTTTTTTCTCTCTTTGGCATTTTCTTGATGGGAAGAATAGCATCTAAAGATCTGTTTAGCCAATTTTCCAAGTTTATATCAGCCGTTAAAGGGTCCTGCACCGGACAAGGGCGAGTCCCATCTAGATTGGCAATCCAGCGCTCAACTGGGAGCCTGGACCAAGCCCTGTCAGCCAAATAGATCCAAGGAATAGTTGCGTTCGTTAGATCAAATTCCCACTTAAAAGGAACCAAAAAATGGTCTGACCACGGTAAGGCTAAAGGAGTTGAGGCTTCAATCTTGTCCATATTTGAAAAGACTGGATCCAATAGGTGGCCCTTACAATGCGTGGCCCCTGAATTAATTAGACTCATGTCAAAGGCTTTCAGATCACCTAGCAGGTCGGTAGCAAGTGTGTCCGCAGGGTCCTCAAAGTGGAGATTGAAATCTCCCAGTGCCACGAAATTGGCGGATGACGATGCCAGAAGCGTGATAGTTTCAATCAACGAACTGGCAAAGTTGCCAACACACCCCGGGGGGCGGTATACTAGAAGGCCAGAGATGGAAGTTGTAGGTGATACCCGTAATGAGAATTGACAGCTCTCACAGTCACGCACTCCTCCGTCCTGCGCTCTGCAGGCCAACGTGTCCCTACTGATACGAATTGCTTAGAGTCATTGTTTAACTTGTTCATTTTCTTTTTCTCTCTGTTTTTATCTTCTCATACCAGTGAACCACTCTTCAGAGCATTTATAATTACCACCACACTAAGACATTAGATGCACTTGTATATCCCGACACAAGACTCACAGCACACAACATTGCTCCTCAACGTCTTTTGAGATTGATCAATCTACTGTTACTCACTTGGACATATTAGAGTGCCTGCTTCGGCTATACACCCACTCACCTCACTGTCTAATTGTATAAACTATGCTATTGGGAGTTGATCTCAGTTTTTCACATTACCCTACAAAACAAACGTACCAACTCTAAAAACACTTGAACATGGCCGTTATGCTTTTTAAAAGCCTCTCCATCCACTCTCTAAATATAAATGGCCTGAATCTTTACATAAAAAGCTAGAAAGTACTCACTGTTTTAGGGAAAACCCGACCGGGCATAGCATTACTCCAGGAAATCCATCTATCTTCCAAGGAGAGTGCCAAATAGAAGAGGGTGAGTAGGAGGGGTGTATAAAGACCGCAACACACATCCTAACAGCTCTTCATGTGCTAAAATATCAAGAAGGAGTAGGATCAAGTGTTGTGTAAGCATCTCTTATGGAAATTTCTGAGGGCACCTTAACAGCTATTTTCGGTCAACTGAGTGCTTTTGCCACTGACATACTGGTAACTGGTAGCTTCATCATTGGGTCTTTTTTGAGTTCAAAATATTTTATAAAGATTTCTTGAAGAACAATAAAGACATACAATAAATGGATTTGATCAATAATAACCCTTACAATATACATATCAGAAATATCTTATAATCATTACAAGAGATATGAAAACAGTCAGAATCAAATAAAGGTATAAAATAAAAAGTAGGTAAGGTAGGGGAGGGGACATTCAATAATATACTAATGCTTATCTCTAAATAGAGCTACAATAACACATTACATAACGTTTTATAAAAAAAAACATTACTCATGAGAACATGTAAATATATATAATTGTGAAGCTAAGTAAATATCAACTGAAATACAAAAGGACTGAAATGAAATAGAGTTATGATTAACACCCGATAACTGGGCACCTCTTCTTGTAAAAATAACCCAAGACCACCAAGCATGAATTGATAACTTAGAAACATCTTTCCAGCAAAAGGTAATAGATTTTAAGGCAGCTGAAATTAAAAAATTAAAAAGTTTACATTCAAGGTCATTTAAATTTTGCGATAAGGTAACAGATTTGCATATTAACAAAAAATTAGCTAAGTCTTCATGTAAATTTAATATCTTCTTAATAATGACCCAAACTTCTGACCAACATTTGGAAATTAAAGGACAATCAAAAAGCATATGTTGTAGTGAAGCAGGATTTAAATTACAATGCCAACATAAGTCAGATTGACTTAGTTTAACTTGGAATAAACATTGTGGAGTCTATAAACAATTAAATAAAATATAGGAATTGGTTTGATAAATTGATACAGGTAACCATCCAGATATATTACTAAGCCATATAGTTTCCCATGTATCAATAGACAAAGAAAGTGATAATTAATTGTTCCCAAAATGTTACAATAGTATTGATGTTACTTCCTAACACGTTTGACAGTTTTTTATATAAAATAGAAACCTCATGAGTTGACAAAGATATAGTTTGGATATACATAGATAGGTCGGGTTTAACATTAGACGGAATAACTTGTTGAAAATAATCTAAATTAGAATTACTTAAATATTTGTATTTAACAAAATCAGATTTAGATAAACCAAACTTTAAACGTAACTCTTCAAATGGTATAAAAGTATTATTGGAGTAAACATCTTTAAGATAAAAAATACCCGCTTTAATCCATGAAGACCAAAAACTAATATTCCTATTCAATATGATAGCATTGCTATACCATAGTGATAGTTTATCAGTACTATTCATGGGGATTAGAAACATTGAATCTAGATAGTTGAAAACCAATTTAGTAGATTTAATAATAACAGATTTATGAAGAAACTGTGAGTTAGCCATAGTTAACAGAGATGGCAATGGGAATGGTTGTACAATAGATTTTTCAATATGGAACCAAGTAGGTGGATTTTGTATAAATGAATGGTTAAACCATATGGCACGTTGTTTTAAAATAAAAGCTTTATGATATAAGGAAAAATCTGGGATACCAAATCCAGCATTACATGTGTGCATTTTTAATTTTTTGTAACTAATACGAGGTGATTTGCTGTTCCAAAGAAATTTAGAGAGAAGTTTATCAACACTGGTATATAATTGTAATGGAAATTGAGTAGGGGTCATGGCAAGAATGTAAAAGATTTTAGGAGCAATATTCATTTTAATAGATTCCATTCTGCCCACCATGAAAGATGAAGCAACGACCATTTAGCCATTTTATCTTTAATATAATCTAGGACAAAATTACTGTTAAGAGTCATAGTCAATTTTATAGAAGAGGAAAATAAAATACTGAGGTATTTTAATCTATTCTTCTGCCAGATAATTTCATTCATGGGAATCATATCCGGAGTACAATAAATATTTAAAGGAAAACATTCTGTTTTGTTAGTGTTTAACTTGTAACCTGAAACCCTAGAATACTGTGCTATAATGTCTAATAAAGAAGAAAATGATGATAGTGGATCACTGATAAATAAAAGTACATCATCAGCATATGCTAATGTTTTAATAACAACCTTATTAATTCTGATTCCTGTAATATTATCACAATTTCTTATAGAGTTTAGAAAAGGTTCAATACCAATTAAAAACAGTAACGGGGATAGGGGGCATCCTTGTCTTGTACCTCTGAAAAGTAAGAATTTATCAGAGACTTGTCCATTAATGAATAAACGAGCAGTGAGAGCAAAATATAAAGCTGAAATCATACGGGTAAAAGTGTAACCAAAATTAAAAGAGGATAAAGTGTGAAATAAAAATTGTCAATGTAGTTTGCCAAAGGCTTTTTCAGCATCTAAAGCCATAATTCCAGAAGGAATAGTTAGAGTGTGACCCTGTTCAATGACGTGTAATAAGGTTCTGGTATTATTTGCAGAGTACCTATTTTTCATAAATCCAGATTGATCAGCATGTATGATAGATTCTCAAACAAGGGACTGACATGTAGCCAACATTTTAGCATATAATTTACAGTCTTGATTAATTAAAGAAATAGGGTGTTAGTTAGATACTAGGGAGAGGTCCTTATCTGGTTTAGGAAGCACAATAATTAAAGCCTCCGTAAAAGATCCAGAAGTAATTCCTGAAGAGCCAAATGTTGTAAAAAGTTGGAATAAAAAAGGAAGAAGATGGGGTTGAAATTCTTTATAAAAGTCTGCCGGGATACAATCAGGGCCCGGAGATGTATTTGGTTTTAGAGATTTTATAGCAGATATAATTTCCTCTGTGGTAATGGGTGAATCCAGTCCGAGTTTATCAGAGTCAGAAATCTTAGGTAAACCACATGAAGATAAAAAGGAATCAATTAATAATTCATCATGAAAATCAGGTTTGTTATATAACTTAGAGTAAAAATCCAAGAATTCATTAACAATATCTTAATGAGAAAATGCAAGTTTACCATTTGGGCTATGAATTGAATTGATTTGGGATTTATCTTTTTTAATATGTAGGTAATTCGCTAATAGTCTTCCAGATCTATTCGCGTTGAAACAAAATTTTGCGTTGGCCTTAGCAATCTGAATGCTGGCTCTTTTACTAAGAGTTGAATTAAACTTATAGCGTAGTTGTTTTTCCAACAGTTTAATATTTGCATTAAGGTCTTGTTTTCATGGGCCATAATGGAGATAGTAACCCCTCTTATATAAGCTTTAAAAGCGTCCCATCTATTAACCATTGAAGTAGAGCCTTCAGGATTAAATTGAAAAAAGTCATTAATAGCAGATAGAAGTCTTGGTTTATTACGTTCATTGAGAGCTATACCAGAATTCATTCTCCATCTAGGCTGTTTAGTAAAGGATGAATTGATATTTACAACACAAGAAACCATAGCATGATCAGAAATATCAATATTACCGATCATCGGAATAGAAACAAAGTTAATCAGTTGTCTTGAAACTAATATATAATGGATCCTAGAATGAGAATTGTGAGGATTAGAAAAAAAAGTAATAGATTTTTCTGTAGGAAAAGGTAAACACCAGATATCAACTAGCTTAATTATTTGAAGAAATTATTTAAAAGCAAAATAAACCTTAGGAGGATGGAATGTAGTGCAAGATAATCTATCTAACAAAGGATCGGACATAATATTAAAAACACCTGCAACATCTAAAGGCATGTTACCAATTTTTAAAACTTCAGTTGAAAGATTATTCCAAAAAACAGGATCTTCCGCAGTAGGACCATATACATTTAATAGAAATACAATCGAGTCATAAACTTTAACTTTAACAATTAAATATCTCCCATCCGTATCTGTAATTTTACTTATGATCTGACAGTGCGATTTTTTTGCAAATAATATAGCAACACCCTTTTTCTTGCCACTAGCAGGAGAAGAAACAATATTGTCAACCCATTTTTTCTTCATAAAATCTAAAATGTTATCATCAACATGGGTTTCTTGTAAAAAAACAAAATCAGCTTTGCACCTACCTAAGTAATCTAACATTTTTGTACGTTTACCTGGATTGCGTAAGCCATTAACATTGAGAGAAACTACTTCAATATTTGCCAGGATTGAGGGAAATGAGAGGAGAGGATAAGAAGAGGAGCGTAAAAAGAAAGTATAAGAATTAAGATGACAGTATCTCTAGAACTTGCAAAAGGGAAAGAAGATGGTGAAAAAGAAAAGGAGACAAACAAAAGACATAAATATGAATAGTGAAACGCACACATGCTCTGCAACCATGGATGGAACCGTTGGAGCCCAAAATATGAATGAAATGCTTTATAATTGTGCCAGAAAAATCATGTTAGAGAAAAGTCAAGTAGTAGGGTCATGAGTATCCATTGAATGCTGCATTTGTTGATCCAAAAAATGGTGCAGTTCAGCTGGACGTTGAAAGGATTTTGAAAAATTATCCTTCCAAATGCGCATTGTGGATGGATCAAAAAGGCCGTATTTATATTCAAGGCTTCTTAACTGAGGGCGTATATCAGTAAATTCCTTACAGATTGCAACAGTTTCCTTAGAAAAGTCCTGGTGAATAAAGATTTTACAACCATTAACCATCAATGAAGGAATTTCTCCTGCTGCTTTTCTGACCATGACCAAATGGTGCTGACGAAGAATTTTAAAAATCATCTGTCTAGGTTTATTATGATGAGGATTGCAATGAGGTGGGATTCTGTGGGCCTTATCAACTTCAAACTTTTCTGGGAATTTGATATTTAAAAGACCAGGAATTAAGTTCTCTAAGTGTAACCGACAGTTAGAACCTTCCACTTCTTCTGGTAAATTAAATATGCGAAGGTTGTATTGTCTATTATGATTTCCCACTTTGACTTTATTAACTTGTATTTTAATAGAGGTATCTGAAATCTTCATGGACAAACTTGCCTTTTCCTTATGCATATTTTTAACTTCTGTCGCAATAGTATCAGTATTAACTCTAAGCGCCTGAATTTCTTACAAAATTAAAGAAAGTGAGGGTTCAGATGACTCAACCACTTTCGATTTTATTGGAGGAGGTGAAACCTGCTGTCTTCTTTTATTGCTGAGGGGAGTTTTATTTTCCATTTTTGTAAATAAAAAGTCAAAATTGAAGAAATATGAGCAACTTGTGAATAAATACAGTAAAAGGTATGAATACATCCTCATATAGCCTGCTGTAGCAGCTAAACTGAACTGTGGGTGTGGCTAGGTCCCAAGCCAGGCCCTTTCCTAATGAGCTCTCCGCCCTCTTGACAAACAAATCAGGCTGTACCTTGTGACTGAGCAGAGAGCAGGAAACAGGGAGCCGGAATCACCACTTCTCATGAGTAAAAAGGCCTGAAATCTCTTCATATAGCATGTAACAGGTTAATTACTAAAGCAACCCCCATAAAGAGCATTTTTCTGACAGGAATATCGTCGTAAACCATAAAAAACGGGTACAATTGCCAAGAGCTCACTTGCTGGCAGCCATCTTGATTCCCGCATCTCCCATCATTGGGTCTTAATCTCCACCTAGAGGTAGTCTCTCAGACCAAAGAGATTGTGTGGTAACCGCGTCAAATAGTGATCTAAAATTACCTCCTATCCAGGGTAGATAGGTTTATTAAGACCTGGGTAGGGGTAGGGGTAAGGTTAAAAACAGACAAGGTTAAGCACAGAGATGTACAAGTTGTCCACCACATCATCAAGCATAAGACAGGTCTACATGTTTCAGCCTACTTGCACCCCAGTGGATTGTTGACTTTCGTCAGGATCAACAAGGATGGTAGGAACCCTTTTCTGAGCCAGTCAGGACACTATCCCATGCAGGACGGGAGGGACAGACATGCTGCACTAAAGCAGGGCAGCCACCCCGCCTTCCCCTCATGACCTATGGGGCCAGTGTGAGTCTAAAAGTACAGAGTTTTCTGTAACACTTTATTGGAGTGAACTTATTTCCATACAGTTCAAAGCCAGAGACATCTGATGGACTACCTCCAGGTGGAGGGCAAGACACGATGATGAAGCTACCATTTACAAGAAAGTCAGTGGCTGAAATAGCTGTTGAGGGTCCCACAGAATTTTCCATAAGAGATCCTTCCTCTGCAACACTTGATCCCACTCCTTCTTGATATTTTGGTATATACGACTGAAAGCAGAGTGGGGGTCAAACACTCCTCGCTTCTCTCACCCTCCTATAATATTTATAGCTCCTCACATGCTACCTTCAGAAAGGGCATGTTGCTTTGGAAATCAGTATAGATGACAATACTGAAATGAGGTCTAACCCTGATGGACACTACATATTGGTTACATTTAAAATTCAAGACCTGGGGGTTGTAGTGGGCTCCGTTTATGCCCGATTATTGGTCATAAACAAAATTTCCTTGGTGAATTACCCAGAATTCTCCACTTAGCGGGAAAAACTAAAGTTGTATTGGGTGGAGACTGGATGCTAGTTTTAGACCTGATATTAGACATATTGGGAAGACCTGATTACGCCAAATAAGAGACATACTATATCCTTGTGTGCAGATGGAGATAGATACACCGTAAAAACCGGGATTATACATTCACTGTAGTGCAGTTCCTATACTCCCAATAGGCTCTGCGCATTGGAATAACATAAACGATAGTTTAGATGTAGGACTGAGGTCGACTAGGTCTCTATTGAATATGTTAGACTTAATTATGAATGCCAGCTAGCTCAGAGGTCACTAGAAACGTTTTCGAGTAGACAAGGTGTTAACTTTCCTGAATAGACAAGAAGGGATTCGTTTCTGACAACCGCATAAACATGACAACTTTGCTCCCTCCAGAATAAGGAGTATATCTCCAGAGTCGCGGAAACAATAGATAACTATTTTACTCAGTCAATCGTGCATGCTTAGTTTCGCCAGAAGCGCAGAGAAATAGAGAGACGGGCGTTTTCAATAAAAGTGGTTATTTATTGAACAGTCTTCTTTCTCATGCAAGAGAAGTGAGTTGCCACAATTGCAATACTTGTCATAAAGTAAAGTGCGTACAGTAAAAGGAGTATTATGAAATAATACTGTAAAAGCATGGTACAGTTTCTAAGCCATACCGTGTTTAAAATAGATAAAATATATACATATATAAAATCATTGACTAAACGTACTCAACTGGTGCTTCTAAGATACGCCTACCCCGGTGTACCTAACCTAAGCCTAGTACGTGGGAAGGAGTAAGTGAGCTGCAGTTAAGTTAAGTTAGTTTTTGCCAAGAATCTGAATCAAGAATTCTCTAAGGATCTAATCAGCTCCGTACCTTGTTTATAGAATGAAGGAGGTCTTGTATCTCGTTCTCAGGACTCGATCTCCCAGTAACCCGCAAGGGTTACTGGAAACACTGGAGCTGGATTTCTCGGCAGGAGAAAAGAAAGCGTCTCTCTCAGTGCGTCAATGGGAGGGTCGGCTTCCTTCGGCACTTGCCACAGCAGGGCATTGGGCAAGTAGATAGTCGATCTGGTCCAAACCACTGTGTGTTTTGCTAGAGCAGCTGTTGGTATATTTATACCTGGAAGGTGCCAGGTTTGACGTAAGGTTGGACATAAGACGTCACTAAGAACTTACAGTTCTTTCAGGACTCTAGGAGTCCTTGGACAAATCAAAACAGAAGCAGGGGGAATTCCCGGGCTGCTGGAGGCTTGGTTTGTTTAAAGAATATGTTGTGCTTTCTAGGAGTCTATGGGAGTAGCCTTGCCGTATTTGGACTGCATTGGCTATGACTAAATATGGATATGATTCTTATGCCTTTATAAGGATATGATTTGTTATAACCACATAAGGGCATAAATCGGGAATATTTAAATAGGGTCCTAGATACATTCACAACACCCACTCCACGTATAATGTCCATCATTACTAAATACTTAGCAATATTAAACACATACCTATGCATGTGTTTTCCAGCCCACCCCAAAATATATAAAATGCATTTGAAATGGTATGTACACGAAAAATGAGTAGTATACTGTACGCTTTTCAAGCAATGATATCATTCAGATTATGCATATATTGTACATTGAATGATGACTGAATGAATCACGAAAATTACATTTATGAAATGGCTCCTAATATAGAAGAGAAGGTCGACACCATTTCATCACATTTATACAATACTGTACATGTGCTTGAGGCTAATGCAAAATATTGTCTCTAGAGTTTCAAAAACAGAAATCTTGTTCTCTAAGAATAGTTCTACTTTAAGCAGAGTACCATGTGCCAAAAAAAGGTAAATATTTTGGGAGCGGGAAAAGAATTTCGCTTTCAGGGCAAAAAAATTGTTCCAATAGTTTTTTAGGAGTTCTGTTTATAAAACTGAAGGCCGAATTCAGAGTTCAGGGAACGCTGTGTGCTCATGTTTTCAAAAGTTAATCAAAAGTTATTCTCGTTGCTAGGAGAGAACATTAACTCAGATAGGCTGGCAAAGAATTCGTCTACAACAGTAGGTGAAAGTTGGACCAAGTCTGAAAAAGTAGAAATAGTGCATATATGAGAACCATTGCCATCATCGGTGTCTAGATCAGCAATGGTCACAGAAGGTTGTACCTGTGTGCCGCTTTCATCTCGTACCTCACCGTCACCTAATCGCAATGGTGAAGTCTCAACGAATGCCTTCATCAGAATAGGTAGCCGCTGGGGACAATACGTTGCATGAGCCGTTACCGAACCAAGCAAAGTATCGACATCCATAGGTACTGTTGATGGTAGTGTGAGACAGACGTCCAACACGCATTCTTCTCCGCATAGCAGGCATCGTAGAACAGGTAGGGTGCAATCTTGCCAGATTGGTCTGAATGAAAGAAACCATGTGGTATTCAGATCTCTTAGCCGAGCTAAGCCGAGTACTTTAGTTATTCTTTCTCGGTATCTCATTGCAATGATCGTTTCTTCCATTGTAGCCTGAGTTTTGTCTGTGACTGGACTTACCATATCGGAGCAGAAGGAACAAAAATAAAATTCCTGCTACGCAGTGGCGGCTGGTGACATTTGAAAGTGGTAGGGCGTAAAATGATAATCATACTGCACCGTAGCGAGCGAGCCCGAACCCCCTAAGGAGGGTTCGGGAAAATTTTGAAAAAAGCGTGGACAAATGGTGCATTTTCAAGCAAATTTGAGAAAGCAGGAAGGTTAATAAAGCAATTGTGAAAGTGCAGTTATTACATCAATCGAGGTCATAACTACAAGCAAAGAGTGGTGGCTTCCAAATATAGATTCATCCCAACATGAAGTACACTGAAAAAACCTATTTAAGCAATTCCACAACAAAGCGCAAAGCAAGCACATTGGCAGCAATCATGCCATGGACAACAAGCACTGGCCTTTTCAAACAATGATCAAATGCCTGCTGTTCTCTTTCGCTATATGCACTTCATACCTATCCATCACTCCGAGGCTATTTTCTTTTCTTTTTCTGGCATTCAAATGCGTGTCCTAATGAATTATAAAAGTCTTCATTGCCACAGAGGGTTGTATATCAGCGCGCACATAATACAAAGAATGAAACTGGCCATTGATCAGGCTAACAAATATGTGATTGAAAAGAAGCTCCCTTTGCCACTGGATTCAAGCAAGCCGGGCTGAAGACGGCTGGAATGCCAGAAACCGGTCCTCGGAAGCTTGTTTCCGGTCCAGGGAAGGCATGGCTTGGCAGTTCGGGCTGGACTGTTCCCATGAGGCACAGGGTCAGACTGATTTGCATATAGCCATGTCTGAACTGGGGTGGCAGAGTGGGCTAAAGAATGGTGATGGATCAAACCCAGATCTTTTGACTGGGTGTGAGTGTTTGATTGATTCAGATGCTCCGTCCATCACCACCCCCTTTTGTACCGCTTTGGCCGCCATAAGTGTGGCAGGGTATGCTCAGACGTGAGTCCCTTGCTCACTTTGCCACTGGATTCAAGCAAGCCGGGCTGAAGACGGCTGGAATGCCAGAAACTGGTCCTCGGAAGCTTGTTTCCGGTCCAGGGAAGGCATGGCTTGGCAGTTCGGGCTGGACTGTTCCCATGAGGCACAGGGTCAGACTGATTTGCATATAGCCATGTCTGAACTGGGGTGGCAGAGTGGGCTAAAGAACGGTGATGGATCAAACCCAGATATTTTGACTGGGTGTGAGTGTTTGATTGATTCATATGCTCCGTCCATCACCACCCCCTTTTGTACCGCTTTGGCCGCCATAAGTGTGGCAGGGTATGCTCAGACGTGAGTCCCTTGCTCACTTTGCCACTGGATTCAAGCAAGCCGGGCTGAAGACGGCTGGAATACCAGAAACCGGTCCTCGGAAGCTTGTTTCCGGTCCAGGGAAGGCATGGGTTGGCAGTTCGGGCTGGACTGTTCCCATGAGGCACAGGGTCAGACTGATTTGCATATAGCCATGTCTGAACTGGGGTGGCAGCGTGGGCTAAAGAACGGTGATGGATCAAACCCAGCTCTTTTGACTGGGTGTGAGTGTTTGATTGATTCAGATGCTCCGTCCATCACCACCCCCTTTTGTACTGAAAAGAAACTCTAGCACAGCAGTGTAGTCACATTAGCCTTCATATTACACTGCTTAATTAATTGCCGAAAATGTGTAGCTAGCCTACATCGTGTGTGTCTTCTAACCTTGGAGTAGGAGCACCTGTGCACTGCAGTACTGTTAGTGCAACTCGAAGCCAGTTTCCCTGATTTGAGGCCCACCGCCCTCGGTTAGGCCACAACCTCTCCCCCCTAAGACACCCTTCACTGCTCCCTTTCAATTTGGTGCGGGGGTGGGGTGTGCTGGTGAAAATATGGAGGAGATGAAGCCGAGTCAGGAGGGCAGAGTTTTGGAAATGGACACCCCGCCATACCCACACTGTCACGCTCGTCCACAGTTTATATAAACAAGATGGCCAGGAGTGTGGTGGGCCTACAGAAGGAGCCTCAGTCTGAGGACTTACTTTTCAGTAACTGAGCAAAGGTCCTAGTCAGAGACATCACGTTAACCCTTCGTATGAGGTAACTGGAAAGATCAGCTATCATGGACACAGGCACACTGATCATTAAAATTGTGAATTCGGCGTCACATGGTCCGCGGGGACACCAGGCTGTAGTGTGGTCTGTAGGGCACCTTTCGTCAAATGCACGCAATAATACCCTTAGAATAATGAAATCCCTCACCCTCCTTTGGCATACAATATCACATTGTCAAGGCAACTGGAATTACTATGCTGCATGGGATGGCCAAATTATGCGACACGGTTGAATAACTTATGCGCGTCATGCCCACATTTTGTGATTACGTCGTCATTTTGACATTTTTACACTTGTTTGTATTTGACAATGCGGCTACCATGGGAGATGCCCTCCTAGCCAACTATTTCTAGGTCACACAAACTGGGCTTTATTCACGTGGACAAAATGTTTTACTAGACACCAAATAAAATATGTTTGAACTTAGTGAGCAACCTATTATTTACAATGATCATGATGTCACCTATGAATAATGCGTAACAGATGCTAATCCCAATACACACAAAGACCGATCCCAGGCTGAATAAACCCCATATACAACCTCTGCTAACACACCTGTGCAACGCACAACAAGTTGTTGAAAAGTGAGAGAGAGCAGCCGGCCGGGACTTGCGTTTTCTTTGCAGGAGGCCGAGTGAGCAGAGCACTAAATCAATGTTTACCACTTCTTTTTCCAGTCGCGGCCGGCATTACGGGTGGGGAGGGGGGGGTTTGGAAATGGCGTCCCGACGACCTGAGGGGATGAGGGGGAGGCGGGAGGGGTTTGGAAACAAATATACGATATAAAATAAAGTAAACTTACCGTCCGGAGACTCCGTCCCGACTCCCGCCGTCCTGGATTTCAAGTCCTGCAGCACGTCATCAGGAAGGCGGCGCGGCAGGCAGCCTCCCTCCGCTCCACCGCCGCGTTCTTGATTGGTGCGGCCGGCTGCCCCACCTACGTCATTTCTCTCTGTATGCTGCAGCAAGAAGAGAGAACAGGGAGAGTAGGCGGGGTTACTCGAGGGCATGGGGAGCGGCTTGCCCACTGTTGTTAATACTGTCTGTTTGGGCAGCCTGAGGCCGCTCAAACAGACAGTATTAACAACAGTGGGCAAGCCACTCCCCCCTGCCCTCAAGTAACAACGCCCACTTTAAACCATGAAATTCTGCTTTCTCGCCGTGCGAGAAGGTAGAAACAAATGGTAGTTATTACGGCAATAACTACCATTTGTTTCTGCCTTCTCGCACGGCGAGAAAGCAGGGGGACGGCGCCCAAACGCCCCCATGCTGCTACGAGTCCCAAGATGAAAGGCAGGCCACCGAACACAGAGTGCACGAAATTCGGGACGATGCTCAGGACCGCTTCAAAGGGTGTTAACAGTCCCGAAAAAATTGTCTTAAATACATGTGCGATGCCACTTGTATCAGACATGTTTAAAATTTGACCTAACATTTCTACGAAATGTACGGGGCAATTGGTTGATAATAATGTATGTATCTCTGCCGCTGTCCTTGCAACTTGCAGATCATACGTCTCTTTAGACGAGGTTAAAGGCACAGTTGTTTGTAAAAGAATAGACTTCATTCTGCTTAAAGTATCAATTCGAATAGAAGAGATATTCAGAGAAGGCCATATTACTGCCTCCTTGTCTGGTTTGCTGTTTGGATACAATACTTGCATACAGCAAATGACCCTGGAAGTAACGCTCACGAGATAGGCTATTCCTGGCACCATGCAACAACAGCTGTGGTCACTTATTATAACGTAGCTGCCGTTGGAAAGCTGTCTGAAAAAAGGCTCTATCTGTGTTGCAGAGGTGCCATGCAGATGACATGAAAGGTTATTTGATGAACCTTCGCAGGCTCCATGCAAATTAATACCTTGACGCAGAAGTGTACCGCTTAGTGAATTTTTACAGTTGTTACCACTAAGAAATACCTCTTTTTTCCCTTCACTATAACATCTATGTGTATAAGGTAAATTCCAAGTTGACTTGATGTATCCTTTACCCAACCTCTCATACAGGCCTGCTGGTATATACTTTTGGCAATATTGAAACTGAAAAGTCGTTATCGGAATTGTAATTGTACCATGTATTATCCATTCAATGACAGGTCGTTCTGACATTGTTAATGGTAATTTGTCAAGTTTTTCAATGCACCGTATAGTCTGCTCCTTTTTGTGCCAAAGAGATTTGTTTATCTGTAAGGTTAAAGATAGAAAATAATGACGTTGTGTTGATTAGACGCCATGGCATGTAGCCTGAACGCAGATTTTGTAACGTCCAGCCTAGCTGTACAATAGAACGTAATTGGGACTGGCCATGTTGTAACATTAGCATATCCTGTTCTATTATATCAATAGCAGATGATACAATGCTGTCCAGTGAATAAAATCTGGAGGACAGAGTCGTTAACCCATTGTCCACTACAGACAGTGATTTTTCCAAATTAATACGATCAATGTCTTGAATTTTTTCAACAGTTTCAATTTGCATTACTTTCCAAGCTTTGTTGTAAGCAGCGTATATACCGGCGTATGTGAAACGTTTTTGGCGCTGTTTGCGAGGACCCAATATGAAATCTCGCAAGTCAGCACCTAAAGTCAAGTGTTGCTTAATTTCAGGCAGTGTGGATTTCTGTAGCCATTCGAGGCATAGCTTTCCTACACTGTATGTTGTAATTATCCCTGGATGTTGTCTCTGGAAATAGCTTGGGTCTGGCCTGTTCTGTTTGAACCCCTGTCTTTTATTCATGAATCTATCTTGACAGTTATTAGTGTCTGTGAGCCAGATCAACCATTTTCTCCAATCAGGATGTGTTCTTTTTTGTTGTAAAATATGGGATACGTCTATTTCCACATCTGTAGTGCTATTACTGTCAGGTATGGGCTTTGGTATAGACGGTTTGTTTAAGTCCTTTATCTTGGCTAGGCCAAGACAGGTTGTTTGTTGAATCGTGTCATTCAGGAACATTATCTGTTCTGGGATCATGCAGGCTCTAAATATTGATTCTAGACCTTTTACCAGCCTATCTTTTGTACCCCAAATGGTTTTTGTTTCAATGTTGTTTTTCCAAAACTCAAAACCAAATGCAGACATTTTTTCATAAAATTTTGTGGAATATATCAATTTAGTGTTTGTCAACATGTTTTTCATTCCTGTCTTATTTAATATTTTAAAATAAAACGTTTCTGGATCTGTGATGTTAAACCCTGAGAAGTATGGGAATTTCTCATAAATGTTTTCGAGCTGCCTTTTGGCGGTGTTGGACAATGTTCCCATTGATTATAAGTAAAAACTTTTCAAGGAATAGCAGATTTATGTAAATAGTGATGACCATAATGATTATAGCAATACATTTCTTCATAATTAGATGAGCCTTCTAAATAATCATGCTCTTTGAATTTTCTACATTTCTAAATCTGACATCATATTATTAACATTTTCAAAGTCCCAATCATCAGAGAAAGTACTAGGTGATACAAAGTCACTTAATGAAACCTTGAACTGATGTGGATATTTCAAGAGTTCAACCGGGCCATAGATTTCGTAATCAGTTGTGTCCCATGTTACACCACCAAGTATAGGAATGGCTGTGATGTTCACTGATGATAGTTCTCTTTTTTCAATGTGAGAAGATCTGTGAGGCTTTAGGACCAAGTTGATGTTCTGACTTGCTGTGTCCATTGTACTATATTTTCCATCGATGAATTTTCCCAAGCTTAAAACAAAATGAGCCAGAGTAGGAGGAAAAGTACACCTAACACAATCCATAATTCAATCCATGGTGAAATCAGATATGTTTCTTTGAGTTGATGAGAGTTCAGTCATTTTTTCTTTGAAAGTTTTAGTTGCTGGCGTTTCTTCATGTTCACTTGGATCATCAGAAAAGTCAACGAAATTGATGAAGTAGCCAGATGCAGTGCTGTCAATTGTTGGAATTGCTTCCGGATTTTCATTAATCTTTGCACTCGTGTAGTCAGAGGCTACTTCATTGTAGATTGGTGTTTCTTGATGAACTGTTGCAATTTGGGTTTCAAGAGGCACAAGTTCCATGGCTTTGTTGCATAGTCCTTCTTAATTCACTGCAGGTTTATCAAATGTGATTAGCCTCTCAGTTTGAACTTCTTGAATTGTAGCAAGGTTTGGTCTTCTGCTACTTCTTGGGAGTCCACTGGGCCTACTACTTATTATTGGCCACATGATTGTGGTTTTACCAGGTCGATTGATACAACTCTGTTCTCCTTTTTACCAGCAAGGGGCGGTAGTACTACTGATCTTGTTCCGCTGACAGCTAAGACAGGTACTGCTTTTCTGTAAGAAGGCCCAAATTCCTTCTTCACCGCGATCTTTTCTCTGACCAGATCCCCAATCTTTGGAATCCAGACAGGTCTTGCTGGGACAGGTGTTTTTTCTTCAGTGGCCGTTGGCTTTAGCTTTATGTTACTTAGACTTCTTCTTGTTTCATTTAAGTCCTGTAAAACAGCCAAACGATCTTTGATATCAAAGGTTTTTTGTTCCACCACTTAAGTCTGACAATCGAGGTCACTGATGATCATTCTAGTACCAAACAAAAGTTCATACGGAGTGATTCCCCCCAGAGAATTTCTTGGCAGATTATTAAGACTACGTTGGACACTTGTTAAATGTTTGACCCACCCGTCACCCGAACCTAATACCCTCGCTGTTAAGGATTGCTTTATGTCACGGTTTTTTCTCTCCACTACCGCATTTCCCTCCGGATGGAATGGACTAGAGTACCGCAATGCAATGCCCATGCTGGTCATGGCCTCCTTGTAAGCTCGAGAGCTAAACGCAGGACCCTGGTCAGAATGTAGCATGCCAATTGTGTATGTACCGATAAAGATTCACAAATCTTTTATAACAGTTCTGGCGTCAGCCGAGCGCTGGGGTCGCATCTAAATGAATCTCGTCTTAATAATTATGGGATCGCATTTTTCCTTCTGGATGTCTGCGTATAGATAGCCTAATGCTGTCTAATAGTGGTATCTGGGCTGGTGTCTGGTCCGGTTCACAACTGCGATCTCTATTGCAGTCTATTTCAGTCCTGACAATTTATTGCAAAGTTGTAAATTTGCACGCTCATCCCCGGCCACCAGTATTGTGATTGTAATTCTATTAGAGATTTCAAGATCTCTTGGTGCCTCGGACCCATTTCCATGTGTGCTTCTTGAATCAAGTAAGCCCTCCGGTTCGTGTTTGGAATTACTCTGTCCCCCACTCCAGGGATTCGAGCAAACGGAACAGAGTTCGGATCAATTATGTATATATTTCCGAGTGGTAACGCCGCATAGTTGCCTTCCATTGAGGCTTTTACTGCTAGGAGCGTTTCTCCATCTATTTGTTTTTTAGAACGCTTTTTTTGTAGCTACCGAAGCCGGTTTGACAGCTGCCGCCGTGGCTCTGTTAGCCAATGAATTCCCCGCAACGTGAACGCCATCACGTTGATTACTCAGTGTATGTATCACGTGAGTCTTATGTAGTTCTTTCTGTAAAAGAACTTGTTCCCAAAGTTTTTTATGCTTTATTGTGGCACCTGTCTCATCTTTGTAACCGTTTTTGATCCAGGTCTGCATGTCATTATTGTAAGACTAGACGCAGTAATGCGAATCGCACACTATTAGTGTGGGGAATTCGCGATCGGCATTTTCAAGCGCCATCTTTAAAGATCTTAATTCAGCTCACTGATGTGTACAGTTTCTGAGTGATTCAGTTTTGGTGACCATCGGTCTGAATTTACCTAAGCGCCAGCGACCTTTAACAAACGCGCATGCTGCATTGTAAACTTGTTTTTCCACAACGTAGTGTTGTGCAAATCTGTCCGTGTAGATTACACACGAGTACTGTTCGAGAGGCAGAATTTCGATTGACAGAGGACATTCATGTTCGTATTCCAGATCTTCTAGTTTTTTCATTTTCGGATCAAATGCGTGTTTCACGTCTGTTGCAGCAAGAGAATTTTCCCATTGTATCCATTTTGGATCTAAAGCTTTAGCATTCGGAATGCTTGGTCTTCTTACTGCCTCAAGGGCTGATACTGCTGTTAAAACAGATATGCTCTTGCCTTGGGCTAGGGCTCTTTCTTTTGCTACAGCAGTTTGAACCGCAGTTAGAATTTTTTCAGTACAACTGAATTTCATTTCAGCTTGTGTGTACAAGTGTGATTTATAAGCTATTGGTACCGTTTCTCCCTCATTAGAGGTCAGGTATGTTAATCCGCATCTTCCTGGGATGACTCAGATTACAAGGTTGCGTTCGTTTGCGCGTGTTTGCAGTTTTGTTTTAGTTAACATGTCTGTTTGTATTGATCTTAAAATTTTTGTGTGATTTTGTGTCCAATTAATTGGTTTGAAATCAGGTTTTATTAATTCGTAGAGAGGTTTAACCCTCTGTGCATAGTTTAGAATGTAAGTTCTTCCGAAATTCAGGAAACCTAGAATTGATTGTAAGTTTTTCAGCGTTTTTGGAGCTTGGAGTACCGCACACTTCTCTAAGAAGTTGTCTGCTAGGCTTTTGCCTTCACTTGAGAACTCATATCCCAAAAATAGGACAGTGATGTGGGCAATTCGTGACTTTTTAAAGTTGAATTTATACCCTTCAGCTGCGAACCCAAGTATAATGGTGTTCACTCTTTTCAAGTGTGTCTCCAGGTCATCGTCTGTAAGATAGATGTCATCGACATAAGATAATGCCTCATCATCATACATTTGTAGTAATTCTGTTACCCTGGCTGAAAATAATCCTGGGCTGTTCTTGAATCCCTGTGGGAGACGACAAAATTGCATTTGGGCCCCCATACAGGAGAAAGCGATCAAAAACCTGCTTTCTGGTGCAATGTTTTGACAGAGGAAACCATTTGAAATATCTAATGTCATTTTATATTTTTTGCCCACAATGTTATTCATTAGTGCTGCACTGTGTGAGTTTTGTACTGCAAATGTTTTGCAACAAGAGTTTAGGTGTCTGTAGTCCAAAACTAGACGATATGAATCGTCTGGCTTGGAGACAGGAAACAAAGGATTGTTAATTTGTGAGGTGCATGTTTCAATCACCCCCTGATATTCAAGTTGATCTAAGATCTCCCTGACTTGTTTTTTAGCTTCTTGCTTAACAGGATACTGCCTTTGTGCAGTTGGTTGATTTTTTAACTGAATTTTATGGTGAGGAGAATCCTCATCCCATCCTACATGATTTTTATATAATGCAGGGGCTTGGGCCACTGCCCATTTTCTAGCAAATGTGTATTTTTTATGAATTGGAATGTGATTTGAGAAGGCAGGCATAATCATTTCTTCGCCATGTGGGCACTCCCTGACAAACTCTGGTGGCCAGTCTTTCTCTGCTAGCAGGATATCATAGCCTTTTGATAGGTTCTCCCAAAAGAGACCTCTTATTTTCCTAGTTTTGTCCCCCTCTATACGTAATGTTATTTCATATAATTTATGGGGTACACTAACTCTGGTGTCTGCAGTTTCCACCTGAAAGTATTCATTCGTGTCCACTGTCTCCAGAAGCTTCATCAGGATCTTGCGAGCTATGGTTACTTCTTCTGCGCTGTCTAGCATTGTCTGGGCCCATTCTCTGTTCTTGAGTTGTGTCCTCAGAATCCTCGGCATGTTTTATTTTAATAGTGGCTACCTTCTTCTTTGGAAATTGTAATTTTTTACTTTGATGAGCAGGTTCCTTGTCTTTGGACTTGACGTGCTCTTCTTTGTGTTCTGACCGTCCTCTTCTTTCCGATTTCTGTGAGGAAGTCTGAAAAGATCGAGAGGGACGTGTATCAATATCTTGATATCTGTCAGGTTTTCTTAATTAATCCCTATCTCTAAGGTTGTATCTTTTCTCAGAGGGCTCCTGTTGTGGAGACCTGCCTCCACGTTCTGGAGATCTATTTCTCCGATTGGGTGACTTTCCTCTGGACTGGAACTGTTTTTCTCGGGGAGTGGTTTGTTTGTTACCCTCCCACTTCTTTTTTGGAGTAATGAGATTATTTTTAATAAAGATTTTTTCAGGATTTTCAGTTTGTTGTGGTTTTAGTGGTTTCCCTCCCAAACTATCTCTACCTAATTCTTCATATGATTTTTCAATTATTCTGGCAAGTTCAAAAGGTTATTCTGCTATATCTGTTTCTTTCAATTTTTGGCGGCAGGTAGTACCGTCAAGTGTCAATTGAACTAATTGTCTATATGCTTTTGTTAATTCTTTTAGCTTAACTAAAAGTTCTTCGCTGGACATTTTTTCAATATCAGGATATGGTGTATAGCTGGCTAGAACCGGCCATGTGGCTCCTGGTCTACCTAGTGGACCGAGCCTGGTGAAGTGATTTTTATGTTTTAGGGCGCCATTAAACCAGAGCTGGTACTCTTGGTATGTTAGTGGAATTTCAACGTCCTCGAAAGGAACGTATTCCTCTGGGGATTCCTCTACTTTGTAGTAGAGGAACTCGCGTGTCACAGCATGTGCTGTTGGAAAATGTATCCAGGAATAGAATACCTCTGTCTGCCGATCTTCATGGGCCTCTACCATAAATATGACTGTACCACCTCTTGATGATACTCCATTATTTATAAGTTTGTAAGTTACACTCTTTCTTACATTGACTGGGATGAGTATAGCATCCGGGTCATCTTGCCGAAGACTTGTGTCTTCCGCTAAAAGTTGAGCTGCCATTTTAGCTCTTTCCCTTTCGTCGTCACTTTCTGACATGTTTTCTGACAGAAAGTTTTTGCAGAGCAAGTTTCAAGGAAACAAAGATTAGGTGCACAATATTTTGGAACACTGTATCCTTCAACGTTGACTAAACCAAGAACTAATACATAGGATTCTCTTCCTACTAAGTTTTGGCGGATATTAACCTTTCACCCACTCCAGACGTCTATTGGAGTATTTACGGGAAAAAGGGTTCTACGTGAAAAGCACGACTGAGTTACTCTAGTATCTAGCGTTCAATTATCGCCTTACCAAACATTGGGCGCCATGTAGTGTAGTTCCTATATTCCCAATAGGCTCTGCGTATTGGAATAACTTAAACAATAGTTTAGACGTAGGACTGAGGTCGGCTAGGTCTCTATTGAATATGTTAGACTTAATTATGAATGCCAGCTAGCTCAGAGGTCACTAGAAACTTTCTCGAGTAAACAAGAAGGTGTTAACTTTCCTGAATAGACAAGAAGGGATTAGTTTCTGACAACCGCATAAACATGACAACTTTGCTCCCTCCCGAATAAGGATTATAACTCGAGTCGCGGAAACAATAGATAACTATTTTACTCAGTCAATCGTGTATGCTTAGTTTCACCAGAAGCGCAGAGAAATAGAGAGACGGGCGTTTTCAATAAAAGTGGTTATTTATTGAACAGTCTTCTTTCTCATGCAAGAGAAGTGAGTTGCCACAATTGCAATACTTGACATAAAGGAAAGTGCGTACAGTAAAAGGAGTATTATGAAATAATACTGTAAAAGCATGGTACAGTTTCTAAGCCATACCGTGTTTAAAATAGATAAAATATATCTATACTACTATTATAAAGCAAGAACTTTGAACCTTTGAGGCGGGTAAACTCGGGAACCACAGCGCCAATCCACACACCCGATACATCATTGTAATCGTCAGGGTGTGCAGATGGACATAGGCTATATAAACTATAAAAATAGGCGTTATTTAAAAAATGTACCTTAAAAAAAAAGTAGTCCCTTCGAAGTAGTGCCGGCCGCGACCTGCGTGCTGACGTCAGGAGAGTGGGGAGGAGCGGCGTCCAGGAGCGGCGGACATGGCGCGGGGGAGGAGCGGTGACGAGCGGCAGACAGGCGGTGAGGACCAGCGGACAGGCGGGAGGAGCGGCGAGGAGCGGCGGAGCGGTGAACTGAGGAGCGCGGGGAGGAGCGGCGGCTGAGGTAAGGCTCCAGGGGACCCACGGACAATGTCGGGGCAGGCGGGGGTCGGGGCAGGCGGGGGTCGGGGCAGGCGGGGGACGGGGCGGACGGGGACCCGGGCTGCTGGACAATGTCGGGGCGGGCGGGGTCCCGGGCTGCTGGACAATGTCGGGGCGGGCGGGGGTCGGGAAAGCCTGATTGCTCCCGGACAAGGTCGGGACGGGCTGCTAGTACATATATAAAATCATTGACTAAACATACTCAACTGGTGCTTCTAAGATACGCCTACCCCGGTGTACCTAACCTAAGCCTAGTACGTGGGAAGGAGTAAGTGAGCTGCAGTTAAGTTAAGTTAGTTTTTGCCAGGAATCTGAATCAAGAATTTTCTAAGGATCTAATCAGCTCCGTACCTTGTTTATAGAATGAAGGAGGTCTTGTATCTCGTTCTCAGGACTCGATCTCCCAGTAACCCGCAAGGGTGACTGGAAACACTGGAGCTGAATTTCTCGGCAGGAGAAAAGACAGCGTCTCTCTCAGTGTGTCAATGGGAGGGTCGGCTTCCTTCGGCACTTGCCACAGCAGGGCGTCGGGCAAGTAGATAGTCAATCTGCTCCAAACCACCGTGTGTTTTGCTAGGGCAGCTGTTGGTATATTTATACCTGGAAGGTGCCGGGTTTGACGTAAGGTTGGACATAAGACATCACTAAGAACTTACAGTTCTTTTAGGACTCCAGGAGTTCTTGGACAAATCAAAACAGAAGCAGGGGGAATTCCCGGGCTGCTGGAGGCTTGGTTTGTTTAATGAACACGTTGTGCTTTCTAGGAGTCTATGAGAGTAGCCTTGCCGTATTTGGACTGCATTGGCTATGACTAAATATGGATATGATTCTTATGCCTTTATAAGGATATGATTTGTTATAACCACATAAGGGCATAAATCGGGAATATTTAAATAGGGTCCTAGATACTTTCACAACATCACAGTCACCTGTTGTGCCCATGGGACACAATCTCATATAGACTGTCCCCCCATTTGGTTCATGGTGAAAGATTAACTTGTGTTATAAAATGCCACCCACAAAGGAACAGTTAAATGGAACAGTTAAGTTACTTTCTGGTAACATATTTGGATGAAAACGATGACCTAATGTAAGAAACTACCTCTATATATACTACACCAACATGAGGTACAGTGTGTATTGAGTCCAAGTGCACCCAGAGGAAGGCAGAGGTTAAAGTTAGATAGAACCTTACTCTCTAATAATGGTAGCTTGGTCGAGCAGTAAGGCAGTATTAGAGGACAGTGTTACGCATTTGATGTACACACTCAGCAAATGAATTCACACACTCAAAAACTGAACTCTAGGCCAATTGTTTTTGTATAAAAATATAATGTTGTTTATTTTTAGAACCAAGCAGGCCTGGTACAGGTAAGCATTAAATACTTTTCAGTAATAAGTTACTGGATATAGAAGAGTTTGAAAATGCAATCGAAATTGTACTTTGTCTGATTTACAGGGGAGAAGTAGTATGCAACACTTAGCAAATACAATACATTGGAATAAATAGGCTTTTTCAATAATTGCAGGTAAGTTACTTTTACGTTACTTTTTCTAACTCAGTGCTGGATGCCTAGATTCAGCACTGGGACATTTCCTGTAAACAGGTGAGAAAACACGTTTTGGGTATTTGTACGATTTTTAAAGAATATCTTTAGTTTTCAAAACTCCACACAGTCGTTTTTTGGAGGGAACATTGTCAATGTTATCCTATGAAGGAAAAATAGGTTATTGGTTTGCAGGTAAGTAAACGACTGTGGAAGTTAAGGTTCTGGGGTTAGACTCAGGGGTCTCCCAGGGTCAGTGATGCACTGGAATTGCACCCTCAGCGGCACTAGGGCAGCCGGGTGCAGAGTGTTGAGGACCAATGCTATCCTATGGAGGATAGGAGGTCTCCAGTTGGTGGCTGCTGGCAAGCAGGCCACAAGGCTGTGGGAGCAAAGCTCCTAGTTTTTAGCTCAGGCAAGTTGGGGACAAAAGTAGGACCAAAGGTGCATCCTCAGCGGCACTAGGGCGGCCGGGTGCAGGGTGCTCTTTTGAGGTCAGGTGCCCTGTTGTTTCCAACGGAGAACCTCCGGACAAAGAAACACTCCAGGTTCGGGGACGAGGATCTTCAAGGTGCGACCACCACTACGAGGGGTAAGTTGGGATGTTGAGGGTTGGTTAGGCACTGCTGGTTTAGGCACACAAGGCCTTAGGGCGTCGGGGGCAGGGTGTCTTGGGAAGTTGGATTTTCTAACCTGCTCTGGTCGCGGTAGGGGGGGTCCTCTTGATTGATTCTGCAGGCATCCTCTGGAGGCTTGATGCAGGTCAGGGGTCACTGGATCTCGGGTCAGGATCGCTGGGGGAACCTTCTTGTGATATTTTTCCACTCAAGCTCGGGCCGGGATTGGCGGGTGCAGAGTGGGCTGGATTCGTGGTTTCTGGTTGGCACCAAAAGATGAAGTTTGAACAAGTCCGCTGTTCACAGGACATTCAGTCTTTGAACTGAAGGCAGGCAGGTCCTCTGGGGTTTTTAAGGTTGCTGGCTACATGACACGCTGGGATTTTGCAGGAGCAGGTTCGAGGGAAGACTGGCCTGTAGGGCTGGGGCCAAGTCAGTGGGCGTCGTTCTCTTGTTAGCTCTGCACAGCTTTTCATCCTTCTTATCTTCTTTTCTTGTGGTTTCTGGATCTGAAGAAGGAAGGTTAGAGTTGCCCCTAAATACTAAATTTAGGGGTGTTACAGGTAGGTAAAGGGCAGGGACCAATGGGTCCCTTTCCTGGGGTAGGTAAACCCCCTATTCTGCCACTCTCCAGTGGGAGGGAGGCAGGAGCCTGTCCCTGATTGGCTGGTCCCCCATCCTCAAGATGGCGGGGACTCGAGGTTGTGCTTCACCTCGCCTCCCCCATCTTAGGGGTGGAGTTGGCAGAGGTGGGCACACCTTTCTTCCTCACTTGTTTTTCCCGCCGGTTATCCCACCCAAAGTGGGCGGTAGAACCAGTGGGGACCAGTTGCTGAAAGCATCAAATGGTCTGGAGAGGCTCACAAATGCAGCATGCCTTTGAAGCTTCTCCTTCGTGAACCCTGCCCATCCTGGGGGAGGAGGCTTGGTACCTCGTCCCAGGATGTGCATTGTTTCAGGCCCCCGATAGCTGCAAGCTCTTGACCCAGGGGTCCAGAAACGTGTCTGTGGTGGCAGCCTAAGTAGCCACTCAGTCAGGTCACTAGGAGTTGGTCAAGTTTCAGGGGGCATCTCTAAGATGCCCTCTGTTGTGCATTTTACATTAAATCCCACACTGGTATCAGTATGGGTTTAATGTGCTGGGAAGTTTGATACCAAACTTCCCAGTCTTCAGTGTAGCCATTATGGTGCTATGGAGTTCGTAATGACAAACTCCCAGCACCATATACTCTTAATGGCAGCACGGCACTTACAGTGCCCAGGAATGGACTTGGGCACTTTGTAGGGGTACAGGGTTCATGCACCTGTAACCTCACCACTAGCATAGAGGCACCCAGCTAGAGGGGTGACCTATGTATGCCAGTAATCATTACAGATAAAGGGGTAACCCAAATAGTCAAGACCGACCTGGGTGCAGTACAGGAATGAAAAAATGGTCCGTGGCCAATTATTTAAAGAATTAAATTCAAATGTGAACAGTCTGTGTTGTGTGAACCACTACAAGACTGTTATTTATTAACCTAAAGAAATTCCTTATGCATGCATTCAATTACTATTTATGCATACATATGTCCAGAAATCACACAGGAAAAAGCGCCAAACTTTATGTAGGATTTTAAAAAAACACATTTATTTTGAATGAGTCATAAATTATTTTCAATGGACAAAGGTTGCGCGCAGAAAGAGTAAAAGGGTAGCGGAATGGTGGTGGTGGGTAGTGAAAGTGCAAATCCTAGAAATAAGGATAGAACCAGTTAGATAATTGCAGAATCATTGGTAATCAAAACCAGACAATGTAGACCTGTCCGAAGTATAACTTTCATGTACATGTACTCTGTAAATTACAATGTGCACTCAATGCATTTTCAAAGGTATGTCGGATCAGATGTAGGTACAGGTCTTGTTAAGAGGCCGACATACCTTTGAAAATGCATTGAGTGCACATTGTAATTTACAGAGTACATTTAGTTCCATCTCTTTTATCCTTCTAGCAGCGTCATATGACTCTACTGATGACTCCCACTAGATTACAACGTTCCCCTGAACTCACCCCCTGAACTCACCCCTTGAACTGTACTGCAGTCTCACTTAACCTCTTGACCCTCCCATGAATCGCAAGGTTTACTCACACGTTATTCCCCTTACACAAAAACCATGCCTCCCCCTTCTTATTTCCCTGCTTCCTTGTACGTTACTCCATACTCTTGCGTAACTGATCTAAACCGTGCGCACCGCTCCTCCTTCTCCCCATCATTATTCTAACGACTGCCTGTTACCCTCGAGTATTGAATATCCTGTACATTACCGTCCACCTTGTTCCTGAGCTATCACCACCCTTTTTACTTTCACTCAATATCCCTGAATCATATATCCCTTACAAATAACTTCGCTGCACATTTTCTAAACTCTTTGCCTCACGTACCTGCCAAAAAACAGTCCGTCCTCATCTCTCTTTCCGGGAAGTGTTTCCCATCCCTTACAACCATCAGATTTAAACCTACACACTCGTGTTCAGGAATCCTTCCACCTTGCTGTTATCTAATTAACCACCTGCTCTTCTCTCTCTCTCCAAAACCCTGCCCTCGGTTCCTAAATACTACGATTCCCACAATACAATAAATCAGCTAAACGTGGCGTCACAACGCATATTAACAATATAACATGTTGGTAAAAGTTCATAAATTCAATAATATCAATTCTACGTTTACTATATAAAACACTGAAACTATCGCACACACTTAGTCAGCAAATGAATTCACACACTCAAGAACTGAACTCTATGCCAATTGTTTTTGTATAAAAAATATACTGGTTTTTATTTTTAGAACCAAGTAGGCCTGGTACAGGTAAACATTAAATACTTTTCAGTAATAAGTTACTGGATATAGAACAGTTTGAAAATGCAATCGAATTTGTACTTTGTTTGATTGACAGGGGAGCAGTAGTATGCAGCACTTAGCAAATACAATATATTGGAATGAATAGGCTTTTTCAATAAATTGCAGGTAAGTTACTTTTACGTTACTTTTTCTAACTCAGTGCTGGATGCCTAGATTCAGCACTGGAACATGTCCTGCAAACAGGTGAGAACACACGTTTTGGTTATTTGTACGATTTTTAAAGAATTTCTTTAGTTTTCAAAACTCCACATTAGTCGTTTTTTGGAGGGAAAATTGTCAATGTTATCCTACGGAGGAAAAACAGGTTATCGATTTGCAGGTAAGTAAACGACTGTGGAAGTTAAGGTTCTGCGGTTAGACTCAGGGGTCTCCCAGGGTCAGTGATGCACTGGAATTGCACCCTCAGCGGCACTAGGGCGGCGAGTGCAGAGTGTTGAGGCCCATTGTTATCCTATGGCGGATAGGGGGTCTCCGGTTGGTGGCTGCTGGCAAGCGGGCCACGAGGCTGTGGGAGCAACGCTCCTAGGGTTTAGCTCAGGGCAAGTTGGGGACCAAAGTAGCACCAAAGGTGCACCCTCAGCGGCACTAGGGAGGCCGGGTGCAGGGTGCTGTTTTGAGGTAGGGTGCCTTGTTGTTTCCAGTGGGTAACCTACGGGACAAAGAAACACTGCAGGCTCGGGACAAGGATCTTCCAGGTGCAACCACCACTTTGAGGGGTAAGTTGGGATGTTGAGGGTTGGTTAGACACTGCCGGTTTGGACACACAGGGCTGTGGGGTGTCGGGTGCAGGGGTGCCTTGGGTCGTCAGATTTTCGTACCCGCTCTGGTTGTGGTAGGGAGGTCCTCTGGATTGAGGCTGCAGGCGTCGTCTGGAGGCTTGAGGCAGGTCAGGGGTCGCCGGCTCTCGGGTCAGGATTACCGGCGGGACCTCCTTTTCCACTCGAGCTCGGGCCGGGTTTAGCGGGTGCAGAGTGGGCTGGATTCACGGTTTCTTATTTATTTATTTATTGAGTTGTACATAGCGCTGGCTAGACCCGGAGTTATCAGAGCGCTTTACATGAGGAACAAACTTTGTTTCAGAACATGGTTACAAAGTTACATCAGTTACTGGAGCGAGTTACAGGAATTACATGAGTACAAAGGCATAGCATAATCATGAGGAGAAAAAACTAATAGGCAAGGGGAGAGAAGAATAGGGGAGAGAGGGAAGGAATAGGGGAGGTAGAGGAGAATAATGGAGGGAGGAGGAGGGGGAGGGTGTATGAGGCACAACAGGGAGACGAGGAAAAACAGTGTCCGACGTCCGGCTGGGTAGGTGAAGGCCCAGGGGTGAAACACAGCCAAACTCCTCTATAGCTGCATGGGACAGCTCCACTAGTCATCGGCCAGAGGTTGCTCAGGCACCGCAGTACATACAGATAGGTTATAGTTTCCGCCTAGGGGAGCATAGTCCAAAAAGTTCCATTGAGCGTGCCGGTCATGGTGCTGTGCTCCCAGTGCTAATGGGGTAAAAACCCAGGCCTTCGCTGTTCGAGACTCCCTTGTCGCTGTGGACTCTCTCAGAGGGATCTCTGAGACTCCAGGACATAAATGCTGAATCCCTCCACAACAAGGGGAGAAGGAGTGCTTTGGAAAGGGGCCCACTCATGGCGGCCATTATTAGAAAATTGGTGTGTCATATTAATGCTTACAAGGCGGAGGAGCATCGTCCATCGCAGCGTGGTAATCGCAGGTGTCCAAGAGTGTCGATAGAGACATTTAAGAGCAGTCGAGAAGCTACCACTTTGAGGAGGACAGACGTAGAACAAGATGCTGGCGGTAGCAGCAGGGCACAGCAATGAAAGCAATCAGGGCCTCGCTATTTTAAAGCTTACAAGGCAGAGAAAAGCCAGCCATCGCAGTGCTGTGATTGTAGGGACACATAATGGTGCGTGGAGGCATGACATCTAAATGGCAATTATAAAAGTATCAGGATGCGCAGAGGCATGCGGGTAAACAGCAGGCGCAAGCCCCCACCATGAAAAAATAATCTTTTTCAAACACCAAAAGGGACACCTGACTACAGAAATTTTTAAGGAGGCACATTGCCCTCACTTGGTTGGCGCTGACGAAGAGGAATTGAATGTATCCGTCCCTATCGCAACTCTAAGAATCAGGACCATATAATTTCCTGTTTTCACTCGAGGAACCAAACGGAGGGCATTCTCCTTCCTAAAGAATTTTTAACTAATAAATTTTAAACAAATCTTGCTCCTTGTGGCTCCTGAAGAAGGCGTTCTTTACGCCGAAACGCGCGTCATGATAATTGCCACCTTGCTTGGATATTTTGATTAAAATTGTTATGTCTTTTTTTATACACTGATGATTATTGTCTGTATTGAATTATATTGATCTATGTTTTTAATGTCCTGCTTATGGACAGTTTATATTTGTCATATATTATATGATTTTTAATGTGTCTATTAAACTGATGTTACTATCTATTTTTATTTTGTATGGTTTTCCTTGCTGTCATCTTATGTCACATGATCTCTTATGTGCCACTGCCTAGGAATTTTTTTCACATGCAAGCCCCCACCACCACATTCACTCAACAGCTATGAGAGAGGGGACCAAAGCGTCCAGAGAGGGACCATCAGAAGCCCAACGGGGGCGTAAGTGGAGTATTGATCAATTGGCCCATACATCAACCTACTGCGGCAGAAGTTTGTTGTGAGACATGCTTACCCCAGGGCAGTTCGGTCGTGTAGGAGAGTGGTGCGGATCATAGACCCAGACCGCAGCGGTTCTCCAGAGCGAGGTGCTTCATTCATCAGCTACTCAGGGAGTACCACTCTTGAGACCCGGCCTTGCAGGGAAGCAGTGCGGCGCAACGGCACATGTCGCTCCCCAATCTTCAAGCACTGTGCTTCAAACCTCATGCACTCGGGGAGCACAGCGAGAGAGGTGTAGCGTGGGTCATCGAGTTCCCGGGGACCGTTTGAGGTGGAGGGCAGCACCATGCCTCAGTTATTCAAGCAAGGTGCATGTTATGTTGTGATGTTATTTATAATTATAGGGAGCACTGCTACCCTGTGGTGTCCTGGCGCTAAGTACATGTAACCTGGGGAGCATCGAGCTGTTTAGTGAGAGAAGAACAAAGTTTTTAAACCCTTGCAGAAAAAAATGAGATCTGGGGCATTTCTGAGATGGAACGGGAGTTCATTCCATGCTTTAGAGGCACAGTGGAAAAAGTTTCTGCCTTCCTAATTAGTTTTCTTAAAGTTTAGAGGTTTGAACTAATTTGGAGCTGGAGGAACGCAGGGTTCTACTTGGGAAGTACCACGCAAGTTTGGATTTAAGGAACTCCGGGCCAATCCCATTGACCGCCTTAAAGACGACACAGAGTGCCTTAAAGCGCGATCTTAGTGGAACTGGGAGCCAGTGCAGTTTCTTAAGTTCTCCTTTGACCGAGGCGAACCTGGGTGTTCCCGTCAGCATTCTCGCGGCCGCGTTCTGGACCAATTGCAACCTGTTCATATGTTGTTTTTGAACATTAAGATAGAGACTGTTGCAATAGTCCAGACGCGACATAATGAGTGCAGTGACCACCGTCCTTAGGTTGCTTGCCAACAGGAAAAACTTGATTTTTTTAAATTATTCTGAGGACCATGAAACATGCTGAGGTCACCTGATTCACTTGGTCTCCCATGGTGAGTTTGTTATCCACCATAACTCCCAAATTCTTGGCTTTCCTAGAAGGTATTGGACAGGATCCCAGATCCTCTGGCCACCAGTCCGGTGTCCAGACCCATGGATTGTTGCCAAATTTTAGCACCTCAGTTTTCGCTGAGTTGAGTTTTAAACAGTTGGACGACATCCAAGTGGAAATAGAGCTCATACAGCTGTGGAACCCATCCCCAGCCTCCCTTTCCGCTCCCTCTGTCAGCGCAGGTCCAGCAACGTCGGGGCTGTGCGGCGGCAGGGGGTAGATCAGGTCCTGCCGTCTCGTAAGTCTCCCAACTGGACGTCAATACCCCAGCCAGCTCATCCAACCAATGCCAGCCCCATAGGGGTTCCGGTGACCTCAGGCAGCAGTCCGCGTCGAAAGGCTCCTCATGGCGGCAGGCAAAAAGAGGCGCTCGCCCCTAGCAGCCCCGTCCGTGGTTGAGCGTGTTGAAAGGGCTCATGCAGGTGGCCAGAGAGCGAGGATAGGCACCAGCAGTACTGCCAGTGGGGGCAATCAAGGAGAACCTCACTCCGGTGCCCGTTAGCGTCCTCGAAAAACGACAATGAGAGGGAGCATGTCCCAGCCCGAGGGAGAGCTCGACAAGCGATGTGGTAGCGTGACTGACGCTGAGAGCAACCTCATCTCCGAGCATCTGGTGGTGAAGGAGTTGCATTCGGGAGCAAAGAGGCAGGAGTGTCTGGTCGCCTGAGGACGGCTGGGGGGCCCGGTCCTGGTGAGTAGTGGCGAAGCCAGCGAGGCGAAGGAGTGTCGGGACGTCAGGGGTTGTCTCCGATGGTAAGAAATTCTTCAATAGTAGTCCGATGTTGATGGAGTTAGATTGTTTGTAAAATTAGGGGTGGATGGCTGGGTAGGCAGCGGGATTTTTACTGATTTTAGTAATCCCTGACCCGGAAGCTGCAGAGGAGAGCTCCTACACTGCGGCCATCTTGAGCCAATCTTCTGGTTGGCACCAGAAGCTGCAGTTTGAACAAGTCCGGTGTTCACAGGAGAGTCTTTGAAGTGAAGGCAGGCAGGTCCTCCGGGATTTTCGAGATTGCTGGATGCAGGACACGCCGGGATTTCGCAGGAGCAAGTCCGAGGAGAGACAGGCCTGTAGGGCTGGGGCCAAGTCAGTGGGTATCGTCCTCTTGTTAGCTCTGCACGGCTTTTCGTCCTCCTTCTTATCTTCTTTTCTTGTGGTTTCTGGATCTGAGGAAGGAAGGTTCAGGGTGCCCCTAAATACTAAATTTAGGGGTGTTACAGGTAGGTAAAGGGCAGGGAATAATGGGTCCCTTTCCTGGGGTAGGTACACCCCCTATTCTGCCACTCTCCAGTGGGAGGGAGGCAGGAGCCTGTCCCTGATTGGCTGGTCCCCCATCCTCAAGATGGCGGAGACTCATGGTTGTGCCTCACCTCGCCTCCCCTATCTTAGGGGTGGAGTTAGTAGAGGTGGGCACACCTTTCTTCCTCACTTGTTGTTCCCGCCGGTTCTCCCACCCAAAGTGGGTGGTAGAACCAGTGGGGACCAGTTGCTGAAAGCATCAAATGGTCTGGAGAGGCTCACAAAGGTGCACCCTTGAAGCTTCTCCTTCGTGAACACTGCCCATCCTGGGGGAGGAGGCTTGGTACCTTGTCCCAGGATGTGTATTGTTTCAGGCCCCTAAAAGCAGCAAGCTCTCAACCCAGGGGTCCAAAAACATGTCTGGTGGTGGCAGCCTATGTAGCCACTCAGTCAGGTCACTAGGAGTTGGTCGAGTTTCAGGGGGCATCTCTAAGATGCCCTCTGTTATGCATTTGACATGTAATCCCACACTGGCATCAGTGTGGGTTTAATGTGCTTAGAAGTTTAATACCAAACTTCTCAGTCTTCAGTTTAGCCATTATGGTGCTGTGGAATTCGTAATGACAAACTTCCAGCACCATATACTCTTAATGGCAGCACTGCACTTACAGTGCCCAGGAATAGACTTGGGCACTCTAGGGGTACAGGGTTCATGCACCCGTACCCTCACCACTGGCATAGGGCCCCCAGCTAGAGGGGTGACTGATGTATGCCAGGGCAGTGATTTGTGGTCACGGCACACAGGGATGTTTGCCATGTCGACTCTTGACTTTGTTATGCACCAAGACACGCAGTCTGCAAAGGCAGTGTGTGAGTGTCAGGGTACAGGGCCCTTAAGGGTGGCGCAATAAGTGCTGCAGCCCTTAGAGGCCTTCTCTGGTCACAGTGCCCTGGGTACCTGTGGTACCATTTACCAGCAGCTGACATGTGGCCAGAGATGCCAATTGGGTTAGTTTTGGGGAAAGAACACAGGCCCTGAGAACCTGATTGGCAGGGACCCAGGGCACACCAAGAAAAAGTGCATCAGTAGTCTGGCAAAAAGTGGGGGGTTACTGCAATAGAAACCCACTTTCCTAGTCTTAATTATTATGGGCAGCCGAGAAGGCCTATTTGAGCGAGGAAATTGATGTGGGATGCAGTGATAGCCAAAAACTCCTTTGACTGAAGCTGCATGGGTACGACTAGAAAAAGAGGTATCAAGACTTTTGGTGCAACACAATGCAACCAGTGGTGGACGGTGACATTTGAAAGTGGTGAGGCTTAAAATTATTGTCATATTTCACCATAGCGAGCAAGTGTAGCGAGCGAGCCCGAACTACCTAAGGGTGGTTCGGAGGGTATTCTCCCCCGAGAATTTTTTTTAAAAAGACTGGGAAAATGGTGCATTTTCCAGCAAATTTGAGAAAGCAGGAAGGTTAATAAAGCAATTGTGAAAGTGTAGTTATTACATTATTAAAGAAATATCATATAACATAGGTAGTTCTTATTCAGTATAACCACAGAGCTTCATAACAGACTTTGAGATATAATGCATTTCTGAGTACCTTACAGATGTTTTTTATTTGACAAACAACTAAACAGGTCGCAAACTAGCACCATTCAACATATGTTTACTTTTTGCATCTAAATTCAGCACGTCTGTCTTTAATAGCAGCAAATTTTTCAATTACTTGAATGTTAAAGTCAGCAATATTTTGAACTAGCTTGCTCTCTATTGAGAGCATTTCCAAAGCATTGAGTCTTTCCTCGAGAATGGTATTCCTCAGAAATGTCTTAAAACTCTTTAAGGCGCAAAAAGATTGTTCTGCCTCTGATGTTGTCATAGGAGTGGTAATGACAATTTTTAGTAAAGCCACTGTCTCTATAAATGTCTTTTCCATATTAAGTTACTGAATTAAAGCTAGCAAAGACCTGGCATCTTTGGTCTTCCGGTACACAGGCATTGAGCATAGTACAGTCAACTCAGTTTTCTGGTCCTCTTGGTTGAGCATCGGATAAGCTTCCACAGAGTCATGCAGAGCATGCTCAGAGAAGGATTCATCATATTTTGTAAAGTATTTACTTTTCATTAATGCGGCACTCTCCAAATGTTTTGTGAAAGCAAAACGTCCTTGTGCATGCTCAATTACAATGTCACATATCTCCTTTGCATTTCGGACCAGAGTGGTGATGTTTTTCAGTGGTTTTAAAAGGTTGAAGCCTCTGTCAGTTGGCTGTCTAAATTGTCAACCTCATCTCTCACTTTGCCTATGCTTTCGACAAACATAGCTGTATATCTTTTCACAGAGACAGTATATCTACGTCTTGTGCTTGTAACTGATCATATAACGACAGCTGACATTATGTTTTGAAATAAAAACAGAGAGAACTGAAACTCTCTATATTTTAGTGTTCTAGCAAAGCCACGGGCTTCACTGTCAGTTTTGAAATCAAAGGTTTCATTGGCTTCAAAACATCTCACAAGGTCCACCCTATATTGATATATTAGTTGGACTGTACGTATGTTATAGTTCCAACAAGTTGAGGCTCCCCATGGAACCCTTTTGTCCACAATCTCCTGAAGTGCTTCGGTTCTTTTTGGGGAACGTGAGAAGAATGCTGCCATGCCCCCTACATCCCGAAAGAAAATTTGTGTCTCGGAGATCTTTGATACTGCCTGTTGCATAATAAGATTAAGTTGCTGGGCGTAAGAGTGCACATAATGAGCATACAGGTACACATCTCTAATTCGTTTCTGTACTCCACCAATGCTTCCACTCACTACGGACGCACCATCATAGCTTTGTGCAATAAGTGTTTTTTTTTTATGCACCTCTGGAAAAATTCCGTTCAGTTGACGCAGTATAGCTGCAGTAATGGTTTCTTCAGTAGAGTCTCTTAAATAAGTGAAACCATAGAACCTCTCCACAACATTATAGCCATTGTCCGGGTACCAAACGACTAATACAGACTGTGTTTGTGTGGCCACATCAGTGGTGTCATCAGCCTGAATAGCCACAAAGTCTGTGTTTTGCAACTCTTGGACAATATGGCTTCTCATAATTTCTAACATGCACTCAAGGAGTTCAATTTGTATAGTTTTAGAGATGCCTTTAAAGACTGGTGCACTTGCTAAATGTGCTTCCATTTCCTTGTCTATGCTTGCTACTAAATCCACAAGCCCCAAGAATATTCCAGGATTTGTGATTCATCATGGCCTCGCAATGCCAGTTCGAAAGCACCACAGAAACGAATGCAATCAATTATTTTTGATAATATGTGCCTATTCCTATCAACTATGTCATTGTGTTTCTGTATTGTTTGGCGGTATGTATCGTTTATATGCTGCTCAATCGGTGCACCTCCCAACATTCCCAGTCTCGTCACGTTTTCCATATGCTTTCTTGTGTGTGCATGCTTCTTTATTTTTTTCACACAGATATATCAAGTCTATCACTCCTTCTCTTGTCCAAGGAAATTCACCATTTAACAGCAAGCACAGGAAGCAGAACAGTTTGTTTCTTGACGGGCACCCTGTAAGCAAATCAGCTTTTGTGTACCAGGTGTTTGAGAATGTATGTTTGTAAGTTTTTTCTCTGTCCTGGGTAACTTGTTGCAGTTGTAGGTCAGGCCGATCAGGTCATAATCTCTTTATATGTAGTTTCTCTTCTAGTGGCCATGCATGGAATGACCGCGTAATTAATTGTTCTACCTTATTCGTCATGCCGATGCTGTCCTTACCAATACGAAAGAAGCCTGTCAATAGTCAAAGTACAACGTATAAGATTTGGTGCAATTAATAATATCAAAATTCAGTACAAATACATATATCTTGTGCATTAACGCAATATATCTCCAAAAGCTCCCCTTTGGACAACAGGACTGCTAAAAATACAGCCTTACTGCCTGCTTCCTCTGTGTGCCATAGTGGTTGCTGAAGGCACTGAAACAGACACAGTTTGAGGGCCTTGAACAAGGCAAGGAATGGACAGTGCCTTTAACAACCGTTATTACCCAAAGCACAGGGCTAAGGCTCAGTATTAGTAAATTCCATCCACTGAGGGTACAATGTTCAGAATGTGCATCCACCCCAACCACCATGTAGAGTGACCACAAACATAGCCCTAACTCCAATCTAAAAAAATATCATCAGTTTCCTTACCTTTAACATGGTTGTTTGCTGGGTCGTAGCCGGGATGAAAGAGCAGAAAAGGAGGTTGGGACCTCTTGTTCTCCGTCCAAAAATTGCCCAAAAATTAGGTAATGGTTCAGGTTGTCAAGTTTACCAGGTGCTGAAAATAAAAATATAACAATTTATTTTTGAAACATTAGGGTAATCAGAGACGGGGGGAACATAACGCTACAATTTTTACCTTGCAGTTTGCATGCATGCAGCTCTTAGATGACAGTTAATAGCTCACTGTTGTATGTTAGGATTTTTACTTACAAACTGCAAGTAACAAAATGATCTCTCTGACAAATGCAGTGACTCACTGACCTATTTACATCATGTGCATTTTGTGATCTGCATCAGGTACATGTTCTTTGCAGCAGACACATTAACCTTCTGCTCTACCTTTCCATGAGTCAAAACTTCCATTAGACAAAACTCTGATCTCTCTCTAGGAAAAACATTAACAATATCCTTGGTGCAACAACATCAAGTGTTGCATGGCTAAACATTTATAAGGTCCCAAAGGCGAGACCTATTGGCTATGCCAATGCCTGTTCTGTTTACAGTGGCATCGCCGGGCAAAAGGAAGACTCACGACATTGGGACGTATTCCTATAGTAATCTGTTCTCAATCTCACAACGCCAGGATTAAGGCATTAACGCTGGATAATTTTTAATGGCGGCTCTGCTTGGAATGGTATTAAAATGCAGATTTGTATGACTTAGCGTAACCGATATAAATCAAAGTGTCTGAGTAGAGAAGAAAACAAGCAGAACATAACTGCAAAAGCACGACACCGGTAGGAAACGCAAGAGCTCTTCTTATGAATATACATGTTGTGGGGTTGGCTCTCCTCACCCGATATTTCACTAGAAGTGATAAGGCACTGCTGTATTACAAAAGAGGAAATGTATCTCTAAGAAACAGCACATTCCTGTCCTTTTCCCCTGCGCAGGTGCACAATGGGCTGCTGTGTGCCAACGCAGGCACCTTTGCACCAAGGTGTAAGGGTGCCTGCATTGCGGGGATCATTATTTTTGTGCAGGAAGGGAAACCTTCCTGCACAAAAACAAGAGGCTTTTTCCTCTTTCTACATGTGCTGCAGAATGCATTAAACATTCAAATACACAAAGAGATGCGAATAGGAGGACACTCAATCCAGTGCATTCTTCTTCTCATGATGTATTTAGCACACACCCAATTATATACGTCTCCCAACAAAGGCTTGGTTAAAAGCACTTTATATCCTCCCCTCGCCTGAAAATGTTATATGTTTTGATTAAACAGACATCAAGGAAAGAGATGTTTGACTATGAGAAGGAAAAAAATGACCGCATCGGTGCACACAATTGCTCATCTCTGATGCAATTTACGTGCCCTCGCCATTTTCAACTCCCACATTGTTAACAAGGACTCTGAAGAAGACAGTCACCACAATTGTAAATAAAATCGCACCCAAAAATATTAAGCGTGATTTACTTCACGCCAGAAATCTTGTGAGATACTTGTCCATGTTTACCAGGGCCTACTCTTGATACCCGTTTCTTGTGCTTTTGCCCTGTTCATTTTCCAGCAGTCAGATGGCCTGAAAGCTATAGTTCATATTGGTATTCGTTGGCATTTGTATTTCATAAGGTTACCTCGGTGCAATGGAGCCTTTCATGGAGAGTGTAATATAGGGAAGTGATTCGAGATGATGTGAGAAGGGAAGCTGGTGACTCTTGGGCGCTTGCCCCGGCAAGACAGTGGGAGCCCAGAGCGTCCTTAAAGTGTCTTAATTTAATTGGTGACAAGGAGGGTTCTGGCAGTTTTCTTGACACGTGTGATGCAGCATCTTCTTTCAACAGCGTTAAATCTAGGCTCACCACAATGACGTAGTGACGCAATGCAATGAGATCCTGCAAGATGCGATATCATAGCCTCCGAGACCGTCAGGTCAGAGTTTTCAACACGTCCAAAAAATGTAAATGCACCCAAAAATACAACAGGAGGTATAGTCTCGCGGGGGTCAGTCCCACAGTGAACCCAGAAGTGAAAATCAACTTGGTTTGATACAATAAAGCAAAAGAAGGTTGGAAAAACGTTTCAAAACAACTCTCGGCCTCATAATGGAATATCACAGTTTTGACTACTGTTACCAGGCCTTTGAGAGCCAGTTTAAGCATAGCTACATTGCTCATGTTAGCGTTAACATGTGCACTTAGAAACATGGATGAAATGATCTGGGGTAAGGTAGTCATGCGCAATACCTGCACCAAGGCACAAGAGAGGCTATTGTGCCACAAGAACCCAGGTCTTGAAAAATGTGTCAACACAATCAAAATTGGGGGGCATGGCCAGGCAAGATGACCAACAGGTCATGCTAGCGGCGAGCTCCTCAGCACCCTGTGCAAATCCGGCCTCATCCTCCGAATTAGACAGCTGGTGAGCCCTTTTGTACGCCCCATGGAACGCCGCTCTAGGGTCGAGCATGAAAATCCCCTTGTAGAGCCGCTGGGCCTGGGCTTGGCCGACCGAGGAGCGATGTAGCAGTAGAGGAGGGCATAGCCTGGAAGAGTGCAAGATACTGCGGTCCCGCGGCTGGGGCTGACCCTGGTGCTGATCTGCAGTGTCTGGCTGGCGAGGCATAGACAGGGAACAAGTCATAAACAAGGCATGTGGCATAGAAGGATGCTGGTAAAAACAAGCCCTCGGCATTGCGCGCTGGGGAAAATTCACGCTTGAATGCCTGAAGTCGGAAGGGTGGGAGGGAACCTTTGAAGTGTGAAGCTCTCGGCATTGCTGTAGCGGGTCTGAAGCGCGTGCACGGGCACATGAACTGCATGTAATCCGAATCCGCGCTTGGTTCAAAGAGTTTGTTTCAGCTACAATAGATCGACATCTGCAATGTGCAAGCGCATTGACAGCGGTCGACCTAAAAAAGAAGTGGGGGGACGCTGTCACCGGACGTGACGTCACGACAGGAAGTGACATCACGAAAGGTGCCGAGCTCCTCGTCCCAGAGAGGCCAAAGAGTGAAGTCCAGCTGTTTGGCAGGGGGGACGGAGTCCCCCCGGTAAAATAAGTGGGGGGACGCCATCCACCCGCGTGGTACCCGACTCGAGCCCTGGGCATAGATCTCTTGGCCGCCACGAGCAGTGCCAGATGGTCTGTGTGGTGGTGCTTTGTGACCCGCGACTGCCCAATTGGAAGCTCGTCGGAGGCCTCCGCTCTCCTCTCCAAATTGCTGAGTGAGAGGAGTGCTGTTAGACACGGTCCTGGTGAGAGAGGTCCCGTGGCTGCGGGTGCCACACTTGGGAGTCCTTGAGGCCTGTGGAGCAGTGGGGGATCCAGACGGCATCTGAAGGCATGGCCTGTGTCTAATTCTGGGCAAAGGTTTCTCCTCATTAGTACCAGTTCAACAACCAAGTATAGTAACAAGTAACTGAAAGATGACCAGTCAACCTTTGCATGGTGCCTTCCGCAGCGCAATAACACAGACCGCTGCGCTTTTAGTAACTTTTGATCCGTTTGAGCTAGAAAAAAAATGGTTGAAATTGGCATGTTACGCAGATGATGGATTATGTGGAAAATGCGGCAAATCCATAATTAAGCGGAAAACGCCACAGCCACAGACTCATATAATTCCATTGGCCAACGCTACACCTAAAGTCATGCACATCTCACATGCTCAGGAGTCACGGTGACGAGCTATTCTTCAAGTTTCACGGGTGACAGGCATGACACGCTCAGGCCCTTTACTCAAAAGTTAGCCCTAAGGTCACTAGAGGTGGCGAGCCACTAACATTTTGAGTCAGATGATTGGCTGTGGCTCAGCTCGAGGGCCTCTCTCTGTGGCTTCTGCCTGTTACCCACGCTCAAACCTCATGTGCCAAGAATTAAAGACTAAGCGGTAACAGTTGATGTAAAAAGGAAAGACAAAGAGAAACCCCTTCGCTGGGGAACTAGGATTCAATCCCGGCTTTACCAAATTGTGTGATCCTAAGCAAATATTTTATTTAACCGAGCATCTTTTTTTTCCTTCAGAGTCGCGTATGAGAGCATAATGCAAGCAATACAAAAACGTCTTGTGTTTGATTTAATAGATTGTAATGGTGTTCCATCTATTTTAAGAATCTAGGCCACATAAAGGGTGCACATAACATATAACTTGCCTCTTAGTTCTTTAATGGCATTGTGGCCAGGGCGGGGGAGTGGTGGGTGGCAGGCGGGTTTCTAATTTCATATTTAAAAACTGTCACTTTTAATAAGTAACTGTCGTTGTAGTGATACGAGGCAATGTACTACGGTTAAACGCTTTCGCGTGTCAAATAAATACACATATTTCACATTATGTTTGCTGCATGGGTTAAACTACAAACATTTTCAGGGCTCGGCCCGTGCAGGACTCTTGGAGCCAAGTCGGACTCTTGGCTCGGCTCGGCGTGATCAAATCGATCTGTTAGGTAGCCAGGCCCAAAATATTATTAACCCTATTTCAACCACTAGGCAGATGTCACAGGCTGTCGGGCGCAAGAGCTCTGCCTATGTTTACGCAGATCCCAGACAGCAGGGCTATCTCTCAACTTGCACAGAAGTTTTAGACTCAGGACAGCAGAGCTGTCTCACGGGTCACACGGGTCTCGGCCTCCGCCTTTGATTTCGGCCCAGCACCGTTCAGCGAGGGTGATTCTGTGACCTGGGGTCCCCGGGGCTCCGTGATTAGAGGGGGGATGAAAGGCGGAAGCCACGGACCTCTCTGAGCCCCCTTTGTCCCTCCTTCGGAGCCCTGCGCAGAGACAGGCCCCGATTGTTTGACGAGCAGGGGTTCTACCCAGCATGCAATGGGAGCGCTGACTGCAGGGATGCACCTGTCGCTCGGTTACCTGCACAGTCCACGGTTTCTGACCTGCACACGCCTGTCAACGTGTGCACATAATCGCTGACAGCTCAGTGGGGATAACATTGCGTTAATTTACAGAATTCTCATAGCAACATTCACACATAATAATAATACATCGACCTACGATACGTAAATAAGAGTAACTATCTACCACCCATCTCACTAGCCCTCATTTTATCGGCCCAGAAAAGATGAAAGGCTGAGCTCATTTTGCTGGGACGAGCCTCTATGGCGATCCGTGCCGTAGGCGCGTTCACCCACTGAGGTACGACAATCACTACGGTACTTGGTTCGGAGCCTGCGGCCTGCGTGAACCCGGCCCCGCATCGCCCGCTCCCATACAGGGGTCGTGTGTATGAGGGAGGGCGGGGGCGCAGTGGGATACAGATGAACAAAGTGAGCGAGGGGTTAAAGGTCAAAGAGGGCCTTGTACGCCAGGGGTGAAGGCATGAACAAAGACATCGAGCTCATTAAATGATTAGTTCCAGCAAAAAAGCTGAAAGGAATTCAAGGGCGGCCTTCAGCAATGGCTGTCATCAGAGCATCCTGGGAGCAGAGGGTCTCTCCACAGCCCAAGCCTCTCCCTCCCTCATCATCTCTCCACAGTCCCAGCCTCTCCCTCCCTGATCATCTCTCCACAGCCCCAGCCTCTCCCTCTCTGATCATCTCTCCACAGCCCCAGCCCCTCCCTCCTCTTCTCTCCACAGCCCAGCCTCTCCCTCCCTGATCATCTCTCCACAGCCCCACGTCTCCCTCCCTGATCATCTCTCCACAGCCCCAGCCTCTCCCTCATCTTCTCTCCACAGCCCCAGCCTCTCCCTCTCTGGTCTCTCCACAGCCCCAGCCTCTCCCTCCCTGATCATCTCTCCAAAGCCCCAGCCCCTCCCTCATCTTCTCTCCCTAGCCCCAGCCTCTCGCTCCCTGATCATCTCTCCTCAGCCGCAGCCTCTCCCTCCCATATCTTCTCTCCACAGCCGCAGCCTCTCCCTCCTTAACCATCTCTCCACAGCCTCTGCGTTTTCCTCCCTCGACGTCTCCCCGTAACCCCAGCCTATCTATTTGACATATCTGCACAGCCCCAGCCTCTCCCTCATCTTCCCACAGCCTCTCCCTCCCTGATCATCTCTTCACAGCCCCAGCCTCTCCCGTCCTGGTCTCTCCACAGCCCCAACCTCTCCCTCATCTTCTCTCCACAGCCCCAGCCTCTCCCTCCCTCCTCATCTCTCCACAGCCCCAGCCCCTCCCTGATCATCTCTCCACAGCCCCAGCCTCTCCCTCCCTGACCATCTCTCCACAGCCCCAGCCTCTCCCTCCCTCCTCATCTCTCCACAGTCCCAACCTCTCCCTCCCTGATCATCTCTCCACAGCCCCAGCCTCTCCCTCCCTGCTCATCTCTCCACAGTCCCAGCCTCTCCCTCCCTGATCATCTCTCCACAGCCCCAGCCTCTCCCTCCCTGATCATCCCTCCACAGCCCCAGCCCCTCCCTCATCTTCTCTCCACAGCCCAGCCTCTCCCTCCCTGATCATCTCTCCACAGCCCCACGTCTCCCTCCCTGATCATCTCTCCACAGCCCCAGCCTCTCCCTCATCTTCTCTCCACAGCCCCAGCCTCTCCCTCTCTGGTCTCTCCACAGCCCCAGCCTCTCCCTCCCTGATCATCTCTCCAAAGCCCCAGCCCCTCCCTCATCTTCTCTCCACAGCCCCAGCCTCTCCCGTCCTGGTCTCTCCACAGCCCCAACCTCTCCCTCATCTTCTCTCCACAGCCCCAGCCTCTCCCTCCCTGATCATCACCCCACAGCCCCAGCCTCTCCCTCCCTCCTCATCTCTCCACAGCCCCAGCCTCTCCGGTCTCTCCACAGCCCCAGCCTCTCCGGTCTCTCCACAGCCCCAGCCTCTCCACCATCTTCTCTCCACAGCCCCAGCCTCTCCCTCCCTAACCATCTCTCCACTGCCCCAGCCTCTCCGGTCTCTCCACAGCCCCAGCCTCTCCCTCATCTTCTCTCCACAGCCCCAGCCTCTCCCTCCCTGTACATCTCTCCACAGCCCCAGCCTCTCCCTCCCTAACAATCTCTCCACAGCCCCAGCCTCTCCCTCATCTTCTCTCCACAGCCTCAGCCTCTCCCTCCCTGATCATCTCTCCACAGCCCCAGCCTCTCCCTCATCTTCTCTCCACAGCCCCAGCCTCTCCCTCCCTAACCATCTCTCCACAGCCCCAGCCTCTCCCTCATCTTCTCTCCACAGCCTCAGCCTCTCCCTCCCTGATCATCTCTCCACAGCCCCAGCCTCTCACTCATCTTCTCTCCACAGCCCCAGCCTCTTCCTCCCTAACCATCTCTCCACAGCCCCAGCCTCTCCCTCATCTTCTCTCCACAGCCCCAGCCTCTCCCTCCCTAACCATCTCTCCACAGCCTCTGCCTTTTCCTCCCTCGACGTCTCCCCGTAACCTCAGCCTGTCTCTTTGACATCTCTGCACAGCCCCAGCCTCTAAACTATAGTGAAGCAGGCGCAGTGGCACCGGCGCCCACAGCTTTAAGGGCCCACTGCACCCACATTATGGATGGATTTTACTACCCAGATGGGGCATGGATGGCATTTCCTTAACTGCGTTAGGGCCCATAGAGTCTTTTCTATGCCACTGACACTATGCCTCCCTATACACCTCTTCACAACCGGAGTTCTTCCTCCTCTGACCATCCCTCCACATCCTCAGTCTGTCCCTCTCTTCGCAACCCTAGCCTCTCCCACATATCATCTGTACACTGCCTGGGCCTCGACAGCTGGAGCCTGGTCCTTCCACAATCCCAGCCTGCCCTTCCCTGAACCTCTCCCCGTAATCCCAGCCGGCCCCTCCCCGATTCTCTCTCCACAATCCCAGCCTGCCCCTCCCTGAACCTCTCCACAATCCCAGCCTGCCCTTCCATGAACCTCTCCCCGTAATCCCAGCCGGCCCCTCCCCGATTCTCTCTCCACAATCCCAGCCTGCCCCTCCCTGAACCTCTCCACAATCCCCGCTTGCCCTTCTCTGAACCTCTCCCCGTAATCGCAGCCGGCCCCTCCCTGAACTTCTCTCCGCAATCCCAACCTTACCCTCCCTGAAACTCTCCACAATGTCAGCCGGCCCCTCCCTGATTCTCTCTCCACAATCCCAGCCTGCCCCTCCCTGAACCTCTCCACAATCCCAGCCTGCCCTTCCCTGATCCTCTCCCCGTAATCCCAGCCGGCCCCTCCCTAATTCTCTCTCCACAATCCCAGCCTGCCCCTCCCATAACCTCTCCACAATCCCAGCCTGCCCTTCCCTGAATCTCTCCCCGTAATCCCAGCCGATCCCTCCCTGATTCTCTCTCCACAATCCCAGCCTGCCCCTTCTTGAACCTCCCCACAATCCCCGCCTGCCCTTCCTTGAACCTCTCCCCATAATCGCAGCCTTCCCCTCCCTGAACCTCTCTCCGCAATCCCAACCTTACCCTCCCTGAACCTCTCCACAATCCCAGCCTGCCCTTCCCTGAACCTCTCCACAATCCCAGCCTGCCCTTCCCTGAACCTCTCCCCGTAATCCCAGCCGGCCCCTCCCTGATTCTCTCTCCACATCCCAGCCTTCCCCTCCCTGAACCTCTCCGCAATCCCAGCCTGCCCTTCCCTGAACCTCTCCCCGTAATCTCAGCCGGCCTCTCCCGGATTCTCTCTCCACAATCCCAGCCTTCCCCTCCCTGAACCTCTCCACAATCCCCGGCTGCCCTTCCCTGAACCTCTCCCCGTAATCCCAGCCGGCCCCTCCCTGATTCTCTCTCCACAATCCCAGCCCGCCCCTCCCTGAACCTCTCCACATTCCCAGCCTGCCCTTCCCTGAACCTCTCCCCGTAATCTCAGCCGGCCCCTCCCGGATTCTCTCTCCACAATCCCAGCCTTCCCCTCCCTGAACCTCTCCACAATCCTCGCCTGCCCTTCCCTGAACCTCTCACCGTAATCCCAGCCTGCCCCTCCCTGAACCTCTCTCCGCAATCCCAACCTTACCCTCCCTGAACCTCTCCACAATCCCAGCCTGCCCTTCCCTGAACCTCTCCCCGTAATCCCAGCCGACCCCTCCCTGATTCTCTGTCCACAATCCCAGCCTGCCCCTTCCTGAAACTCCCCACAATCCCCGCCTGCCCTTCCCTGAACCTCTCCCCATAATCGCAGCCTGCCCCTCCCTGAACCTCTCTCAGCAATCCCAACCTTACCCTTCCTGAACCTCTCCACAATCCCAGCCTGCCCTTCCCTGAACCTCTCCACAATCCCAGCCTGCCCTTCCCTGAACTTCTCCCCGTAATCCCAGCCGGCCCCTCCTGATTCTCTCTCCACAATCCCAGCCTGCCCCTCCCTGAACCTCTCCACAATCCCAGCCTGCCCTTCCCTGAACCTCTCTCCGCAATCCCAACCTTACCCTCCCTGAACCTCTGCACAATCCCAGCCGGCCACTCCCTGAACGTCTCCACAATCCCAGCCTGCCCTTCCCTGAACCTCTCCCCGTAATCCCAGCCGGCCCCTCCCTGATTCTCTCTCGACAATCCCAGCGTGCCCCTCCCTGAACCTCTCCACAATCCCAGCCTGCCCTTCCCTGAACCTCTCCCCGTAATCTCAGCCGGCCCCTCCCGGATTCTCTCTCCACAATCCCAGCCTTCTCCTCCCTGAACCTCTCCACAATCCTCGCCTGCCCTTCCCTGAACCTCTCCCCGTAATCCCAGCCTGCCCCTCCCTGAACCTCTCTCCGCAATCCCAACCTTACCCTCCCTGAACCTCTCCACAATCCCAGCCTGCCCCTCCCTGAACGTCTCCACAATCCCAGCCTGCCCCTCCCTGAACGTCTCCACAATCCCAGCCTGCCCTTCCCTGAACCTCTCCCCGTAATTCCAGCCGGCCCCTCCCTGATTCTCTCTCCACAATCCCAGCCTGCCCCTCCCTGAACCTCTCCACAATCCCAGCCTGCTCCTCCCTGAACCTCTCTCCGCAATCCCAACCTTACCCTCCCTGAACCTCTCCACAAGCCCAGCCTGCCCTTCCCTGAACCTCTCCTCGTAATCCCAGCCTGCCCTTCCCTGAACCTCTCCCCGTAATTCCAGCCGGCCCCTCCCTGATTCTCGCTCCACAATCCCAGCCGGCCCCTCCCTGAACCTCTCCACAATACCAGCCTGTCCTTCCCTGAACCTCTCCCCGTAATCCCAGCCGGCGCCTCCCTGATTCTCTCTCCACAATCCCAGCCTGCCCCTCCCTGAACCTCTCCAAAATCCCAGCCTGCCCATCCCTGAACCTCTCCCAGTAATCCCAGCCGGCCCCTCCCTGATTCTCTCTCCACAATCCCAGCCTGCCCTTCCCTGAACCTCTCCCCGTAATCCCAGCCTGCCCCTCCCTTCATCTCTCTCAACAATCCCAGTCGGCCCCTCCCTTCACCTCTCTCAACAATCCCAGTCGGCCCCTCCCTTCACCTCTCTCAACAATCCCAGCCTACCCCTCCCTTCAGATCTCTCAACAATCCGAGCCTGTCCCTCTCTAAACCTCTCTCCACAATCCCAGCCTGCATCTCCCTTCACCTCTCTCAACAATCCGAGCCTGTCCCTCCTCCATGCTTTTAACATGTCCGCTCCTAGAAATTAATTCCTAGTTTCTTTGGATTTAACTCGAATTACACCTGTGTTTTGATGACTTTTGGTACACCATACACACCCTGAGCATGTCCCCCACTAAATAGCTCTCGACAAACCCAGCCTAACTGAACATTTCTCCACAGCCCAGTCTGCCCCTCACTGAATATCTCTCCACAGCCCCAGGGTTTCTCTTACCATAAGCGCATCCCTCCACAGTCCTTGCTGGCCAATCGCAGTGGAGACCTCACTGATCTCCCAAAAGTGCCTTTACACCTTCAACACAGTCCTCCGATCGCTGCCTGTCCCTTGGCTTCACTCAGCTGCATCAGTGCCACAACACCAAGGAAGCAGGCTTTACTGCCAGGCTCAAACTCCGAAGTGTGTTTGGAAACTGCTCTGTCTACAGTTCGGGCTCTTCCCTTTCGTCGTCTGGGTCTGGGTTCTGTCATAGACTGGGTTTAAGCTCTGCCATGGGCTGAGTTTAGGTCCTGCCCGGGTTTGAATCTGGATTCTGCCCTGGGTTGAGTTTGGGTTGTAACTTTGGTTGTGGTTGGGTTCTGCCCTGGCCTGAGTTTAGGTCCTGTCCGGGGTTGAGTCTGGATTCTGCCCTGAGTTGAGTTTAGGTCCTGTCTGGGGTTGAGTCTGGATTCTGCCCTGGGTTGAGTTTGGGTTGTAACTTTGGTTGAGGTTGGGTTCTGCCCTGGGCTGAGTTTAGGTCCTGTACGGGGTTGAGTCTGGATTCTGCCCAGGGTTGAGTTTGGGTTGTAACTTTGGTTGAGGTTGGGTTCTGCCCTAGGCTGAGTTTAGGTCCTGTCCGAGGTTGAGTCTGGATTCTGCTCTGGGATAAGTTTGGGCTGTGACTTAGGTGGAGGTTGGGTTCTACCCTGGGATGAGTTTAGGTCCTGTCCGAGGTTGAGTCTGGTTTCTGCCCTGGGATAAGTTTGGGCTGTGACTTTGGTGGAGGTTGGGTTCTGCCCTGGGATGAGTTTAGGTCCTGTCCGGGTTTGAGTCTGGATGTTGCCCTGGGTTGAGTTTAGGTCCTGTCCGGTGTTGAGTCTGGATTCTGCCCAGGGTTGAGTTTGGGTTGTAACTTTGGTTGAGGTTGCGTTCTGCCCTGGGCTGAGTTTAGGTCCTGTCCGAGGTTGAGTCTGGATTCTGCCCTGGGATAAGTTTGGGCTTTGACTTTGGTGAAGGTTGGTTTCTGCCCTGGGATGAGTTTAGGTCCTGTACTGGGTTGAGTCTGGATTCTGCCCTGGGTTGAGTATAGGCCCTGTCCTGGGTTGAGCATGGATCTGCCCTGGGTTGAGTTTCTGTCCTGTCCGGGGTTGAGTCTGGATTCTGCCCTGGGTTGAGTTTGGGTTGTAACTTTGATTGAGGTTGGGTTCTGCCCTAGGCTGAGTTTAGGTCTAGTTCGAGGTTGAGTCTGGATTCTGCCCTGGGTTGAGTATAGGCCCTGTCCTGGGTTGAGCATGGATCTGCCCTGGGTTGAGTTTCTGTCCTGTCCGGGGTTGAGTCTGGATTCTGCCCTGGGTTGAGTTTGGGTTGTAACTTTGATTGAGGTTGGGTTCTGCCCTAGGCTGAGTTTAGGTCTAGTTCGAGGTTGAGTCTGGATTCTGCCCTGGGTTGAGATTGGGTTGTGACTATGGTTGAGGTTGATTTCTGCTGTGGGCTGGGTTTGAGTTCAATCGTTAATAAGTTTCTGGGCTCTGCTCGGAGTTGAGCTTGAGTTGAGTCTGTGCTCTGTCATGGTTTTTTGCTCGATTAAAGAAGGTTCGACCGCAGGTGTTAGCCCTAGGCTGAGTTTAGGTTCTACAGCGGTTGAACCTGAGTTCAGCTCTAGGTTTAGTCTGGGTTTTGAACTGGGCTGAGTTCGGGGTTTGTCACGGGCTGTGTAAGATTCTATTGTGATTTGAGCTTTAGGTCTGTTATGCGGTTGGGCTCTGCCCTGTGTTAAGTTTAGCTTCTGCCCAGGTCTGAGTTTGGTGGCGAAACATAAGCCCTCATCCTCCTGGACCTGTCGCCGCCTTCGACACGGTCGGCCATCGCACCCTAAAGACACACCTCCTAGAAGCCAGAATCCAAGAGAAGGCCCTTAACTGGACCACGTCCTTCCTCTCCGGCAGAACCCAGAGCGTCCGCCTCCCACCCTTCCAATCAGAAGCCACCGACATCATCTGCGGCGTCCCCCAGGGCTCATCCCTCAGCCTGACACTGTTCAACGTCTACATGGCCCTCCTCGCACAAGTGGCCCGCCATCACGACCTCAGCATCATCTCCTACGCCGACGACACCCAGCTCATCCTCTCCCTCAACAAGGACCCACACACTGCTAAAACCAACCTCCACAAGGGAATGAAGGCTGTCACAGACTGGATGAAGAGCAGCCGGTTGAAGCTGAACTCGGACAAAACGGAGGTCCTCATCCTTGGACCCACCCCCTCAGCCTGGGACAACTCCTGGTGGCCGGCCACACTGGGAGCAGCACCAACACCCACCGACCATGCACGCAACCTAGGATTTATCCTTGACTCCTCCCTCTCCATGTCTAAACAGGTCAACACCGTCTCCTCCTTCTGCTACAACACCATCGGCATGCTCCGCAGGATATACAAATGGATCCAGCCCGAAACAAGAAGAACAGTGACACAGGCCCTCGTCAGCAGCAGACTAGAGTATGGCAACGCACTCTACACAGGAATCCCAGCCAAACACCTACAACGACTACAATGCATCCAAAACGCCTCCGCCCGACTGATCGTCAACGTCCCGCGCCGCAGTCACATCACTCCCGACCTGAGAGACCTACACTGGCTCCCCGTCGACAAGAGGATCACCTTCAAGCTCCTCACCCATGCACACAAAGCACTCCACAACGCCAGACCAGCCTACCTTCACAGCAGACTCAGCTTCTACACCCTCACCCGCCAGCTCCGCTCCACCAGCCTCGCACTCGCTGCTGTCCCCCGCATCCAACGAACGACCTCCGGCGGCAGATCCTTCTCCTACCTCGCCGCCAAGACCTGGAACACCCTCCCTACCCACCCACGGCAGACCCAAGACCTACTCGCCTTCAGAAGAGTCCTCAAGACCTGGCTCTTCGAGCAGTAGCGACACCCCCCCCTCCCCTCAGCGCCTTGAGACCCTCACGCGTGAGTAGTGCGATTTACAAGTACTTTGATTGATTGATTGATTGGTTTCTGCCTAGGGTCGAGTCTCGGTTCTGACTTTGTTTGAGGTAGCGTTCTGCTCTGGGCTGGGTCGAGGGATACATTTCTGGGCTCTGCCCTGAGATGAGTTTGATTTCTGCCTTGGATTGAGTCTGGGCTCTGACATGGTTTTTTACTGGATTAATGAGGGTTCTAATGCAGGTTGAATATGTGTTTGCCCTAGGAGTTGTTTAGGTTCTGTAACGGTTGATCTGTGTTCTGCCTTAAGTCGAGTCTTGGTTTTGCCTTGTGATGAGTCTGGGTCCTGAACTGACTGACTTTGGGGTCTGTCATGAACTGAGTTAAGATTCTATTCTGGAAGATTCTATTCTGATTTGAGTTTAAGTTCTGTTATGAGCTTGCATTCTGCCCTTGATTTGAGATCAGTTGTATTTTGAGTCTAAGGTCTCTTGTCACTTGTGCTTGGCTTCTGTCATGGGTTGAGTTTACGAGTTTAAGATCCCTCAAGAGCAGAGTTTCGGTTTTGTTGTGAGGGGGTTGGGGCTCTGGAAGTTATTTAAATAATGCCTCTCTCATGGATTTGTTTGGCTTCTTTCATGGTTGAGTTTCCATTATGTGATGGGTTTTGGGGGTTCTGTCAAGGGCAGGGTCGTAAGGCTTATCAGCCAATCTGGCAGTGCCTGAAGGGCTGGTCTCACAGCCCGAATATGAGTTTTTTGTTTTTTTTTTACTGTTTGTGGGCCTGTTTTATGGCCTGTTGGGCGAGCTTGTATTGTTGATTCTCAGTTCCCACGATATTAGCACAAGCATTGATTAAGCAAGTAGAAATGCACGCAGTCTCCCAAACCTTGCAAAACACTTATAGAACTTGTCTTTTAAAAACTGCCCAGATTTGCAAATGTGGATACGTTTTTAGATAGTTGATTCGCTAATGTGACTTTTTAATTTGGTGGTCGGGCCCATTTTCTGTTCCAGTCCGACCATGGTCAAGGAGTCACTGTCAGTACTAAAACACCGTCAAAGATCAGAGCAGTTAACCATACCACCAAAGATCTCACATCCAAAGAAGGCGCATGGACCAATGAATCACAATCTGTGACACAACACATTCCAACATGGCCGCCGGCTACATTGGCGGTCTAGCGCTCTAGGCCTGCGCAGGACAGTAGCATTTGGAGTGTGGGTCACTGGGAGATGGTGAGTTGGCGATCACAGGGTGGGATGAAGTCAGCCCTGTCGGTGGTGCGGTGATGGATGGCATGTGGGGGGCATGGATGAATTATGACTTGGACCCGCGCCTCCCTGCTCTCCCGAAGCGCCGTTGGCCGGAGTCAGTCAAACATCATGAGACCTGCCTCGCTGCCAGCCCCCCGCCTTGGAGGAGCGTGAAGAAACGGCCCCCGGGGCGGCGGGGGCTCTGGCTGCCATGAAAGAAGACTCTGTTGTCCAAGAGGAGCTGATAAACATCAGTCCAGGCCCATGTGATCCGCCCGAGTTGTATTTAGCCCTCCAAGAGCTGCTTCCAGCCCCCCTCCCCCACACATGCCTTCCCTTGGCTCCTCGTGAGGTGGAGTCATGCAGTGGTTGTCCACGGGGGTATGTCGTGGAGCAGGAGTAAAGCAGCTGTTCCCCGTGCAGAAGTATGGCCTGCTCAGGTGTGGCTCGCATCCTGGATTGGAACCAGCAGTCCTGCCACGCGCGAGCCATACCGCAGCACGGCTCTTGGTGCCACCGGTGACGTCACTGCCGTGCCACCACACAAGTCCTAAGACACCAGGCCTGCCCCTCCGAGTGCTTCAGCCGAGCATGTATCCTGCCGCCGAGCGAGTCCTGGCAAGGCACCGCTCTCGGGGGCCTCCTACCTTGGCAAAGCACTTCCAGATTTCTAGGCTTCAGGTCAACAAAAAATACAGATGTTGAAAACACTGCAGTGCGAGTGGGAGTTTTCAAGACAGATGGGTGTCTTGTGAAGGCCAAATAGGCCGCGCAGATTCATTCATGTCCTGGAAAGAGCAAACATTTGGGGGTTGGTGGTATAAAGATGTCGGGCTCCACGCGGACCTGAATCTTGACCATGTCACTGATTGAGCCAGGCTTCTGTCTAGACATAAGTCTGGGTCACATCTCTGGTTGAATTTTCCCTCTACCATTGGCTGAATATGGATTTTGTCATTCGGTGAGCATGGGTTCTACTGTTTGTTTGTTTGTTTGGTGTTTTCATGAGTTGGTTTGAGTTCTTTGGTAGGTTGTGTTGTGCATCTGTAGTAGTCTGAGTCTGGCTGAAAGAATGGTGTCAGTTTGGGTCATGTCATAAATTGAGATGAATTTACACTGTTGATTGGTTTGGTTTTGTCATAACCTGGGTTGAGTTTTATGGTGGGTTGTTACTTTTTTTAGTGGGTTGAGTCTGAATTGTGCCATGTTTAGAGGAGGTGTGCTTTCATGTTTTGACTTGACTTTTATCATGGGCAGGGCGTCGTGACACCCCCCTGCCCATGCCCCCCCCCCCACTGCCTTTGGCATCCGGTGGGGCGTGGCTGAGTACCCCAGGACACTTCTATGTAGCATATCAATTTACATTTACACTTTGGCTGTGCTCAACTAAACTGCTTTCTGAGGAAAAACTCATCAAAGTCACTGAAAGAAAATAGTATAATGGAGCTTGGGTGGTGGAACAAATGGAGCAAGAGACCACATAATTGTTATTTTATTTTTTCGCAGTTTTATATAGTGCGAACTCGACCGGAAGGTATCGGAGCGCTTTACATAAGTACCAGTTGCATTACACAAGGAAATTTTGGGTAGGCACAAGGAGATTAAGTGATTTACCCAGAATCACAGGAAGTTGAGACGACAGAGAGACTCGAACCTGGTTCTCCAGCTCCAAAGTCGGCAGCTCTGGCAGTGGAGGGCGAGGGGGTGGAGAGGCGAGGGGGTGGAGAGATGAATGGATGGAGAGATGAATGGATGGAGAGATGTATGGATGGAGAGATGGATGGGAGGAAAGCATGGATGGATTAAAGAATGGCTCATGGGTGGACGTATGCATGAAAGGGTAAATAGATGGAGAGTGGGGTAGATAGGTTGCTAAATGGAAAAAAGATGGCGAGAATGATGCAAGGATGATTAATAGAAGGATGGTCATGGTGATGGGTGGCTGGTTGGAAAGAAGGCAGGAATGATTATAGCTGGAGGGAAAGAAAAAAGTTGTAAAAAGACAGCCTAAAAGGAATGGCTTTGGTCAAGGATGGATGGAGAAGAAAAGAAAGGATGGATGGGTGAAAAAGTTATAAAGAAGAAGTGAGAGAGAAAAAACTAAGAAAAGAATAATAGCAAACACCTTTGCTGGGCTTGCTTGCCCCACTCACTCAGTAGACTTTTGGATATTGTTCAAAAGTGGGGGTATTTTATTTTTATGGCTACTCTTTTGTTCAATTTGGGTTCTACTGTGGATTTTTTTGTTCTTATGAAATACTTTGGATTCTGTGTTGGATTGTTTCTGGCGCCTGAAGTCTGTTGTGTTTGGGTTATGAGCGGGGGTGAGTACAGGTCTTCTCATGAACAGAGTCTGGATTCAGAAATTAGATGGTTTGAGGGTTATGACATGGATTGTCGGCCCCTGGGGTAAGTGAAGGTCACAGAGCGGTCTTCCCCCGGGGTGCTTGGTGATGGCTATCAGGACAGGGCGGGGATAGGTTAAGCTAGGAGGAAGGGCAGGTTTATACAGGGCTATAAAGGTATCAGGAGAGGAGTATCCCGTGTCTTCCTGACACCAAGCACCACCACAGAGGAGCTCCCATGATGGCGCCGGTCAGTGAGGCGGTCCGGGTGGCCCTTATCACGTTGGGTGAGGCAGGTAGGGCTGACCTTCTCAGGCCTGGCTTGCTCAACCAGGCCTGGGTCTGGATGTGGCAACCAACGCGTTCCGGGTGGGGTAGCTGCTGCAGTAGAAGCTTGCCTTTCTGAGCTATTACATGCCAATAAAGCTTCAGTGGGCCGTGGCAGGTGCGCAAAGCGAGCTGTGTGAGGGTGTACGTTCAGGGGCAGGAGGAAGACCCTCGCGGCGTGTCTCCTGTCTGTTGAGCAGAACGGAATTTTGCCCGAGGGTGGAGAGGGGGCGGCGCCTGCGGACGCAGGGGTCGCGCGGTCGAGGGCCCCGTGCGATGCCCAGAAGGCGGCCCTGGAACTCCCAGGGGGAGAGGGGCCAGTAGACCTCTCGGTAAGGCCTCCCCCTGGGAAGCATGTAGGCCAGATAGCTGGGCCTTAGGGCCCTGTGGTAAAGAGAAGCAAGTGGGCCACACCTCGGCCCTGGGAGGGGGGGGCCTGAGGCGGAGGGGGCACCCATTCAAGATAATGGGCAAAGGACAGCTGACCCAGTGGGGCGTGGGGGACGCGCGGCCCCCAAGGACCCCCAGGCAAACAAGTGGAAGGGAGTTGAGTTAGAGGCACATATTCAGGAGCAGTGCCTACTCATTCAAGAGATGGAGGAACGCTGGGCCCAAATGTGCGAGGACAGGGAGAGGGCGGCAGCTGTTGCTCCTGGGCATTCTCAGACTGTTGACATGCAGGTGGGGGGATAAAGGACAGGAGGCCACAGCACAAGGGGACAGTGGGTATGGGTTTCCAAGGACCAGGAAGTTAGTTAGGGCATGAGCCAGTACAGCTCAGTGGCCTGGTGGTGTGAGTGACCCCCCCGCCCCCGAGGTTAGAGTGGTCTGATGGGGGATGGAAGTACGAGACCAGCGGCGGAGGCAGGGAGAAAGGTGGTAATGCCAACAGGGCTCAAGACGTCCCTAGGATGTTGCCCCGAAGCAGCAGGAGGTTCCGGGGCAGCCTGCCCTCTGTCCAGGGCTTGCACACAAGGAGTTGCGTCGGATGAGCGTTCCTTACAGCATGGTGTGTCTGGGCAATGGCAGAAGCGAGTGGTGCAGGAGTCTGTGTGTGAAGAGCCTGTGGGCGATGCAGAGCTGATTCTTGACTATGGGGATGACCGTGATGAATGAGAGGAAGGTGAGTTGCAAGATGATGAAGATGAGTCAGTGGGGAGGCCCAGGAAGACGGTGAGGGCAACTAGTGAAATCGGTGTTTTGCAGGTGTCAAGAGCAGACAAGGGGATGCAAAGCCTACCGGGCACCGGGGCAGCAGAGGACTGTGCAAAGAAAAGGCCCTGTGCAGTGAAGTGTTGCCAGGTAAAGGTGATTGGTGGGCAGCATGGGATGTTGGGGATGCTGGAGCAAAAGGTAAGCATTGCAGGTCAGTGGGAGTGGGGGATGGTGTGCTGGGTGACTCACAGAGTGAGCTGACGGACGCAGTGTCGCATTGGGGGGTGTAGATAAAGGTGGAGAGTAGTAAACAGGCGGTGGGTACCGGGGTCCAAACGGACAGTACCATGGTGACAGAAGAGAAGGAGGAGACTGATGAGGATAAACATAAGAAGAGGCTGCCGTATATGTGATTGGCGATGCCCTTGGGGTCCCTTTTGTCAGAAAAAAACAAGAATGAGGTTTGGAAGCACAAATACGTTGATGTTTTTTCAAACTCCTACATAGGGAGATTCAGGCTAAGGAGGGATACAAAGAGGAAGAGTGGAAATTGACCAGGATACAGAGGGTGCCATAAACATGGAAAATTGGAACTCAGCCTTCTTGATTTATGCTAGCATATATTGTGAGTGTCATTTGGGTAGGGTGATGCGTTGCTGAAGTACATGGACATCATTCGCAAGGCACAGATGCATTTTGGGGGTTATGCCTGGCTGAGCTAGGATGAGGAGTCTAGGGCTAGGGTCAGTCTTAATGCAAATAAGCCAAGGGAGGAGGTGGATTTGGAGCTTTGGATCCAGTGGATGACGTCCACACAATCCTTGGCTTTAGCGCATACAGTCATTTGCCTACCTGTGACATACCAGCTCTTTCAGGCCCGTCCTGCTCCACAGGGAGCGGGATATGTGCAGAAGGCAACTGGACCCACCACTGGGGGGTGTTGGAACTTTAACAAGAGGTTGTGCTCAATGCACCCCTGTGAGTTTAAACAGGAATATTTCCAGTGTGGATGACTCCATCCCATCACACAATGTTTTATTCTGGCCAGCCCTCCGGAGTAGTGGGAGGCCTCTAGAGGCCGGGGCAGTCTGGAGCTAAGGGCCCCTACCTCAGTTAAAGTGGAGGCCTTGATACTTTGGCTCTCTGATTATCCTGACAGAGAGTCGGCTTTGTGTTTGAAGTGGGGGGCTTCACTGAAGGTTTTCGGGTGGGGTACAAGAGTCCGAGGGGGTGTAGGTGGGCAGACAATTTGAAGTCAGCAAGGGAACTTCCTCAAGTGGGCACAGCAAAGCTGGACAAGGAGGTGGCGATGGGTCGGATTGCGGGCCCATTTTTTGAGTGATCCTTGGAGGAGGAGGAGCTGATTATTTCTCCAGTGGGAGTGGTGCCCAAGAAAGAGCCGGGGAAGTTCAGAATGTTTCAACACCTATCTTGGCTGGAGGGTGGGTCTGTCAACGATTTAATTGCTGAGGAGGATACCAGGGTGTTGTACGCCTCTGTAGATGATGCCATCTGTCTTGTACAGAAGTGTGGATGGGGGGGCCAAAATGGCGAAGTGTGATTTAAGTACGCTTTTCGTTTGCTGCCCATTCATCCTGCAGATTTCCCTTTACGTGGAAGGTGATTTGGGGGTCCCATATATATGGATAAAGTGCTGCCATTGGATTGTGCCATTTCTTGTGCCTTGTTTGAGCTAATCAGTACCTTTTTGAAGTGGGTTTTCAGCAGAAGCAGTGGACATTGTGAGGTGTCTCACTACCTTGACTATTTCTGGGCATTCAGCTGGACTCAGTGCGATGGGTGGCTTGTCTGCCAAAGGGGAAGTAGACGAGATCCAGGTTTTTCTGTTGCATGTGATTGGAGAACAGAAGATTGAGTTGAGGGCAGTGCAGAAATTGTTCGGCTTTCTGAACTTTGCGTGCAGGGTGGTGAGAGCAGGGAGGACTTTTTGCATGCGTCTCGGCATGGCCATGTCAGGGGTGGTGCTGCCGCACCAAAGGGTGAAAATCTCCTTGGGTGTACGAGCAGACCTGTGTGCTTGGCAGACTTTCCTGGAGGAATTCAATGGGGTGTCCTTGGACCTTTTGGAGGAGAATATGGTGGGGCAGGTGAGGTTATTTTCAGATGCAGCCGGGGCTTAGGGTTTTGGTCTGTTCTGGGATGGGAGATGGAATGTGGAGAAGTGATCACCACATTGGTTAAGTCAAGGACGAAGCATTGCGTTTTTGGAGTTTTTCCCACTGTTGGTGGCACTCGCAGTTTGGGGAAATGAGTTGGGGAACAGGACAGTTCTTTTCCATGTGGACAATACAGCTGTGGTGGACCTGGACAACAGACGAGTGAGAGCCATGAGGGTGTTACTTATGTTGAGTAAGTTCATGCTGGTGTGCTTGCAGCTTAATGTGGTGTTCAGGACGAAACATGTGCCGGGGTAAACAATGATATAGCTGATTCCTCGTCTCATCCTCTCTCCTAACTAGCAGGTGGGAATACAAATGTTGATTCCAAACTTCCTTTTAAGTCAGTGGCCATAAGTCGCCACTATATGATGAAATTGTAAAATGTACTCAAACTCCCATTTTGTGCAATACCTATGTCCCATTCCTCTCTAGTGGCTTATATGTCCATGATTGTTTAATGGTAGCTGTTTGAGGTACATAATTGACATGTGTTTCCATGCTAAAATATCTCGTCTTGTAAGCACGTAAAATTTAAAAGGGTCTATATTAAAATACTGTTTGACCAGATTATATACTCTGGACAGAACGACTTTCGGTCATTTTTTTCCGTGTGCTTTGCGATCATCATCTGACACAGTAGAGTGTGGCTGTTTCAGTTGGAATGCACTGAATACGACCCCGTTGAAGAGTTGGGAACTCCTGCGGTGCTGCAGGGGCCTTCATTACACCCCTGCATTCATTGGTACCATTGGCCCTGAAAGTCTGCTAGAGCCTCTCTACCTTCCCACCCTTCACTGAGGAAATGACTCTCAGTCATGCCGGAGCAGTCACAGGCTGTCACGCATGTTTGTTGGTGTTTTGCATCTTGTTTCCATCGTGTGCACATGTGGTGACAACGTTGAATCCCTCTCCTGGGGATAAAAGGAATATGTTACTAAGGGAGACATTGCCTTTGATGCGCTACATTAATATTAATAGAGGGAACCAGAGGAAATCCCAGATTTCTCAAAGGTCCGTATTGTTTGTCGAGTGAAACTAGAGAGAGGCAGCCAGCCAATCATTTGTTAGCACCAGAAGGCTTTAATTTACGTTATTAAACAACCCGTCTCAGACTATTCTACATGGTAAAGGACTGATTTATCAAGCTCCGCAGCTGTGAGCAGAGAGGGGCTCAGTCAGGCACCAGCACCATCAGTTTACGTAGGAGGATAAGGGCTCTGCCTCTTTATGACTGAATCTTTCCGATCTGTGCATATATGGTCCAAATGTGATTAGACCATCCACTCCACGTATTTTCATTGCATTTTGGGATTTTAGTCCTGGTCTATAATGGATTAAACAGGACTACAAATACCAGAAGTCAAAGCAAGCAATTGAAGACAGTGAGCTACTGATGCATAGACCCAGAAATCGTCAGACATCAGTGGATCATCACTGATAGTTCTGTTGTCTACGTCTAAAGCTTTCAAAATCATGGCGCCTTTGGTAATATATTTGCTGTATGAGACAAAGGTCAAGTATGCCACTGTCCTCTTATATGTAACTATTGCGTATGAAGTCTCGGCATGTAAATGTAAATGTAAATTGATACTTGTATAGCGCACTACTCACCCGCAAGGGTCTCAAGGCGCTTGTACGAATACGGCTGTGGAACCCATCCTGGCTTTCCTTGTGAGGTGTCCACTCCTGGGCACCCCCAAGGTGGAGGCCAGGCATCCTTAGCGTTGTGGGGGCCATTGTGGAGATTAAGCAAGCTATTGCCCAGAGTTGCAGAGTGGGACTCCATGATTGGAATAGGCACGAGGCAAGAATTATCAGGTCCGTGGAATTTTGAGCCCAAGACCCGCTGAGGCGGGGAATTGAACCCTGGTCCCGGGCTAGACCTCTGCATCAGGGTCTGCCGCTCTAACCATTGAGCCACACTTCTCCACATGCATGTGAAAACTTAGTAAACTTAGTAAATTGAGTGAAGCTTAAGACCATAAAAGGTGTGTAAATAGTCATGTTAAAATTAGTTGCAGATCGAAGAGTTGGAAACCATAAACATTTTTGTGTGAAAAAAGAAAGTAACATTGACAATCAAAAGTATTATTGCCCCACCACTCGGGTCATTAACAGCAGCCAATGCCTTTGATAAAAGGCATTAAGTGGTGATAATTATGCATTTAAGCCAAAGGTGAGGGCACACAATGAAGGGAAGGGCTATTGCTTTACTTAGAAAAATGGGGCAGAAAAAAAGCATCACTTTGTCCCATTTTGTTAAATAAGATTTGGACAGGAAATGGCAACCAGCCTCCCAAAAATATTTTGCATACCTCTAGCATGCACCCCCAACCAAACCCAGCATCACCACTCCCAAACTTCACCAGCCGCCACGGTCTACAACTATTGCGGGTAAGTTGGCCAGGATTTCTTTCTATGGTAAGCTGTATTTGGGTTTTGTGCCAAGGATGAGATTCTGGGAAATATCTTGAAGGGGTGGGGCAGGGAGCGGGGTGTGAACACATTCAAGTTGTTGCAGGATTTGTTGACGGTTCTGCCTTTGTGTTGTTATGATCCATTTGAGGTTTCGATTTTTTCGACTCTGTATGAGCTGGATGGCTTTTGGAGCATTTCGGGTGGACGACCTTTTGGGTATTGCTCGGCAAGAGGGGGTGTTCTATGAGGAAGTGCGTTTGGACCAAGGGAGATTGGGTATCTGGCTAAGACGGTCTAAGATGAATCTGGCGGGCAGGGGGAGATGGGTGTGGCTGTGTGATGGTGGTTGCAGTGAGATCTGCCCTGTCTGGGAATGTCGTGCTTTCCTTTAGTTGCCGGGGAGATGTTTATCGGGTGTTTTCTTGGTCATGCGGAGGGTAGCAGGGTCACCCCTTTTCAGTTGTTGGCAGTGGTGCGCATGGCTTTGCACAGGTTTGATAGAGACCCCACTAGTTATGGCACGCATTCCTTCGAGATTGGGCTCTGGCTGGTGCGCTATGGATGGTCCTGGGGTAGAATTCATCAGAATGGCAGATGGAAATCGAGGTGCTGCAAGCGATATGTGAGAAAGTACTGGGGTCTCTGCCCTGGTGGGGAGGGATTGGGGGTAATTTGTCGGAGTTAATTCCCTTTATTTTCTACTGTAGGGTGTGTGAGTGGGCCATGAAACTGGATTGTGGGACATTCCTTTGTACACCGGGGAGCGAAATATGTGGCCAACAAGTTTATGAACGAAACCTGGGCTACAGGAGCAGCCACCACAAGGTGTTTTGGTGGGGTAAAGGGGAAATGCTTTGGGGTGCGTTATTGCCATGGCTGACTAAGTTGGTTCCGCAGTGGGGCTGCTCGGACATGCTCTTGATTCATCTTGGGGAAAATTACTTGTTTTGCCTGTTGGGGCTGCCTTTGTTCAACATATGCAGAGGGACTTGGAGACAATCAAATGGAATTTTTTAGGAACATGTGTTGTTTGGACTGAGTTTATGCCGGTCAGGGTCGGGGGTGCTGTGAAACATGCTGCAATTGATAAGGCCCAGAGGTAGTTGAACAGGGCAGTGAGGGTTTTCTGGCTCATGTCATCAAGGTGATTGTACATGTGGGGCTTAAAGAGAAGGAACCGGGTCTGTTCAATGAAGATGGAGTGCACCTTTCGCGCTTGGGGAACGCTTATTACATGATGGAATTGTGTGATGTGGTGAGTGCATTACGGAACAAGTTGATTTGGTGCCATAGGTCTTATTGCTGAGAGGTGAAAGGTGCACAGGATTGCTGTTAGGGCAGGTAACCACCCTACAGGGGTGCCTTGGTCTGCTGTATTTTGGGGGGTGGTGAGTCACATATGGGCATATCCACCACTCGGGGGTAAGGGTAAACAGGTGACTGATCTTCAAGGGAGCATGTTTGAAGGGCAAGTGAAGGAGAGATTGGGTATATGGAAGGAGGTCAGCGAGTGAAAGGGGGGGAAGAGTGAAGCAAATGATATCGTCTTACTGGGGAAGTGGAAGCGGGTGAGCTGTAAATGGTGCGGGGAGAATGGAACTGTCTGGGTTATGTCAAGATTCATATATTGGCATTATTATTAATCTTAATAAAGTTAATTAGTATGTTACCAACCGTGCCCTAAAAAATGGCCTTTTACGCTATCACAACTTTGTGGAGTGTGGTTACTGCATGATGTCCGCCCCCGGGGAAGTGAAGGTCGCAGACCAGTCTTCCCCTGGGGTGCTTCATGCTGGCCATCAGGACAGGGTGGGGATAGGTTAAGCTAGGGGGAAGGGGCGGGTTTAGGTAGAGCTATAAAGTTGTCAGGAGTGGGAAATCCGACCTCTTCCTGACACCAAGCACCACCAGGAAGGGAATTTGAATTTTAGGCCTCCTGCCCACCCTACATGTTGTAGGATGATGGGTGGCACTTGAATTGCTGTGTGTTGGAAGTTTAGGGCATGTTGCATGGCAAATGCGGTATTTTGGAGAGGGTGGTGAGTCACATACAGGCATATCCCCTTGCGAGGGAAGGGTGCACAGGTGACTGATGGCGGTGCGCAGGATGTGACAAGCAAGAGAAGGAACTTCAAGGGAGGATGTTTGTAGGGCATGTGAAGGAGAGATTGGGTATATGGAATGAGGTCAGCGAGTGAAACTGGGAAGAGCAAAGCAAATTATATTGTCTTACTGGGAAAGTGGAAGAGGGTGAGTTGTGAATGGTGCAGGGAGAATGGAACTGTCTGGTTTATGTCAAGATGAATATTTTGGAATTATTGTTAATGTTAATAGAGTTCATTAGTATGTTACCAACCATGTCCTAATAAATGGCCTTTTACGCTATCACAACAGTGTGGTTATTGCACTATGGTTTAAGGTTTGATTTCTGTTACAGGGGTTGTAATAGCTGGTGTCCTGTAGTTGACTGGCTTCTTTGCACTGTTTTTATTGGAGGGTGACCGCTATTGTTGGTTGAATCTGCCTAATAATCGGGTGTGTTTCAGTATGGCCCCAGGCCAAGTTTAGTTTACGCTGTGGAATGAGTTTGGGCTCTCTCACAGTCTAAGTTGTGTTTGGTTCACGTTGGCACTCTATCATTGGGTTCTTATGTTGATTGAGGGTTCTCTTATTGTCCAAGTGGCATTGCCTTTAGTTTTCCCCCCAATATCTTTATTGCGTTTCTGCTATCAAGTTGAGGCAAGAACTATGCTTCAATGGCTAATAGGCAGGGCCACTGGAAGTGTGAGGCTGTGGAAGATCAAATTAAGGCAAATAATGAGGCGTAGTGCATCACAATTTGTGGCAGTATTAATTATTTTGTCCCATCATACTACAAATACTGGCATTAACAATAAGGTCCGGTTTTACAGGAGAAGATGGTTCACGCTAGGACTTAAACAATTAGGATCGGGGATTAAGAAACGGAATCATAATTATTGGGCAATCTGGCTGACACTTGTACATAAACGCAGCAAGAACATAGGTAGAACATAGATACATTTTATCTTTGGTAACCGATTCCTGGCGCAGCTCAATTTTGTGTCCTCTCTTCAAATGACAATTACTCAGATCCATCTATTGGATTAGAAGGGAAAGCCTATGCATGAATGCTCCTTAAAGAGATAGATGGAAGCAAATCAAATTATTAAATGTTTTCAAATGGGATTCAGACCCCGAAATGGTACAACTGATAATATTGTGACAGTATCTAATTTTGGCACCGTAGGCAATTTAACAAAAAGGTGGTCCCCTTTTTGCCTGCTCCCTAGACTACTCAGCGGCGTTTGACAAAATAGATAGACATATTTTTGGGGAAAAAAACTATGAGCTTGTGGACTCCTTTGTTCCTTATTGAGAGCCATCACGTCACTATATTATGAAACTTCAGTAAAAGTTAAGATAAGGAAAGGCTTCAAAGTTTTTTTTTTTAAATAGTCACAAATAGAGGTCTCAAACAGGGTTGTGCTTTGACCCAAGTTCTTTTCAACCTCTATACAGCTGACATCGGAGACACATTAGGAAAAGCAAGATCATTCCCTTCAAAAATTCAGAATCATCGGGTTCAAATTATGCAATACACTGATAACATTGTTTTATTGGACCAAACTTATATTGGATTTGTAGGAAGGTGGAGTCTTATGTGGTAATGCTGGTTAAGCTTCACAGTGCAATATTGTCACAATACCCCAAAGAAGGTCCTTGGATTCACAAAAATAAATCCCTAGCTCAGTCCTGTTAAGAGTGTCAAAGAGTAGTCAGGCTTTATTAGAGGAACATTTGTGACGCATTTCAGAGTACCAACATGGATGATAAGTAACTGACACAATTCAAAAGAAATCTGACACTAATTTATACAAATAAAGCAGATTTTTATATAAATTTTGTCACCATAATGAAGTCAATCGGATAAGTTTAACCAGAGTTATGAACTTTAGAAGCAAAATTAAATCAGTGCAAAACAGTACTGCAAAACTTTACCATTGCGGTCAATAGGAAAAAGCACTAGTGACACTCAGTCACTTGCAGGTCGAGTTGTGTGGAACCCAAGGAGGGTAAAGAGAAGGTTTTGCCCAGAACCATGACACAACAGTCAGTTTGATTATACCTGGCTTGAGAAGCAGAGTTGTCCTGGCTGTCCTTGGTGCTGAAGTGTGAGCCGCAGGGCAGCTAGTTGTATCCCTTACACAGTGCTGGTGGGGAACTGGGTACAAAAAGCAGACAACAAAGACCCTGCTGATGTCGGATGAAGGTTTTGCGGGGTTCCTAGAGGTGCAGCAGAGTAAAGGTGGTGACTAGTGCCACTAGTTCCCGGGAATCTGGAGTTGCCCTTGGCTCTCAAAGGGGTCCTTCTCTCTGGAAGAACCAAGCTTTGGTCCAGGACGAGATGCAGTTGTGCAGTTCATGGAAGGTTGCCACATGTGCAGCATATCACGCCTTTGGTTTGTGCAGTTCCTGTTGTAGTTGATTCTGGTCTCTTCTTGAATACCTTGTTGCAAATCAGATCAGAACTAAGGTTCTGATGTCAGGGCTAGCCCTTAAACCCTAGATTTAGGGGTGTTGGTGCAAGAGGCCAATAGGCTACTAACCCCAGCGGCTAATCTACCCCTGAGGTGACCGAATCCAGGGGTGTGTGTCACCTTTTTTACCCAGAATCCCCTATTTTGCAATTTCTAAAAATGGCAACCATTCTCCTCAGCTGTACAGACATGATACCCCACCCTAGAGGTGTGGCTGGACTTCTGTGAGTGTACACCTCTTGAAAGCCTAATTTTCCTGTCTGCTTGGGAAAAATGTGCATGGGGCAGGGGGAATGCTGTTTCTTCCTTTGGGAGGCAACCTGTTTGCATATCAGATGCAGTGAAGTCTTTAAAGCTCACCACCTTGATGTGCCACTTAACTAGCCATCCTGTCAGGGAGGGACCGGTTACCTCCTTCCAATCATGGTCATTGTTTTTGACTCATGGAAGAGTTCATACCTCCTGGCATGGGTTCAGATTTCTATCTTGGTGGCAGCAGCAGTGGGCTGGCAGCCAGAGCACAGGAAAGGCTGGTGCAACCAGGTGGGCTCCTCTAAAATAGCCACCTGGGTGCATGTGACATCATCCTCAGCACAAGCTTCGTGTCAGAGGTGATGAGGCACGTTGTTTGAAACCAACCATGACAGTTCAGTGGTACCATACTGGAGCTGGCGGCCTCGAGTCTGTCCGGGTGCCAGACAATGTTATCCTATGGACCACCCATCACTTATAATAGCCTTTAATAGTAAAAGCCACTGTATGGGTATGGTAAAGGCCACTATATGGACATATAAGCTTGCACTTACATGTCCACACCTTTATTATAATGCACCCTGCCTCCTGGGCTTAGGATGCCTTCCTTTTTTTTTTTTTTTTTCTAAACCCCACCGCCCTCCCCCCCCCACAACCCCACCCCACGACCCCACACCCCTCACACCCTGCTCCCTCCCCTCCCTCAAGAAGGAGCAACCCCCCAGTTCCTGCTGCCGAAGTATTGGCAGCTAACTGGAGAAGCAGCATTGGCTCAACCTACCCATGACCAGCGTTTCCTAAACAATTGAAAAAGAAAAGAGAGACAACCTGAAAAAAAAGGGAAGGGAAGGGAGAAGAGAGAACCTCTAAGAGAGTATATAAGTCAGAGCAATACATTCCCCCCCCCCCCTAGCTTCCCCCTAGCTGTCTAGCTATTTAGTTCAAGTTCAAGAGAATGTGCTCAATACCCTCTCGGCTTCCTTTACATCCGCAAAATGAAATGTATGTCCCCCTTTGATAACTTTTAGGCGAGCCGGCTCCTGTAAAAACACTTGGGCGCCCAAAGATTCAAACGGATCAATTAGTTTACGCAATTGCCAACGTCTATCCATGGTGGCCTTGCTGAGATCCGATTTAACAAAGAAGGACCAATTTCCTACAGTGACAGGAGTATTTGGTCTAGCTTTTAAAGAGACTGCCTGTCTTAAAAGGAAATTCCCAAAATGGATAAGGAAAGGCCGGGGGAATTTGCTCTGTTTATTCCTCAAAACTAAAGGTAGCCTGTGTGCTCTCTGAAGTTGGGAATCCCAATCCCAATCAGACAAGTCTGTGAAAGCCTTCTGGAGTAAGGCCACGACAAATGCCCTAGGGTCTGCCCCCTCGGCCCCCTCTGGTATACCAAAGAGTCTCAGATTGGTTCGTCGTTGGCGATTTTCCAAATCCTCAACTTTTAGTTGTAATGATGCCTTCCATAGGGGTGACTGGCATATATTAAAAAGTAGTGCATTGACTTTGCCACACATGGTGAGGGTAAAGTCAAATTCGAGCAGTTCGCACTGCTCCTGCAGTCTACAATGGCAGGCCTGTTGTCAGTAGTTTTTTTGGGGTACTCAGGGTGGCACAAACAGTGATTTAGGCCCTGATGTCCCCTTTAACGCCCATGCCCTGGGTATTAGGACTCACACATATAAGTTTTAGGGAGAGAGCACTGACACTGGGGCCTGGGCAGCTGGCCACAGTATGACCATCTAACCTGTTCTCACCTCAGTAGGGCTCTCCACTCAGACAGGTACTCAACAATAAGAATGCCTGCCTTAACCCACAGGCTGTGCACCGTCTATAGTTGAGAATGGGTTCTGTGAATGGGTTGAGTCTTGTTTGTGTTAATAGTTGAGATGTATTGTGTTTAGTTTAGTGTGGTTTTTTTTTAGGCCCACGTTTAGATTTTGTCATTGACTGAGTTTGCATTGGTTTGGAATTGGTTGCATTGGGTTGTACTTTGGGTTTGAGTTTGGTTGGGCTTATGCCATGGTTTGAATCCGGATTCAAGCATAAGTCTAAGTTTCTGAAAGAAAACTTTAGTTGCAGAATCTATTATTTGTAGCCAACAGATCAATTATATTGCATAATAAGTATCAGGAAATCAATGCCTGAACGTTGCAAGTTAAACAGGGAACAAAATAAAAACTGCTTAGATAATTAAGTGCAATATATAGAACTGCATTCATAGAACTAAGAACGTTATGTTTCAATCGGGGAAGGCGGAGGAGGAGGTGTTACGGGACGAGGAAGTAAAGGGTACCCGCAAACATCCCATCTCTTTAGAGTGGGCACAATTATTGCACGCCTTTACACACGAAACCACCCTTGAGGAAACACCAGCGAACTCCCAACCCCAGGCCCCTCCCACACCCCCCACAGGATCCAGCGCAGACACTCAGCGGTCGGAGCAGCACACTTAGGTTCGCCCCAGCATTGATGTCGCGCATGACATTCCCCTTGTCGGTGTAAAAACACCCAACTAGAACTGCTTCACACCCCGACCCCCCTTCCATGAAGGTAAACATGTCATCACAAAATTACACTTCAAGGAGACGATACCATCACCCTCACTATCGACCATGCCAAAACACAAATCTGGTGACTCTCCACCACCCCACCCACAGTTCACCCCAATCGTTACAGGTTGGAAGTTCCGCATCAGCAGTTATGGCTCGGATGCTAGTGTGTTGGGCACACACTCAGCCAAGAATGGACACATTAAATACTGGGAACAAGCACACAAATGCAGTGGATCTGCACAGGTCCATTGTCAGCAAACACACCCGAAATCTATAACGCTATTGTTGATGACACATAATAGCGGGAGGGCCCACTTTCCAAAAGGTACTCCCTACTGTCTGGTGATTATAATGGATGTGATTTAGCGATAACAAATGTGTGTTAGCCTATGACTGTTCCACACTTAAATACATACGTAAATGTATGTATTGCGAATGTGTTGAGATATATGAATTGTAAAACCTCAATAAACAAATTTTAAACAAAGAACGTTATGTGTCAACATAAAAGTTGAGGGCGATGGCGCAATGCTCAAGTGGTCCACAGCGGCTAAGTACAGCAAAATAGTGAGTAACACGTCTAATACAAGGAAAACACTAAACAACTAACAGCATATTTTGAATGTTACTTCTTCTGGGGTACACCTGTGGGTACAAGCTTGTGATCAATAATACCCAATAAAAACAGTTACACTGCTGACAACAGTTGATGGCATTTCAGTCCCTAGGGAATTAATTGTCTGGGGGTCTTCATCAGGACAGATTCTGGTGGCACTATATCTAGCTTTCCCAAGGGAGTGGCTGGAAAATATCAATAAATTAGTAGAATGTAAGGAGATGAAGCGGTCTAGGAGTAGGTCGCAAAAAAGGAACATAAGCGTATTGTAAAAAAAAATTAAAAATGAAGGAATACATTAGAATATGGAATAATAAATTATGACTTAAGGAAAAAGTAGAAACCTAACTGTAGGAGTCACACAGGAGCAAAGTGGGCACACTACTTACTTGAGAACCATTAATGCGTAAAAGAAACAATACGTTTGCAAAAAGTGGTTTGAATCTCAGCTACGTCGCAGGTTGAGTTTCTGCTCCTTTATTGGTTTGTTCTGGTTCAGTGATAAAGCGGTTTGGGGTTTGTCATGAATTTGGTAGACATGCGAAATGTCCTGGTTTTAGGTTTGCTTTGCGAGATCCTGCTCTGAAAATGGTTGGCTAGGGATTTTCCAGGATATATTTTTGGGTAAGATCATTGTAGAAAAGTGGGTTACTGTTGTAGTAACCTCTCCTCCCACACACACCTTTTGCCAGATTTCTGATGCACTTGATCTGAATGGTTCCTGGGTCCCTGCCAATCAGGTCCCAAGGTCCTGTGTTCTTTCCAAAAACGGTAACTTTGTTTCCACAATTGGCACACCTCTAACCCTTATGTAAGTCCCTCATAAAAGGTATCACTGGTACCAAGGGCCTTGTGACCAGAGTGTGTCTCTAAGGGCTGCAGCTTGTATTGTGCCACCCTCAGAGACCCCTCACCTAGCACATACACACTGCAATTGCAGACAGTGTGTTTTGGTGCAGACAAAACTGAAGAGTCAACATGGCACACATCCCTGTGTTGCATGCCGACAAACACTGCCTGTGGCATAGGTAAGGTCTCTAGCAGGTCTCACAGTCCTAAGGCAGGGTGCACTATATCACAGGTAAGGGCATAGCTGAATGAGAAATATGTCCCTACAGTGTCTAAGTCAATTCTTATACATTGCATGTGCAGTGAAGCCATACTGAGTACATGGGCAGGGAGTTTGTCATACGAACTCTACAGCTCCATGATGGCTTTATGAAACTCCACAGCACAATAAACCCACCATGATGCAAATGTTGGATTTATTGTAAAATGCACTCAGAGGGCATCTTAAAGATGCCCCCTGAAAAAAGACCAACACACTAGTGTATAGCTGACTAGTCTGCAACAGCCTGCCACAAACAGACATGTTTCTGACCCCCTCAGGTAGGAGCCCTTGTGCTCTTGTGCGTCAGCAACAATGTCTGCTTGGGGTGGGGGTGCTTTTCACCTACCCCCAAGCAGGAACAGCATTCAGGGTGGTGAGCCTCAAAGGCTTCCTGCCATTTGAAATGCAAGCAAGGGCCACTCCAGCCAATGGAGATGCCCGCCCTCCCTAACAAAGTCCCTTTTTTGGTGGCAAGGTTGGCGGAGATATTAGGGTCAGGAGAGGTGTGTCCCCTTTCAGCCAGGACCACTCGTAAGATGCCCTGGACCGAGGTGACCCCCTCATTAGAAAATCCTCCTTCTTGAATGGAAGGATTTTTTGGTAGCAAGGTTGGCGGAGATATTAGTGGTCAGGAGAGGTGTGTCCCATCTTTGCCAGGACCACTCGTAAGATGCCCTGGACCGAGGTGACCCCCTCATTAGAAAATCCTCCATCTTGAATGGAAGGATTTTAGCCAATCAGGGTAGGGGCTGCCCCTTCTCTAAAAGAAGGGGACATAAAAAGGGTGTAGTCACCCTAAAGGCAAGTTGCCCATTGGCTACCATCTGCCAGTACCTCCAACGCCCTCTAAATTCAGTATTTAGGGGTACCCCTGAACTTTGATTCTCAGATTCCTGCAACATAAGAAGAAAAGGACAAAGAAGACACTGTGCAGCCGAGCCTGAAAGATGACTACTTATTTATCCCCAGCCCTAACGTCCTGTCTCCTGCTCAAAGACCCTGCAAAGAAAAAGACGACTGTCGTGTGCCCAGCGCCTTCCAAGAACCCCAGGAAGACTGCCCCCTCCAAGTGGATCTGTGACCCCTGCCCACTCTGCATCCGACACCCACGGCCCGAGCCTGATTTGCTTACCTGTCCAGTGACGTCTCCCCAGCAATCCAGACCTCAACACCATCGGTGGCAGCCCTCTCCTGGACCCCACGAAGTTGCAAGCAGCCGCTAGATATAGGATCCCACGACCGGCTCCTGTAAAGAAAAACTGACACCAAAGGGCACCATTGCCTCCTCCGCCCCCTGACTTCAGGGCGCTGAGTCAGCGGTGCCCAGCCCTCCTTCGACATCTCAACTTACATGTCTTGCTGGTGGTCACCTTCTCCCAGCCTCCTTGTCCGAGCCTGCAGCCTCTTTGTGTGACTGAAATCCCCCATTCGTTTGCACCCTGTACCCGGCCGCCCCTGCGCCGCTGGTGGTGTAGCTTTGGTGCTGCCTTGTGGCTCCCCCTGTGCTTGCTTTAATGCCCGAGGCCTGTGCCCTGAAACAGCGGGTACCTACCTGCAAAGCGCACCTCTTGTGGGTGCTGCCACTCTCCATTGAGTAACATTGGGCTCAGTGACCTCTGCACCCGGCCGTGCCAGTGCCGCTGGTGATGCAGTATCTACCTTAAACTGAACCTTGCCCAGTGTTGGCCCAAATCCCCGAAGACTGGAAGAGTTAGTTGTGTACGTACATGTAAGTGCATATAACTGTTTTCCTACCATAGGATTGCATTGCATTTCCCCTATTGCATTGAAACTGTCTATCTTTGACACTGCTAAATTCTACTTTTTTGATTGACAACACAAAAGTATTTCTATTATTGTAAAGCATTTTTACTGCCTTGCAAAACAATTCCTACTGAATTCTGAAACGTATTACTACTCTTGACACTGTTACTTACCTGCAACTGAGTTCCTCTTGGTTCTAAAATACAATAACAAAGTAATAACTTTTTATACAAAAACAACTGAATAATTGGTATTGGATTCAGTCTTTGAGTGTGTGTAATCATTTCTTGCCTGAGTGTGTACAACAAATGCTTTACAAAGCCCTATGACAAGCCTAACTGCTCGAACACATTCCCACAAATAGAGCTTTTAATATTATCTACTTAAGCCTCTGGGGATCCACTGGACTCTGTGCGCACTATACCTTACTTTGGTATAGTATATACAGAGCAAGCTTCCTACAGTCATGGTTTCAATTTGCTTTCTGCCATGTTGGGTATTGGGTTTCTCTCATGTTCTGACTTTTTGGGTCATTTGTGAACTAAGTTTAGATTTTAGCTAAGTTACGTTTCGTTACTTTTGTGAAATAGTATGGATTCTATCTTTTGTTGGGTAGGGTTCTTCCTGGGTTGATTCTTGGTTATGTAATTACTTCAGTTTGGGTTATTTCATTCACTGCCAATGGGCTAAGTACTTATTTGGTTGAGGCTCTGAGTCGTCATGTGTTGAATTTGGATTTTATTGTGGGTTTAGCTTTTAAAAAAACTTGTATTTAAAGATTTTCAGATTAACAGTACAGAAGAGAGAATATACTATTGACGAGGTAAGGATATCACTTTGTTCATCGAAACATTGCTTGCCTTGTTGTCAAAGTGGAGTACATTCCAATGTGAGATAATAGAAGTGGGTAAGAGAGCAGACAGTGGCTAAGAAGGCAGAAAAAGAGTCACAGGGAAGATTGGGTGGTGAATGATGGTTCACAAGTCAGTGTCCTGACTGGAGCTGTTTGAGGGTGGCATAGTAGAAGGCACCTGAGGGGTGGAAGAAGGGGAGTCCAGATCCAAAGTGAGGAGATATAGCCTAAGAGGCTGCCAAATATCTTTAGGGCGGGCTTTGGGAGGTTGTAGAGAAGAGTATACTTTACTCGTCAGGTCGCAGCAGGTCATGTTGTAGAGCCAGGCCTTTGAGGTGCCCTGGAATATTTCCAACCAGTATGTAGCTACCTATGGGCAAGTCCAGGCCAGGTGTGGGAAATCTGCATCAGGAGTAGGACCTCTGTATTTAGGGCACAAGGTAGATCTGGAGCGGTCAATATGGGCTAGTCCACTAGGGGTCACAAAGGCTCTATGTAAGAAGCTGAAATAAAGGAGCTTGTGTCAGTGATTGGGGGAGATCAGTTTAGTATTTGCACAGCACAAGGCCCAATCCTTGTTGGTAAGGGGGTATCCTTGGTCTTTCTCCCACTGTTTCTGTACCCCATCTACGATGGCACATTTCAGAGCGGTACAGGCACAATAGAACTCGGCGATGAGATATGACCCATCTGGGTCCAGTATCAAGAGCGTGAGCGGAGTGAATTCGTCAGGGACGAGCGGGTAGGCCAGGATGCGGGATCCTAGCGCATCGTGGAGTCTATTGAGAATAAATCATTCCATGAAGGGGTTGTGCAGCGTCGATATTGTGGGTTAGTGCATGCCCGTCTGGGAATATGTCTCCAAAGGAGTGTAGGTCATGTTTATGTAGGGTGTGCTGCACTAGTTTTTCCATAGTGAGTGGGAGCCATGGATTCGGGATATGGAGAAGTTCCTGTGAATATCAGAAATTAAAGCCCAATGAGCCACAGAGTTTCGGCCAAGCCCAACAGGTGGTAGATAGTGTTTGAAGGTCTGCAAGGTCTAGCTTAATGCCCTGTGGTAAGAGTGCATTCAAAGGTGTGGGATTTGCTAGGTCTCCTTCCAGTCTGGCGTAGGCTAGCCAGGCATCAGGGTGGAACCAATGATATGCAAAGTGGGCCTGAGGTACCTAGAAATATAGCTGAAAATCGGGGACTGCGAAGCCACCACAATCGCATGGGAGAGTAAGGGTATCCCAGGCAACCCAGGGTCTACGACCCGCCCAAACGATTTTCAAAAGAAGGCTTCTGAAGTGGAGGAAAGGCTTTAGTTAAGGGTATTGGTATGTTTGTACAAAAATACAAAAATCAAGGAAGGACCGTCATTTTATTAATGGCTATACGGCTGGCCATAGAAAGGGGAAGTTGTATCCAGCGATTGATTTGGGTGGAGAGTTTGTCTATTGCGGGCGGTAATTCAACCGGATGACTTGCTCCTTACTCCTGTGCAAAACCACACCTGGGTATTTAGTGGTATCAGCAGACCATTTGCAGGGGTATTTACAGGAAAGGGGTGTAGTAACATCAGTAATGGGGAACAGTTCTGATTTCACCCAATTAACATAGGACAGAAAGATCGCCAACCCGGATCACCTCTTGTACTATAGGGGTCAAATTAATTGAGGGGTGTCTAACCAAAAAGAGCATATCGTCAGTATACATTGACATAAGGAGTAGTGCCACAGAGAACTGTAAACCGCGATGCATATGGTGATCCTGGAGGTGGCGTACCAATGGGTCCATTGCTGTAATAAATAATAAGGGCAAGAGTGGGCCTCCCTGTCTAGTACCACAGGAGATGTTAAAGGAGTCAGAGATGGAGCTGTTAATGCGGATGCAAGCTGTCGAATTAAAGTACAATGAGGAAATATGGGCTGTAAATCCTCCCGGAATTCCTAGCTTTCGCAGAGTGTCGTGGAGAAAGGGCCACTCCAGAAAGTCAAATGCATCCTCAGCATCGAGAAGGGCGGCTACTGAAGGGGTGTCGGGGGATATACTAATCGAGACCGAGAAGACAGCATGCAGATTGAGGGACATGGACTGATGTGATATGAATCCTGTTTACACGGATGATAATATTGTATCTAACAGTAACCACAGCCTGTTAGACAGACCCTTAGCCAGCATTTTATTTTTGAAATTAAGGAGAGAGAGCGGTCTGTACGAGGCACAACGTTCGGGATCCTACCCTGGTTTCAGTAGGAGGGAGATCACTGCTTCTCGCATGAAGGGGGGAAGGATACCATTAGTGAGGGCTTCAGTGTATAACCCCAAGAAAAGGGGAATTAGAGTAGTTTTATAAGCTTTATAAAAAGCACCAGTTAACCGTCCAGCCCGGGGGCTTTCGCACCATCCAGGCAGTTGACCGCCTGGGCGATTTCCTCAACTGTAAACGGCTCATTCTGGAACTGAGTTTGGCCATTGGAGAGCCAGACCATGGCTATCTCCTCAAGATAGATCTGATCAGCCATTGACTCAGTAGATAAGTGAGATCTTTAAAGCTATTTATAGTAGGAAACTATTTCAGTGAGGATGCCCACATTGGTTGTGACAGGAGTACCGTTGTCCCGCTCCACGGCTGTGATGTGTCCAGATTCCGGAGGGAGGCATAGGAGGTGAGCGAACACCTAACCAGGTCGCTCACCTTCACTGTATTTCCATGCCACCGCATATTTACCTAGAAGGGTAACTTCTCTGTCATCCAGGTCATCAAATTCCTCCAGCAAAACATTGCATTTATGAAGAGCTAATGGGGCGGGTAAAGGAGTGGTCTCGTCTCTGTGCTTGAGCGCAGCCTCTACATGCGCTAAACTAGTTTGGATATTGGGTAACACTCCCGCCTATTTAGAAACGCAAATTCCATGAATGTAGGCCTTAAATGCATCCCAGAGGGTAACATATTGGTGAACAGGCACTACATTCAATTGAAAGCATTGTATGACAGCATCGTGAAGCTTGGAGTCCAATAGCGCCGCCGAAGGGAAGGACAAGTGGCGCTCCCGGCCACAGACGTAATAAAGGGTGAGTGTCAATTGCACCGGAGCATGCTCAGACAATGTGTGTGGCAACGCCTATATGTCTTGAAGACATGGACAGCCAGCTGCCGACAGGAGCCAGTAATCCAGTCAGGTTCACACAGAGTGTGGAGCAGAGTAAAAAGTATAAGCTGGAGTGGCGGGATGTTGTGTACGACAGATGTCCCTGAGGGCGCGTGCATGTACCATATCCCGGCGCAAAGAGAGGGCGGCTTAGTACAAGGATTGGCCCTGGAGGAGTCCATGGCAGGGTCTAGAAGGATATTGACGACTCCGCCTACCAAAATAGTTTCCACGTCTGAACCATCCAGGAGAGCAGCCACAGTCTGATAAAAGAGGGGGTCGTCGGTGTTTGGGACATATATATATTCAAGAGAACAATTGGCCTCCCCAGCATAGTTCCCATCACCAAAAGGTAGAGGCCCTGATCGTCTGCGACAGTGGAGTGGTGTATAACGGGAATGTACTTGTGTATAAGTATGCAGACTCCTCTAGAAAAAGAGATATAGTTGGCAAAAGAAAATTGTGCAGGCCCCATGACGTAGCAAAAACAGGAGATGGATGGGGGTAGGTGTGTTTCCTGTAGAAATGCAATCTTGTTGCTGTAGGAGAGTAGGGTCTGCAATCCTATGGTCACCCCAGATTTTTGCTTTTTGCTTCACTGGTTTACGACTTTCCCTGGCTGTGGGCCTGCTAATCAGACCCACAGCCAAGCTGTTCTCTCTCTAAATTGACATCCATGTACTTTAGGTGCATTTACCAATTGGTATTGGGACACCTTATCAGCCCCTGTACAGTGTACCTTAGGTACCCTGGGCATAGGTGAACCCAAGGCCTACCAGGGGCTGAAGCATGTATTATGCCACCCCTGGCTGGCCATCTAAACAGACACAACTGGCTGGTAAGACAGCTGGGGCAAGGTGGTGTAAACACCCTTTGCTGTAGATATAGTATACCTATATCTAACCCCAAAATGGACACATATACTCCTATCAGTCACTCCTATGGCAGGCCTTATCAATCCTGAAGGCAGAGTGCTTGGAATTATGTGAGATGGTGCTCTAGCATGAGCTGAGCCTGTCTGCAGCTTGCGGAACCAAGTCCTTATAGCTGTTCCATGATAACGCTATACCATATACTCTTAAGTGCATTATAATCCTCGCGGTTATTGCTAACTTTGGTATAGCATTATCAAAACATGTCGAGTAAGGTGTCATACGAATTGGAACACTACCCCCTCGGCAGTTCTGGTGACGGGTAGCATTCCACCCTTCTAGAGGGGCACTACATGTATGTAACTGTGAACCCCGGTTAAAGTTAGACAGAGCCTCAGCATCACAAAATGGATGCTGCCCCCACAGACACAAGTCTGACCTCCTGCTGCTGGGAGTCCTTCCAGCGAGGGAGGCCTGGACAAAGGGTTTCCTGCCTTGGGAGGTGCTAGCACCACCCCAGACAGGATTTTGTGTATTGAGGTAGGGAGGGCTGAAAGGAATGAGACATGCCTGGGGCACACAAGGTGTCCCTGTGCATACCCTGGTTCAAACCAGTTGCTGGGGCACTCCAGCCCCAGCTCTGGCGCGAAACCGGACAAAGGATAGGGGGTGTAACCTCCCCCCTTCCTGGTCCCACCCATAGGAGGGACCTAGTCACAGTAGCGCCCCCTTTAGCAGGATAAAGGTAGGAGCTGGTCCCATTCCAAGTTATATTACCCTGAACAACTTTACAAGAAGAAACTCTGGACTTCGACGTTCTGCTCCACAGAAGACTGAAGAATCTCCCTTGTGGGCAAGGAGTGTCCACCCTGCAACTGCAGGCACCATCAAGCGTCCTAGCAGTTCACTTTGTCGTCCTTCCTGCCGGAACCAGACCTCAGAGCCAGACGAGACCCGGATTCCCAGACCTCTCCGACCTTTACCCACATCTGCAGCACAGCTGAGACCCGTGGGTGCGACGAGACACGTGGGACCGGCCATCTTGAAGAAACTGCACTTTGCTTCCAGCACGACTTCAGAGGCATCCTCGAGAAAGTGCTTTGGGGATTGAGAAGCCCCAGCCCCGAGCAGCTCCTGCACCGAAGACCAGCCCTCCAGCATCCACGAGATCTGCGTGGGGCCCTTTTGCTTGGTTGCTGCTCGACGCGTTGTCTGGTCACTTGCCGGCTGGCTAGTGGCCTCCTAGATGATGATCCACGAAATCTACACTGCTGGTCTGGTTGCTCCAGACTGGTCCTTGCTCCCTTCCAAAAGAGGAGCACCCCGGACTCCCCTGGTCCGCACCAGACGCCTTTTCCACTCACCGCGTGGGTTGCCTTTGCCAAGGCCAGTTGACGCCGAATCCAGAACAGACACCGCCGACAGCGAGAACCTGCGTGGGACAGCTCGTGCCTCCATCCTGGTCGTCGAAGACACCTCCTGGTCCACGTGGCTGCAGAGTCAAGCGTCCACTCTTCACCTGATTGCGACAACGACATCTGGTTCCTTCCTGGTTCCACGCCGGTCACTGGCTAGTGACTTTGAACATTGTCCCCTCTGCTTTCAGGTCTTCATCTTCCTCGATCCACTTGTGGATCGCTCCGGAAAATCTTCCTCCTGGTCGCCTGCAGCATCTTTCTTCAAGGCTCCATAGACTTCGACGCGGAAACCCGACACACTTTGACACCTATGCACCCACAGCCCGTGGGTGAGGTAACAAGAGCATTTCGGTGCTCAAGGGTAGATTGACTCTCCTAGTGTCCAGGTATCCTGTCGTTTTAGTCGTAACTAGTAGGAACTGTCTTTTACTTACCTTTTCGTAATTTGTTCTGCCCATTGACTTTGTTCCGCATTTCGCGTGTGAGTTCACACTCTGCACACGCGTCCCGTGGGCCTCCTGCTACTTACCTAAGGTTAGGGTAGTGTAGTCCCAGCGATCCTACAGCCTCTGGGCAGCTTCATTTCCTCTATCGATTTCCTTAACCCATTTACTTAGTATATGGTTTGTCGTGCCCCTAGGGCACCATTGTAATTTGTGCGACTATTGTATTTTTCTGAAGAGTATTGTTGTGTGCTTAGCCCTCTGATCTCATAAAGAGTTCAGAGGTGTTTGTTATTAATAAAAATATTGTTTATTTTCATAACAACCTGTGTGGTGTCCTTTCATCTGATATTCAAGGGGTTATATGTGGTAAAACAGCTGGCTTCACATGCCAAAAGAGTTTAGCCTAAGACTGCTTTGTCCATGCTACCATTAGGATAGCTGGTCTATAAGGTTGACTTACAACCAATCACCATAAGGGTTGTTTGGACTGATACAAGGTGATCACTAGAACTAGTGAGCATCATATGTCAGGCCAACTTCTCACATTGGTGTGCAGCGGTTGGGATTTGAGCTTGCTGTTGTTTTTACCAAATATAATCTTGAGATATCATTTGAAAGATCACATAAGGTACCATAGGTACATATAACAAGCTTAGAAATACTCTGAGTTCTACTGAACCAGCTGTTGTAGTAGAAAGGGCCTAGCACACCCTGACTACAACTCTTAGCAAGGGATCAGTAGGAAAACCCATAGTGTAGGTAAGTGCACCACTTACACCTCACTATAAAGCATGTCTACCACAGGAGAAGCCTCAGTGGCTCCCCTGTGGTTAGTGACCCTCCACAGGTCCTTTCCAGATATGCAGCCCTCAGCTTCCAGGAGATGAGACAATTGTGTACCTCCAGGAAACTGAAACAGGGTTCTAACCCTACCACTCCTTTTCTGTTAGGTCTCTTAGAGACATATGATGCTAGAAGGGCTTCTAACACAGGCCCCTCTGATCCAGCAGATGGGAGCATGCCCCCCTTAGAAAGTGATCCAGACTCTAACCTCCCTGAAACAGAGAATGTAGATGGTAGGGAAGAGGGAGACTTATCTGAGGATGAGGCAGACAATGGCCAACCTTTAGTCAGCAGACTTACAAGGGCCAACTTAGACCTACATAGGGAAGGAGCTGGGGGAGCCCCAGTACCATCCACAAGCAGGCCTAACCTTGGGATTAGAGGAGATAGGTCTCACTCTAGAGACTCCAATAGATCTGTTCACTCCCATGGCTCTCATGCATCTGCTCAGAGGAGGATGACTTCCCCTCAGAGGAGAGAGCATCAGGCAAAGATGAAGGAAGTTAATCTGAGGATACAAAGGAAAGAACTTGCCCTTGCCAAGGAAAAACTTGCTTTTGCTAGAGAGCAACAGTTGAGTGGGTTAGCACCCACTGGTGGCAGCATTATCCCTAGAGATAAAGACAGGAGTTTTGATAATAGACACCCGAGTAAAATAGTGCCCTCCTACAAGTCAGGAGATGACATCCACAAATGGATGACTGCTCTGGAGAGGTCCTGCAAAGTACAGCAGGTACCCCAGAGTCAGTGGGCAGCTATATTGTGGCTCTCCTTTGAAGGTAAAGGCAGAGATAAGCTCCTCACTGTTAGAGATGAGGATGCTAATGACTACCAAGTCTTGAAAACTGCACTGATTGATGGGTTTGGCTTAACAACTGAACAGTACAGGTTGATGTTCAGAGACACCCAGATAACTCAGGCTCAGGATTGGACTGACTTTGTTGATTGTGCCACTAAGGCTTTGGAAGGCTGGTTACTGGGAAGTAAAGTTACTGATTACACAGGCTTGTACAATCTTATTATGAGAGAGCAAATCTTAAATAATTGTCAGAACCAGTTGTTGCATCAGCACCTGATTGACTCAGATCTGACCTCTCCCCAAGAATTGGGAAAGAAGGCAGACAGATGGGTCAGAACCAAGGTTAAGCAACAGAACCAGAACCAGGGTGGTGGCCAAAAGAAAGCAGACCAAAAGGGTAGTAACCAGAATCAACAAAATGACCAGAAGTCTTCAACAGGGCCCCAACAATCTAAGGAGGGTGGGTCCCAGAATTCCCAAAAGAAGAAGACTGATGTTCCAAAGAAACCATGGTGCCAATACTGTAAAAGTAAAACTCACTGGTTTAGTGAGTGCACCAAGAAAGGCCAAGCTCCTACCACTACTGTCCCTAAGACACCTGCCCCCCCTAGTACAGTTAGTAGTGGTAGTGTACCCCCCAAGGCTATAGTTGGGTTAACCCTGGGAACTGAGGTGGGTTCTGACTTAGTCAGAATACCTACTCATGCTGTTCTTGTTTGTACTGGGGACATGGATATGACCCCTACTGTAAGTCCTAGTACTCTGGGCAAATACAGGCAAACGCCTTTAATCAATGGAAAAATGGCTCAGGCCTACACATGTGCCAGTGTCACTATGGTGACACCAGCCTTTGTGGACCCTGATCAGATCATGCTAGGTTCAGACTACCTAATGACCAATGCTAGCAACGTCACTACCAATCACAGTATGGCAGTTGTTAACTTCTCCTGGGGAGGGGTAACTGGCCTCAAAAGGGTTGTAGTTAGTTCAGACCTCCCAGTAGATTGTCTCCTGGGCAATGATTTGGAATCCTCCATGTGGTCAGATGTGGAGTACAGGACTCATGTAGAAATGTTAGGTCTCTCCTCACATGTCCTTGCTGTGACCAGGTCACAGGCCAAGAAATGCCCAGCTGAACAAGTGCTGGATCCTGGAAGAATAGACCAGACACTACCCAAGAGGAAGAGCAGTAGGGTTAAGGCAGTGCCTTCCCCCCTGCCTCAGGTTGAGGATCAGCCCTCTCAGGAGGCTGACCCAAAGACCCCAGAAGGAACTGTCCTAGAAGAGCTTGAACCAGAACAGGTTGAGTTTCTTGGGACGGGGGGACCTTCCAGGGCAGACTTGAGGCAGGCACAGTTAGACTGTTCCTCCCTTGAGCCCCTCAGACAGCAAGCTGCTGCTGAGGCTGCAGGGAATGCTACAGGTGCCCACAAGGTATACTGGGATGAAGGACTCCTATACTCTGAGGCAAGAGACCCCAAGCCTGGTGCTACCAGGAGGCTGGTCATCCCCTTGTCTCTCAGAGGTTTCCTCCTCACCCCACGAAATTCCCCTTGCAGGACACTTAGGCCAGAACAAGACTTGGGACAGGCTTGCCCCACACTTTCAGTGGCTTCACATGTCTGAAGACACCAAAGAGTTTTGTCGCTCATGTGTCACCTGTCAAGCCAGTGGCAAATCTTGGGTTGATCCCAAACTCTCCTTTGACAGTCATGTCCACAAAGTGGTAGGGAAATGCTTCGGGTGCTAAAAATCTTAAATCGCACTCTAGACCTTCTTCCGCTAGAGGCCAGACGCACCCTGACCCAAGCACTAGTCACCTCCCATATTGATTACGGTAATGTGCTCCTTTTAGGGACAACTGAAAAGAACAAGAAAAAGCTTCAAGTCCTACAAAATACGGCAGCACGGCTAGTCCTTAAGCTACCCAAAAGAGCTCCTTCTAAATCCGCCTTGGATGCTCTTCATTGGCTCCCCATAAAAAAAAGAATCCTCTTTAAAGCACTGCTCATATGCTACAGGATCAACTCCATGATAGCCCCTGAATATCTCAAAGATTTAGCCATACCCTATGAGCCAAATAGAGCACTTCGCTCAATGGGAAAGGGTCTCCTTAAAATTCCTCGCATAAAGAAGGCCAGGATGGGAGGTCGATCCTTCCGCGTACTGGCGGCTAAAAACTGGAATGCTCTTCCCACGTACATCAGACAAGCTGAAACAGAAACCATTTTTAGAAAAATCTTAAAAACCTACCTGTACACCTTATAAGTTTGGCCTCTGCGTCCAGCTACTCTCTCCACAGCGCGGGGACACGCCGGGAAGGCGTCACCAGGCGCTTTATAAACTCATTTATTATTATTATTATTATTATAAATCAGGTGGCACAACAAAGGCCCCCCCTTATACCACTACCTGTGGTGGGGGTGCCCTTTGAAAGAGTGGGGATAGACATTGTAGGACCAATGGACCCCTCAACAGCCTCTGGGCACAGGTTTATACTGGTGGTAGTGGATCATGCCACCAGGTACCCAGAAGCTATTCCCCTTAGGACCACTACAGCTCCAGGGCCCTTCTTGGAGTTTTCTCCAGAGTGGGGTTTCCTAAGGAGGTTGTCTCTGACAGAGGTGCAAACTTCATGTCAGGATACTTGACTGCAATGTGGAAGGAGTGTGGTGTAAATTACAAATTTACCACACCCTATCACCCACAGTGCAATGGGCTTGTGGAGAGATTCAACAAGACCCTAAAAGGGATGATAAAAGGGTTACCTGAAAAGCTTAGGCGAAGATGGGACATCCTTTTACCCTGCCTCCTGTTTGCTTACAGAGAGGTCCCACAGAAGGGGGTTGGATACAGCCCTTTTGAGCTTCTGTTTGGGCATCCTGTAAGAGGAACCCTATGTCTTGTGAAGGAAGGATGGGAGTTACCTCTCAAAAAGCCTAAGCTTGACATAGTGGACTATGTACTTGGTCTCCGCTCCAGGAGTACATGGAGAAGGCATACAAAAACCTTGAGGCCAGCCAACAACTTCAAAAAGCTTGGCATGACCAAAAGGCTGTCCTGACTGTGTATCACCCAGGACAGAAGGTATGGGTGTTGGAGCCAGTGGCCCCAGCAGCTCTCCAAGACAAATGGTCTGGACCCCATACCATCATTGAGCAAAAGGGAGAGGTCACCTACCTGGTGGACCTTGGAACTCCCAGGAGCCCCCACAGGGTGCTTCATGTTAACAGGCTCAAGGCATTTGTCGACAGGGAGGACATGGGCTTGCTCATGGCCACAGATGAGGGACAGGAGGAAGAGAGTGACCCTCTCCCAGACCTGCTCACTCAGAACCCTGATGATGGGTCAGTAGATGGTGTGGTCTTTTCTGACAGCCTCTCTGAGCATCAACAAAAGGATTGCAAACAGGTTCTTCAATCCTTTAGACAAATGTTCTCACTGACACCCAGTCAGACAAAGTGGTGCACCCATGAGGTGGACGCTGGTGACAGTCTGCCTGTCAAGAGTAAAATCTACAGGCAACCTGACCACGTCAGGGACTGCATAAAGAAAGAAGTACAAAAGATGTGGAATTGGGAGTCATTGAACCCTCAGAGAGCCCTTGGGCTAGTCCTGTAGTTCTAGTGCCAAAACCTCACACCCAGGATGGTAAGAGAGAGATGAGGTTTTGTGTAGACTACAGGGGTCTCAATGCTGTCACTAAGACAGATGCCCATCCAATACCTAGGGCAGATGAACTCATAGATAAATTGGCTTCTGCCACCTTCTTGAGTACATTTGACCTAACAGCTGGTTATTGGCAGAACAGGTTAGCTGAGATTCCAAGGCCAAAACAGCATTTTCTACCCCAGGAGGTCATTACCAATTTGTAGTGATGCCCTTTGGTTTGAAGAATGCACCTACCACTTTTCAAAGGTTGGTGAACCAAGTTCTCACTGGGCTGGATGACTTTTGTGCAGCATATCTAGATGATATTGCTGTCTTTAGCTCCACCTGAGAGGATCACCTGATCCACCTGTGGAAAGTTTTGGAGGCCCTGCAGAAGGCAGGCCTCACTATCAAGGCCACCAAGTGCCAGATAGGGCAGAGTCAGGTTGTGTACCTGGGCCACCTTGTAGGTGGAGGCCAGGTTCAACCCTTGGAGAGCAAGATACAGGCCATAAAGGACTGGGCTCCTCCAACCACCCAGACACAGGTCAGAGCTTTCTTGGGCCTGTCTGGTTACTATAGAAAGTTTGTCAAAAATTATGGGTCCATTGTGACACCACTCAATGACTTGACAAGCAAGAAAATGTCAAAGAAAGTTCAGTGGACAGTTAGCTGTCAGAAGGAATTCGATGACCTAAAGCAGGCCATGTGTACTGCACCTATTCTCAAGAGTCGTGACTACTCCAAAACCTTCATTGTCCAAACAGATGCTTCTGAGTTGGGTGTGGGAGCTGTTCTATCTCATCTGAATATTGATGGTCATGACCAGCCCATTGCTTTTATAAGTAGAAGGCTGACCCCTAGAGAGAAACGTTGGTCAGCTATTGAGAGGGAGGCCTTTGCTGTGGTTTGGGCCCTGAAGAAGTTGAGGCCATACTTGTTTGGAACTCACTTCAAGATTCAGACCGACCATAAGCCCCTCTTATGGCTAAATCAAATGAAGGGTGAAAACCCCAAACTTCTTAGGTGGTCCATTTCCCTACAGGGAATGGACTTTACAGTGGAGCACAGACCAGGGACTGACCATGGCAATACAGATGGTCTCTCCAGGTATTTCCACTTAGAACAGGAAGACTCACCTGGTCAAGGTTAGTTTAATGTCCCTAAGTTTGGGGGGGGGGTAATGTAGGAGAGTAGGGTCTGCAATCCTATGGTCACCCCAGATTTTTGCTTTTTGCTTCACTGGTTTACGACTTTCCCTGGCTGTGGGCCTGCTAATCAGACCCACAGCCTAGCTGTTCTCTCTCTAAATTGACATCCATGTACTTTAGGTGCATTTACCAATTGGTATTGGGACACCTTATCAGCCCCTGTACAGTGTACCTTAGGTACCCTGGGCATAGGTGAACCCAAGGCCTACCAGGGGCTGAAGCATGTATTATGCCACCCCTGGCTGGCCATCTAAACAGACACAACTGGCTGGTAAGACAGCTGGGGCAAGGAGGTGTAAACACCCTTTGCTGTAGATATAGTATACCTATATCTAACCCCAAAATGGACACATATACTCCTATCAGTCCCTCCTATGGCAGGCCTTATCAATCCTGAAGGCAGAGTGCTTGGAATTATGTGAGATGGTGCTCTAGCATGAGCTGAGCCTGTCTGCAGCTTGCGGAACCAAGTCCTTATAGCTGTTCCATGATAACGCTATACCATATACTCTTAAGTGCATTATAATCCTCGCGGTTATTGCTAACTTTGGTATAGCATTATCAAAACATGTCGAGTAAGGTGTCATACGAATTGGAACACTACCCCCTCGCCAGTTCTGGTGACGGGGTAGCATTCCACCCTTCTAGAGGGGCACGACATGTATGTAACTGTGAACCCCGGTTAAAGTTAGACAGAGCCTCAGCATCACAAAATGGATGCTGCCCCCACCGACACAAGTCTGACCTCCTGCTGCTGGGAGTCCTTCCAGCGAGGGAGGCCTGGACAAAGGGTTTCCTGCCTTGGGAGGTGCTAGCACCACCCCAGACAGGATTTTGTGTATTGAGGTAGGGAGGGCTGAAAGGAATGAGACATGCCTGGGGCACACAAGGTGTCCCTGTGCATACCCCGGTTCAAACCAGTTGCTGGGGCACTCCAGCCCCAGCTCTGGCACGAAACCGGACAAAGGATAGGGGGTGTAACCTCCCCCCTTCCTGGTCCCACCCATAGGAGGGACCTAGTCACAGTACAGCCCCCTTTAGCAGGATAAAGGTAGGAGCTGGTCCCATTCCAAGTTATATTACCCTGAACAACTTTACAAGAAGAAACTCTGGACTTCGACGTTCTGCTCCACAGAAGACTGAAGAATCTCCCTTGTGGGCAAGGAGTGTCCACCCTGCAACTGCAGGCACCATCAAGCGTCCTAGCAGTTCACTTTGTCGTCCTTCCTGCCGGAACCAGACCTCAGAGCCCGACGAGACCCGGATTCCCAGGCCTCTCCGACCTCTACCCACATCTGCAGCACAGCTGAGACCCGTGGGTGCGACGAGACACGTGGGACCGGCCATCTTGAAGAAACTGCACTTCGCTTCCAGCACGACTTCAGAGGCATCCTCGAGAAAGTGCTTTGGGGATTGAGAAGCCCCAGCCCCGAGCAGCTCCTGCACCGAAGACCAGCCCTCCAGCATCCACGAGATCTGCGTGGGGCCCTTTTGCTTGGTTGCTGCTCGACGCGTTGTCTGGTCACTTGCCGGCTGGCTAGTGGCCTCCTAGACGACGATCCACGAAATCTACACTGCTGGTCTGGTTGCTCCAGACTGGTCCTTGCTCCCTTCCAAAAGAAGGGCACCCCGGACCCCCCTGGTCCGCACCAGACGCCTTTTCCACTCACCGCGAGGGTTGGCTTTGCCAAGGCCAGTTGACGCCGAATCCAGAACAGACACCGCCGACAGCGAGAACCTGCGTGGGACAGCTCGTGCCTCCATCCTGGTCGTCGAAGACACCTCCTGGTCCACGTGGCTGCAGAGTCAAGCGTCCACTCTTCACCTGATCGCGACGACAACATCTGGTTCCTTCCTGGTTCCACACCGGTCACTGGCTAGTGACTTCGAACATTGTCCCCTCTGCTTTCAGGTCTTCATCTTCCTCGATCCACTCGTGGATCGCTCCGGACATCTTCCTCCTGGTCGCCTGCAGCATCTTTCTTCAAGGCTCCATAGACTTCGACGCGGAAACCCGACACACTTTGACACCTATGCACCCGCAGCCCGTGGGTGAGGTAACAAGAGCATTTTGGTGCTCAAAGGTAGATGGACTCTCCTAGTGTTCAGGTATCCTGTCGTTTTAGTCGTAACTAGTAGGAACTGTCTTTTACTTACCATTTCGTAATTTGTTCTGCCCATTGACTTTGTTCCGCATTTCGCGTGTGAGTTCACACTCTGCACACGCGTCCTGTGGGCCTCCTGCTACTTACCTAAGGTTAGTGTAGTGTAGTCCCAGCAATCCTACAGCCTCTGGGCAGCTCCATTTCCTCTATCGATTTCCTTAACCCATTTACTTAGTATATGGTTTGTCGTGCCCCTAGGGCACCATTGTAATTTGTGCGACTATTGTATTTTTCTGAAGAGTATTGTTATGTGCTTAGCCCTCTGATCTCAAAGAGTTCAGAGGTGTTTGTTATTAATAAAAATATTGTTTATTTTCATAACAACCTGTGTGGTGTCCTTTCATCTGATATTCAAGGGGTTATATGTGGTAAAACAGCTGGCTTCACATGCCCTCTTGAGTTTAGCCTAAGACTGCTTTGTCCATGCTACCATTAGGATAGCTGGTCTATAAGGTTGACTTACAACCAATCACCATAAGGGTTGTTTGGACTGATACAAGGTGATCACTAGAACTAGTGAGCATCATATATCAGGCCAACTTCTCACAGTTGCCATGCCGGGTGAGATACGATAGTACCAGCTTGCTTTTATGAGGGTTATTCAAACCTTGTACATTCCATGTCAGGAGGGTCATATCTACTGCCTGCTTAGAGGTACCCATTGGAAGGAGAAGGTAATAGAAGGGGTCTGCCCGGTGAGTTATAGAAGAGTAGCTAACGGAAAGTCCTGTCTCGTCAAGAAAAGAAGAGGAAAGGAAAGACGGAAAAAGAAACCAGAAATAGCAAAAGCAATCAGAAGAAAATCCCTAAGTGCCATCCCCCACCCACACTAGGAGTAGAGTTCCTAGCGAATCCCGATAAAGCACACAACAGTTCAGATCACAGAACCATCTTTGGGGGGGGGGGGGGCAGGCAGACAACACGTAGGAGACAAACGCCCATTCTAAGCAAGAGTACTTATGAGTGTTCTGTTGTGGTCGAGGCAGGCTCAATACAAAGCAAGGCAGGCCAACAGTATAGAACATATGACAGTAGGAAACTTTAAGTGGTCTGGCGGTTTAGTAATACCTTCACCATAATCAGGACAGGGCCAGTCAGCATGGGTTGAAAAGGTCAACACTAGCAGAAATATTATCGTTCTGAGGCGATCGGTCCTGGATGGTGCGGTTCAAGAAGCGGCTGCCCGGGCCCAATCTTTTACAGAATGCACTTACTTCGGCCTGGTTGTAGAAGAAATGGTGCATATAGTCTGAAACCACCCAGAGTTTGGCGTGGTAGAGCATGCCGTACTTGATCCCATGTTTTCTGAGCTGTGCCTTCGCCTCCGCGAATTTCCGCTCCGCCCCTTGTACAGCCGAGGTAAAGTCAGGGTAAATGGAGATGGTGGTGCCCTGGTAGAGTAGAGGGGAGGGCTCCCTGGCCTGATGGAGCACAGTATCCCGATCCCTATAGTTCAGAAGGGGTGCAATGATCGGCCGTGGCGCTGCTCCAGGAGGAGGTGGAGGGCCTAGGGATCTGTGTGCCCTTTCCACAATGAATGTAGAGGAAAACTGTTGGGTGCTTAATAATTCAATGAGAAAGGTTTCCACAAATAGTTCTGGGCCTCCCATGTTGGTGGTCTCTGCCAGGCCAATGAGGCGAATATTGTTGCGCTGAGAGCACACCTCTAAGCTTCATTTTTAATGATGACAGCTTTCAGGAGGCGCTCAGTCATCTCCAATCGCCGGGTCAAGGAGGCAATGGTGTCCTCAAGAGTGGAAACGTGCTCCTCAACAGAGTCAAGGTGAGTGCCTTGTCTATCTAGGCGTCCTCACTTGCGGTCCAGTCAGGAAGTAAGGGAGTCAAAGCGTACATCTATGGCACGGAAAAACAGTGAGGTTTCAGGTCACTCCCTCCAAAGGGTCCGTGCGGGTCACGGAGTCTCGGTCGTCATCCATGTCTGATGGGGTCCTGGCAGCCTGACGATTTGGGCCGATCGAATGTCAGTTTACGCTCTTTGGGGTCCCCATGGCCCATTGTGGAGGAGCAGCAGGCGCGAGGTCACAGAGCAGCAGGCAGGTGGAGTTGGCCAATGTCGGCTGAGCAGGGTAAGGCAGAAGGCCACAGGTCCAGTGTCGCACAAATCACCAAAATGCAGTGGCTCTGTTATCCCTGAGCTCCAAACCAGGGTGTTCCCAACAGTGAGGGCCGCAGCCGGGGAAGCCAGGTAGAGCAAAATACGTCACTGGGCATCGGAAAGCCACGTGGCAACCACAGATATCCATGCAGGCCCCGCCACTCATGCAGAGCAGAGGAGGGACAGGATTCAATGAGCCCCAAACGTGGGGCACTCACTGCAACGTGGAGCGTGTGGCAAAGGTGGGTAGCTTCCTAGCTTGTGATGGGTATCCGGCAGTGGGCAGGGTAGCAGAGAAATCTCCCATCCATAAAGGCTGTGGGTCATGGATCTACTGCCTCAGCAACGTGGTCCCATGTAGCCATCCAGTGGGAGGAATGTCTCGTAAGGCTGAAAAGAAATCAGATGAAATGGAGGGCAGCCACATCCCACGAATGTCGTCCGGCCCAGAAGCAGGCTGCAACTCATCGCGGAGGTCCACTTGGGAGGTGCCCACGACATCTGCGCCGGGCCGCAGTCCGCCGGGAGAGGACCGGGTGGCGCAATACCCCAAACCCAGGTTCGCCCGCAGCCACAGCTATGTCTGCGGCGGCCCAGAGGGTTGCAGCCATGGTGCCGCAGAAGAGGACAGCCAGACGACTCAGGAAAAGCATGGAGGATGGGAGGAGGTCCAGCGGGGCACCGCAGCCCCAGCCTCAGGCTCGCCCGCTGCCCATGTCGCAATGGGGCCTCTGAGGTGGGCCGAGCCTCACCTCCTCCACAGCGGGTCTAAACGGCAGGATGGGTCATCCAGTTCCACTAGAGGCAGTGCTTTAAATGGGAGAAAAGTGCAGGTACTCATTAAAATGAGCTTGAAGTTCAATTCAGCGAAGACATCACGGACTTCATCAACCCACACGCCCTCCCCTCCACCGACTACATTCTCCTAGGAGACCTCAACTTCCACCTGGAGAACAACAAGGACCGCAACACCGTCACCCTGCTGGACAACCTCGCCAACCTCGGACTCAAGCAACTGGTCAACACCCCCACCCACTACGCCGGCCACACGCTTGACCCCGTCTTCTCATCCAGCAAGCACATCGCCTTCAGCCACTCTACCGGACTCCAGTGGACCGACCACAGCTGCGTCCACTTCAGCTTCAGAAAAACCACTACCCACCACCACCCGCAACAGGTTCCTCACAGAAGCTGGAGCAAGATCACCGCCGACCAGCTCACCGCCTCCCTCAGCCAGAACCCACTTGCCAGCAGACCGGACCCCAACGAAGCAGCCCGCAACTTCACACAGTGGCTGACCGCCTGCGCCGACGACCTCGCACCACTGAAAAACCCTCCCAGCAAACCCAGAAGCAAGAAGGCCCCCTGGTTCACCGACGAACTCAAGGACTCCAAGAAGACCTGCCGCACCCTCGAGAAAGCCTGGCTCCTCGACCGGACCACCGACAACATGACTGCCCTCAAACACGCGACCCGCAAGCACCACCAGCTCATCCGCACCACCAAGAAGAAATCGCTGAAGGATCGTCTGGACAACGCCCACGACAGCAAGGAACTCTTCAGCATCGTCAAGGAGTTCTCCAACCCCTGCACCGGCAACAACGACATCACCCCTTCACAAGATCTCTGCGACTCCCTCGCCTCGTTCTTCCATCGCAAGATTGCCGACATCCACAACAGCTTCGGCACACCATCCTCGCACCCAACCGTCGAACAAACGCACCCCACCGCCACCCTCCGCACCTGGACCTCAGTGACCACCGAAGACACAGCCCGCACGATGAACACCATCCACTCCGGATCTCCGACCGACCCCTGCCCCCACCACGTCTTCAACAAGGCCGACTCCACCATCGCACCCCAACTCCGAGACGTCATCAACACCTCCTTCGACACCGCCACCTTCCCGGAGAGCTCGAAGCACGCCGAGCTCAGCGCCCTACTGAAGAAACCAACAGCGGACCCCACCGACCTCAAAAACTTCCGCCCCATCTCACTCCTCCCTTTTCCTGCCAAAGTCATCGAGAAGATCACCAACAGACAGCTTGCCGCCTTCCTCGAGATGAATGGATCCCTCGACCCCTCGCAGTCCGGCTTCAGAGCCAACCACAGCACCGAGACCGCCCTCATCGCAGCGCCCGATGACATCCGAGCCCTTCTCAACAACGGGGAAACAGTGGCACTCATCCTCCTGGACCTCTCCGCCGCGTTCGACACTGTCTGCCACCGCACCCTAGTCCAACGCCTCAGCAACACCGGCATCCAAGAGAAGGCACTGAAGTGGATCATCTCGTTCCTCGCTGGAAGAACACAGAGAGTCTGCCTCCCCCCGTTCCGCTCCGAGGCCACCAAAGTCATCTGCGGCATCCCGCAAGGATCATCACTCAGCCCCACCCTCTTCAACGTCTACATGAGATCTCTCGCAGCCATCGCTCGCCAACACAACCTCAACATCATCTCCTACGTCGACGACACCCAGCTGATCCTCTCCCTCACCAGAGACCCCGACACCGCCAGAACCAGCCTTCACGAAGGGATGAAAGACGTCGCTGAGTGGATGAAGAACAGCCGCTTGAAACTGAACTCAGACAAGACGGAAGTCCTCATCCTTGGACCTTCACCCTCCGCCTGGGACCACTCCTGGTGGCACCCGGGGACCGCCCCCACACCGACAGACCACGCACGCAACCTGGGCTTCATCCTGGACTCCTCCCTCTCGATGACCAGACAAGTCAACGCAGTCTCCTCTTCATGCTTTCACACCCTCCGCATGCTCCGCAAGATCTTCCGATGGATCCCGACCGAGACCAGGAAAACGGTCACCCAGGCCCTCGTCACCAGCCGACTAGATTACGGAAACACCCTCTACGCCGGAACCACAGCCAAGCTACAGAAAAGACTACAACACATCCAGAACGCCTTCGCCCGACTCATCCTGGACATCCCTCGACGCAGTCACATCTCCGGCCACCTGAGGAACCTGCACTGGCTCCCCGTCGGCAAGAGGATCACGTTCAGGCTCCTCACCCACGCACACAAGTCTCTCCACAACCTGGGCCCCAAGTACCTCAACGACCGCCTGACCTTCCACACGCCCATACGCCAGCTACGATCCGCTAGCCTCGCCCTCGCCACCGTACCACGCATCCGAAGAGCCACCGCCGGAGGCAGATCCTTCTCCTACCTGGCAGCCATGACATGGAACTCCCTCCCCATCCACCTTCGGCTGACCCAGGACCACTTCGCCTTCAGGAAACAACTCAAGACCTGGCTGTTCGAGCAGTAGCAACCCCCTTCCCCCAAGCGCCTTGAGACCCTTCCGGGTGAGTAGCGCGCTATACAAGTGCCGTGATTGATTGATTGATTGAAGTGTAGTGAGGGGGTAGGGCTAAGGGCGGGCTAAGGGCAAGACATGATGATACTTAACGACTTTGATATTAGTTGTCAGCACATGCCGAAACAAATGCGTAATGTTTTTATACAAACAAAGCAGATTCACTCATTACACAAAATGTAAGAGAAAGGCGATAATATGTTAAAATTTCCTTTTCTTTTTTTAAATAGTTGCACCTTCTTAATGCCATACTGTTAATTGCTGTTGTTTGGTACAATACTATATATTTTTGAGCAAGTGAGTAAGAAGAACCTGAAACTACCCCCATATCGAGCCAAAGCTCTTATGTCACCAAGCAAATGAAGTAAATCATGATCATCCTTCCCAGAAGATATCTCTTGTCTCTTCCATCTATCTATCCATTCATCCTTTCATCCTACCATTTACCTGCTGATGTCCACCATTTAACCTTTACATTCTGTTGTCCATTCATTCTTTATCCATCATTCAGTTTTTCACCATTCCGTCTGTCCACCCTTCATATCCAAACCTATCCATCCATCTCCAAACCTATCCATTCATCCTTTCACTGATCCATCTCTTTATCCACCCTTTCACTCATACATCAATCCGTTTGCTCATCTATCTGTCAACTCTTTCACTCCTTTATTCCATCCACTCTTTCACTCAACCCCTCTGTTCACTCATCCATTATCCACCCTTTCATCCATCCTTCCTCCCTTTAATTCATCCATCCAATCTTTAACTTATCCACATTTCATCCGCCCTTTTATCCAATCATCCACCCATCCATGCTTTCACTCATCCATCCATCTATCCATCCATGTATACATCCATCCACTCACTCACTCACTCACCCACCCACCCTCCCTTTTACGTTATTTATGAATCTTTGTCACCAAGCAGACATGTACACACAAGGTGCCACCCATTTACTATAAAATACCTCCTGAGAGTGTCTTGATTCTCTCCCTCTTTCTCTCGCTTTTTTCTTACAAAAAACAGCCATACACATGCAGACAAACACACAAAGGTAAGCAGACACACAAAAGACTTGGGTATGATAAAAGCCATGTTATACTCTTCACCTACTATGGCTTTTTTAATTGCCACTGGGGCTGGACTGGCTGTAGCTTGATTGCCACTGCAAGGGGACTGCCATGAGTCCTGTGTTTGCACAGATGCACAGGATAGTGTGAATGTGATGGACAGCACAGGGCCTGAATGGACCATGCTCTGTCAAACACAGCGTGATGGTGAGCACCCGGACATTATTCAAATGAGACCTGCTGAATAGCTCAGCGGGGGCTCACATCAAGGCCGCAGAAGTGGTGCCGTGGCTGCCAGAGACACGTTCCACTCTTGCTCACCAGCACTCACAGCCAATGAGCCTACCTATACATGAGCACCGGTACTCTCCGCTGCAGTAGGGAAGTGCCGGTACTCTAGTGATAAATCTATGAAGTGCTGGTACTCAGTACCGGTGAGTACCGGCCCATTTAAAGCACTGACCAGAGAGTCAGTTGGACCCCAGATGCTTCGGGCTCCTCAGTGCCACCGAACGAAGCAAGGATGGAAGCCTCGACTTATAGGATTAGGGCTGTTGGCTCCAGAGCTTCACAACCGCGCTGCCATCGCGGTCGACGGCTCGGGCATGCCCCCGTGGGTTTAGCTTTGAATCTACTATGGGTTGAGGTTTGTTTATGATGCGAGATAAATTAGGATTTTGTTGTGGTTTGTGACTGATTCTATTCGAGGTTAGGGTTTGCCATTATGCTGATTTTGGGTTCTGTCGTGGGTTTACTTTGGGTTATTTTGTGAGTTGAGTTTGAGTTCTGTGTTGGGTTCAGATTGTGTTCTCAAACAGAATATTTTTAGATTCTGTTGTGCTTAACTATGCTACTTGACATTTGTGTAGTGCACTTCTACTACTCGTGTGGTTTTGCACTGTGCCTTACATGTCAGATTGTTGAAATGAGTTTGAGTTATGGTGTAAATTTACGTTGGGTTCTATTGAGAGTTGAACACGGTCACTGCCACTGTTATGTTTGAGCAGTTGCCACCTGTTTATTTGACTTATGTCATGAGTTGCTTTGAGCTCTGTCAAGGACCTGTTTGTGTTTGATGGAGGGGTAGGATTGAGTTCAAGTTTTTAGTTGGAGTCTGATATGGGCTGATTTGGGTTGTGGTCCCCAGTTTGAGTTGTTTCATTGGTTGTGTTTGGATTCTGTAGTGGGTCGAATCTGTTTAAATTATATGTTGGGTTTTAGGGCTTTATTTAGAATTTGGTGATGGGATACTCCATGAAAACTTGACTGACATAGCTACTGCTGTATTACATGTGCCGTAGGCTACAATGCACTTGTAATACGGTGGACAAAGCATTCACCACATAAGTGGCAGAGTATCTCATTTGGCAGATTCTAAACAAGGCTGCAAGTTTTCTTATGGTCTTAGTGCTGACTTTACTGGGAATGATTTGACTGCTTTTGTGGGTTGACTTGATTTCTGTTGTGGGTTGGCTTGTTTTTTGTCTTGGATCAATTTTGTTTCTGACATGGACTGATTTACAGTGCACCATGGGTTGATTCTGTTAAAAGCATGGGTTAGACTCAGGATATGACAAACACACCTGGGGTCTGAGGTGTCATCAGTGTAGATAATTTTGGAATGACTTTAGGTTGGAGTTGTGTTGGGTTCTGCTGAGAGATGGATTATTATTGATTGGGTTGTGGTCTGTGGTAGATATGTTTGAGTTATGATACATGTTATGGGATTTCTCTCATAGATTGAGTTTGGATTTTGTCACGGGTTGAGTTTGAATTCAGCTGTTCAATGATATTGGGTTGCCATCTGTGTTGATTTTGGACTCTGTTGGAACTGGTTGGAATCTGGTATCGTGTTTATGTTGTGTCATGGGCTGAGTTCTGTCGTAAGGATGAGCTATGGTCCTATCATGGATTAGGATAGGTTCTTCCTTTGGCTTGTTTTCAGCTGCATTGTGGATTTATTGGTTACGAATTGGTGAATTTAGCTTTTCTCAATTTCAGTTTTGGTTAATGTTATGGGTTTGACGTAGGTTCCATACTGGGTTGAGGTTGTATTCCATCATGAATTATATTTCAGCTCTATACTGGGAGGATTTTGGGCTGTGTCAAGGGTTGAATATGAATTTGGTTTCCACCGGAATTTGAATTCGGCTTTTACCATGAGTAGCCTTTAATTTCTGCTGTTTGAATAGGGGTGCTGCTACTGGTTGAATGTAGTGGGTTTAGCTTTGTTTCTGGTGCATGCTAGTTGGATTTATGATGTCAGCTGAGTATGAGTTCTATTGCCAATATATCTGGATTTTTATGGCACTTGAATGTAGGTCCTCTCAAGGGTTGTTCTGTGTTCTGATGATGTTTGACTTTAAGCTGTGTTGTGAGTTACTTGGGATTCTGATTTAAGTTGTGTCTTCATTTAGTTGTACGTTTGGTAGGGTTGTGATGAAAGTTAAATTTGGGTCCTGCAATTGGCTGGTTTGGTTCGGTTAGTGTTCGATTTAGATTCGGTTATGGGTTAGCTTTACTTTCTACTGTGGGTTGCTTTGTGGTGCTTTATACCACAGCTTCAGTTGTAGAACACCATCCAAAACACACTGATAAGGCCTGGAAGCACATTTTTGTGGACATGTAGCATGCCGCTTCCTCGGAATGAGTTTAGAAGATGACCTAGGTGGCAAGCATTTTGGTGTCATGCATGATGGCCAAAGGGGTGTTTTGGTGATAGCATGAGTATCTTCAATTTAGTGCAGAGAGGTAAGAAAAAAACTGCGTTGCTTATGCTTGCACCTACATCAGTTGTGTACGGTTAGAAAATGTGGGTTTATATTTGCTATACGAGTTGATTCGGGTTCAAGTAGCAGATGGATTCTGGCTCTGTTGGGGTTGCAAGTGAGTCACATAAACAGTGGTGTTGGGATTTCACCATAGCATACATGAGGGGCACTTCAAGGGGTAGGCTTGTGTCTTTTATGGTTTTAGTGCAGCTTCTATGATGGTTTGCTTGTTTTTTTTTCCAGGCATAATCTCTGAGCAGAATTTGGGAAAAGGTGCTCTTTGTAGGTTTTACCAACCAGATCAAATAATTTTCCCCCCACACTAGGATTACTCTTTTGATTCTGCATTCGCCGCGTGAATAGACCCCCAACTATCCACCTCCTAGGCTGCCATCTTAAAGTTGCCATCTTCTCATTCTCAGCTGTGGCCGGGGAAGATACAAATAGCCAAAGATTCTTTGCCTAAATCGCAAAAGGCAGATGGAATTTCAAATCTGCTAGAAATCACAGATGTGAAAGCAACATTTGTAGAACGCATTTACCTAGTATGGTCCTAGCTACGTAACCATCATCTTACGATCTTCCAAAGGTTTGGGGCCTTCTGATTGTGGCTGGAACATCTGTGAGCAGGAAGTCTCTCATTCCCAGATGGCAGAGGTGTTAATTTGTCAGCTTGTACATAGGGCTGTTGCAAATTACCCATTAAAGTCCTCTTTAGTTGCAGATTATGTTTCCAACTCCTACTGGCACCACAAGCAGTAAGGTCACCAGGGCAATTATCATGGCTTGTCAGAGGAACGTTTGCATGTATGGCTGGAACTTCCGTTGCAAGCACACCTGGCCCCTCTACGTCACGCATCCTTTTGGTGTCGGCGAGGGTCTCACCACATGTGCCCCACCTTAGACCCTCGAATGACAATGCCCTTTTTCACCGCCTTCCGCGCCCAGTGGTCTGTGGAACACCAAGCAACCCAGGCCCTGCGCTGCCATCCAAAACCGCGCTGCGCCACCAGCCATTGGCAGCGCGGACCGGGGGCGACAAAGGGCTCCTTTGTGCGCGCGAGGGGGAGGCGGGCACCGGGGACGGGGGAGACTGCGCACAGGCCCCCGGGCCACTTTCGGTAACAATAGCAGGGTTCATGGCGGAATCCGAGGAACAGGTCTGAGCTGCTGCCTCTGCTGCGCGCGGGATGAGCGAGTGTCTCTTGGCAGGCTCTGCCGGGGCACCTCAGCCCTGGGCCCGGCTCGGGACCGACGTGCAGCGCTCCCTGGCAGTGCCACTCGGGCTGGGCCCTGCGCTTTTTATTTATTTCATTAAATGCATTTTTATAAAGCGCGGACTTTACCCGAAGGTGTCAGAGCGCTTCACAATAGAACCATTACGTTACATAAGAGAAATGTTACGATAATGGAAGGTACAAAAATAGCAAGCCACAGAATCAAAACACCGCAGGGAAAAGGAACACAGTATTAAACACAGCAAGCAAAGAATATACAGACAAAAATATAAATTAATATAACAAATTTACAATGACTAAAAGAACTTCCTGGCGGGGTCTGAGAAGGAAGGAATTAGTTCTGAAAGTGTCTTTGGAATAGAATAGATTTGAGGTCCGCTTTGAAGATCTGGATGGAGGTGATGGCACAGAGCGAAAGAGCAAGCGAGTTCCAGAGCCCAGCAAGCGCCTCCGCCATTGAACACCAGCCTTTAGCAGCAGCGCCCCCTAGTGTCCCAGCAGTGCTCCGCCAGAGCACCTCCATCCTGCCCCGTTTTCCCGATGGCGGCAACAACATGCAGCTCTACCAGTGCACCTCGGTTGAAATCGACATCACTCCCTCCTGTTCGAAGCACAGCTTTCCAGCGCCCCCAATCATGGCCTGCAGCACACCTGGCAGTGCAGCACCGGCCCCACGCACAGCTCCGCCGTCGCTCGTGAAGCCTGGCCTGTGGCACTCTCGGCTGTTCCATTATTGGGTTCGAGACGGTTCTGTCAATGCACCTGAGTCCCGCGCTGGGCTCAGAGACGCTTTAAGGCATTGGCAAAGGGCTGAGAGGGCCAGCTTTGTTCTGTAGAGGGTTGCCCCGTGACCTGGAATCATTCTTCAACAGATTGTTTTAAATATTATTTCTCTTTAATTAATTTTTTATGTGAGGGAGGTGTGAAAGTATATTACAGACATTTTGCAGAGGAATGTTGTTCATGTTTCAGGTAACATGCATAAAGTTTCTTTTAGATAAAAACAGTACCTCATATGCGAAATGGGAGGGTGTCCGAGAGAATATTTGCAGTAATATTAATGAGCTGCTACTGAGATATTTAAAACACACATGACTATCCATGAATATCCGATGTACCAGCTATGGAATCTGGGCGAGTGTGCTTGTGCACTGTCAGTGACCTGGCCAAAGAGGGCATGAAAGAGGTGGAACTGGATCATAAATTAAACACTGTTCCGCACAGGGGCATCCAAAATACAATCGGCCCTGGGCACCCACAATCCTTTAGGTGCTCCTGCCTTGGATGAAGTCCCAAGGGCTCCAACTCCAGGACCCAGGTCTGACTCCTGATTCACGCCACCCTTTTTCAGAAGAAACGTGATTCCCCATTCCCAGGAGAGCTGTCATAGATTCGGACATTTGGTGCGACCTGCAGGTACGGGTCAGCCGTGACCTGCAGGTCACACCAAATGTCCGAATCTAGTGCCACCGAGCACTTTCAGAAGACAACGAGTTACTGCTGGCCTTCAAAAATATTCATTTTATTTCTGGCATTTGAAACCGACTGAACTAATTCTGCCCTCAAAAAGTAATCTAACTGCCAAACGTAATCATGCTCTGTCTGGTCTTTAACAGTCCCTAAGTTATTTCGCACTTTTATATTTGAGTTACTTCTGTCATCTGGGGGAAATGTTTTTATCTGCCATTTCAAAGTAATCCAACTTTTCCCGTAATGTTATTTCTGTCCTCTGGGGGAAAATGTTTGTTTATCTGCCCTTTCAAAGTTATCTAACTTTTCCTATGATACTACTTCTGTCCTCTGGGGAAAAATGTTGTTTGTCTTGTCTTTCAAAGTAATCCAACTTTTCCTGTGATGTTACTTCTTTCCTCTGGGATTTTTTTTTTGTCTGTCCTTCCAAAGTAATCCCATTTTCCCTGTAATGTATAGGTAATCGAGTTTCTTCTGGTAGTTGAAAGTAACGCGGTCCTATAAAAGTAATCAAATGTTTCCTGCGGATTAAACATGATCAAGCTACGACAGCTGGTCTTTAAACGTACTCAGGTTATTCCCACCTTTTAAACTACTTGAGTAACGAGATCTCTGTACATCAATGAGTTACTTTTGTCCTTTGAAAGTAATTAGACTTTTCTTGTAGTTTGACAAAAATCGAGTCATTTCAGTGGTTCAAAAAATGCTACGTCTATTCTTAAAAATAAAGTAAATTGCATTCTTCCGAAGTATCAAGGGACTGCCAGCATTTGACCGCAAACGACGGTTTTGTCGCGTCTGACTACTGAGACAGGGCAAATAACACCTGTACAAAGCGCTTCGAATCACCAAAATGTGCGGTACTGAGGACTGTGCAAAACACGATATTATTATTAGCAAACCAATTTGTCCTGCGAATAAAAAAAAAAGGATAAAGAAAATACATCTGGCCATTTCGCGTATAATATAGTTTCCTAAACTATGGCCACGCCCAATGGACCGACAGCTTCCAAGTGTCCTTGCTTAGCAAAGGACTATGGAGGGTTCGGGGCGACCAGGGGTCTCTGAGACGGGGTTTCTGACGTCAATGGAAAACCTGACCGGGGGCCCACCCCCCTGCCCCCCCGTGGAAAGACCATTTTATGAAGTGCCGAAAAGGCCAGTGGCGACATCAATGCGCCCAGCCATTCTTGTTCGGGGTGGAGAGAGGTCGAGTTCCCAACTCGAAATTCTGCCTTGGGGCATCTGATTCCGATACTTATTTCGCATTTTTTTGGTAGCCAGACACCCCGGGGGGACCCTGTACCAGTGCTGCGGCTTGTACCCCCTCCTACCACGGCCACAAAAAACGCCCTCTGCAGCTGCAGGGCCTGGGAGACAATCGCCGTTTCACTGGGTCCTCTGTTTTTCCCCAGCTAATTTACCATGCGTAAGAGTATCTCGCTCTTTAAAGACGTGGAACAAAGGGGCCTTTCTGCCGTCGCCTCCTCATCTCGGATCCTGCAGCTGTGGCGCCCCCCTCCAGCTCGCCACGGGCCCCCACCACCCCCGTCTTCCCTCCATTCTCTCCTGGACAGGCCTCCGGATTATTAAATTCCACCAGTAGCTCGGATTCCGTTAATTGAGATTTGACTGAGGCAGGTGGAGGTGGGGATGGACGAGGGGAGGTTCACTTCCGTGACCGGTGCTAGGTGCGTATCTCCTTTCCAGTGGGGTTTTGGGTGGTGTGGTGGGGAACAGGAGGTTTCACGCAGGGACCCTCCTCACTCCAACCTCACCCAAAAAGGGATGGATACATTACTTCCAAGGAGGTGTTGAAAATGGCGGCAAATGTATAACACACAGTGTCCCTCCCCTTACAGGGACCTTCATTGTAACTTCATTGGATAATTCACCAAACAGAGACAAATATTGACTGGATCCCCCTCATTCTGTTGTTGGGCAAACCTCATATATAAGGGGTGTCAACGTAGTACCAGGAGCGCCGATGCAGTGCTAGATTTTCCGAAAACCGCTTCCAAAAAGGAGTTTCATTTTGATTCAATATATATAAATGTAAATAGTACGAATCGCCTATTCCGAGGCCTTAACAGCATCTGGGACATTTGAGGTGTTCCTGCAGCTGAAGTCTATCAGGGAGTCTGATGGTTTAAAATCTGCTGGACCCAAAATTCCTGCCATCCAGAGAATAATGCTCAACATTAGCCCGCTGGCAACTGCAGGTCCCCATCACATGTGTAGTCTCTGCCCAGAGAGAACATCATTTAGAAAACCCTTATAGAGTGTAAACCAACATAGATCCAATCAAAGCAAACGCCAATGTCTCTTTCAAAATGGTTGTGAGCAACAGTCAAGTGCAAATATAATTAACGCAGTTCAACTGAATTGCATTCAATTAAGACGGCCAACATCATCAGCGTTACTATTTCAATCATCATATCATTCCTCCACAGGAATCTCAAGACAACTCCTCTAAATTCTTGTTGAGTCAACCCAACATTGCAGAATCATGGGCAAGTGAGTTAAACTTCATCCAAGAAAATTCAGAGCACTCCCAAATGAGTCCACGGGTAGAGTTATGTTGTGTCTGTTATCACCGACAGCCTTTATTCTTTTCAAACAGAAGTTTACACATTTCACTGCCTCTGCCAGCACGTGCTTTGTGTGAGCTTCAAGTTGTGCGGCAGACTTTATGAGGGCTCCTACAAGGTAATATCCATCAACAGTTCTCCAATTAATCAATTCCAGTACCATGGGCATCTGTCGAACGTACCTGTGTAGAACGCTCCTATATATTTCATTGCTCTCTGTCACTTGGAAGAGTACTCCCAAAACATACCCCAACTCGAGTATGTGGGGAAATCACTACGTGCAGACGCTGCACGCCGGTGATTCCCCCACAGTACTCGAGTTGGGTGACGTTTTGGGAGTACCATTAACTGGAGAATTGTTGCTAGATAGAAATTTCTTTGATGTCTTGGACCAGCTCCAACTGAAGAGGAACTGGTGACTTCTCTTCCTTCTTGAGCATGCAACACTGTGCTGATCAACAAATCTGTGAACTAGCGTCTAGGCGCTGTAGTATTGCAAACCACGCTGTGAACTCTAAGCATCCAGATAATACTGTGCCTATTTATAAGGTGAACAGACACGTTTTTAAGGCTTTCCTAAAAGGGAGATGCATTATCAGGGATGTAAGCTCATGGGGAAGGGTGTTTCAGAGCCTTGGCCTGCACCTGAGAAGGCTCTACCACCCCATTTCTTCTTCTGGATTCTGGGAACCATTACCCAATTTTGGTGTGGTGAGTGGAGATTTTTAGCGGGCACATACCACAGTGCAAGCAAAGGGTGGTCATCCTCCAACATTACCTGGGTCAATAAGATCAACCAAGTCCTCGTTTTCACCATATCAAGTCAGGACCACTGCAAAGACCATTATCAAACTCCAAAGGGGCTACAACTACACTGCCTCTACCATCTTAGCACCACGTCTCCCTGATCACATCACCCCAGTCTGAAAGCGTTACTTTGGTTCTCAATCACACAAAAAGTCGACAATGGGTCTAGCTAACAAGGCACTACATCCAAGAGTACCAGAAAACCCCATCAAGGTCTTCCAAGCCAACCAAACATTTAAAGTCCGCATTAATTAATCGATAGTGGGCAGATACAAAGGTTTAGGAAGACAGCCTTCCAAAGACCAGGCTCTAACCTCCGAGTTCTCTTCCTCTTCCTTGATAACCTCAAAGACCGCTTCTTGATGTTTCACACAGGAATAAAAAGTCACTTATTAATTGCTGCCTGCAATATGCTGAAAAACTGGTACCCAAAAAACTCATTGGATTAACTTTCTATTTACCTGTAGGGCTCAGAATCTGATGGCTCAATATATACGAATCAACAACAATCACATAAGTAATCAAGAACACAGTCCTATACTAGAGTCTGAAAGGGCGCCATCCATTTTCAGCTCAACACAATTTCATTCAAGTCAACCCCAGTCGCATTCAAGTCAACCCAAACAATTCAACTAATTTCAAAGATAATCTTACCCAGCTAGAAGTACAGTTTCATCTACACAAACACATTTAGTCCCAATTAACTTCACCTAGCACAGTTCTGTCTATATGAACCAGGAAAATGCCATCAAATTCAATCTCCCAGGTATCAGGTGTAACCTATCACAGTCCCATCTACCCTAACAACTCACAGTCCATTGTACCTGAATCCAAAAGAGTCCCATCTCGCTCAACCATATTCCAAAATACCTTAACTCACACAATACCATCTACCTGAATCCAGTGAAACCTTGACTAATTCAGCATGGTGGACCATCAAGTAGGTTTTTGTTTTTAGGTTTAAAGAGCCTGCGCACACCCAACTCAAAATTCTCAAGTTTTGCTATTGGGAACAGGCACTGGGAAATGAGATATTGTTTTAGAATGTTACCTTTTACTGTGTAGTTTTATGGTTTATGTTAGACCTGCCATCTTTGGCGTGGTTTCCCCTGACTTTTTGCCTCTACCTCCTGTATTTTTGACGCTGTGCTGGATTTTGTTTTTGCTGGTTTAGATTCTTTGGGCACTTTGCCACTGCTGATCAGTGCCAAAATGAAAGTGCTCCCTGAGTAAATTGTTATTGTGATTGGTTATTCATGATTGGCATATTTGTTTTACCAGTAAGGCCCAGTAAAGTGCACTGAGTGTGCCAGGGCTGGTGATTCAAATGCTACTAGTGGGCCTGCAGCACTGGTTGTGCCACCCATACAAGTAGCTCTAAAATGGTGTCTCAGGCCTGCCACCGCAGTGCCTGTGGTCAGTTGCTAACTGCCATGCTGACCTGACCAGTGTCCACATTGGCCAGGCCTAACCCTTCCCTTTCTGTACACATTGGACACCCCTATGGAAGGCCCAAAGAACCCCACTGCACAGGGTGCAGTGTATGTGAAAGGTAGGACGTGTCCTGATGTAGGTGACATGCCCTGATAGTGAAATACTGCCAATTTCGCTTTTCACTATTGAGAGGGCTATCTTGCCCATAGGCTATAATGGGGAATGCTATGTATAATGTTTACTTGCATATCTTCCCATAGGAGCAAGTTAGAAAATTAAAGTCTGGTATCCCTGAACACAGAATTTAATAACCTATCTTTTAGGAAGGATGTTTTTTAAATCCTGTGTTTGAGAACAGCACTTTTAGAAAGTATCTGTTCTCTTATTTGACCTTTCTGTGTGCCTTGGCCAGTTTGTGAATTGACTGTCTGGGGAGCCCGTTTTGCTGTTTACCTGTTCTCTTCTGCTGACGCCAGGTGCCCCTTGCCGCTGGACCTCGTTTGGACGCTACAGGAAGCTGTTTGAGGCAGGGCACCGCCATTGTCCCGTTGCTACAGGGGACTACATTGCCCAGCAGTCCTTGCGGCAGTGAAGCCGCGTGAACGCTTGTGAGCGCCAGGAGGCGCATAAAAGGGGGGCAGGGCTCCGGCAGCACGGGAGCCCGTTTTGCTGTTTACCCGTTCTCTTCTGCTGACGCCAGGTGCCCCTTGCCGCTGGACCGCGATTGGACGCTACAGGAGGCTGTTTGAGGCAGAGCTCCGCCGGGCACCGCCATTGTCCCGTTGCTACAGGGGACTACATTGCCCAGCAGTCCTTGTGGCAGTTAGGCCGCGTGAACGCTTGTGAGCGCCAGGAGGCTATAAAAGGGGGGCAGGGCTCCGGCAGTGCGGGAGCCCATTTTGCTGTTTACCTGTTCTCTTCTGCTGATGCCAGGTACCCCTTGCCGCTGGACCTCGTTTGGACGTTACAGGAGGCTGTTTGAGGCAGAGCGCCGCTGGGCACAGCCATTGTCACGTTTCTACAGGGGACTACATTGCCCAGCAGTCCTTGTGGCAGTGAAGCCGCGTGAACGCTTGTGAGCGCCAGGAGGCGCATAAAAGGGGGTCCGTTTTGCTGTTTACCTGTTCTCTTCTGCTGACGCCAGGTGCCCCTTGCCGCTGGACCTCGATTGGACGCTACAGGAGGCTGTTTGAGGCAGAGCTCTGCCGGGCACCGCCATTGTCCCGTTGCTACAGGGGACTACATTGCCCAGCAGTACTTGCGGCAGTGAAGCCACGTGAATGCTTGTGAGCGCCAGGAGGCGCATAAAAGGGGGGCAGGGCTCCCGCAGTCTGGGACGATCATGCCCGGGCGGTGTCTTGCCCATCAGGGGCCGGAAGAGGCTGGGCCGGGCTACCTTATTTGACTCTTGAATGCAGACGCCTGGACAATTACTTAACTTGTAGTTTACTTTTTAATTACTTTCTGGATTTAGCTGGTGGTTAATGTGTTCCAGATTAGTTTCCTTAGGCAGCTGTAGTAGATCCCCCAGGGGACAACACCATAGGTTTTCTTTTTGTTTTCCTCCTGTGCTGTGGCAACTTTGATGTAGGATACCAGTTGAGGAGCTAACTTATTTTCACAAGTTTTGGATAATTACATTGGCTAGCAATTATGGGGAGGGGAAAGACCCAAGTGAACCAAGAGGGGACCATAGGTGCAGCTCGAGCAACAGTAACCACCATGGACGCCTTCTTGTCAAGAGCTGCTTCAGTTATTGACAAGGAGATCGAACTGGTAAATTGGCGCCTATCTAGATCTCCCTTTAGCGGCCTCCATCCTCTTCTGGGTGGGACTAACAACCATTCTAGGGAAATCACTAGCGAAGTATCGTGTATATCTTTCTCCCCAGGGTCGGGGGGTGCTACCCAGGTCATGGATGCGCTTTCCCCGTACTAGAATCCCTGGGGGAGGTACCCCCTAGGCCCCTGTCTCCCGTTGTGATTATCGGAAATAGGAAGGGTGCTGCTTCCTCTTTCACATCAGGGAAGGGTGGGAAGATTATTCATACATCACTAGAGGCTCCCTGTGGCCTCAAATCACCACAACATATAGGGGAGGCTCGCCGGATTATTGGTAGCTTGAAAAGAAAATGTAAAGCAATAGGGAGCCAAGCCAAAAAGACTAAGCCCAACGTGCCGCCGAAGCCTGCATCTGATAACAGGGTATCACCGTTAGTAGCATCTAACATTGTTGATTTGCCCATGTTGGAAGCTTTTAAATCTATTATGTGTTGTATACTGGAGGAAAAGCTGTGCCATATTGTGGCTAAGCTAAACTATATAGAGCAAAGTCCTGCAATCCTTTCAACTGCCAAATTGTGTTGTTACGGAGTCAACAAATCCTAAATCGGTACCAGGCAATTTGCCTTTATTAGGGGTAACTGGGGATTCTCGATCTTCTAGCACTATCCAGTCCTGTGGCGCAAATGTGGCCACTAGAAGCTGAGGGGGGATGCCTGATGGTATAACTGATGGGTTGGCATCGAACGGGGTTCTAACAACAAATCACCATGGTCAAGCCACCCATGATCCGGGGAAGAACTCCGTAATGTCGCAGGGACATCCTACCAATGCCTTGCAGAACCTAGTAGTTATTAATTTACTGCCTCAATCTACCCCACTGGTGGTTATCTTGGGGAATGTTCCCACACTTTCACAAGGCATAAAGGAGGACGTCCACCAACTTAAGAACAAGGTCATCCACTGGTTGTCTAATAACACTTCTGTGGGCCCAGCGGTGGGACGAAATATTATCAAGCAAGGCACGCCATGTGGGCTGGTGGGAAACACTAAGAAACCTGAGGGGGGGGGGGTGAATGTATAATTGTGAATTTTAATAACCCATTCGTTGTGGAGAGAATCTTCCGGGATGTCACTCCGGATTGGCTTACAGGGACTCTGGTATTCAGATTTTGCCCCTGGGCTTCTTCTATAAGCCTGAGCACCCAAGGCATAACAACCTAAACTTATCATGTAACAGGTGGTCTCAAAGGCCAGTTGAGGCTTTCAGGGGCAGTCAACTTAACCCCACGATGGGGAGGCACAACATGTTGGGGAATCATCATTTTTCCCCCGTGCTACTGGTGTCAAATAGATTTGCAGCACTTTCAAGGCTGGATGATTGCGATTGACTGAACAAGAGCTTAGAGCCCAAAGGATTCTTAGTTCAGCATCAGGTGCCCTACTGTTGCCCCCCCGTGGTGCTGTGTCCTCTATTCAAATGTTGCCTGGGTTGCCTAGCCCGAGCAGAAGGAGGTATCACTTATTGTACCCCAAGGGGCGTCCACTAAGTCAGATGATCACAATGTTCTGTCATGGAACATTGCAGGGTTAGCGGGGAAAATTCAGGACCCGATGTTGGTGCAGTTCATTAGACAATTCTCTAAGATCTGTTTTCAGGAGACTTGGCCGGTGAACTGTAACCTTTTCTGGAGGGATACAAAGCCTTTTTTGTCCCCGCTTCCCCGTCAGTTAGTGGCATAGCTAGGGGTGGTTTGGTTATATTTACAGCTATGGCAGTGAATTGTAGGATCAAGGAACTCCCCTCCGCTCATAGTGATTTCCAAGCCATTGTCTTAAAGCGAGGAAACGAGAGTCTGTGTATTATTAATTTCAATAATGCAGTAAACGCTCAGGGGGTTTGTAAGATCACCCAGTTGAAATGCCTTATTAGGCAGTTCTGTGGCCATGTCGTACATAGTCTCATGATAGCTGGGGATTTTAATGTTCACCCGTGTGGCGATCCTAAAATTACTAGCATGGCAGAAATGGGCTGTGCCAGGATGCAGGGACATCATTTTGAGCATTCTGTCCAGGGGGATGCACTTAACGACTTGCTTAATGAATATGATATGATCTCATCTCTGTTTTCTGTAGTGCCCTCCAGCAAACAGTCCGTTCCGCCCTTTAAAGGACGCAGTGGTGGGTCTTTCATAGACCATATTTTGATCTCTGCTGGGCTTCAGTCCATCCTCTGGGGATTTACAATCATAGAGAGTGTATTTAGTGATCACAATTCTGTCTGAGTGCACTTGGAGGATGGTCTGTTGAAAAGTCAGGTCAGGGTGATAGCGCCGGGTGCGTTGAGACCTAAGGATGGCAGGCGCCGCCTTAAGTGGTCCCAGGTCGCACCGGACCTATTCTATGATAAGGTACATGACCTATGCGTATCAGAAATAGCAATATGTGTGTATCCTGGCTCCCTTGCCGAGGGTGATCTCAAGGCTTTTGAAGGGATTGTTTCCAAGGTGGGGGCGTTAAGTGTCCCCGCACAAAGGACGACGTCCTGTGATCCTAAATGGTTTGATCCTCTATGCTCTAAAGCCGCTAGAGATTTAAAGGAAGCCTTGAAAGCAAACCCGAGAGATCAACCCCGGATTCGTGTCCTTCTTCTTAATTATAAAAGGATATTGGCAAGTCGTAAGGTGGAATTAAAGGAAGCAACATGGAGAGAATTATTGGAACCAAGTACGTTAGGGAGTAGCACTAGGTTTTGGGGAATTATTAACCGACCCTTATTTGAGAGGGATGGGGCCGAAGACATAGGTACCAATATAACTGAAGGTGAATGGGTGTCTCACTTTCGTTCTATATTTAAGAGTGCCACAACTCAACAACAACCTCAAGCCAGAGCTCAAACTGACACCATTGTCCCATTCACTCAGAGTGAGGTGGAGAAAAGTATCTCTGGGCTGTCTTGTAACAAGGCTCCAGGTCTGGATGGTATTCCACCAGACCTTTTCAAATCAAGTCCATCCTTTTGGGCTCCAGTACTGGATGCCGTGCTTAATGTGGCGGCAAGGGCCGGCTGCCCGGAGTCTTGGGGCACCTCAACAATCATACCGGTATTCAAGAAGGGCGATCGTAATAGTACTTTGTGCTACAGACCGATCTCCCTTATTGATTCTGTGGTCAAAGTTGTGGGCGGAGTTGTATTGAACAGATTGGCCGTCTGGGCGGAAGATAATAAGATCATTTCTGTCATCCAATACGGGTTCTGCCCAGGGCATTCTACCCTAGCCCAATGCCTCAACCTATATATGATCCTTGGGAAGTACACGGTTGCCCGCCGGGGTACGATCCACATGGCGTTCATGGATCTTTCCTCTGCCTTCGACTGTGTCAGTCGGGGGAAATTGTGGCAGTCCATGAGGGTCATGGGGGTGGAGGCTAGCCTGGTTGACTTCTTGAGGGATCTGCATAGGGACACCAAGGCTAACATTAGATTCGCCCAGGATCTTAGGGTATCTAGGGATTTTAACATCGAAAGGGGAGTACGGCAGGGGTGTATTTTGGCCCTGTTTCTTTTTAATTTATATATCAATGACCTGGATAAGATCTTGGTAGAAACTGGGGCCGATTTCCCGTATACGGGGCGACGGGGACTGCCCGTCCTGCTTTACGTGGATGACGCAGTCCTCATTGTCAGAACGGCAAGGGGTCTGCAGACACTGCTTGACACCTTTCGAAGCTTCATGGATGAAAGCGACCTAGCCATAAATAACTCAAAATCTTACATTATACAGGTCGGGTTGCGCCCAAAGTTGCAGTATCCCTTTAAAGTGAATGGCGAGAAAGTGCCCTTAACCTCAACTTTCTCATACCTGGGCGTTTTACTTGATGACCATTTGAATTGGGGTGCCCTTGTCCGGAGAAAAAGGGGGGCGGTCATAAGAGTTTATACAGCCATTTTCAACTTTGCTGCAAAGATGGGTAAGCACCCTATTGAGGTAATGTTGAAAATATACCAGGCTAAAAGTGTCGCTATTGCCAGCAATGGAAGTGAACTATGGGGATATGCAGCATCTGAGGGTATCCAGGTGGCGGACAAAACTTTTTTAAAACAGCTTCTGGGAGTACCTAGAGGAACATCTAATTTAATAGTACATGAAGAAACAGGGTTACCATTCATCTGTGACATTCTGGCAATGCACCCTTTGCTTTTTTGGCTCAACTGTTGGTTAAACAAAGACTTAGCTCTTAACCACCAGATACTGAGAAAAGTTTTGAGCCTCGATCACATGATTCATATTCCGTGGTTAAAATATATAAAGGGCTGTTTTGGTGAGCTGGGGCGCCCGGACCTTTTTTTAAGGCCTGATCTTATTACCGTAGCGGACGTGGCTTTTGTAAAGAAGTCTTTTATTTCACTTAGAAAACTTAATAGAGATGGGGTAGAATTGTGTAAACCTAGCGTCCGTAAATTTGTGATGCTCAAAACTACTCCATCCACAGAGCCATATCTTTTGTGGCCTTTGTCGGCCCACAAGCGTTTTTTATTGATCAGGTTTCGGATGGTTTACTTCCATCTTTTACCTGCTGTTCCGAAGGGGAGCCATAGAGGCCAGGTGCTAGCATCCTGTGGCTGCGATGGAGTGTCTCCACATGATTTGCTGCACTTCATGTTTTTTTGTAACCTCTACGAAACCCCCCGGAGGTGTACTTCTTAAAACCACTTTTAAAAAAGCTGAATTTTACCCAGGTCCGCCCAGCCCTTTGTTTTTTACAAACGCTGAAGCCAGAATGTATCCCTTTTGTGGTAGGATTTTTGAAATCTTCATTGAGGTCCAGAAACTGTATGGAGAATTAATAAATACCCATATTTTAGCTGGCATTTTACCATCTATCCCCCATGAGTTTGTATGTCTGTTACTGGTGGCTGATTCTTCTCTCATCTTCTTATTACTGACCCTGATGTATATATACCCCCTTGTATCTATTGGAATGATTATCTGCGTACTGCGAACAAGAAATGTATATATGTGTTATTTTAAATATTTATTGGAGATTTGTAACTTTTATGTTTTTTTTCTTAAAACGGAATAAAGTATTTTGAAATTAAAATGACTGTCTGGTTTGTGAGTGACAGGGGCTGGGGAGCCACCAGGAGTCTGGATGAGTCCGCCCTAGGCTGAATGGCTGCTTCTGCATCTTGAGTGGTGGGAGGGGATAGCACCTGGGCCTGAATAGGGCTGTGCCTGCCCTCCACAATGCTGGCTCCACCTCCTGCTGGGCGGCTGACAACCCTGCCCCTCTCCCTGAAAGGAAAGAAGAAGTCAGGAAAACAAAGTGCTCCATGACAGACCAGAACTGGTTCTAACTAAGCCAAGGCCTCTCTGCCTCCAGAGAACAAAGGAAAGACTGGTATAACAAGCATTTACAATGCAATGGTCTCGGCATTATTAAAGGTAGAGCTATTGGCATTGCTCATGACATATATATATATATATATATATTTTTTAAAAATCATAAATAAATGGCATTGTCATTTTTATTGCCAATAGTTTAATCGTTAAATAAATGGCATTGTCATTTACAATGCCAATAGCTTAATCGCTCGCAAATGCATGACTTATTGCATTTACACCCACACAGAGCCACACACACAAAGCTACCCACATACACATACAGAGCAACCCACACAGAGTCATTCACATAGAGCCACCTACACAGAGCCACCCTCACACAGACAGAGCCACAGACCCACCCACACATAGAGCCACCTACAAAAAAACTATCTACACACACACACAGAGCCACACAGCGCCACACACACACCCACACACACACACACACACACACACACACACACACAGCCACACACACACAGAGCCACACACACAGAGCCACACAGAGCCCCCACACACACACACACACAGAGCCCCCCCACACACACAGAGCCCCCCCCCACACACACGCACACACACAGAGCCACACACACACACAGAGACACACACACACACACATAGAGCCCCCCCACACACACAGAGCCCCCCACACACACACAGAGCCGCCCACACACAGAGCCCCCCACACACACAGAGCCCAACACACACACAGAGCCCAACACACAGAACCCCCCCCCACAGAGCCCCCACACACACACAGCCCCCCACACACAGAGCCCACCACACACAGAGCCCCACACACACAGAGCCCCACACACACACAGAGCCCCACACACACAGAGCCCCCACACACACAGAGCCCCCACACACACAGAGCCCCCCACACACACAGAGCCCCCCACACACACAGAGCCCCACAAACACACAGAGCCCCACACACACACAGAGCCCCCCCCACACACAGAGCCCCCCCACACACAGAGCCCCCCACACACACACAGCCCCCCACACACACACAGCCCCCCACACACACACAGCCCCCCACACACACACAGAACCCCCACACACACAGAACCCCCACACACACATACACACAGAGCCCCCTCCCACACATACACAGAACCCCCCTCACACAGAGCCACATACACACACACAGAGCCACACACACACAGAGCCACACACACACACAGAGCCACACACACACCCAGGGCCACACACACACACAGGTGAGCAAGCACAGCCAGGGGGCAGGAGAGCAAGCATAGCCAGGGGGCAGGAGAACAAGCACAGCCAGGGGGCAGGAGAACAAGCACAGCCAGGGGACAGGGGAGCAAGCACAGCCAGGGGGCAGGGGAGCAAGCACAGCCAGGGGCCAGGGGAGCAAGCACTACCACCTAAAAGTAGTGTTGTAAATAAAACAGCGGTATTATTAAGCATTAGCCGAAGCCATAATGCATTAGTCCAAATATCTAGTATACGGATTCCATTTTGTATTTCGAGTCTGCCATTTTTCATGTCCTGCATTGCCATGTGCTCAATGTTCTGATTGTCCTACCTCTCTGCTAGTTACACTGTGGATTCTACCTAGCAACAGTTATTATTAGTCCTTCTTGAGAGTGTAGCGCATGCTCAGCAGAAGTAACAGCTGTTCCTTATTAGCATAGCCCTCCCATGTTCTAGAAATACTGTTAGCTCCACCCACTGATATGTTTAGAAATGTCCTTACGTGGTTGTAACCTCTGTCTAAACTGTAAACTGAACCCCTTCCACTGTGTATAAAAGGGGCCATGTGCTTGTATTCAGTGTGCTACTCTGTACAATGCTGTAGAAGTGTTGTGGAGGTTGTATCACCACCTTTAAAGGTTTATTAAACTATGGTTTTGTATTTCCAGTTTCCTTGCCAACTTCATTTGTAAGTCTAAGGACTTTGTACACAGAAGGGCGAACCCTTTCGGTACCTTTGGGCCTTGCTGAGGTCTGGACTCATCAATTGGCGTCCGTCACATGGGGCTCATCGGCGACTCGGAGGTTCGAAGGACTGGTCGTGACGAAGGAATGGAACTCTGCCGGGGAAGTGATCACTGCCAGCGGCATTTTTAGTCCTGGCATCCTGAGGTATTTCTTCCTTCCTTCCGATCTGACCATCTGGGTGGCGCCGGTCCTCGACTGAGACCTCTTCTGTCGGTTTGCTGTGGATAAGCTGTTTGAGCAAATTGTGGAACTTGGCAGGTGGAATCTGGACGCTCGTGCTTGGTAAGGACCATTGTATGGTAATTACTGTGAGTGTTTATGGTAGCCAGTGATAAGCAAGGCAGTTTTAGGATACGCTTGCTGTGGCTTATGGATATGGATATGGGGATGTTTGGATGATCGATCATATTATGATTATGAAAATGGGTATATATGCGTTGCAGCACATATAGGTAGGTAATGTGGAGATTTTTCTCCAACATATGGTTGTCAGCGGCGCAACGATTAAGCGCTATTTTTTTTTCTGTATAATATTGCGTTTTTCGCACTATTTCTAGCATGCCTACTTTTAGCGCACTACGTAAGTGGTGCTGCTGTGGAAACCGGTTAAGTCTTCAAGAATCGCAGCCGGCTCCCCCAGAAGGGACGCCGAATAGGGATACGTACATCAAGTTTGGTCTTTCTCCTATAATGTACAGCACATTATGGAGGAAGTATACCAAGAAGGATCCTGAGTTGAGATGGCCTTTGTATGGTTCGTTTGATTTGCGCAAAATTGAGTATGTGGAACAATGCCTGTGTAAGGGCCGAGCGAGACAAGACATGTTTGAGAGTGTGCGAATGTGGGTGAAAGAAGTACGTGAGCGTGAGAAACGTGAACATGCGCTGATTGAGAAAGAGCAGAGGAAGAATGTGCGTGAGAAGGCGCAAGAAATGAGACAACGTGAACAAAAAAAAGCGGAAGAGAAACGGGAAAAAGAACGTAGATTGCAGATATCTGGCCAATATCCTATTCGACGGCCTCTTTATCCTGTCCTTAATAATTCTGATGACTTTTCATTACTAGATCGTTCTCCACTTCCGTATGCTGGCCCGTCTGCTCCAAAAGGGGAAGATGAGGATTCTGGATCACTTAAAGATAAGGTAGACACGCGGTCTAAGTTAACATCTGATCGTATGGCGGAGCTCCGACAAATTTCTTATCGTATTCTTAAGGGTAAAACTCCTCTTGCTGAAATATTGTTCTCTCTTGAACAATGGCCGGACAGGGAAAAAATGTATTTTCTTGAAACCTTTTCTGATGAAGTAGTCGGGGCTTTTCGAAAATATTCTCCTGTTCTTGAACCTGATGACATAGTACAAGATAAGAAAGAATTGCGTAAAGGTCTCTTTTCTCCTTCTCAGGCAGCTGATGCAGTTCGACGGTTATTCGCATTGCGGGATGAGACGTCTCGGTTACGAGAAGAAAAGCGACAAGAGACGGCGGACGACAAAGAGACGGGTTTGAGTGGCGACGGGAAACAATCACCTATCTCTTCTTCAGGTAAGGTCGAGATTGTGCATGTTAAACCTATGCGAGAGGCAGCGCCTTTGTATGTTCCTCCTAAAGGAGCGGGTACTAGTTCAGATAAAAATTCAGCTGATGCCCAAGGGTATTTTATCTATAATTGGGTATATACTCCTTGGAATAGAGCGGATGTTATGGCCTTAAAGAAAGCGTTACCTGACCCACGGAAAAATCCTGCTGCCTTTTATGAGGAAGTTGAGGGGGCTTTGAATTCTTGTACTATGACATTAGCTGACATTGATTTATTCTTTGGTCTTATATTACCCCCTGACATGTGGAGATCAGTACGGAAAATTGACGATTTAGTGACGTTTAAAGCTAAATGGGAAGACATTGAGGAGGAGGACAGAGCTAGGAAACCTGCGCAGAAACCACCCCAGCTCATTCTAGGCCTCCCTGCTGCCATTTTGACTAAATTGAAGACGATTATCCGCCCTAAAAAGATTGACTGGACTATGTTAGCATCTTGCAAGCAAAAGACAGATGAATCAGTTTCTGACTTCTTTACGCGATTTGAAGAAACTTTTCATGATTTTAGTGGTCAGTCTCTGACGGATGACACGGGTCGACATCTGTTTGTAGACAAATATGTCTCGAATTTATTACCGGGAGTAGCAGCTCGGTTGAAAGCGAGTGAAAGCTCCTGGACGACTTCGACATCTCTCCTGACAATGGCTCAGTATTACGAGCATCAGGAATTAGAAGCAAAAAGTAATGAAGATAAGAAATCTAAGGATTTGAAAACGAAAGTTATGCTAGCACAAGTGTATGGACCACCCCAGAGAGGAAATGATAGAGGGGGTCGGGGTTTTTATGATTCTACATATAACCGCACAGATTTGGCTAAAGATCAATGTGCATATTGTAAGCAACGAGGCCACTGGGCCAATGAGTGTCCTTTAGCGCGAGAACACAGGGCTATGGGACGGGGTAGAGGTTTTGGGAGAAATCGTGGGGGTTTCTCTGGACCACGAGGTAACCTAAATGACAGGGCTAGATTTGAATCCAAGGAGCAACAACAAGGAGGGTCAAATACCTTTGACAGACGAAATCAGTACCAGATGTCTGACTATGTGCACCCCGAAAGTCATGATTCCCAATATGCATAGGATTGCGTAGGATGGGGGGAGGAATCAGTTGAAGTACCAGTAGATCAGAGGGGTCCTTATGTTACAGCACATGTTTTGGGTTCTACTGATCAGTTTCTGGTTGATACAGGGGCTACTCGTAGCACTTTGTCTAAACAATTGGTTCCGAGGGCTCCCCTGTCTGGCTTAACGATCACATCTGTAGGGTTCGGTGGAACACCTCCTCTTAGCCCATTATCCCAACCCCTTGCATTTCATGTTGATAAATTTACAGCACATGTCCATTCTTGCTTTCCTCAAATACGCCTGACAACATTGTGGGTCTAGATATGTTGAAACATTTTCGAGCCACAATCCGCTGCTCCCCTGAAGGAGTACGCGTGATTTTAAATGACAATTACCCTGCAAAAGAGAGAGTGTGTATGGTCGCTGAAAGTACTGCATTAGCCTCTTTACCTCACACGTTGTGGGCTACTTCCGACACTGATGTGGGACAGATGGTCATTCCTCCGGTTCACATTAGTGTGAAGGAGGAAGCTGTGTTGCCACGCCTGCCTCAATATAGGATTTCACAGGAGGGTGAGGAGGCGCTCATACAGATTGTGCAGGATCTCATCCAAGTGGGGGTGGTGGAAGAAGTCCCATACAATGTTTGTAACAGTCCTATTCTACCAATCTTGAAGAAAGACACTGATACTAGGGTATATCGATTCATTATTGATTTGAGGGAGGTGAACAAGATAGTGGTGCCCCAATATCCTGTTGTTTCTGACATTACGACACTCCTTACTTTGGTCCCACCAACAGCAACAACGTTCTCGGTTGTCGACCTGAAGAACGCCTTCTTTTCGATCCCTATTCACCCTGATAGCCGTTATCTTTTCGGCTTCACTTTGAATAATCGATCGTATAGATTTTGTAGAATTTCACAGGGCTATACTGAGAGCCCTAGTATCTACAGTCAGGCATTGAAAAGACAGTTGGATTCCTTTGTCTTGCTTGAGGGGGTAGTGCTTATTCAATATGTCGATGACATTTTGTTGGCTGCTGACACCCCTGAGCAATGTGAGACTTGTACGTTGTCCTTGCTTTCCTTTTTGGCTTCCCACAATCATAAGGTATCTAAGAAGAAATTGCAATTCTGTAGACCTCAGGTGACCTACCTAGGCCACCTTTTGTCTAAGGAGGGGCGTGCACTTACATCAGATCGTATCCAAGCCATCCTGGACACACCAACACCTTCTACACAGAAAGATGTTCAAGCATTTTTGGGTCTTACGTCCTTTTGTAGGCAGTGGATACTGGGGTTTTCACACATAGTCAAACCACTGTTAGCGCTATTGACAAAAGACACTCCAATTCCCCTTCCTTGGACAGATGAATGTGAAAATGCTTTCCAACAGTTACGTCAGGCCCTTTGTTCAGCACCAGTGTTGGGCACTCCTGATTACACGAAACTTTTCACATTATATCTACACGAGAGAGATGGATGTGCGTCATCTGTGTTAGTACAGATGCACGGGGACAGGCAGCGTCCGTGTGCATACTTCTCGGCATTGCTCGATCCTGTTGCTCGGGCATTGCCGGGGTGTTTTCGTTCGGTCGCAGCGACAGCTGTGTCAATACGTCAGAGTGAGGGAATAGTGTTATCTCACAAGCTGTTAGTGTTGGTTCCCCATGCTGTTGACGCCCTTTTGAATCAAACAAAGACGCAGCATTTAACAAGTGCCCGTCTGACCGGATATGAACTAACGTTGCTGGCTCCCCATATCACATTGAGGAGATGTGCTACGTTAAATCCAGCAACATTGTTACCATTCCCGACGACTCAGCCTGAGGCACAGGAAGCACATGATTGTATTTTTGTGACTGAGGAACAGACAAAGGGTCGTATCGATCTCCAGGATACGCCTTTCTCAGATGTAGATGGAGAATTATGGGTGGATGGCTCCTGCCTGAAGCTACCGGATGGTACGACTTCGGCAGCATATGCCATCACTACTTTGTATACTATCGTGGAAACAGCACGCATACCACAGAAATCAGCCCAGGCAGCGGAGCTGATAGCATTGACATGAGCATGTGAACTTAGTACAGAGTTGTGTGTGAATATTTATACAGATAGCCGCTATGCTTTCGGAGTAGCGCACGACTTTGGCCTGCTCTGGAAAGAAAGAGGTTTTCTGACATCACACGGAGCACAAATTATGTATGGAGAATTGGTGCACAATCTTTTGACTGCCTTGACATTTCCTAAAAAGATAGCTATAGTGAAATGCAGTGCACATAAGAAGGTTACCGACAAAGTAGGGCAAGGAAATGCTTTTGTTGACCAAGTAGCACGAGAAACTGCAATGAGACCTGACTCCACTTCAATGTATGTTGTGAAGTCACAAGCAGAACGATGGCATGATGCTAGGAAAGAAGTGATGGAAATACAGAGAGTTGCTTCTGATAAAGAACGAGAGCAATGGTCTGAAAATGGAGAACTGGATGATGAAGGTTGTTGGCGCAACAAACAAATGGATAGGTGGAAGTTGCCCACAGCTTTTGTCCAACCTATGGTTCAAATGGCACATGGGCTAGCACATGTTGGAGCTTCAGCGATTGTGAAATTGCTTGCGCAAGTTTGGGAGCATCCAGAGATTGCTAGCACTGCCAAGAGAGTGGTACAGACCTGTATGATCTGTCTTAAATACAACCCAGGGAAAGGAACGTGGACTCCAGCAGGAGGATTTGAAATACCTACTGCACCTTTTGAAGTCCTGCAAATGGACTATATCCAACTCGAACGCTGTAATAATTTAAAGTATGTCTTGGTGGTGGTGTGTGCTTTCAGTAAATGGATTGAAGCCTACCCTACTAAGGACAATACTGCAATGACTACAGCAAAGGTGCTACTGAAGGAGTTCTTCCCTAGGTATGGTGTTTGTAGACTGCTATGGAGTGATAACGGGCCTCATTTTATAGCAGACGTTATCAAGTATGTTCTGAAAGGTCTGGGGATAAAGCAGAAGTTCCATGCAGTGTTCCATCCACAGTCGGCTGGCTTGGTGGAACGGTACAATGGAACACTGAAGCTTAAACTAGCAAAGATCCAGGCTTCCACTTCTCTGACTTGGCCAGAGGCTTTGCCTTTGGCATTGTTGTCAATAAGATCAGTACCACACTCCCGGACTGGCCTTACACCGTATGAAGTGGTGTTTGGTCGTCCCATGAATATTTGGGGAGTGCCCAAACCAAGTTCTGTATATGATGTACCTTGTGTATTGATGAATGACTATCTGGCACAATTAACTGATAACTTGGTTTCTATTCATCAACAGGTTCGAGAAGCACTCCCTGACCAGTCCACAGGCGAGGGTCATAGTCTCCGACCCGGTGACTTTGTCCTCATCAAGGCGTTCGAGAGGACGAGTGGCCTGGAGCCCCGATGGTGCGGTCCCGAGCAAGTTCTGCTCGCAACAAGAACGGCTGTCCGAGTGACCAACCGGAAAAACTGGATTCACTCCCTTCACTGTCGCAGAGTGCAACCCGGATTGGTGGAGCCTGCCGTGTTGACTGACCATCGAGAAATCCTGACTACAGAGAAAGGCCCTGCTGTGGTACCTGATGAGCAAGAGGAGTTCTTCCCGGACCCGACGACTTCTGGAGTAAGAAAATACAACCTTCGACCCAGGAAGAAGTTTGCTGCTGTTTAGACTGTTGTCAGAACGGCCCCTCGGTTGGTGCAACGGAGAGCCGATGAGGCAAGGGGGGGGGGGGGATCAACCTTGCATTAGAGTAGTGACACCCGTCTTGGCCCGCTGGTGAAGAAAACAACGGCCGCCTTGGGGGAAGAGTTCTGACAACCTTTTTTTTTTTAGTTTCAGGAAGATTTGCGAGACATTTGTTCAACATGGAGAGAAAGAAAGTGATCTGCGCTTTTGGATTCATTGCTATTGTGGCAGTTGTTGCCATTATCACGTGGTTTGTTGAGGATGTAATTCCTGCCCGTGATCTATATGTGGTTTCTACACCGGTGCCAGAGGAGCATTTCTTTTATACGCTCCCCTATCAGGAATCAAAACACTGCTTGTCCTTTGTAAATAACACCTTCATTCAAATGCTACATCATACCCACACTGCTACAAATGAAACAAATTGCTGGATATGTGGTATGATGCCAGTGCACCAGAAGAAGGGGGGAACACCGTTTATACCTCTCCCTTTCTCTCATAATGGTTCTTGTCGTGCCTGGTATACTCTTCTATTTGCCACAAGAAAGCCTGCTGTTGGAAGGTTACTTTTTAGACTAAACAAAGAATGTCACCAGAATAAAGAAGGCTATCCACAAGCCAATGGAACCATATGGGAGTGGGAAGAATATCGACCAGACAATGAGTCTACTCCCTACATTTTTACGAACACTAGAGACACTGTCGAAAGTGAAAAATTTGTGATCTCAGTTGCACAAGCACAAGCGGACTTATGTGTGCAAAGTGTTGGGTACATCCCGGTAGGTGTTAGTGGTTGTATTAAAGTCTTAAATATAGATGGCCTGAATAATAGCACATTTTTAGCATCCCATAATACATATTTTGTATGCGGTAATAGAGGATATTATCGATTACCAGCTGGCTGGTCAGGAGTATGTTATGTATCGTTTTTATTACCACCAGTGTTTTTAGCACCTGCCACATATCATAAAGACTTGAGATTGTTGAATAATGCCACTGTGAATAGATACAAACGTACTTTATCTATCGATGATGTGGACCAGACCGACACTAGTTTGCAGCAATATGTAGATTTTAACCTAGGTTTATTCTCCTTTGTTGGAGCTGCCCTAAACAGTAGAAAGATAGGAAGATTAACTAGAGTTGTAGAGGCAGTGACCAACCAAACTGCTGCAGCACTAGGAAACGTAACTGAAGAGTTGCAAATTACTAGAATTGTTGCCCTGCAGAACAGAATGGTGTTAGATGTCATATTAGCAGAAAAGGGAGGAGCTTGTAGAATTATTGGAAGTAGCTGTTGTGTCTTTATCCCAGACCACTCGCCTTCTGTTTATAATGCCATAAATAAACTGCATAAAATAGCTGCTGACATACATGTAGATAATGGTACATGGACCTTCTCTAGTTGGTTTTGGACCTTATTTACTACATGGGGTTGGAAGATTCTCACTGGCCTTTGTATAATAGTAGCAATTCTCTTTACTTGCTGTATGTGTATTCAATGTGGTCCTATGATATGTTCTCTTTGTATTACCTCTTGTATACCCAATAAGAAAGCTGTTTCCGAAGCTGCTTATTAAAAAAGTTTAACTAAAGAAATTTCTAACATTATGAGCATTGACATTCAAGATGAGTATGAGGACTACCCTATGAAATGGAATGGCTTCAGCTAATGCTGAAAGGGTCGTCTGTTGTAAATAAAACAGCGGTATTATTAAGCATTAGCCGAAGCCATAATGCATTAGTCCAAATATCTAGTATACGGATTCCATTTTGTATTTCGAGTCTGCCATTTTTCATGTCCTGCATTGCCAGGTGCTCAATGTTCTGATTGTCCTACCTCTCTGCTAGTTACACTGTGGATTCTACCTAGCAACAGTTATTATTAGTCCTTCTTGAGAGTGTAGCGCATGCTCAGCAGAAGTAACAGCTGTTCCTTATTAGCATAGCCCTCCCATGTTCTAGAAATACTGTTAGCTCCACCCACTGATATGTTTAGAAATGTCCTTACATGGTTGTAACCTCTGTCTAAACTGTAAACTGAACCCCTTCCACTGTGTATAAAAGGGGCCATGTGCTTGTATTCAGTGTGCTACTCTGTACAATGCTGTAGAAGTGTTGTGGAGGTTGTATCACCACCTTTAAAGGTTTATTAAACTATGCTTTTGTATTTCCAGTTTCCTTGCCAACTTCATTTGTAAGTCTAAGGACTTTGTACACAGAAGGGCGAACCCTTTCGGTACCTTTGGGCCTTGCTGAGGTCTGGACTCATCAGTAGTATAAGGCTTTTCACAGCAGCCAGGGGGTCACATCATCCCCAGCAGTCTTAAACGTGCTGCTGTTAATTCACATATATATTGGGCTCGATTTTTTTTATCATGTTCCATTACACACACGGAGGTATTTCTATGTAAAACGCTCAGCCACCCATTGAGTTTTAGCAGCGACCCACAGAAAAACTCTGTGGAAGGCCAACAACCTCAGAGAGCAGACCCTGAGTTTTTTTTAGCACTCCTCGAAAAATGCCTGCAAAAAGTGAAGCTTTTTGCTAAATTCTTCAAAAATTATACTCTACAAAGTCCACTACGTCAAACCACCCTTGGTAAATTTGGTCATGCACATTTCCCACGTTCACTCACTCATGGTCATGCCAAATGGTTCAAAGTGGGGCGTATTTTATTCCGGCTACTTCCCTGTACACACAGACACACACACATATATCTATATATATATATACACACACACACACTCCTCAGTACTACCATTTGAAGGTGGCCCTACTAGTACTGGCTGTGGTGCATTGCGTCCCCCATACCCCCTGAAAAAAATCCCTTCTAGTGACGCCACTCTTTATGTAATCTTCTTCGACTGATCCGGTCCTCTGTTCTGCTAATTTTAGAGAAATAAAAAGTGCATGCATGTAACGAACATGCTAAGCGCATGCTTAAATAACGCTGTTGGCCGAACTAGAATGTGGCCACAACAGGACTTGTTTCAGTTCTTCTGTCACATCATTAGTCACACAAACTCTGCAGAAACAAGGTCTTGAAGCAAATCTTTGTACCCGGGACTTCAGCATTTGTTGTTTCATTTTAACTACAAAGGAAGTCGGGGACGCTTTGCTGATTTTAGAATTATCCGTCTGGGACTGACCTGCTTTTAACTTCACTTCTTGCGGAACCCGCTCCGCGGGTCCCGCATCGCTTGGGATACTTTGTTGCAGCCGCCTGAAGGTTTGTGGAGGGAACGCCGAGGACAGTGACTCCCCGGGGCTGCGAGCGAGTGCGTGTGCTCCAACTGGGACTGCAATTCCCAGGAGCGCCCGCCAGCCCTGATCATCAACACCTGGGCCCCTCCTACCCTTCCACCGAGGATTCAAAAGCATTTCCCCTAGAGACGGCGAGTGGGACGCTTTGCTGATTTTAGAATTATCCGTCTGGGACTGACCTGCTTTTAACTTCACTTCTTGCGGAACCCGCTCCGCGGGTCCCGCATCGCTTGGGATACTTTGTTGCAGCCACCTGAAGGTTTGTGGAGGGAACGCCGAGGACAGTGACTCCCCGGGGCTGCGAGCGAGTGCGTGTGCTCCAACTGGGACTGCAATTCCCAGGAGCGCCCGCCAGCCCTGATCATCAACACCTGGGCCGCTCTCCCCGACCCCTCCTACCCTTCCACCGAGGATTCAAAAGCATTTCCCCTAGAGACGGCGAGTGGGACGCTTTGCTGATTTTAGAATTATCCGTCTGGGACTGACCTGCTTTTAACTTCACTTCTTGCGGAACCCGCTCCGCGGGTCCCGCATCGCTTGGGATACTTTGTTGCAGCCGCCTGAAGGTTTGTGGAGGGAACGCCGAGGACAGTGACTCCCCGGGGCTGCGAGCGAGTGCGTGTGCTCCAACTGGGACTGCAATTCCCAGGAGCGCCCGCCAGCCCTGATCATCAACACCTGGGCCGCTCTCCCCGACCCCTCCTACACCTCCCACCTTTTGTGTGTATAATCTATATCGGTCATTAGTACTCCCGCAGCGCGGGAGAAGCCCGGGAGAAGGGCGGGGCCGTCTGCGGCCGTCCGAGGCCGATCGAGGCCGGGCAGGGCTACTCCCTTTATATTTTTATTTTTATTTTTCGATTTTGGTTCATTTTTTATAACTGTCACCTGAGGATGTTAATTGAATTGACTTGTTGATTATTTCATTGTGATCTTGGGTATTTTATGATATTTTAACTATTTATGGTATACCTCTTTTTCTTTTCTTTTTTAGTATTTGTATATTAATCTATTTGCTCCCACGCTTTTTAATATGTCTCTTCGCTCTGGCAAAGTCAGGCAAGTGCAGATGTCTACATCTAATGGGGTTTTTACTGGCACCATAGACCAATTTTGCCAGCGCACTACTCGCGTATTGGAAAATGAAATCGCCCTGGCTGAAAAGCGCCTATCGTTGGACTTGGTGACTGGTAGGTGTTCCTCACTAGGACCGATTCGTAATGCCCGTTCCCCGGTCCCATTAACTGACCAGACAGATGTTGTTTTGAATGTTAGAGATGTTGTTCCGATCCCAGTTAATCAGGATGTTGTATTGGTAGATGATACTGGTGACTCAGACTTAGATTCTGACAATTCGTTGGAAAGTAGTTCCATTAGACATTCTCCTGTGTATAAGGATAGCGACCCTGTAAAGCAGCCCCCTGATAATATACTTGGTTCTGTTATTAACTCTCACTCCAAGTCTTTGGAGAACCCGCCCGCTTGTAAAACGAGCAAAAGGAAAAGAGAGGATTCAATCCATAGTGAGGGTACTCTGCAACCAAAAAGCCCAACCTCTGTTGTTACTCCTCAGCCCACTTTGTCATCTAGATTTTTAGAACCCCCAGGGAGTATTAACGCTCCAGATGGTGGCATAGAAGTCACCTTATTGGGGAAAATTGAGCTCTTGATCAAATCACTCCTACTACCTATCTTTGAAAGAACAAGGCTCTTGAATGATAAAATGGACTTAATGGAAACATTAATTAAAGAAAATATGTCCATTTCAAACAATCTATTACACCGCTCAGTCCTGGTGGTGCCACAAGTAATTCCCCCTGAGCAAGTAAAGGACGCAACTGATGGGGTTATAAGAAAACCGACTGGGCCATCAAATGCCCCAAGTGCTTCCAACCAAGTAACTAATTCTGGACGTACCCAGGTCCCTGTAGCAAATAGAAATAGTAAACCCATTACTGCAAATAATCCCAACCCCGTTCCTAGCACTATACCTAAAACCCCCAAGCCTTTACCTAAAGCTAATCTAGCCAATAAAAACCCTAGAACGGCTAGCACTAAACGTAATGTGAACCTCCCACCGGAATCACTACCCTATACTGTTATCTTAACTGGTGTGGCTCCCTTGGAAGTAGATAAACAGGAATCTTATAATGAATTACGTAATAAAGTCAACTATTGGCTAAACAAGAACCGACCCCTACCGCACCCCTCGAAGGCAGTTATACTCAATGTCAGAAGAGTAGAGTGGGTAGGATATAGTAAAAGGCGCAGCGGGCGCGCGCCGAAGACGCGCCTAAGACCAGCCCGTCTGCGCCCGTCCGCGCCTGGCCCGGGCCTAGGGCCTCTTCCCCTGGCGCTACTCCTTCTTATGCCAACGTCCGCCCCTTACATTATACGTCCTCTCAACTGAGGGACTTGGATTCAGGTACCATAAGTTGGCGATGTAAACGCAGGCCCCTCTCCACCAACATAAACTATACCCCTGATATCTGCCCTGGGTGCACCTACCAATTGCCATGCCCTAGCCTTGCTCAGAACGTTACATTTGGCATATCAGGTAAACCTCCCTGCAACAGATCGGAATTGCCACATAAAGTTATATATCGGGCAGCACTCATTAATGTACGTTCCCTCCCGTGCCACAGTCTACACATCAGGGAATGCATCCTCGACCAGGACTTAGACATGCTTTTTGTCACGGAAACCTGGGGGGACGATGCCTCAGGCCCTGATTTTTGCCAGGCAATCCCGGAAGGGTATAGTGTGGCAAGGCAGGACAGAACAACTGGAAGAGGGGGCGGTATAGCCATTATTTATAAGGATACATACCGCTCCAGACTTGACCTCATCCAGAGCCTAGATTGCGAATCTGCAACATTCACTATTAATCTCAACCACAAGCAAGCCCTTAAAGGGATTCTCCTGTATAGACCCCCAGGCACACGGAACAAATTTTTAGCCACTCTTTCTGATTTTAATGTTCATATTATAGGATCCCCAGACTATTTAATTCTGGGTGATTTTAATTTTCCCCTAGAAGATCAGGAGAACAAAGATACTGCGCAGCTCATTGATGATTTACAAATCTTGGGACTGCAGCAACTAGTGAAGGGCCCAACACATCAAGCCGGACATACGCTGGATGGTTTGTTTACTAACAACCCCGACATCATGATGGTGGATGTTCTGCCATTAGCATGGACTGATCACAAAGCTATCATCTTCACCATAAAATCACGGACCCCCAATCCCCCTCAATGTAGACCAAGAAATAGGATAGGAATTAGGCCATGGAAAAACGCAGATATTCCGCGGTTTATGGATATTCTGACCTCCTCCCCACTTACAGGTTCCAATAGTCCGGATGTATTAACAGCCCAGTTCCAAGACTGGATCCAGAATGCGGCTAATCAGGTGGCCCCGGAGAAATTTATTTTCTCTAACAGAACCTCCCCTTCTGCAAAATGGTTTACGGAGGAGCTTAGGCTACAAAGACAACATTGTAGGAACTTGGAGAGGCGGTGGCGCAAGCAGTATTGCCCTGTAGCAAAGCAATCTTATAAAGATGCTCTGGCAATTTATAAAAAGGCCATCACTACGCAAAAAAAGGCTTTCTTCTCCACCCAAATTGAGACTTCTCACAATTCAGCGAGAGAGCTGTTTTCGGTGGTAAACACTTTGTCCAACCCCCCATCAGGACCTGGGATTGAACCCTCACAAACCTTATGTGACTCTTTGGCTACGTTCTTCTCCACTAAGGTTGCGGATATTTACTCTTCCTTTACCGTAAACACTAGAGGAGAGAACAGGGAGACAAGTCATCAAGCTCATAGTGGATATGCCATCTTCCCCTCCTTTCAGCCAGTCACTATTGACAAGGTTAGCAGGCTCATTGCCATCACCAAGGCAGGCTCTCCGCTCGACCCATGTCCCCCGATGGTGATGAACGCCATAAATGAGGCAATCTCTTCCCCTCTCACGGATATATGCAATGCTATATTCCAAACTGGCATATATCCAGTTGGCTGGAAGAATGCGGTTATAAAACCTCTGCTAAAAAAACCATCTCTGGACCCTGCAGTCTCAGCCAATTACAGACCAATTGCGGGTCTTCCTTTCCCAGCAAAAGTCTGTGAAGCCCTAATGAACCACCAGCTCTCGGAGTTCGTCGACTCTCATAATCTCTTAGACGATACTCAGTTTGGGTTCAGAAAGGGCCATGGGACCGAGACTGCACTTATAAAGGCATCTGATGAAATTAGATCCATCATGGACCAAGGAGGAGCAGCAGTCCTTATACTCTTGGACCTGTCCGCGGCCTTTGACACGGTCGATCATGCAATCTTGATCGACCGTGTCACAGCCCTAGGGATTGTCGATGTGGCAAGAGATCTTATCTCATCTTTTTTGAACAATCGCACGCAGACAGTAAGGTTGGGCAACTTTTACTCTCCTGTTTCCGCAACCCCATGTGGGGTCCCCCAGGGCTCCTCGCTAAGTCCAACGCTGTTTAATATCTATGTAGCGGACTTAGCGAGGATAATAAAAAATCATGGGTTGCGTCTGACGTCCTACGCAGACGACACCCAATTAGTCCTGGCAGTGCATAAAGATGGTCCAGTGGTGGCAGCAAAATTTCAAGAAGCAATGCTGGTCGTTTGCGCCTGGATGTCAACAAATTGTCTGAAACTTAATTCAGATAAGACCGAGGTCATGACCTTTGGCAACCTATCCCCTGAATGGTCACCCATCTGGTGGCCCAGCCAGATGGGCCCCCCGCCTGTTCCTGTTGCCAAGGTCAGAAACCTGGGAGTCATTTTTGACAGTAAACTGGTTTTCAATCATCACGTAAATAAGGTAGTGTCATCTGCCTTTTATGTTTTGAAGAAAATAAGGAAACTCATGCCCTATCTCCCAGTATCAGCAGGGAAAACCCTTATCACAACTTTGGTATTTTCGAAAATGGACTATGGGAATGCCCTCTTTCTGAATACTCAAAAACAAGTCCTACTGAAGCTTCAGTCTATACAGAACGCGGCAGCCAGAATTTTGCTTGGTATCCCCCGACGCCATCCGACAACCATAGCAATTCGACAGCTTCATTGGCTAAAAGTGGAAAACCGCATCAAATTCAAGGCATTATGTATTGCCTACAAAGCTATACATAATACAGGACCTAGGTTTCTACGAGAGGCTTTCCAATTGTACACCCCAAAAAGACAGCTCAGATCCGCAAATATATACATGCTCCCAGTCCCTCGAACTAAAACAGTGACTTGGGGAGATAGGCGTTTCATGGTAGCTGCACCCAAGCTATGGAACACCATCCCTCTCAGCATTAAAACCGCCCCCAACTTGGTAGGCTTCCGTAAGCTTCTTAAGACATGGTTATTTGACCAGTAAGCCGGTGTGTATTTGGTCCTTATCTGATTAACCACATGCGCCGAGACACCCAAGGGTAATTGTTGCGCAATAAAAATCTCAAATAAATAAAATAAAAATAAAAAATAAAAAAGATCTAGAGGGTGACTGCATTGTTATTAGTTTTAGAGAACCTTGGGTTGCCGAACTTATTTGCAGAGAGCCCAGATTTGGTCGCATTGGTGATGTACAGACCCTATCATTACAATATTTCTACCCAAAAATTAATACTGTCTCAAATCACAATCATTTCCCTACTGGTAATGGTTCAAGAGAACGATTCTTTCCTGATGTGTCCATCCATCCTTTGTTCCGGCCCCACCTCTCAAATCAATTTGCTCCACTTAGTTGGTTGGATGGAGTAGATTGACATGATAGTGGATTAATGGTTAATGGCCAGGGACACCTAGGTTTGACAAATGTTATTTCACCCTCAATTCTAAATTGTACACGGGAGCTAGTGGAAGATGTCATCTCCCCAGGAACTGATGTGGTGGAAATTTTGGACGACCACTTGAGTAATAATTCTCTTGTTGTCTTGGTGGTGGAAGAATATACTGAGAGTATGTGTTCTATTGTGTCGTGTGAAGGTCCAGTTGAATTAATAGACCCACCAGTTCTATTGCCGTCTGATCCCCCATGTGAGCCTGTAAACTGTTTAAAGGTACTGTCTTGGAATATTGCAGGGCTAAGGGGCAAAATGGTTGAGATTGACTGGGGGATCTTTGCAGAGCAATATGATGTTATGGTCTTTCAAGAATCTTGGTCGATGGAAGCACTTTTCCGGCTGGGCTTTTTGAATTTTTATAAACCAGCTCACAAAGGCCCAAGGGGACGGCCGTCTGGGGGGCTTGTAATTTGGGTTCGCCAATCGCTAAATGTCAGGATCTATGAGTTACCAACTTCAAATGATGATCTCATGGGTTTGAAATTGACTAGGGCTGAAACTCGGGATCTTTTGGTGATCAACGTTTATGCAAGGGGAAGACCTGGGGGAAAATGCCCTGAAGTGATGAAAGATCTTGAACTCTTGTTAAATGACATTGGTACTGACAATTGTGTAATGTTACTGGGTGATTTGAACTGTACAATTGAGCCCATATTGTCTATGGATGATGGTTGCTATGAGGAAGCAGACCAGCTTTGGAACATTCCCAGCTTAACTCTACCACCAGTTACTAAAGCAACAGAGGCAGTGCTACATTGGCTTGGGCTATGTCTGGAGTGGAACCTGAGGGCAGCCAATGGGAGGTCCAAGTCAGATCTTGCAGGAAATCCCACTTTCGATAATGGCTATAGCAACAGCCGTATTGACTACTGTTTATTTAAAATGGAGTACTGGGATCTTTTGGCAGATATGGAAGTAATTGCACGACCCGAAAGTGACCATAACCCTTTGTCAATCACGCTAAAAATGGAAATGGGCATAGATAGAAAACAAAATGTTGATATCTATACAACAGCGAATGCAGTCCTTACTAACGATTGTCGTAGGCTTCGTTGGGATAAGATTGTGGAAGACCCTAGTGTTTTGTCTAAGATCTCCAAGGATGTCACATTGGCTACAGAAAAGCTGGAGCTAATATTGGCAAATAGGGGCATTCTTGATCAAGTAGGCCCAATTCATGAATCATTATTTACCACAATAAAAACCCATTTTACGTTAAAAGGTGGTCTTAAACATAAAAAAAAGGTAATTTGGGGGCAAAATGCTATGATGCAAGCTGTAGGAAGGCACATAATCGCCTTATATCTGTAATTAAAACTAGGGATACTCAGGCAATTAAAGTTGTGAGGGCGGAGTACAGAAAAACCCTGAAACTTGCCAAAACTGTATGGGATGATAATCGTTGGCAGGACCTTTATGAGGCCAGCCTATCAGGTAACCAATTGAAATTTTGGCAGGTAGTTAAATGGGGAGGATGTGGTGACCTGCAAACCCCCACTAACCATGTCTCGGCGGATACGTGGGTTGAGTTTTTTTCAGCCCAGTTTTGTGGCAAGCAAACAAATGGTAATCCCAGCGAGGAGGGAATGTTGATTCTTCCACAGTTGGTGAACTGCGGACATGTGGTTTTTAGTGAACGTGAGACGGAGATAGCGTTACAATTAAGTAAAAATGGCAAAGCACCCGGGATGGACTGTGTCCCAGCAGACCTTTTTAAATATGATATGGAAAATTGGGTTCCGTATATCACTGCCCTGGCTAATGCCATTGCTTTGGGCGCAGAAATCCCGGTATCTTGGAGAGGGGCAGAGATTCTTCCAGTACATAAAAAAGGAGACAAGTCTAGTGCGGCGAATTATCGCCCCATTAGCCTTATCGACGCACTACAAAAAGTAATGGCCAGATTGCTGTTAGGCAGAATACAGTTATGGGCGAGGGAAGAACATATCTTGTCCCCACTACAGGCAGGCTTTAGAGCCAACACAAGCACTATCGACCAGGTAGTCAGATTCACCATGATTTACTGGAAGACGGTTCATCTAGGAGGAGGTACATTATACGCTGCATTCGTAGATTTAAAATCTGCGTTCGACCTGGTCCCTAGAGACAAGATGTGGTTGGCACTAAGTAAAATGGGAATGCCTCCTGACTTATTAGATTTAACGATTAGGTTACACAATCATAATTTTGCGAGAGTGAGATGGGGATCCCAAAGCCAAGTAACGGAGTCATTCCCTGTTACGCGGGGAGTTAGACAAGGGTGCGTCTTGGCACCATCCCTCTTTCTTCTTTTTATTAATCAGGTAGTGCAGTTCCTTTCGTCTGTTTCATCTGATGCCCCCGTATTGGGAGGGACTAAATTCCCACTTTTAATATTCGCCGACGATACCCTGATTCTGGCTAAAACCCAGGTGGGGTTGCAAACTGCCATTAATAAATTCACGGAGTTTTGTAAATTAAATGATCTGGAGATTAATGTCTCGAAAACCAAGTTTATGGTATTTTCAAAATGTAAACCTCGCAAGGGTTATGTTACCATGAACGAAGTATCATTAGAGCAAGTATGGGTAATGACCTACCTAGGCGTGTCTATTGATTATAGACTGCGGTGGAGAGAACAGATTGAGGCTATGTGCCTCAAACTAGCTAGGTTATCAGGGTGTCTCATGAAGGAACAGCGTTGCTCCCTCACGAAAAGAGTACTTCCCGCCACGAAAATCTATAAGGCTAAAATTAGTTCAGCCATTCTCTATGGCTCTGACCTATGGGGTCATGTTGATCTTGTACCACTGGATAAAATTCAGAACAAATTTTTTCGAAGCTTGGTAGGTTTACCCCCCTCAACCCCCGCAATCCCACTATTACTCGATATGGGCTGCCAATCTCTTAAAAATCAAGCTCTATTTAGAATGGTTGCTTTATGGAGAAGAATTTGGTCTACCCCAGAACTGATAATGTTTGCTAATGAGCTTCGGGAGGTTCAACTGTCCTTTGGCTCAGGGTATATACCCTGGTTCAAAAGTATTAAAGCAACCCTCCTTAAGATGGGTCTACCTTTACATTGGTCAGATCCAGGTAATCAAACCTTTCCCTCGAAGAATGAGTTTAAACAGTTGTTCTGGTCAGTTGTTAAAAATGATATGGTTTCACTTTCAGCTGGTTCTTCACTTACCAGTTCCTTCTTGCTTTATAAAGTAATTCCCCAACTTGAGACGTATTGGGATAACATCACCAAAGGCCTAGATAGAAAACTCTATCATCAATTTAGAGTAGGCACCTTACCAATTAGGGAATTTACTAACAAATGGCAGAATAGTCTGAAAATGTATTGTCCCTTTTGTTTAGGAGTTAATGAAACTGAGAGCCATTTCTTATTTGAATGTTATGCCTATCGCGCACCCCGTCTGAAGTGGCTCAAACCAGTTTGTCGACGAACTAAAATACGGGTGTGTAAAGAAGCAATACACATTCTAAGAACAAATACAGCTGAGTGGGTGTCCATTGGTTTGGCAAAATATCTTGGATGGGCTTGGGTAATCCGAGCAAGGTATATCAAAGAAGCTAGCAAGTAGCGTCCACTATTAATTTACCTAGATTATTTTGAAATTGACTGATTATGATCTAGGACATAATGTCTGTTATATTCGTTGGTTTTAACATTGTGTAAAATGAAAACTGTTCCAGATATTGTTGGTATAGCTTTTGTTGATAACTGCTAAGAAAAAATGTATTAAGTGGTTATTTGCTTATATTAAGGTTTATCCTTTTTAAATTTTGAATAATATCATTCTCTTCTTTTTGTTTCTGATAAATTTTTGTGTATGTTATGTCTTTTATGAAGGAAAACTTCGAAATAAAGACTATAAAAACTGAAAAAAACTGACTACAAAGGAAGTGCATGTTTTTTTCATTGCTATTACTGGTGTTTTGTGTATTTTGTTGGGGTGCATGCTTTCTATTGCTATTACTAGTGTTTTGTGTATTTTGTTGGGTTATGTGCATTTTAGAGCACATTTCTTCCTCTGGTATTATTCCATGGTGCCCTCAAAGCTCCTTGGGGCCCTGGGATTCTTGTTGACAGGTGTTAATGTTGTTGGTTGCGTTGATATTGTATTTGGTTGTGTTTTGTAGTTGTTGGAGATGAATCATGTTGATTAGAGGAGGCAGACGAATGTGATGTATATTGATGGATTTCCTTGGATGGTGACTGTCTAGATCCAGTCAGGGATCTGTGTGGATCATTATGTGTGCAGATGTGTGTGCCAAACGTCTTTGAAGTGTTTTGCCATCTGGTGAAGTGAACTGCTGTCCATTCGTGGTTGTTAGGTTCGGATGCACCTTTGCTGGTTGTGTGAAATGGTTTGTGAATGTGGAATAATTGAGTTAACTTCTGGGTGGTTGTTATGCAAATTAATTATACAGTCTGTATTTATCAGTCGGTGGTGTAATATTGCATTAATTTCTCATTCTTTCAGGATGCTTAGATAAATGTGATATTGCATGAAGTGCTTGGGAATTCATAATGTTCCTTCTCTACTCGTCAAAATACTAAATAATAGTGCTGGGGTTACTACAGGGTGGATGGGTGGGTTGATGGATGGATGGGTGGGTGGGTGAATGGATGGATTTGGATGGATGGGTGGGTGGGTGGATAGATGGATGGGTGGATGAATGGATGGGTGGGTGGATGGGTAGGTGGGTGGCTGGTTGGGTGGGTAGGTGGATGGATGGGTGGGTAGATGGATGGATGGATGGGTGGGTGGATGGATTGGGGTGGGTGGATGGATGGATGGGGACGGATGGGTGGGTGGATGGATGGGGACGGATGGGTGGGGGATGGTGGATGGTTGGGTGCATAGGTGGATTGATGGGTAAATGGATCGATTCAGTAAGTCCATATAGGGGTCACTACTGAGCGATTGGTAGACCGGTGGTGCCATACCCTAGAGTTCGTGTGATTGTTTACCGGAAAGAACGTAATTTAAAGTTTTGAGGAATGCCCGCGGGTTGGGTGTTGACATTGTCTAAGGAGATATGACATAGCCATGGGTCTGCTCTTGTACAAGGCGCCTCTTCATAGAAATGTGACGCGGCCTGGCTCACTTTGCTGCTAACACGATTAATAAACGGAGCAGAGAAGATGTCGGTTTGTTCTGACAGCCTGAAGGCCCCAGGAGAGCAAACACAGCAGAGGCTCCTGCCTCACGTCTGTGCCTGTCTTGTTTGAACTATTTCACCACCGAAACACACAAGCGTTCCTCAAAAGGCCAACTTCACACAGGAACAAAGTAAAACTGAGATCTCCCGCCTGGGCTGTTTGTATGGGACTTTGGTTTCCTTTCTTTTTGTTTTTGAATAAATAGAATGAACAGGCTGTGGGCCCGGCAGACTGAGACGTGCACTCACACTCACACACAGATACACACACTCAGACGCACTCACACTCGACGATGGTCGCACACGCTTGTTCGCACACACCGCACACTAGCACACACTCCCAAACCCAAGGACACCGTTATTTACACACATACACGCTCAGACACACCTGCGCGGACACATGCAAGCTCACATGCACTCACACACCAGCAGAGAGCCACGGTGCCACACGCACTCAAGCACGCGCTCAAACTCCACCGGAGGCACTGACGGTCTCACACACCCGCGGGCTCACATTCATACAACCCCGCACACACTGACGATCACACAGCCACGCCGCAGAAACCTTTGAGATGTCTGCCCTAAAACGGGAAGATGGCTGACAGCACGCCCACCTTGTGTTCAAAGCAAGAAGGGGGCGTCCAGCCCTGAGCATCGACCTTGAGCAACCACCAAGGGGCATCATCAAGAAGGAATAACATGGACATAGCGCTTGCTACCCAGCCTTGAAGCTTCCTACTGCTGGGTGCAACAGATCCTACCCAGGTCTTACCCACCTCAGCTGCACTCATTTTATCGGCTTCACGATGGTGAAAGGCAGAGTCCGAATCCATATCTTGCACCTGCACTATTTCCCTGCGGATGGCACCTCTAGTAACTGTTTTTTGCACGCTGTAGCGCATCTGGACAGGTCGGTACATTACCATGGGTCTTGTGTTTTGCCCGCAAGAGTCTTGCCTTGTATTGGTGGCATCAGGTGCCCCATCCCCGCAGGTCATGTCAGAGCAGCGTTGATGCGCGTGCCCCGCGTCAGCCTCCCTACACGGCCAGCAATCACCAAGGGCTCAGCGTAGAGGCGAGGAGGAGCAGGATTTCAGCTGGATCTTTAAAAAAAAATGGTGGCCGCAAACTTCCGAAATTTTCGCAATCGGGGGGGTGTTTTTTTGCGTTCTGAGTGACGGATGACGTCACAGAGCGAAAGAACGCAAAAAAACACGCCCCGAATCCGAAAGAGACGGGCCTTGATTGGAGTGACGCCCCTCTCATCCAATGGCTGGCCTCCGTTTAGGGAGCCAGCCAATGGAAGAGAGAGGCGGGTTCAAGCCCCATACTAAAATCATTAAATCTCACACCGGACACTGCGCAAGCGCAGCCTTCGGTCCTCGACCTAAAAAGGGCTACCCAGACTACAGAAAATTAGATCATCCTGGAATCAAGAAGGAACCTCTGTCAAGGAGAAAGCTGGAAGACTGAAGAGGAAGGACTGTCCTGCTGTGTGTTTGTGGGTTGAACTGCAGTTGCTTTTTTGGAGAGGGGAATGACTTTGCTGTTGCTGTGTCCCCTTGATTGAAGAGATCTCCAAGGGCCTGAGGAGAGCTGGCCTTCTGTTAAGAAGTCCCAGGAACAAAAGGACTTCACCCCCAGCTTCCCCCTGAACTCTGCTGTATGAGTTCTGTCCTTCCTAGAGTGCTTGATCCAATTGTGGGGCCTCTGGAAGTTGTGCCTGCTGTTTGGGGAGCTGAACAAGAAGGAAAGAAGAAGATCTGCAATTTTCATGCATCGCTCGCTTGCGGAGTGCATCCCCGACATTGTGAGGAAATTCCCGCTGCCGCGAAGATCTAGATCGTCGCAGCGCCAGTTGCCGCTGCAAGAACCGACGCATCGTTTGCTTGCGGAACGCATCGCCCCGGTGCGGGAAGATTCCTGTTGCTGCGAGTATTGTCGCAGAGCCTGTCATCGCTGGGTGAGATCGCCGCACCGCTTGCTAGCGGACCGCATCACGTCGCTGCGAACATCGTCGCAGAGCCATCGTATCGAGGGGCCGCGAGAGGAGAAGATCGATGCTGCGCATCGCCGCCGCACCTGAGGTCGTCGCCGTCCCGAAGATTTCGCATCGTGCCTGCGCGAGACGCTTCCTATCGGACCTATGCACCGGAATCCATACAAAGTATCGCATCACTCCCCATACAGACCGGATTCGTCGCAACACGCCCGCTGCGTGCAGCGGATCTGTCGCATCGCCTCCCCGCGGTCTCAGGAGTGACGCAACACTTGTTTGTCAACGCTGCAGCTTCCATTTGGAGCTTTTGTCGCATATACAGGTACTTTGGGCTAAACATGACGCAACTGTGGATTATTTTGACGCAAACCTTAAAACTCTTTGAAAATCATATTCTTGAACTGTGTATGTTGGATTTTTGTCGTTTTGGTCTTGTGTAGTTTAGATAAAGATACTTTATTTTTCTAAACTGGTGTGGAGTCCATTTGTGGTGTTTTCACTGTGTTACTGTGAGTGTTGGTACAAATAGTTTACACATTGCCTTTGATAAGCCTGTCTGCTCGTGCCAAGCTGCCAAGAGGGTGAGCAGTGGTTATCTAAAGAGTGTATCCCCCTTACCCTGACTAGAAGCAAGGGTCCCTATTTGGACATTGGTACCTACCTCTGCCAACAAGAGACCCCCAGATCTAACAGTTTCACTTGTGTAAACCGAATAAATATAATAAATGAAATGAAAACTAATTCAGCCTAATCTCATCTGACCTAACCCATGCAGTCATTTTTTCAAGCAAACAAAATCAAAAAGAAAACAATCCTATCTGACTTGAAACATAGTATAATTGGTCCCGTTTCAATCTAATGTAGTTACATCCAACTAGTATCAATCCCAGTGACTAAGCACAACACAGTTGCACCCAACTCAGGACTAACTTTAATATTCTTGTGCAATCAAATAACAGAAGGAGACCTGCAAACTAAATTCAAGGCCTTTTAAGGCTGCAAAAGGGACATTTATTTATGAACTGTTTTGATGATCTGATTATCAGCCCATCCAAAATACCTTTGGAGGTACAAGGAGTAAGGCGAACGAAGAAACCCAGAAAGTAGCTAGAGATGGGCCCCACAAGAGGTCAACCAGGAAGAAAAATACATCTAGCCAACACTTTTGAGAAGTCTCTTTAAATATTTGTATTTTATGTTGGTTTATCTATGATAAATGACAGAAAATGTCACCTTGGCTGTGCAAATATCCGCTTGATAAACTAGCAGTAGGGGCAGACCGTAGATGCATAATGTAAATGTAAATGTAAATGTAGTGTATTTTGTAGAGCGCACAGCTGCCCCAACGGGGCGTCCCGGCGCTGTATAACGCTGTGGAACCCTTCCTGGCTCTCCCTGTGAGAAGCCCCTCCTGGGCACCCCCTAGGTGAAGCCAGGCATCCCAGTGTTGTAGGGGCCGTTGTGGAGATTAAGCAAGCTATTGCCCAGAGTTGCAGCGTGGGACTCATGATTAGAGTAGGCACCGAGGCGAGAATTATCGAGTCCGCGGACATTGAGCTCAAGACCCTGCCGCGTCAAGACTTGAACCCTGGTCCCAGGCCCGATCTCTGCTTCAGAGTCTGCCGCTCTAACCAGTGACCCACACTTCTCCATAATGAGGTTGTATGTTATTAACATAGCATTAGATGTAACTTCACGAAATTTCTTAACTAACCACCTAACTTGGCTTTCAAGATTAGAGGGAGGGCAGAAACAATTTCTTCCTCGGACCCAACATTTATGCTATGACTTTCACATTTATCTATGCAATCAGGATTGGCAGAAGGAGATCCTTCTGATACCGTCTCCCAAATATGTTGATTATGCAGTACATTTGCTTCATAAGATGGACAATATACCTAACATTTCCGAAGTTATGCTACTTGCAATGTTAAACAAAGATGTCTGTTCATCAAAGCTGTGTGTAGTTAAGGTACCCAAATATTAGCTTGATCCTCATGAGATTGTAAGATCCATGATGTTCAACTTAAATTGCACTTCTTGGGGTTTGCCCTTCATCGCAGTAACCCAGGTACTATGGTAGTTTCTACCAGTGACCGAGCGATTAGCTGCTGAAGAAAGTTAATAACCTCTGTGTTTATAATCGCCAATCCCAACTGAATCCATTTTGTTTGCTCTATAGGCCAAACAATCATCTGCATTTGTACAATCATGTTCCAACTTTTGTTAATGGCTTTGGGTCAAATGCTCTTGTTGAGTGTGGCTGGCAGTGCCGTCAATGAGGCGCAGTTTTTGTAATCACAAAAAGTTTGTAAACAAGGACAACTCGCCATCACCCAAAACTAACAAATCAACTGAACTCTACTTGTTGCCAAGTTCATCTGTTGTGCACTGCTACAAAAGAAAAACAGCAAAATACTAAAAGAAACACAGCTAAACACCACCTATTAATTACAATTCTTTAAGCACAACTAAGCATCACCCACACTTGTACTTGAGACATAAATTCAATGTAAGAACGAACAACAATAGTCGGTGTGATAAATATCTATCCATTGATCCAATGCAAGATAAAATCAACCAGTCAAACATTTGTAACTACAACATGTTAATGAACCAAAGCACAATATCATCCAATATCCTACCGATCAACTCAGGACACAATGAAACCACTACAGCCGTAGGACATCTAACCAAACATACTAATTCACACACTTCAACTCAATTTAATCTAACAAAGGTAAGCAAAGTCAAAAAGTCCCTTTTACACTCATCTCAATCTTAATGTAGTATTCATTGTTAATGTTTTCCCGGTCAGTCTTTACCAGATCACTAGATTGAATCTAGTGGATCTGAATAAAATGCAGTCCATCGTTATTTACCTAGGTGATGCAACTTAGTTTAATAAACGTGACAAAATCCATCAAGATAAAAAAAAACTGTAAATTCATCTCGACTCAGCGCAATCTCAACTGAATATAATTGGTATCTTAACCAACTCCACACTCAGCAGACTTTGATGTACTCAATAGTAGCACAAATGGTTCTTGCTACCTTTACCCTATACCACCAAAAATAAGTTTTCCCTGCACCCCAACTAGTTCCATCAAAATTAGTCTATTGGGTTCCTTTTTACCCCAACTTGGTGTAGTTTTCAGTCAGTCATCCTCAACCTAAATAAGAAACAAGCATTTGCAATGCAATAGGTCTCGCATTTACGCGAGTTTGAGCTATTGGCATTGTAAATGGAAATGCGTTTTCTTTATGTTTTGGTGTGTGAAACATAAATAAAACGCATTGTCATTTAAAATGCCAATAGCTTAAACTTGCGAAAAATACGACACCTATTGCGTTGCAAATGCTTGTCAAACCACATTTGCAACATTTGCTTACTTTTTTCAATTAATATTATTTGGATGTCAAAATGCACATTTTAAGGAAAAAAAACCCTGACAACATGTGCAGCTAGTTTATTACTTCCAATAAAAGGAAGACTCATTCTTCTGCTTTGCACTTACAATAAACGCTAAGCACGTTAACTGACCTGCTGCAAATCACTGGCAAGAAAGCACTATGCACTGTTATAGTTAAGGAACATCAACAAATACAAAGAGAAGCATTATGGCCGACAAGCGCATGAACCCATTTCCAAGTGTGACAGACTGCAGCCTAATGTTTGACCTGTATGCATGGGGTGCTGGTGATGTGATGCAATGACAGCGTTGGAAAATCACTTGGCACATTAATCACTCCCAGTACGTACAACACAGGACGGGAGGGGTGGTGGGGGGGGGTTAGTGTTACGAGGGTCGCATTCCCAGTATTAATGACTGTAAAATTCCAAAGTGCCGAACCAGAGCAACCAAACATTTTCCACTGGTTAAACGACCTGTGCTAACACACACCGGCAAATTTACGTTGAACCCTATAGACGAGGAAGGTCACAGCAGCCAAGGTCACAGTGCGAATTAAAGGATCGGCAATATGGTTAAAACTTCCTTACTGAGAGGCACTGTGTAAAGGGGGAGGGGCTTCCAAGCCACAGTTATGTCACTGTGACGTTCAGATGGACTCGGCGGTGCTGGGCAGGCTGGCCTTTCATGTCACCGGCAAACAGCAGCAAAACACAGCTCTAACCTCTCAGGTGCTCTGAATGAAACATAGTGCGTTGTCCCCGAAGCGGTGCGGCGCTTACATTAAAGTTATAAAGAACATTTTTTTTAAACCGGAGGATCAAACCCTAATACTGCTGTCGCTCAATAGAAAAGGAACGCGGACATGGGAGGGGTGGGAACAGGACAGCAACAGAAAGGGCGCTTAGAGTAAAGTTAACAAAAGAAAACACAGGTATCAAACCTTAACACTGCTTCGCTAATGTACATCTACGTATGGATCCGTTGGTGCCTCCTTTCGCAGCCCTTCCCTCCTGGGACTGTAAAATATTCAGCCCATGGAGCAGTCAGGAGTGCAGTGGGGGCATTGTCTCAGCAGCGAAACTGAAAGCGTGTTGGGAGCGCACTAGATGCCGTGAGCGTGCACATCGGCTGTCCCGGCGCAAGATGAGGATTGCCGAAGAAGACACGCCGTTTACCTGGACTGAGGCTCCGAGTCTGAATCGGAGGCTGAACTATCCTTGAGCCTGGCACGCTCCTACGGCAGCACGACCAGCGTGACGGCGGTCGCCTGGGCTGAGAGGCACACCGAGCACCCTGTGAGCTCTGGGAAAACGCTGCAGGGCATTGCACTGAAGCATGGCGGAACGATGGTAAGGAATGCGGGGAGAGAGTAGCTGTATGGCGAGGGCGTCAGGGGCTGAAATGTTCTGAAGCGATGCCTTAGTCCTGGGGGGGAAGGAAACGAAGTGTGTAGTCGCGGAGGAATATGGTTGGGGTTGGCAGATGGCGCATGGCGCATGGCTGGCTGACACTGGAGGGAGTGCAAGGAGAGCTGGGGATTGTAGATTTAATTAGCCACACGTGTTCACGTAAGTGCGGCGCACAGACAGGAGATGTGCACACGTATGGTGCTAGCAGGAGTTGTAATAACGCTGTACGCATGCACAGCTCATGTTTTGCAGTACGCACGTGCACAGGTCCTGTCCCACTTCCGACTTCAAGTCGGCAACAATAGATCTCGCCGTTAGCGAGCAGCGCTCTGTGCTGCGTTGCTAGGCGAGACCTAAAAAGACAGTACATTTTAACTCGGAAGAACCTTACTCCAATCAGGGCACCTCACTTATTATAGCAGAGTAATTGACTTATGCTTGATTGGAAGAAATTCGATTCCAACTATTCCAACAGTAAATTCACGTTTAACCTGACACAGCGGTCTGAAATATACTTCCACCAGTTCAAATCCAATTAAAACGGCTGCAATTCACCAATATCTCAGGTAACCCCTTCTCATTCACATGACATGTAACAAAAAGGAAAGCAATCAGACCAACTTGATTCAAGCTGAATTCACCAAAAATAATTAATCTGTGAAAAAATACTACACAGATACGACTTGACTACACTCAACTCAATCCACAACAGTTCAGACAGATCCTCCTTTCTCATTTTAGTATCGCCAACTGTGTACGATTTATCCATCCAAAGATAGAAGACTGTTTTATTTTATTTGTTCTAAACGTCTGGCCTGGTAGGAACAGTTCTGTTTGTGGGCAGAGTCTCTCTCATGTTTCCCACTTTATATTGTAAGGAATGTCGTGTTTGTATAGTGAGACCCCTCAGTGCTTCGATCTTTGTTGTGCAGCAGTATATCAAGGAATGCAACTGTGAAGAAAATAGGCAGCAGTGAATCATGGCTGATAAAGAACTGTCTCTATAAGTTTATGCTACGGCGGGAATGGATACCTGTGTGTGGGGACTTGGTCAAGATTTTAAGGGCAGGCAGGAGCCACTGGGCTCAGATTGTGCCAGTCAAAGATGGTTTCCACTGGTGCCTGGGGCATAACTTGACCACTGCATGAAAAAACTGCACCAAGTACATCCCTTAGCACTTAACCCGGCGGGCAGCGAAGTCAAGTAGTCCAAAGCTTACTCTGTGAGGTGCTGTGGGGTTGGAAACTCAGAACTCAGCAGACCCTCTAACAACAATCAATACACCAATGTCCAGCCTGTGCTTTTGCTTACAAAAAAAGGAAAGGTACTTTACTTTTATAATACTGTGTATAAAATTCAGAGGGCGTTACACCTTTACTGTCTATTTTAGAGTGTAAAGTGGCGACAACATCTGATATTCCATTAAAACAGAGTTTGATTGCATAATTGTTGTCTGCTATTTGGTCTCTAGGCTGGGGTTGTCCTGTGGGAATCCGTCTTTTCTCTTTTTTCTCTTCTTGCTTTCCTGTCTTCTTTCCTATTCATCCTCTCTTTACTCTTTCTCTTTTCTCCTCTCTTCTTCTTTTCTGTTTCCTCCCCTATCCCCTTCTCCACATTTTGATAAGTGATACGTTTGTTTTATTGCCTTGATAGAGGCTTTAACTTGAATGCAATTTATATCTCTCACAGGCTAATGTCCCTTATGTCTATATATTCTCTTAGTTTCCCTATTAATTTTTAGCCCTTTTTGCATATGTCTCTTGCATCGATTGTATCACTTGTATTGTATTTCATATTCATTATCCTTACCGTTACTCTCATTAATAAAATTTTCTTGAAATAAAAAAAAAACAGAGTTTGATTAAAAATGAGCAACCAGACCTTTAGTCCTCTTGCAGGAAACTAGGGGAAGTGTGCTTGTGGTATCACTTCTCCTGCGATCTGGCTGACCCGCTGCTCAGGTGGTCGATGGGTTTCGGCTCAGTGGAATAATGGTTTCTCTTCTTCCGGAATCACAGGTGCACCATACCTTTTCATGTCCATGGTGATGTTTGTGATATGCCAGCTGGGCCTATATTTCTCTGTGAATGACAGGGCAGTGCTGCTCATGGTGGTGTGCTCCTTGCACTGCCCACCGAGCAGGGGCAGGTGCTCTCTGCCCTGGCAAAGCCAATGGCATCAAAGGCCGTGATGGGTGTCCGGTGCAGGCCCAATGAGGCGAGAATCTGCAAAGCGGGCAGCAGCAGTGAGGTGGCTGTGGTGACCTCACAGTCCATGGATTTTCCTTTGACCCTTCCCTAAGCAAAGAGAGGGCACCACCCTCGACTACAGTGGCGATAATCCGGCACTGACTGATGTCCTCTCAGATGCCAAGGGACACCATCCTTCTTGGCACACATGAGCTAGATGAGAGCGCTAAATGTAGTCGCAAGTTGATCTGTGCCTCAGGATGCTTTGCGGGCTAATGCATTAAAAGAAGCTAGAGCCTGCAAGCTCAGCCTCTACCTGCTTTTAGTGGGTTAGCCCGCATGGCAATCTGGTAACCATCAGGAAGGAACCATGCTCTAAGGCATGTCCACGGTTCACCATCCGCTGGAGAGTCACTTGGGAGATTAGACTCAAATGATCCCAAAAGGCATCTCTCTTTCATGAGGACCACCACTGATTTTGATCCCTACCATATATTTATTTTCTTTAACAGTTTTATACAATGTTCAGCCGCTAATGAAGTATGTGGGTGGATTACATATTAACAACGACAACTTAAACCAGTGAACATTTGTTCCTTGGTCTAGTAATGTCTCAAAATGTAGGCCTTCAGATAATTCAACAACATATACACTGGCAACTCTTGCTGGAAGCTTTAGGTATTTGAAGACCTACTGCATGGTGGTAATTCTGCAAGCCTACATGTGGCCTTTTTTTGGCTATCCCTCAACATCCCAGAGTTGTGTACCTCCAGGAGCTAATGGAGGCAGAAGCTCCGGCTGTGAAGGGGGTGTGTTTGGCCCTCACATTCCCCTATACATGCCTGGAGTGGCTACCCTAAATCTTCAGGTCGTAATTGAGAGAGTAAAAAGGCTCCAGTGCAAACTACCACATATATCAACCAGGGAAGCTCACAGATTCTACGGACTCCTCCAAAAGTCACAGACACAAGCATTGATTAAGCTCCACGGGAACATTAAGTTTTCCTTGCACAAGCACAGTATCGCTCACTTCATCTGTGACTCCTGAACTCCTCTCCATGACAAGAGTGCATGATAGCATGATGTGAATGGTAGCATGACTGAAGAAATCAGGTGATGCCTTTTTTAGGATGTGCCTTTACATAGCACATGCTTGGTAGTCTGCTAGACTAACACGCTCTCTTCCTCTACTTTACCTCCAGGTGCCACAGGTATCTGTGAACTCTGCTACCCGGAATGGAAAGACAGCTGCTCATTGTTGCCCACTAGATGAGTAGAATTTCTGAGCCTTTATAACAATGTCCCCTGTGGCCTGCAGAAACCTCACTGTGGGGTCTCAAGTGTCTTCTTCTGCCCAGGTAAGAGCTTTGCAGAAATTGGATGGGCAGCAGACATTGAGTACAGCCTGCAGACATTATGCCATCTATTGCATGCATTGAGATCCTACGAAATAAAGAGATGTCCATAGGCAACAGTCATGTGAAGTTTCTGGCATTAGCACCCCGAGACTTAAATTGTCAGTGGCCGCGCTGTCCATTGTAAACCACATGTGTTTCCCCTGCCTTAAGCCAGACCGAAAATATCAGTGGGGTGAGGCTCCTTGTAAAAGTAGTGTTGCCAAAAATGTACCGCTTGAGTGTCATCCCCATTCTGGCTTAGACCAGAGGTCAAAGTATGGTGATCACCATGAAATGGTGTCTGTACAGGGAGAGCTGTAAGCGCTTACACCAGCAAGGCCATGTGAAAGATTCTTGTCCGTCTGTACCTTCTGGCAATGGCCAGATCTGACCACATCCCACAAAAGCTAGGTGGCCAGGAATGCCTAACAGTGAGAAGGTTGCTCACAGGAATGGATTTATTCAAGTTGATATTAAGAATAAACATGAGGATATAGGACCATCCGTCGTATGGAGAAGGGACTTGGGGTACCAACATCATCAAAGATTTATCATGGATTCTTTGATACGCTAGAATAGTAAATTAATAAATACACGACCTAGTGTATAGCACAACTTCATTCTATAAAGAAATAATAACAAACTCTAAGTAAAGGATAAACCTGCAATGACAGCTCACTGTGCCCCAGACAAGCTGCTGGCCCATCTCTGGATTTGGCCATCAGCTGCAATCTTCTATAACGTTTTCAAGTTGGATCCACTATGAATCTGATCTTTTGTACTGGCACGGTTGACTCTCTCATAACCCTTGTACTACAGTATAACAAGTTGGTTGGTGAAGAGAAAGAGTAACGTAAGATATTGTGCCACCATGACCTAAAACATGTCTACACAGGCTGCTGTTTGGAGCAGCCTCTAGTAATTGTAACGCCTTCCAAGTGGCTTTGTGTTGATTTGTGTGCATGGCCAGATCATCCTTCTTTCATTAGTTACGTTCCCTAAAGTCCTCCTGGCCCTAAAACAGGCATTACCACTTTCCCATGAGGAAAGCAAAAAGGTAAGCTCTGTAAAGTTTAAATTAATTTCAGCCTCTTGTAATTGCTCAGGGCCACATTCCAATCCTTCATTTCTTGCCTTCTATTCTAGCCAGAACTACCACGTCAGGCTCCTTTCCGATGGGAACACAAGCAACCCCACATTGGTTTCAATCTTTCAAGGCCTAGTCCGTGACGCAAAGCTTGATTTCCATAGCACAGGGAACGCGTCTGGGCATACATGTCATACTTACAATGTTGCACTGAGTAAACCAAAAATGTGATGGGTGGAAAGCTTCAATTACTGGTAATTACTTGGGGCTGCAGTCCATTCCATCTTTGTTTTTGCCTGCTATTCCACGCTACACAGAGACCAGCCATATGCAAGTGGCCCTGATCCTGCTACTGTAGGAACAGTCCAGCTCGAACAGTAAGGCCCGAGAATGGAACACAAGCAACCCCAGATTGGTTTCCGCCTATTTAGGCTGTTTTAGAGCTTGAGTTTCATGGCACAGTGAGCACAGGACCCACTTCTGGTTATACCTGCTACACGTCTGGCATGTCCTACAACAAGCCAAAAACATCAAAGTGATGGAGGGGGTGCTTGAATTAATCTTAGTGATACCCAAATATGATACTCTGAATAGCAGGACAATTTATGTGGCATGGGAGGATAACTATGAAAGAGAGAGCGGGAGAGGAATTGATTAAGGGAGGAGGGAGAGAACCTGCACTAGTGGACTAGGACATTGAGGGGAGAGAAGGCACCAGTGACCAGATTGGATTGGATAAAATAAGCAGTGTTTTTTACTTTAAATCTTTTTATTTCTTTTCCAGAACAAGTAGCAGACGGCAGACTGAATGGTACACAGCGGTAAGCCTACAACCCACTCGGGGCCGGCCGCGATACTAGATAGTACAATAATAATTTGCAGAAGACCCCCACTCAGATCTATTGTACACAGCGTTTCGCCTACAACCCCTTGGGGCCGGCCGCGTCATATGATACCAAGCACAGGCCATTCAGTCATTGCAGAAGATAGCCCGACCCCTTGGGTCGAATACTAACAGGTAGTCAACATAAGTGAAACAAACGGACCACGGAGGTCCAAACTCCTACAGAACAATGGAGTGATAGACAGCAGGAGAGAACAGGTAGAAGGAATAAGTAAAGAGAGGAAGACCAGAAGGACCGTCAAAGATAATGCAGTGCGCGCTGGGAGGGGAGGGATTACGGGGCACCAGGTCTTGTTCCAGCGCTTCCGACAGCCATGGTTTAGTACTCCAGGGCGCTTATGTTAGCAGCCTAGCCGGCTCAGGGGGGAACACAGCATCCTCGACGAGTCGCAGCGCCCGGAGCTTAGCAGGCATATGTCGCGCATGCTCAACGGCACATAAATATTGAATCAGGGGTCGCCAGACGGCCTTAAAGCGCGTGTCCCGGGCTTGCACCCTAGCCGTGAAGAGCTCCATCGTAAGAACATGCCACAGGCGCACAAAGCAGGCTGCGATTGATGGTTTTTTCCAGTACAAGGCTATGAGCTGCCCGGCCGCCCCTAGCATTTGAAGCGCCAGCATCCAATTGCTCTGGGTCAGTGCCTTCAGACCAGCAGGTTTGATACCTAACAGTAGCGTGCTTGTGGCTTCAGGCAGAGGGAAACCCAGCACCCCCCTGATGTGGCTTAGGACCTCCTTCCAGAAGAGGATCAGCGATGGACAAGCCCACCAGATGTGAATAAAGTCCCCGGTTGCAGACTGACACCGCCAGCATGTAGGGGAAGAGGCAGGAAACATCTTATTCAGGCGCTGAGGCGTATAGTACCACTGGGTCATTATCTTGTAAGCATTCTCTTGCTGCGGGATGCTACGATACACTTTGGGGATGTCCCGCCACAGGCGACACCAATGAGCCGGGGCGATATCCGTACCTGACATTGACTGCCAGCGTTGCTGATACGGATGTGAGGGCGGCATTTTGGGATGTTGCAGAATCTGATAGATCCTCGATATCAAACCCTTCGAATCAACAAAGTAGCAGGCCAGCCGTTCGAACGGGGTGAAGGCGCGCGTATGTTCCATCTTCGGTTACCCAGTGCCTCAACTGAGCGTATTGCATCCCTGCTGAAAGCAGGACCCGAAACTCCTCTCTACAGTGGGCAAAAGACTTGAGGGAGCACCCCTCAAACAGATCTGTAAGCACCGTGCAGTTGCCCTGCGTCCACTTGCTAAAGGCACCCGTGCAATAAGCCGGTGGACAGGACGGATTGCCCTCAATCGGAGTGTGCGGCGAGGGGAAGGGTCGTGAGGCCCCTGCGCACCGCTATCTTATCCCAGATCTCTAGCACCGTTTTCGTAGGTACCGCCATGTAAGCGCTCCGAGAGCGCCCCCTCCTATGACGCCACGCCAGGTCCCAGACAGTACGCCCGGTTACCGCCCGATCCATATGCAGCCACACCTTCTCACTTTCAGTTACTCCCCACTCCACTATAAAGCAGAGGTGTGCCGCCCAGTAGTAATCCACAAGATTAGGGCAGGCCAGTCCCCCCCTGTCACGCGGCGCCATCCGAAGCGCTTGAGAGAAGCGGGGTCTCTTACCCCCCCAAATTAAATTGGTGAGGTCACGCTGGAGGCCTCTTATATTACACAACGGGATGGGAGTGGGAAGGCACTGGAAAAGATATAGAAATTTGGGGAGGATAGACATCTTAAAGGCATTGAGTCTGCCCAACCAAGACGGCACAAGCGGCTTCCACCTCCATAGGTCTTCAAGAACCGAGAGCCGACACTCTCGCCAGTTTACTTGCATCCACTCATCCAGTGAGGGGGTCAGCCGGAGACCAAGGTAACGGATGTGGTGTGCTGTCCACTGGTATGGAGCAAGCTGCTCGATATGCGCTTTGGCTGCGCGCACCCTCAGCCGTCTCGCCAATAGCCTCCCCACCTGAAAGTGTTTTTTAAAGTGCAGTATCTTTACGTAATTCTTGAACTTTAGGAGTTCAGATGTCAGTTTCATCTCCAGTGGTTAAGTCCCCAGAAGGATCCGAACTCTCTTGCAAACTGCACTTCCATTCTAGAACTAGGTAAGGGTGAATCTCCTTGAAACCGACTTATGCATATTCACCCACCTTCCTCAGGAGATTTGAGGGGGTCTCATAAATATTCCTAGATCATTTCAAAATGGTCGGAAAAAAATCAAACAAATGGTCCAAACAGAACAGAGAAAATAAATAACAAGAACCAGGGGTATTCATGGAAAACAATTTATGTAAATTGAATTATGTTAAACTATAGGGAGCGCCTGAACCAGATAAAGGATTTATCTCAAAACAGCTGGAGTTCTGTTTTTCAGAAAGCATGTACCACACTAGAGCACCTGCCTAGGGCACAGGGAGTCACAGAAGAGAGAGCCACTGGGCCCTGTAAAGCTGATTGGAAAGAAAGGCTCCTGCAGAGTGAAGATAAAGACCTTTACTCTGCAGCAACAAGATCTGCAGGGCCTCTAGTCAACTGAGTAATATAGCAGAGGAGCTGTCCTCTGGACCTCTCTGAAACTGGGTCTACATATATTAATATTCACTGGATAAACCAAAGGTTACAGGGACGCTATAGTTAGGCTCAGATAACTATAACTTACAACCTCACATATTACATCACTTATGATATTGTCAGTGACATCACTGATGACATCTCAAATTACATCACTGATTACATCATCTAGTTACTGTAAGTGTTTTTTCTAAGAGTTTATGAGTGTTAAAGATATATACTAACTTACTACAAAAGTTAGATTTGTATACTAGGTCACTATTAATGAGTGATACTATGTCTAACATATATTATGTGAGTGGCTGTGTGACTGTGTGCATCCATGCATGCATGGGTGTCTGAGTGGCTGTATGGGTGTGTGTGAGTGGGTGGGTATGTGAGTGGCTGTATGGGTGTATATGTGGGTGTGTGAGTGGCTATGTGGGTGTGTGAGTGGCTATGTGGGTGTGTGAGTGGCTATGTGGGTGTGTGAGTGGCTATGTGGGTGTGTGAGTGGCTATGTGGGTGTGTGAGTGGCTATGTGGGTGTGTGAGTGGCTATGTGGGTGTGTGAGTGGCTGTGTGGGTGTGTGAGTGGCTGTGTGGGTGTGTGAGTGGCTGTGTGGGTGTGTGAGTGGCTGGGTGGGTGTGTGAGTGGCTGGGTGGGTGTGTGAGTGGCTGGGTGGGTGTGTGAGTGGCTGTGTGGGTGAGTGAGTGGCTGTGTGAGTAAGTGGCTGTGTGGGTGAGTGAATGGCTGTGTGGGTGAGTGTGGGTGAGTGAGTGGCTGTGTGAGAGGCTGTATTGATGAGTGGGTGGGTGTGTGAGTGGCTGTATTGATGAGTATGTGGCTGTAGGGGTGGGTAAGTGGATATGTAAGTGGCTGTATGGGCGAGTGAGTGGCTTTTTGAGTGGTTGTTTGGTTAAGTGAGTTGGTGTGTGAGTGGCTGTATTTGACAGTGAGAGTCTGTGTGAATGGCTATATGGGAGAGTGAGCCGATGTGAGAGTGCTTGTATGGATCTGTGAATGTATGTGGTTGTGTGACTGCTTGAATGGGTGAGTGAGTGGCTGGGTTGAGACTGTATGGGTGAGTGAGTTGATGTGTGATAGGCTGAATGGGTGAATAAGTGGGTGTGTGAGAAGCTGTATGGGTGAGTTTGTGGTTGTGTGAGTGGCTGTATGGGTGACTGGTTGTGTGAGTAGCGGTATGAGTGGATTAGTGGTTATGTGAGTGGCTGTATGAGTGGGTATGTGTGTGAGTGGCTCCATGGATGAGTGAGTGGTTGGGGGCGTGGCTTGGACACCGACCGGGATGGCAGTGAGAGCGATCAGCTCCGCGCCGTATCCCGCTATTGATCCTGGAATCCACACGATCGGTGCCCCCTAGGACGCGGTTTCACCGCCCGAGGCACAGCGGGAACGGAGGTGTGCAGCTGGGGACCTGCTGGAGACTGGGCGCTGCGCTGTGGGCTGATCCCGGACTTCAGCGGAGCCGGGCCGAAACAAAGGAAGATGGCGGCGCCAGGAAACTGAGGGGACGGCGGTCGGAAGGAGGACAGACCCGAACGGAGCTGGAGTGCCGCAGACTACTGCCTACTGCAAGTGGAGCGGGGGCCCATCGGAAGGATATTCCAGCACTGGGCAGGGGACACGAGAGGCTCTCGCCGCCCGAGGGACCAGCGGGAGCGGCGCCCATCCCCCCGCCCCCCTGCAATGGTGACCGAGTGCGGAGCGGTCTGACCTGAGAACCGGCGTACCCATCGGGGGCCTCTGCGGATACGGCCGGGCGCCGTTTCGGGGGGACTGGAGTGGGATTGCGGGACCGGCCGCTTGAGTAGGGGACGCCGACCGCCGACCCTGCTGCGGGCACAGACCTGGATCACGTCCGGACCTGAACTCTGGCTACCGCAGGACAATGGCGGCTGCCAGGTGTGTGGAGGAACGCTATTAACCCGGCGCGTGGCACTGGCGGTGGCTCCGGAGGGCTGAGGACGAGCTGGGCTCCCTGCTGTGCTGATGGGATCACTGCGGGGTGGAAGCGCCGAGCACGCATGAGGGGCGCAACTTCCGTGGGCAGGCAGGAAACCTGGCTAGGGGGGACACACGCCTACATCTTTGGGCCCGCATTGCTGGTTGCCTGCTTCTAATCTGAACGCTTCCTGGACCTTGGGGTGGAGCTATAACGTGCCCTCACGGTAGACGGCCAGAAACTGTGGGGGGAACCCCTGGATCAGGAGCGCTCTGGGGGGTGCATGAGAGGAGCGGAAGCTCTATAGACGATCTTTGGTTACGGAGGTTGGGCCCTTGCGTTGCGCAAGACTGGGCCCCGCTGAGAAACGTTGGCGAGCAGTGTTCCTGCGACAGGGGACCAGCGTAACCCTTCGAGGCGACCCCGGGGCGGCGCTCGGGGAAGCCGGAATGGCCGCTACTGGTGGCGCACCCGATATGGAACGAGGCCAGGTCGATGCGACCGCCCTGGTCCAAGATGGCGGGGCTCATGCCCCCTGGGAGGCATCGACCCAGGAGCAGCGGCTGAATCGGCGACTGGACAGCATATTGGAAGCGATAACTGCGACGAAGGACTCGCTGCACCAGGACATAGCACAGGTTGCTACGGGGCTGGGACTCCTAAAGGCGGACCATGCCAAGCTCTCAGACAAAGTGAAGGACAATGAGAAATTATTGCAGGAGCTGAAGCCGGCGATGGTCAGTGCAGAACATAAACTGACCGATATCCTGAGCCGTTTGGCGACACTGGAGAGGCGTGCGGAATATGCCGAAAGTCGCAATCGGAGGAATAACGTCAGGGTTGTAGGCCTTCCCAAAAAAATTGAGGGGGATGACGCTGTGGCCTACATGGAGAACTGGTTTAAAACGGTTGTAGCGCCGGAGGGCCTCTCTCCCTTCTTCTCCCTAGAAAGAGCGCACAGGGTTCCGGCCCGTCCGCCCCAGCTGGGCCGACCACCTAGACCGATGGTGGTTAAACTGTTACACTATAAAGATCGTGACCTCCTGATACAGAGGGCACGCTCACAAGGCCCGTTCCAAGTGGACAACAGCAAGGTTACGATCTTCCTGGATTATACACAGGAGGTCCAGAGAAATAGGGCGTCCTTCCTGGCCGTGAAAAAAGAATTGAGGGACGAAGGGATTCAATACTCATTGCTCTTCCCAGCCAAGCTAAGAGTGATCCTAGATGGGAAAACACAATTCTTCCAAACCCCGGATGAGGCTTGGTCATGGCTAGAGCTTTATCGTGCTGGAACCGACCGCACTGGCAAAAGCGGCAGAAACACGCAGAAACCGCTCCAGATCAGAAAATCACAGCGCATCCGTAAACGGAATAGACTCAAAAAAGCGATGCGGGATGCGCAAATGGCGGCGGACAGGAAGGGCGCACTAGTGGCAACAGCGATCATCACGGGATCACAGCAGGAGAAGACGTCGGAGGGATCGGACTCTGACGAAGAGGGATTGAAAACGGGAGGAGACGAGTCGGAAGCAGAGAGCTCGAAGGGACCAGCGGTCACCCCGCAGACTTCGGATGGACTATTTAACGAGTGATTTCTCAGGGACATGTCCAACTCTGACATTTGTACTGGGCCAGTCTCTCCAGATGCTGAACGTGCACTCAGGTATGGGGCTGCGACTGCAGTATGGGATCAAGGGCGCGGGGTGGGAGCCCTGCTGGCCCTGGATCGGCGCTAATACACCCTCTTGTGGCCCTTAAGGCCTTCTGTGGTGGAGACCACAGATTAGTGTAATGTGTGTAGTGTTACGAGTTTGGAACGGGGCTGAAGCTGGGTTATTAAGTCCTGTCCTGGGGAGAGGGGTTTGGGGATTTTTCTGGGGAGTTCTGGGTGGGGGATACAACTGCCGCGTTGTAGGGGGTGATGGTTTGTTGCTGATCTTATGCGGAGATGACTGCTATGGGGACGTTACCTAATTTGAAATGCATCTCATGGAATGTCCGTGGACTTCGAACGATGGTAAGACGTCACAAGGTGCATTCCCACTTGGTGAGGCGTGGCATTCAGATTGCACTGCTACAAGAAACTCATTTGACCAAGAAGGAATGCACGGCACTACAGAGGAGGTGGCGTGGGCAGGTGTTTGGTACCACTTATTCAGCGTTCGCCAGGGGGGTGCTGATCTGGATAAGGGCGGGGATACCGTTTCAGGTCATGAACCAGCAGATAGACCCTGAGGGTAGATACGTGGTAGTAGAGGGGAGGCTATACGGTCGAGAGGTAACCCTGTGTAGTGTATACGCCCCCAATGCTGATCAGGCCCATTTTTTTGATAAACTGACGAGCTCGCTAGCCCATTTCCTGGCAGGCCCCATCTTAATGGGAGGAGACTTTAATTCGATCACTAATGTGGAACTTGATAGATCGCACCCACCATTGGCCGAATCGACAGTGCGTAGACTAGCCACTTACAGGAAAGACTGGCAAGAGAGATGGGGACTGATAGATGTGTGGAGGGAACAGCATCCTGAGATGAGGGACTACTCCTTTTTCTCAGCGTTACACGCACTGCACGTCAGAATAGACTCGATCCTCTGCGGTGGCCCATTGGCTGCCATGGTAATTCACACGGAATATTTGACCAGGACTATCTCAGATCATAATCCCTTATTGGTGTCAGTGCAGTGGCAACAGGTGAGATCGGCGGTCCCCACATGGAGGCTGCAGCCTTACACACTAGAAGATCCGGTGTTTAGCGACACGGTCCAACAGGGCATTGAACACTATTTTGGGATGAATGAGGGGTCTGCGGCCACAAGATCGATAGAATGGGATGCGATGAAAGTGGTGGTGTGAGGCGTGTGTATGGGCAGGTTCTCGAATGTGAGGACATCAGTCTTGAATGATCTGGTAAAGGCTGAAGATGTGCTGAGGGGATTGGAGCAGCGTAGGCCTGAGCGACCAGACCTACAGGAGCAGTTGCTTGAAGCTAAGGAAATGGTGGCGAAGGAAACTGAACGGCTGCGGTGCTATGATTATAAGCTGTACACTGTCAAGGTTCATGCGGAAAGGGATAAAGTGGGTACACTCCTTGCCAAGCTTGCCAACCCGGAACCTAGGGGGTGTCCGATCATGAGTATAAAAATGGAGACAGGGGACGTAGTTTACTCGCAATTAGCGGTCCTAACACGCTTTAAATCTTATTACACAGATTTATATGAATGCCAGTTGGAGGAGGAGGCTTCGGAGATAGGTGATTATTTGGAGTCTGTTCCTTTGCCGGTGCTAGATGACGAGGATGCAAAAGAGATAGGGGGACCCATAACGCTGTCGGAGATTAAACTGGCTGTTAAACAGATGGCCAGAAACAAAACGCCAGGGGTGGATGGCCTCCCTATTGAATTTTATGCAAAATTTATCGACATCGATGAGGGAGGCGCTGGTGGTTCCACTGCTGAAACCAGGTAGAGAAGCATTGGACGTGACATCCTACCGGCCCCTGTCCATGCTGACGGTGGATTATAAGATCTTGAGCCATATCCTGGCCACCAGACTTCTACCGTGCATGACCAGATTAGTTCATAGGGACCAGGCAGGGTTTATCCCTACCAGGAACACATCCATGAATATACGCCGGTTGATCCAGATGCTAGATAGTGCCAGGGACTCACTTCATAGCCCGGTGGTATTGTCGGTTGACATCGAAAAGGCTTTCGATAGCCTTGAGTGGCAGTACCTGGATGAGGTGCTAGTGAAATTCGGCATAGGTGAAGGTTTCAGGAGGTGGACGAGGGTTCTATACTCCTCTGCTACAGCGAGGGTACGTCTGGGTCCGGTCATATCCTCGGCTTACCCGGTGTGTAGGGGGACGAGGCAGGGATGCTCGCTGTCTCCCTTGTTGTTCGCACTGGCGATGGAACCTTTGGCAGCACTGGCAAGATCAGGCGCAATGTATCAGGGGGTACTGCAGAGTGCGAAGTGGCATTACATATCACTGTATGCGGATGACCTGTTGCTGTACCTAGCCGACTTCGGACAAGCCCTGGAGGGAGCGGTGGACATGTTATCCGGATTTGGTAGGGTGTCGGGCCTTAAGGTGAACTGGGCCAAAACTTGCGTTTTCCCATTGCGGGAGGGCACACCGTGCCCCCCCCTCACGCTGGAGGTGGTTTGGGAGCCCTCCTGCTTCACTTACTTAGGGGTCCGCGTATATCACGAGACCGCGAACTTGTTAGAGGGAAATGTGGGGCGTTGCATGCGCGCGCTGAGGGGTTGCATGGCCTTTTGGGCGTCCCTCCCCTTGTCTGTGCTGGGCCGAGTGGCACTGTTGAAGATGGTGGTGCTCCCGCGGCTACTTTATTATTTTAGGACATTGCCGGTCTGGATCCCGCAGCGTATGTTTAAAGAACTACAGATGATGGTGACTGGCTTCCTGTGGGGCCACGGGTGGCGCCGGGTGGCGCTAAAAACCCTGACTAGGCCCAAGCTCGAGGGGGGGGATGGCAATCCCCGATTTTGAATCATATTACCTGGCGGCACAGCTGCAAATATTGACGCAGCATGTGGCCAGGGAATTCAGGGGACCGGACCTCGACCGTGGGCTCGGTATTCAGCGACATGTCTTGTCCTACATAATTATGCAACAAAAACTGGATATGAGGGACCTCACGATGGAGGAAAGGACACTCAGGCTCTGCTGGAACAGGAGTCTGAAGAGAGCGAAGAGCACTCGGTCATATGCACCGGAGATCCCACTGGGGATGCTGACTGCGTTGCCACATGGGGGCGATTGGTCCCCGTTATCTGAATGGGAGGAGGTGGGATTGCAGATGGTGGGAGACCTATACTCGGAAGGGACACTGGTCCCCTTCCAGACGTTGCAGGAACAGTTTGGCCTACCTGACGGTCATTTTCTGCTGCACGCAGCAGTGGTTACAGCGCTGCAAAAGCACTGGAAGGGAGGGCTGGCTGAGCCGAAAACGACTATGGCATGCCAGTACGTGGTTATGACTGCGGGCACTACCATGGCGGTGACCTGCCTCCATGCTAGAATGTTAAACGAGGGACTGGAACCGCTACTGGCGCTGAAGGCTAAATGGGAGGATAGTATAGGTAAGCCCATACCGGACACGATCTGGGGTCATATTTTGGGACGTACATGGAAGGGCACGAGAAATGCCCGATTCCAGCAGGTACACTTCTTCATTGTGCATAGAGCATATTTGACTCCGGAGAGGATTCAGCGGTACTTTCGGGTGCATGACGCTATGTGCCCGAGGTGCTTGGCGCCTGAAGCGGACCTGGATCACCTGTTGTGGGGATGTCCGCAGCTGAGGACATATTGGCCTGAAGTAGGGGAACTCCTGAACAGAGTTACGGACAGGGAGGTCGATTTCGACATGGCGGCGTGTCTGCTGCTCTGGTTCCCTCACACAAAGAAGACGAAAATTACAAGCAAATTTATAGACTTGGGACTCATGTTGGCTCAGAGAGAGATCACCTGGCACTGGAAATCTAAAGAGGGCCCTTCAGTGAGAAGGTGGATGAATGAACTGTTGAAATGGGCCGGTAGCGAGGGTATCATTAGGATGCGGCAAGCTGCCAAGACTGATAACGATAAAAGCTTGGAAATGGCGAGAGCATGGGAAATGATAGTTCAAACATTGCGTGATTGCATGGTAGAGGATGGAGATGAAGCGTAAGGGCTAACAAGGGCTCCATGAGATGTAAATGAGCAGAAGTTATTCCCGATTGGTGGCATGCTCAGTTATACTACAGCTTACATACACCCACATCAGCGGCAGTTGGGGAGGGTTGGGGGGCGATGGTAGGGTTTGGTAGGGGTAGTTAGGCACACCGACACAGTTACGGAGGGAGCTGGGTTGTGGGATCTGGGGCGAGGTCACAGTACTAGGGCCCCGGAGGTCTGAAGCAGGAACCCGGGAGGCGAATATAGCAAATCCCAAGATGGTCACCACAAGCAGACATGATGGGACTACATTGCAATAGGGGCTACGCGCTGACACTTCCTCCGCAAGATGTTTGGTTCTGATTGGTGATGCATGGGGAGTGGGTTTTTCGGGGGGTAAAAAGCGGATACCGAATGATGTTAATCAACCACCCATGTGCGGTGGGTACTATGACATCTCCTTGCAATTGCGATCTGGCACGCCGCCCGGCCTCCGGGATGTGGGCTGAATGGCTGTGTACGATTTTCCTGTCGCCAATATGTTTCGGGATGTCGCGAGTGTAATGATTGACCTGTTCTGAGGTCTTGTTTCTAAATCTGCAATAAAAACAACTTTAAAAAAAAAATGGATGAGTGAGTGGTTGTGTGAGTACTAGTATGGGTTTGTGAAGGGGTATGTAAGCGGTTGTGTGAGTATGAGAGGCCAAATAGGGGTGTGAGTGGGTATGTGAATGCTTCTGTGGATGATGTAATCAGTTATGTCATGAGCGATGTAAATTGAGATGTCATCAGTGATATCACTGACCATGTCATGAGTGATGTAATATGTGAGGTCATAAGTAGTGGATTGCAGGGGCATAAGTCATAGTTAGGTAAGCTAACTATAACTGCTAAATGTCACTGTTTTTGTATGAGCGAATTCTGAGCCTAACTATAATATAAATGTAACCTTTGTTTTTTTCAGTGAATGTTTACGTTTTTTTAAATTCTATTCCCTACTATAACGTCCCTGTAACCTTTGTTTTTTTTCAGTGACTTCTAAAGTTACTTTAATGTTGTTTCTGAACTATAATGTTGCTGTAACCTTTGTTTTTGTAAGTGAATTCCTAAGGTTTTTAAAATTGTATTTCCTAAATGTAATCACAAACCTTTGACAATGTGTGCGAGTGAGTGCAAGAGTATACGTTTGTGAGTAGGTATTAATGTGAGTCTGTGAGTGGGTGTGTGAATGTCTGAGTAGGTCTGTGAGTGGGCATGTGAGTGTCTAAGTGAGTCTGTCAGTGGGTACATAAGTCTCTGCATGAGTCTGTGAGTGAGTGCATGAGTCTCTGAGTGGGTGCATGAGTGTCTGAGTGGTCTGTGAGTTGGTGCGTGATTCTCTGAGTGGGTTTGTGAGTGGGTGCATGTATGTATGTTTTTAAAGGTCTGTGACTGGATGATGAGTCTCTGGGTGGGTCTGTAAATGGGTGCATGAGTGTCTCAGTGGGTCTGTGAGTGGGTGGCTGAGTCTCTGAGGGGGTCTGTGAGTGGATGCATGAGCATGTGAGTGGGTCTGTGAGTTTGTGTGTGCGTGTCTCAGTGGGTCTGCGAGGGGGTGAATGAGTGCCTGAATAGATCTGTGAGTGGGTGCATGAGTGTGTGTGTGTGGGTCTGTGAGAGGGTGCATGAGTGTATGAGTGGGTCTGTCAGTGGGTACGCAGTAAAAAAGTAGGGGGGCACACAGGAGCAGGTCCTCATTCCAGCTCAGACTGTGACAGTCCTCCTGTCCAGCTTGCTTGCAGTCCGCTACCTTTTGACCTCTATTTTGCCTCTTTCTGCTCATTTCTCACCTTTATTTAGCCTCTTTCAGCTAGTATCTCACCTTTATTTTGCCTCGTGCTGCTTGTTTCTGACCTTCATTCTGACTCTTTCTGCTCATTTCTCCTCTTTATTTTTTGCATCTTTTTGCTTGTTGTTGACCTTTGTTTTGTCTCCTTCTGCTCATTTCTTACCTTTAGTTTGCCTCTTTCTGCTTGTTGCTGATCATTATTTCGCATCTTTCTGCTCATTTCTCATCTTTATCTTGCCTCTTTCTGCTCGTTGCCGATCTTCATTCTGCCTCTTTCTGCTTGTTTCTCATCTTTATTTTGCCTCTTTCTGCTTATTGCTGACCTTTATTTTGCCTATTTCTGCTCGTTGCAGAGATTTATTCTGGATCTTTCTGCTCGTTTCTGACCCCTATTCTGGCATCTTTCTGCTAGTTTCTGACCTTTATTTGGCCTCTTTCTGCTCTTTTCCCCGGGATCGCAGGGGGAGCCCTATGGCCCTCACTGTCTAAGCCAGCTCCCTGCCTCCTACGGGAGTCGGCATTGCTGCTGCACGAAGGGAGCTGCTGGAAAAGCATCACACTCCATGCAGGAGCAATAGTTTTATCTCTTTACCTACCCGCAGAAGAGTTGAAACCTCTGCTTCCAGCAGGCGGGAGCACTTTGAACAGCTCCTGCCCGCTGTAGCTCAAATGTTTGCTTTTGCTTGGCGGGAGCTGTCTAAGTTCCCGCAAGCAAAAGCAAACAGCTATCTCGCCCTGGGGTGGCAGTTCCCAGGGCCATGTATGGCTCCAGGCAGGGATCCGCACGGCCCCCCTCCTGTTTGCACGGGCCAACCGGGGGAGATGGTGGTCCCCAGGGCAGAGAATGGCCCAGCGGTTTTGCCACGTGGCCCACTCTTTTAAAAAACAAAAAGCCCCAGGGAGGTGGTAGTTCCCGGGGGGCAGGAGGGTCCACTTGGACCCCCATGTCAATTTATTTATAGCCCCGGGGAGGTGGTGGTCTCCAGAGTTCAGGGGGGTCCACGCAGCCCCCCCATGTCAATTCATTTATAGCCGCGGGGAGGTGGTGGTTCCGGGGCTTGAGTGGGGTCTGTGTGGCCCCCTAGTCAATTTATTTTATAGCCCTGGGGAGGTAGTGCTCCCTGGGGCTAAGGGGACCCAGGTCCCCCCCCCACCGACGGTATTAAAATTAAGCCCCAGGGAGGTTTTGGTCCCTGGGGCATAATTAAGCGCAAAGAGGAGGGCCCCGTGCACCCTCCTCCTTTTTTTGTTTTCAAAGAGCCCACATGCCCCTGGAACCTGGCCCACACGGGGGCTATTATGTAAACAAGTGTTTTTTTTTTTTTCATTTCACCATGGATTCACAGCTCCGTCGCATTCCCACAACAATATTTTTTAAAGAGTGCTTTTTGGCTCCCAGGACCACAGTTAGGGGTTAGGGTATTCCTACCCTGCCCCCTTTTTTTTTTAAAACACTATTTTGTGGGGCTCAGCTGACGCAGAGTCCCAAGATGGCTGGCAACACTTCCTCCTGTGTGAATTGTTGGCAACCAATCAGACTTCAGCATGAGGACTGTCAAATCCCCAGAAAATCCGCTTCCCTATATATAAACATATACATTTCTCCAAATCTACTGAATGGATTTACACCAAATAACAAAAAAGGTTCTTTTTGGACCAAAAGCTATCTTTCGGTCAAATTTGGTGTAGTTCCATCCAGCGATTCAGGCTGTAGTCGTGTCTAAAAATCTCTCTGGATATTAACTTTTTTTTACCCCTACTTTTTGTCGGCCTTTGCTTGACGGATCGCCCCGAAACTTTCCATGCACAACAAGAATCATAAGCACACTTTTTTGGGAAATGTTTGTGATGATTCGTGAAATGGTGCCAAAGATATAGGGAAGTCAAAAGACGCTTTTCCTACGGAAACATGGTCCTAACTATAAATATCTACTGGTGACTACCAGTAGGTAATCAACGGTGTTTCAAAGCGTAATTTGCTTGTATGAAGACTTTCAATTACGACAATTTTGGTCTAGTTAGTCGACCTTTAAGTCACTTACTGAAGAGAAAATGAATACATGGTACTGAGAGTATGTATGTATATGTTCACTTAAAAAAATCAAAGGTTACATGGCCACTATAGTTAGGAAATAAAATTTAAAAAACCTTAGAAATTCACTAAAAAAAACAAAAACTTAGAGACGTTATAGTTAGGCTAAGATTTCACTCACACAAAACTAGTGACAGTTATAGTTATCTGCGCTAACCCCAAGCAATGCACTACTTAGGACATCACATATTAAATTACTCATGACATGGTCAGTGACATGGCTTAGGACATCTCAAATGGCATCACTGATGACATTGTCAAATGAGTTTAAGTGTTTTGAAGCGTTTATGGGTGGTAAACATACTTACTAACTTACTACAAAAGTAAGTTTAATATACTAGTTGCCTGACTACTGAGTGATACTACTTCTAACATACATTATGTGAGTGGCTGTGACTGTATCCTTGTGTATATGGTTGTGCAAGTGGCTATATGGGTGTATAAGTCGGTGTGCGAGTAGCTGTGTGGGTGATTGAGATTTGTGAGTGGCTGTATTGGTGAGTGACTGGATGTGGCAGTGGATGTATGGGTGAGTGAGTGGCGGTATGAGTGACCCTATGGGTAAGTGGGTGTATAGTGACTGTATGGATGAGTGAGTGGGTGTCTGAGTGAGTGACTTGGTGTGCAAGTGGCTGTATGGGTGACTGAGTGGGTGGGTGTTTGGTTAAATGAGTTGGTATGCAAATGGCAGTATTGGACATGAAGTGTCTGTGTGAATGGCTGTATGGGTGAGTTAGCGCATGTGTGAGTGATTGTATAGATGTGTGAATGGGTATGTAAGTGGATGATGGGTGTGTGAGTGCTTGTATGGACAAGTGAGTGGCTGTGTTAAAAGGCTGTATGGGTGAGTGAGTGGGTGTGTGAGTGACTGTGCAGGTCAATAAGTGGGTAGCTGTATGGGTGAGTGTGTGGCTTTGTGAGTGCCTGTATGGGTGGATGGCTGTACACGTGAGTGGGAGGCTGTGTGAGTGCCTTTATGGAGAAATGAGTGGGTATGTGAGTACTGGTATGGGTCTGTGAATGGGTATGTAAGTGGTTGCGTGGGTGTGTGATTTGGCATACAAGAGGTTGTATGGGGGTGTGAGTGGGAGTGTGAGTGGTTCTATGGATGAAGTCATCAGTAATGTCATTTGAGATGTCATGAGTGATGCCACTGACCATGTCATGAGTGATGTAATATGTGAAGTCATAAGTAGTGCTTTGAGGGGGTGGACCTTATAGTTTGCTTATGTAGCTATAACAACTGAATTTCAGTGGTTTTGTAAGAGCGAAATCTTAGTCTAACTAGAACCTTTCTGTAACCTTTGGTTTTTTCAGTGAATTTCTAAGATGTTTTATATTCTATTCCCTAACAATAATGCCCCTGTGCCCTTTGGTATTTTAGAAGAATTTCTAAGGTTCTTCAAATTCTATTTCCTAACTATAACGTCCCTGTAACCTTTGGATTTTTATGGGTTTTTAACTAGAAGTCATGGTTTGCGGAGCGGTGGCGAAAGGGGATCTGGCCTATGCACAGCTCTCAGGAATCACGCTGAATAGGACTTACTGGAGGTAACAGGATTTGTTTTTGGCCACCAAGGTCCTTCAGAATCCAAGAGGACTTAATTCCCCAACCAGTAGTACGCCAGGAGGAGCGTTTTCAGAGTGGTGGAGAAAGGGGATCCGGGCCTCCAACCAGCTTTCAGGAATCCCACTGAATGGGACTTACTGGAGGGGACAGGAGTGGTTTTGGACCACAAAGTCCCTCAGCATCCAAGAGGACTTAATCTCCCAAACAGTACTGCGCCAGGAGGCGTGCTTGCCGAATGGTGAAGAAAGGGGCATGGCTTCCAAAGACTCTCAGCAATCCCATTGTAAGGGGCTTACTGGAGGTAACAGAAGGGGTTCCTGTCTCCCAATGACCAACGGCATCCAAGGGGACTTCATCCCCCAACCAGCAGTAAATCAGGAGGCGCATTTGCAGAGTGGTGGAGAAATGGGGCGGACCTCCGATCACCTCTCAGCAATCCCCCTATGCAGGACTTACTGGAGATAACAGGAGGGGTTATTGGCCCTTCAAGGACCCCCTGCAGCCATGGGGAACTTCATCCCCCAAACAGTTGTGGGAGTCCGCGCTTCTTTAAAAAAAACATTTTTGTGGGTTCCGCGAATCCCGGCCAAATTGAAACAGTTGCTTTTTTGGCCCTGTGGGACCCCCACCACCCCAAGAGGCCTAGGGGGTTCAGGGTATTTTTACACTACCAAGTCCCAAGATGCCTGCCAACACATAATGGTTTGAAGTGTTGGCAGCCAATCAGATCTTAGCACAAGATTGGGAGGGGTCTTGGATCCTCTATGTCCTTATATATACAATTGGAAATGTCTTTAAATTACTAAGCAACTACTGAACAGATTTACACCAAATCACAAAAAGGCACATTCCTGAACCAACAGCTACCTTTCTGTCAAATTTGATGTATTTTCTTTCAGCAGTTAGGGCTGTAGCAGTGTCTAAAGATTCCTATGGAAATTCAAACAGGGGAAACATGTTTTGTTTTTCTCCGCTTGACAGATCACCACAAAACTTTCAAGACAGCAGCTGAAGTAAGTGGCAAACTAGTTTTGAAATTTTCATGAGGATTCATCAAACAACGTCAGAGTTATTGGCAAATGAAAGAAAATGCTTTTCCTATGGAAACTACATCCTAACTATAACTACCTACTGGCAACCTCTGAAAAAACTAAGTGTCTAAGGGATTCTATAAGTCAGGGCACTATGAATTATGCGATTGTGCAGCTGTGGCGATTTTTGCATAATTAAAGATTTGCTGCATTTGCCACATAATCTATTGTCTGCTGCTTAATGTGGAGATTTTAACAAAAAAATATAGTTCAAAAGTTACTCAAAACTAATTCACAACCAGATCTTATAGCATTATATGTGGACGATGTTCTATTTTTCATGACTGACCCATTCATATTGGGCCCACATATTTTACAGATTCTACGGGTCTTTGGCCAGACTACCGGCCTCCATACCAACCCTTCTAAATCTGTATTATTCACAGTTTGTGGGCAGCAGGGTAGGGTTACTTAGGCATCGCAACTTAGACATGCTACGGACAGCTTCCAATATCTGGGCGTATATGTTTCTCCCTGTCCCAATACGTCCTGGTCAAGAAATATCAAACCCCTTCTTGTCTGGCTAAGCGAGGACAGGGCCGGCTCTAGGCTCACGGAGGCCCTGAGCAGGGAGTGTAGGTAGGGGGCCCGAGGCCGCCAAATCCCTGCCAGGGGCCGCCACGCAAATATGTATCTAAGGATATATATTGGCGTGGCGGCCCCTGGGGTTTGGCGGCCCTGTGCAGGTGCACAGCTTGCACATGCCTTAGGCCGGCCCTGGCGAGGAGACCTCCATATGGTCCTCTCTACCTCTCTCGCTGTATGGGTGGTCGGCAATTTTTAAGATTGTTTCTCTCCCAAGGATGCTCTATCGACGTCCACATTTTCCGTATTATATTCTGCGGTCCTGGTTCGCGCAAATAAATACTATATTTTATACCTTCCTCTGGGGTGGGGGTGCGGTAAGAGGGGCCCTGCAGACATGTATACAATCTACTTACTGTGCGGGTATCGCTGCCGCTATATATACTCATATTATGCAACCTCTCATCTCCTGGTCATTAATGACTGGTGGTACAACTCGCCTACTGACTCAGCGTATGCCCTAGAACACGCAGCAATGGCAGAGACTCCTCTCTTACGGTTGCTATACAGTACACAGAAGCTTGATTCTCTGCCCCACGCCAGTCAAACGACAATTCGGTTGTGGAGGTATGTGGTTCGGCGGATGGGTTGGCGGGGGCGCCTGACCCAGGCTACGCCATTGTGCCAGGGTAATTACCTGCGCCAGGTGACAGCTTTGAAGGGGTTCCACCAGTGGGACTTCATCGGCTTCTCCACTTTAGGTGATTTCATGCGAGGCACAACCCTTAAATCTTTCCAGCAACTACAGGAAGAGTTTCAAAGTAATAAAACCCAATTTTATAAATATCTCCAATTTCGCCATGCGCTCACCCCTGCGATACGACATATAGATCATCTCCCGGAATTTCACCCACTAGAAGGCAGCCTCCTTATGGGGGATTTGGGCTCTCACAAAATAGGACAGGTTTACCTAACACTGACTATGCATGCCAGCACGTCCCTTCACAAGACTCGGAGGAAATGGCAGGAAGATATCCCAGGACTGACTGACGATGATGATTGGGCAGAAGCCATCTCTAGCCCTAGGGGCGCAGCGGTGTCCTCTAGATACCAGCTTATTCAGTTTAAATGTGTCCATAGGGTGCACTATACACGCCTTTGGAAAATGGGAGTTATTACCTCCCTACAGTGCCTACGTTGTTATGTTATGTTATCGGGAGTTTTATTGAGCGCTCAGCTACTCAAGCAGAGTGTCCCGGCGCTAACAGACCTAACACAGCATAACCCCAGCGGCGGAGGAGGAATTAGAGACAGAACAGCCACGTTTTAAGCTCTTTCCTGAAAGATGCTAAATTCTCGCTCTTTCTCAGAGCGAGTGGCAGAGCATTCCAGGCCCGCGGCGCCAGATATTTAAAGGACCGGCCCCCGGTCCGCGCTCGCCTGATTGCCGGGACCGTGGCCAGTGACAAGGCAGCCGATCGTAAGGCTCTGAAAGGATGGTGAAAGACAACTCTCTTCCGCAAATAGAAAGCCCCAGTGCCATGAAGGGCTTTAAACGCAGTGGTAAGGGCCTTGAACTTAATGCGTTTCCGGATTGGCAGCCAGTGAAGGGACTTCAAAAGACCGGTGGCATGAGAACTGTGGCCAAGGCCGAAAATTGCCCGTGCCGCCGAGTTCTGCACTACCTGTAGGCGAGACAAGAGATGTTCCGGCAGGCCGAGGTAGAGTACATTCGCGTAATCCAACCTCGATCCGACCAGGGCTTGCATCGTTATTTTCCTATGGGCAGTGGAAAGGAGAGGGAGGAATTTCCTTAACATTTTTAGTATCCCAGAACACTGCCTGACCAGACCAAGAATCTGTGGTTTCAGTGAGAGACAGTTGTCCATCTTGATTCCAAGATTCTTAGCTACTGTGGAGTCAGTGGAAGGAGGATACATCCCTGCGGGCCACCAGGCCTTCCATCCAGGGTCAGGGGGCACCCAAAGAAAAGGAGCTCAGACTTGTCGGAGTTGCATTTCAGCTGATTAAGTTGAAACCAGGCAAATACCACACCCAAGCAGTTCTTAATGCTCTCGCCATCAAAGTCCGTGTTCCTACCGCATGTGAAGAGAAGCTGGGTGTCATCGGCGTACGAGACAATCTGGGCGCCGAAAGACTCTGCCAGTGCCGCGAGAGGGGACATGTATATATTAAAGAGAGTGGGGCTCAAAATCGACCCCTGAGGGACTCCCACCTCCAAAGGCGGCACTGCAGCAGAGTACGGGGGAGCCCAGACTGTCTGTTGTCGGTTGGATAGAAACGACTCAAACCATCTGAACACCGTACCCCGAACACCAATCTCCAAGAGTCTTGTCAGGAGGCGGTCATGGGGAACGGTGTCAAACGCCGCCGAGAGATCTAATAACACTAACAGTGCTTTCCCTCCATTATCTAGGACTTCCTTGATGGCCTCTGACACCTCCAACAGTGCCGATTCAGTGCTCAAGTTTGCCCTGAAACCGGACTGGGTGTAGTGCAGGATCTCATGTGACTCTACAAAGTCGGCCAGGACAGAATGCACGTGTTTTTCAGCCACCTTGGCCAGGACCGGAAGCAGCGATATTGGCCGATAATTGGCATGAATACTGGGGTCCAGGGACGGCTTTTTTAAGAGGGGGAGAACCATCGCCTGTTTCCATGCTTGCGGCACAATTCCCGTTTCCAACGACCGATTTAAAATCGGATTGACAATCGGGTTAACGACATGTGCCATTTTAGCTAAAAACTTAGCGGGGCATGGATCAAGTGGGGAGCCGGATCTCATTTTAGACAGAACTTCCAGAGAGGATTGAAGCTCAATGGGGGGAAAAGTCAACAGAATGGGCTGTCCAGCGGCCGCCACTGGAATACAAGGTCCTGGGTTAAGTACACCCCCTGCCGCAGCAGCTGGGAAAGTTTCCTGGATGCTTGTGATCTTATTCGCAAAGAAGCTTGACAGTTGGGACACCCAAGGTTCCGAAAAGGAGCACTTAGGCGTAATGGCGGCCGGAGAAGTAAATTCCTTCACCACCAAGAAGATTTCTTTGCAGGTGTTAATGGCCTCCTCCATTCTTCTGGCAAAGTAGGTTTTTTTCCCCAGATAGATTTCCCTATGGTAGGCCTTGATACTGTGCTTATACGCCTCCTTCAGAGGTTCCAGATAACTTACTCTCCATGCTCTTTCGGCTTTCTTACATAGCCTACGGCTGGAATTAAGCACTGGGGTAAACAATGTAGCAGATGCGCGGGACGAGATCTTGAAGGACCGCTCGGACGGCGCCAGCTTCTTCAAACAGCGCGCAAGCCACATTTGAAAGAGATTAATATCTGCCTCTATGTCTCCTGACAACATGCAAGGGTGATTCATCAGATATTGTTCAATCATGTCCGGTGACACTCTATGGAAAGCACGGGGTATCTGTGATGAGCGCCCTTTATCCCTAATGGTGGAGCCAGATTTGTGCAGAATATCGAAGGTCACCAGCATATGGTCAGACCAAAGTACTGGTAGGGGGGGGGGGAACTCTAATAGGGGTGGTAGAGAAAATTTGGTCCAGTGTGTGTCCCTTGTTGTGCGTGGGAGACGCCAGGTAGGGCAATAAGCCCAAAGGCTCAGTGGAGTCTAAAAGCTTGATCGTGTCTACAGCATCCGCTTCATCAAAGTGGATGTTAAAATCGCCAAGGAGTATGCAGTGTTTAAACTGCACACACAGTGCCGAGATCACAGAGGAAAGTCCCTCATGGAAAGATTCAATGGGGCCCTGGGGTCTATAGACCAGCAGTCCCGCACAGGATTGGGCTGGTGACAGTGACAAGCAAAATCCCAGCGCTTCGGCCCCTTGAATGTCTTCTGTTGGTATAATGGAGCATTTAAGGCGCCTGTCTATCACTAGAGCGATGCCCCCGCCTCTGCCCGAGCCCCGGTCTTTCCTCAACATAAAGTAGTTAGGGGGCAAAGCATTGGCGATGTCCGGCCCAGACGTCTCACCAAGCCATGTTTCCGTCAGGAAAAGACAGGCTGGTTTAGAGTCAGACAGAAGGTTGAACAGGTCCTGGGCATGTTTGCTCACTGACCGAGTGTTCACAAGGGCACAACTAAAGACATGTTTAAAATGATCCGTCCCTGACGTTGGGACACCTGCGTACCCCAGCTCCCTGGTGTCTCGTACCGGCAGGGCTTCGCTAAGTGACCAGCCACAGCCGGCACAGTAAGAATTGCCCTCAAAATTGTGACCCTGAGATGTGCATTCACTACTACAGGGACATCTCAGGCTCAAAAGTTGCGCTGAAGAATACCTGAGTAGTGAGTTCTGGGGCCGTCTCAGGAGGTCGCTAGGCCGTCCGCCCTCGTCTGCCTCCGGGACGCTGATGGGCGCAGATGGGCTCTCCTTAGGCACTCCTTTGGCGCGGGTCGCGTTCGCTGAACGCGTCCGCTGTGCGGAGTCATCCCCGTCTAGATTTATAGTCCCGCCCGTGAGTCCTCAAGCCTTCCGCACCCAAGATGGCCGCCGTACTAGTGCGCAGCCTCCCCGTCCCTCAATGCCCCTCAGCTCGTAATCAGCTGAGAGGGGAGCGCCCAGATCAAAGTCGGCGACAGGGTATCAGGAGAAGCGGCGCGATGGTGAAGGGAGACAGGTAGGTGCTCGTCTGCCCCCCGAGAAGGAGTTAGAGCAGAGCCCAATGCCTGCGAGTAAGACAATAGAAAGATCTCCCGGCTTTTCGCCTCAGGAGAGAGAAAAATAGGCAGAGAGCAAGGCAGTTCAGTTAAAAATAATGGCACGGGCCACATACACAGAGCAACACAGCACAATTTTCAAAATTTCACAGTTCCCAAATGGGGGTTAAAAAGGGTTTTAAAAGTGCCGTCTGAGCAGCTCGCTCCACAAGGCATCCGCACTGGAGTCGCGCTATTGTAGGTCTGACCAGAACACGGCAGGGACACTAGATTTATAGTCCCGCCCGCGAGTCCTCAAGCCTTCCTCACCCAAGATTGTGACCAGGAAGAGGGGTCATATTTTCATACGGTGTGGGGCTGCCCTGCTATACAGCACTTATGGCGCAGGGTTCAGACCTGTCTTAAGGAGGTACTGTCGTGGGACCTCCCGCTGGACCCCCGACTGTTCCTTCTCCACATTACTGAAATATAGGGGGGAACCGGTATAAGCAACATTTACTTTTCCTAGCGCTCACGATTGCCAAGCGTGATATCGCCCAGCTTTGGAAAGGAACTTCCCCGCCGATGATGGGAAAGTGGCGAGGGGCCTTGATACTTGCGTGGGGCAGAAATGGCAGTCTTCCGGGCACGGGGATGCCCACAAAAACACAGGAAAATTTAGTCTACATGGGCTACCTACCGGGGTATAGTTCTTCCCCCGCTTCCCTCGCAATCCCCTTAAGAACCTACATCTACTGGGTGTTAATGGCCATCTCCTCTGATATTTTGTCCGGCTTTTATCTTTATCGTGTACAGGTTGTCAATGATGTTTGCCAATACTGGGAGGCGGGGACAGTCAGCTGGAAGTTTTGGTTGTTTTGAATGCTTTATTTGCCAAATGTACCTTGCAGGTGTCCCAATTTGTGTAATGTGCTATTCTCTTGGGAGCAATTGATGTATCTCAGATACTTACTGGTATGGTACATTGAAAATGCAATAAAATATGTTTTTTTTAAAAAGCTACTCAAAATGCAGCAACAAGTGTCTCCGCTGGCTGGAAGGCCCTTTGCAAAACTGAATTGGTCACCTTTCTGTTGCTTATTGCTATATTTGAGTGTTAAACTGGTAATAATGAGGTGCAACCAATTCCCAGACAGTGTTACCAAGCTTAAAAAATATGAAATAATTAAGTAATACTATTACAAAATGTGCCGCATTATGCTGCATAATTTTCCTTTTTTTGCCACATAATTTACTGAACCCTGCCGCATAATTTGGACCTCTCCTGCTGCATAATTCCAGTGACCTTGGTTTTAGTTAGGTGAAAATGTTTTAAACAAACAAAACCAATGAAATTCACCATTTATAGTTATCTCAAGTAATGTTAACTCAAGCCCTAAAGTAACTATAACTCGTGACCCCACCATACACAGTCTTGTCATCAATGATTTAATTCCAGATGTTGCAGTCATGTCATCAGTGATGCGATAGAATATATCATGAGTGATGTAATATTGAAATTCATTTGTAGCGCATGGTGAGGACAAAAGTTCAGGATATCAACATACATAAAGTACATGCATTTTCTCTACCTTAAAAATGACCAATAAATACAATGAAATTTATATTTCAACAATTTATACAGTGCAATTTTTAATTAAAGTGGTTGTCATAAAATATGCAATATAGTTCAATGAGCAAAAAACACCACCATCTCAGTCTTTTTAAACATTTTTCAAGCTGCAAAATGCAGCCATATAACCCACCGGAAGGGGGGTTCTACACTCCAGCTGAAGAGCTAGGAGGGTTTTAAGAAACAAATGGTAAGTTCTCCCTGGGTAATGGAATTATTGACCTAAGAGACTTACTTTTTTTGCATTAATGTTGCTAGGGGGTACTGCACTCGCTGCAGCACACCACAACATAACAAAACAAGCATTAGAAATGCAATCGGGCTCGGATTTATTTGAGTTTGAGCTAATGGCATTGTAAATGCCAATGTCTTTTTGCCATGTGTTATGGAGTGTGTGCATGTGGTGTGTAGTGGAAGTATGTTGGTTGAATTGTAATTTTACCAATGGTGGCATGCTGTGCTTTATATGAATATGTTTAAAAGTAAAGTGTACCATACTGCGATTGCTTGGTGGAAAAGTGCACTGCCGGCTGGAGGTGTGTGTGCCTGGTGGAAGGGTGCACTGACGGCTGGTGGGTGTGTGCTTGGTAAAAGCGTGCACAGATGGATGATGGTTGTTGGTGTTTGTGCATGGTGAAAGCATTCATTGACGGCTGGGGGTGTGTTGTTGTGTGTGTTGTTTTCTGTGTGCTGGTGAGTGTGTGGTGGTGAGTCTGTGGGGGTGAGCCTGGGGAGTGAGTGTGGTGGTGAGTGTGTTGTGTTGAGTGGGGACAAGTGTGTGGTGTTGAGAGACTGAGGTGTGTGGTTTGTGTGTGCGTTATGTGTGTGTGGTGTATGTGTGTGTGGTGTTTTCTGCACACTCACACACTGCCCCTACACATTCACACACTGCTCACCCGCACACTCCCAATGTCACCCTGCATAGTCACACACTGTTTACCCTGCACACTCATTCTGCACACTCACACAATGTGCACCCTGACACACTGTCTCTGCAGTCACTCTGCACTCACTGCCACTCTGCACTCTCTGCCACTCTGCACTCTCTGCCACTCTGCACTCACTGCCACTCTGCACTCACTGCCACTCTGCGCTCACTGCCACTCTGCACTCACTGCCACTCTGCACTCACTGCCACCCTGCACTCACTGCCACTCTGCACTCACTGCCACTCTGCACTCACTGCCACTCTGCACTCACTGCCACCCTGCACTCACTGCCACTCTGCACTCACTGCCACTCTGCACTCACTGCCACTCTGCACTCACTGCCACTCTGCACTCACTGCGCACTCACTGCGCACTCACTCTGCACTCACTGTCACTCTGCACTCACTCTGCACTCACTGTCACTCTGCACTCACTGTCACTCTGCACTCACTGTCACTCTGCACTCACTGTCACTCTGCACTCAGTCTGCACTCACTGTCACTCTGCACTCAGTCTGCACTCACTGTCACTCTGCACTCAGTCTGCACTCACTGCCCACTGCCACTCTGCACTCACTGCCACTCTGCACTCACTGCCACTCTGCACTCACTGCCACTCTGCACTCACTGCCACTCTGCACTCACTGCCACTGCGCACTCACTGCGCACTCACTGCGCACTCACTCTGCACTCACTCTGCACTCACTGTCACTTTGCACTCACTGTCACTCTGCACTCACTGTCACTCTGCACTCACTGTCACTCTGCACTCACTGTCACTCTGCACTCAGTCTGCACTCACTGTCACTCTGCACTCAGTCTGCACTCACTGTCACTCTGCACTCAGTCTGCACTCACTGCCCACTGCCACTCGGCACTCTCAAACTGCACTCTCAATCTGCACTCTCAATCTGCACTCTCAATCTGCACTCTCCACTCTCAATCTGCACTCTCAAACTGCACTCTCAAACTGCAATCTGCACTCTGCACTCTGATTCTGCACTCTCAATCTGCACTCTCAATTACTAAAAAGACACCACAGCGAAGACGAATCACTGGGCAGATGACATAAAACACTAAGGGCTGTGTCTGGCCAAAGCCCTAGAGATACCTTTTTTTTCTCTTTAACATTAGGAGCTCGAAGCTCCACCCACTTCGTGGGCGTAGGTCGAGCCCTAAAAAGCATTGCAGCCCTGCTGTAAAGTGCAGGTATTCCTCCTTTCAGATGGTGCAGGTACTCGGTAACCGACTGTGCTGCGCAGTCAAAGCACAGGCTGAAGCGCACTCGATAGCTTCCTGTAGCTATGCAACTTTGTATGGCATAGTGCTGCGTTCTACTGAAGATTATAGCATTGTGCAGCATGGCAGATACCACTAGAACATGTGAGGGGGCATGGATTCCGAGTGAATCCAACTAATTTGTGACACCACTATCTACCCACCCCCTTTCGGCTTTTTGGGCGCATTGCATTCTGGAACTTGTAGTCTACGGTTCCTATTGGCTGAGTCCCCGCGTGCTTTTGGCTTTCAGTACTGGCTGAAGCAGCATTAAATGCTTTCAGTCTGCAGTCCGTGGCGCTGCCTCGCGCCTGTCCAGTCTCTTTGAGAAGCAGCATTTGTCGCATCCTCCTCCTCCCTGCCGCAGGAGCCTTTCCCTCCTCGAGAGCCCCATCACTTTCTCCTCGCCATGGCGACGTACAAGGTGACGGTGGCCACCGGCTGCTTCCTCCAGGCAGGGACCATGGACTCAATCTCCCTCACCCTGGTGGGGGAGCGGGGGCAGAGCCCCAAGCACCCCCTCAACAACTTCACGAGGGACTTCAGCGCGGACGCCGTGAGTATAAGGGGCCCTGGGGGGGGGGCGTGTCAGGTGCACCCGGGAGCATCTCTTCCACACATGACCCTCTCTAGGGGCACTAAGGTTTGCACTGCCCGTAGTCCCATCACACGCAGGCGGCTATGGAAGCCCGAAAACAAATGGAAGCGCACTAGCTGGTAAAACAGTCCTGAGGGTTAATGCTCCTGCTGCTGAGGTATGGGTGTAGCCTGCAGGTCTCAGGGAAGAATCCAACGGACAAACCTAGGTGAGCGACTGTACATTCTCTAAGCTCCGTGTTTAATTTGCAGATCACACCCTCGTATCCGGGTAAGATAGCTCAGTTGGTTAATGTTGCTGCAATCTTTGTATATTCACGAGGCAACAGGGTTGAACGCTGGTCGAGTACATCAGTGAGTTAATGGTTCTTCAGCCAGTGTCTCCTTCTGGCCATGGTTTCTATATTGGTTGTGTCTGTGTGCAACTGGTGCTGGAATCTGTGTATTCTACCAAGTGCTGGGGCAGGACGTTCCTAGCTTCGCCGATACGGATGAGGGAGGGGGCCGTGGGCCCCCGTGTCTTGCTGTCTCAGCGCCGGATGAGTGAGGCTAATGAAGCCCTTTCCCGGCCTGGCATGCAGCAGCTGCGCACTGAGCGCTGCTGAATGGTGAACGCGCCCGGCCATCTGGATTCACTTACGGAGGCACCCTGACAGCTCCTAATTATAATTAATGTACTTCTGTGCGCGCACACGCACAACAAATGCCAAACATGGCGGACGAAAACTACATTTAGCCTATCACGTCAAGGCTACTAAAAAGACACCACAGCGAAGACGAATCACTGGGCAGATGACAAAAAACACTAAGGAATGTGTCTGGCCAAAGCCCTAGAGATACTTTTTTTTTCTCTTTAACATTAGGAGCTCGAAGCTCCACCCACTTCGTGGGCGTAGGCCGAGCCCTAAAAATGATTGGTTGTGTCCCTGCCCCTTCTAGGGACATCACCAAGCTCCCCAAAAAAACGTTTAAAGAGCCCCGCAGGGTAATATGGGATGCTCCTTCAAGGAGCAGTGAATAATACGTGTACGTGTATGTTGATCATTTAATATTTTTTTATTTTGGGTGTTCCTGGTGCCCACCCAGCACACCTATATCCGTATATTTCTTTGGGGGCTGCCCCAAGGCGAGCGCGAGCCGGCAATTCTTAATTTTGTTGCTAAATTTATGGGGAAGGAGGCCATGCAGCCACCTCTATGAGCTTTTACAGGCCTCGGGACCCCATCCCTCTGGGAGAGTATTATTTTTTTAAGGGGTGGGGGGTGCTTCCCCACACCCCAAGCCAATACACGCCCCGAGAACCCCATCCCCTGGCAACTTAGATGGATGCCCCAGTGCCCTCCCGAGGCACCCACAATACAGAACGTTGGCTCCCTGTATGCAGCAATTCTGGGTGCAGTGGGAACCGGCTATGGGCCCACCCGACGGGAGCAGGTTTGCAGCTCCCACTGGATGGGAACATGTTTTCATCCCTACCCACACTCTTGCAAGCAGGGAAACGGTGTCCCAGTGATAGGCTCCTAGGGATAAAACAATGTAGCCGGCCCCAGCGATGAGGTCCCCGGGGCCCGTCAAGGCTCGGGGAGGGGGGCTGGTGCCTCTTTCCCCTTTTTAAATTGCAGTCCCAGGGGAGCAGGTCCCTAGAGCCTTACTAAGCTTGGGCAGGGGGGCTATGCTCCCTCTTTTAAATAAGTTTGGTCCTGAATGAATGGGTCCCCGAGGCCTTTGGAGGCTTGAGGAGGGGAGCTGCATGCTCCCCTTTAATTTTCAATCTGCCTCAGGCGATGGAGTCCTTGGGCCCTTCTAGTGGCTCGGAGACAGGGGCCAGAGAGCCCACTCCCTAAAATATGCACCACCCTCTGGGCCCTGGCCCACCCCAGAGGTGCTTTTTATTTTACAGTGCAAGAGCATGCATTTTTTTTTAAAGAAATGCTGCAGATTTGCTGATCCAGCCTGTATTTGCTGCAATTTGTTTTTTTAATGTTTTTGGCCATGGGGAGGAGGGGGGGCCGAGTATCCTCACCCTGCCCCATTATATCTTTTTTGTTATGTTTTTCTTGGACTGGAGACTGAGTCTAGAGCCCTAAGATGACATTCTCCACATCTTCATTGATGTAGAGGCAGCCATCAGATCTCATCTTGAGATTTGTCGGTTCCCCAGATCCGCAACGCTGTGATGTATACAAAGTTTTTGAGGCTTAATTTCTCAAACACTACTAAACAGATTTATACCAGATCACAAAAAGAATGCTTTCTGGACCAAGATCAAGCTTTCTTCTAAATGTGATGAAAATGTGTTCAGCTATTTGGGCTGTAGCTGTGTATAAATTCTCTATGGTAAAATGAATGGGGAATGGGCCTTTTTGGACCCCCCCATCTCCCTCTCTCTGCCCCCGCTGGGAGGATCACCCTGAAACTTCCCAGAAAGGAGCTGAGGTGGATGAGACTTTTACTTTTTAGGAACGTTCTATGGAGATTTGCCAAACTTACAAGGAAACCAAAAAATGCTTTTCGTATGGAAACACGGTCCTAACTACAACCACCCAGCGACTGCCACAGGATAATGAAAAAAAGAATACACATATATATGTAATTTGTATCGACGTTATTATGCAAGTGATGGAATCAAGCCACAGGAAAAAAAAGGATTAATCAAGCAACAAATAAGGAAAAGGTGCTTACTGTTTTTTTGTGATCACACATGTACCTTATCAAGGAACAATGGAGTTACAGTTCTTTGTGTGTTAAGAATCCTGCATCAGTATTTACACATTTTTAGAGAGTGTTGAAGCAATAATAAAGGTGAAGGAAAGAGTGACAACGTTTAACAGCAGGAAGTTATTTTGATGGACATAAGAACATGACACATTGAGAGAGAGTGGTGAGGGGATGTCTTGCTATTGCCTGGACTCTAAAAACATTTAAGACACTTAGGGCCTGTTTATAATGGCGGTGGGACCACCACAGTCAGCCCGACAGTGGCGGTCCTACTGCCATCGCATTACAATAGCTAGCAGATGATTGGCATCCGACGTGCTCAGGGATCCGTCGGTGTGTAGAAAGGACTTGAATCCCTACAAAAGGGGTGGGAGCATGCTCAGGCACTGCTGTAGAGATTACAATGTCCCTTTCCACCTGCCGTTTCATGGCGGTTAACCCACCATGAAAAGGCGGGTGGAATGGGACTTTGGGGGCCCCTAGAGGGCCCCCCTAACTCCCTTGCTCTCAGGCTTGGGTTCTGGGGAGCACCAATGGTGCCCCCTACATATCCCTGCACCATGTAACAAGCACCACATGGTGCTTGCCACATAGTGCAAGGATATGCAAAATGTGCATTTTTTGTACTGAGGCGTGTGCTTACAGCCCGCAGCACATGCCGCAATACAACACATACACATTGCGACTGCCTTGAACACGGTCTCTTAGTAATCCCTATGGCGGGACTGCCGACAGCTAGTCGGGGGTCCCATTCCCGACCGGATGGCGGTCGAACGAAAGTCCGACTGCCATCACAACCAGGCCCCTAATTCCGGATTGGCCATGGTATATTTTATTTGTGTGGACTTTCAACGTGACAATACTCAATAGACAGCCTCAGGCTCATAACGGTCCCAAGCATGAGAAGGAACATGGGGTTTTAGACAAGATGATAGTAGCTGATCTGCATTTGATCTAATCCGATTTCACGCTGTCATCCTGGACTGAGTGAATGAGGTTTTACTTAGACACCATTAGTGCACATGTCCGAAAGGGTCCTACTATACGTCCGCATGTTGAATGCTTGACGTGCTAGTAGCTGAAGGGTCTCTAGGACTAGGAAGTACCATACTGTTGGTGACTGAGCAATATTTTTTGGAATCAGATTGGGGAGCCAACTTTAAGGCTCAATTAAGATGAGAGGATAGAACAAATGGATACTAAGAGTACCTAAATATGTCACTTCTGTGCCCTGAAGAAGCTCTTTTTTGATTTCAAACTATGTTATTGAAATTTTAGGCAAGTACATGAGTGAGAATGTAAAAGGCAATGTACATACCAATATGGGGTGATAGATAGCACAGTACCAAGGTAGACCACAATAATGGCAATGCTACTAAATGACAGGCTCAGCTAAAGGGTTAAATACTCATTATCATAAGATGATGCCGAGCAGTCTCAACCTCTAAGGATACAGCTATTGAGCACCCCAGATGAATAGGGATCATAATGTCCCCAGGAGTGTGCACTGTGCAAGTAGAAAATAAAGAAATGGAGGAAAGGTCGCTTAGTGCGAAAACAATGGCTACAAAGGAAGAGGAAAAGGGAGGAGGGGGGAAATCAGTGGACACTACAAGCCAGGCAGCCCCATTCGACATATAATTGCGATGTACACTTATCCAAGTGAGGAGATATGAATCGGCCCAAAGAGTTCAGTGACTGCGTACTATCATGGTGGATCAACTTTTTGCAGGTGTCCGTCAAGTGCCTTTCAGGGGCTACGTGTCCTGGATGTGTTATGTAATTTCCTATACATTATGTTATCTGCACTTCTGATGGACATTATATATTCCACTGTTTACCCAAGGCAATCTCTGTAGAGGACTTCAAATCTGACTGAATCGATTCAGCACTCAGACACAACATCATGTCTAACAGTAGTAGATGATTTGCTGGAAGATCAATGGTGTGTGGGACTGCCACAATTCCTAGTGTTGTAGTCAGAAAGGATAGCGTGAACGGAATCTTGAAGATATCTTTCATCATCTGTTGCATTTTGGACCAGAGGGGCTGAACCCAAATGCATTGGCTGCAAGCTATCATATGAACGCAAGCAACTGCACACACAATTAATAATGGATGGTTTATAATAATGGATTTGGGGCCAGATGTACAACGTGATTTTGCATGCGCAAACGGGTTTGCGAACCCGTTTGCGCATGCAAAATCACTGTTGGCCATGTACTATTGCTAAATAGTGAGTCGCAATTTATTTGCGACTCGCTATTTAGAAATTGCGAGTCGCAATTATGAAGGGGCGTTCCCTTCCTAATTGCGTCCGCAATGCTATGTGTGAATGTTTTGTGACCGCAACTGCGGTTACAAAACACTTGCAAATTAACATCCTCTTCAAGAGGGTGGTAATGCAGTCGCAATTTGGAAGGGGTTCCCAGGGGACCCCTTCCACTTTGTGACTGACTCTAAAAATATTTTTTAAGGGCAGGCAGTGGTCCCAGGAACCACTGCCTGCCGTAAAAAACAAACAAAAACATTTTTTTTTTTAAATGCATCCAGTTTTCCTTTAGGGAAAACGGGCTGCATTTTTTTTTTAAACTGCTTTATTTAAAAGCAGTCCCAGACATGGTGGTCTGCTGAGCCCAGCAGGCCACCGTCCCTGGGAGGGCTTGCATTCCCAAAGGGCTCGGAAATAGCGAGAGGCTCATTCATATTATAAAGTCTAGCTATTTGCGACCCCATGGGGAATCGCAAAGCAGTGTAATAACACTGTTGTACATTTCAATTAGCGCCTCGCAATTTGCGACAAACGAGTCGCAAATTGCGAGGCGCTAGAGAAAGGGTCGTACATCTGGCCCTTGGACTGGACTTGTGTGTATTGCCTCCTATTAAATGGACTGCTGTATCGATGGACTAATACATCACTATAAAGAGTGTGCGGAGTACAATTTCGGTATATATATATATATATATTTTTTTTTATATATATGTATATATATATATATATATATATATATATATATATATATGTGTAGAGAGAGAGAGAGATGGATATATAGATAGATAGATAGATTTATTAGACATGATGATAGTAGCTAATCTGCAGCCAGGCTACGCCAATTTCACATTGTCATCCTAGACCGAGTACAGGAATGCTTTTTGGTAGGATACTACAACGAAAGTGAAATTTTTAAAAAAATTCTTTGTAAGTAAATGCTGGTTTGCTGCATCAGGTATATGTAGATGTTGCTGCGAATGCACTGGAATGACTTAGCAGGACCAACTGCATGGGGTTCAAACAGCATACAGTCAGAAAACAGTACCGGTGTCTCCATCTGACGCAGAGATGAGCATGTTAAATGCGAACCGGAAGTTATTTAACAAAAGACACTCAAGGAGGTTAGTCCTATCCCTCACTTCCACTCCACTGACAATTAAATGTTAGGCCGTGTGAGCTGTAAAAATTATTTTATTTGAGAATGATTTTTGCATTAAAAATGTTGACAATATTTTCATTTGTTGAAATTACTCACATGGATTTTAATGTAACATGCTGAAACACGTAATTACTTACCACGAAGTCATCGTGTGAATTATTACTTAAGTAATTCTGGACAAAATAAAACATAGAACCTAGAAGGATCAGGAACAATTAAGTGGATGAAAGCCATCAGAACCACACAATCTAATTCCAGATTAGCGGACACGGTATAGGAGGTCATTTAATTTATTGAATTTATAGAAATAATATAGTATTTCAACCAAATTGTTGAACAAATGCTAAAAAAAACAGTACAATAGCAATAGCACAATAATTAGTCCTAAAGATGATCCCAGTCAGTAATTGGAGCTAAGGATCGAAACGTCACGTCGACTTTCTTAACAGTTTTGCATTTTTTCATCTGTATAAAATGTGCTGCAATAACTGTTGGTTTGAGCTTACACAAGATTGTATTGTATTGTAAGCCACGTATTCATGAATCCTTGTCAAAAAATGTTTTGAAAATAAATATTCCCTTGTCCGGCTGGACATTGGAAAAAGAGCCATAGATCTTATTTAAGTCTATGTTTGATATTCACAAAAATATTTAAAAGCTAAGGACCGTTGTTCTTCATAAAATTCCTAATCACCCGAGGTCCGCAGCTACCTAAACAGGTCCCCTTGTTGATTATACTGCTCCAAAAAAGGAACAGCATCACTGACAAGTGCTGGAACATCACTCTCAACACACGCTGACCTGAACACAGCAAAAGCCACCCAAAAGCCATCAATAAGTTCAACAATTGGATCACCTCTTGTCCCAACTCCTGGCCCTCCTCAAACACAGCAAGATCCAGACACCAGGTCAGTTAGTACCTGGAGGAACTCAGACTGATGAAACATCACTGCAAACAACTGGAGTACAAATGGAAAAGGCCAGGACAATGCAGACAGGAGCCCATTCTAATCTGCCCAAAGGCGCAACCACCACATGATCTGGACCACCAAACATGCAGCTCTGGTGGACTACATCAATGCCAGCACCAGCAGAAGGCAAGAAATCTTAGCCATTATGAAAGATTTCACCTCACCATTGGCTGCCTCCAACTCAATTACTCCCTTGCAGGACATCTGCAACAATCTCTCTCAATTCTTAAGTCACAATATCACTGTCATTTACAGCAATTTTAGCCCATTACTGGACAAGACAGATCTCGCCAAACGCCTCCAACTTTATCCAAATAAACAATGCTAACCACATGGCCTGTCATCCCCAGAAGAACACCAACCATCATGAACTCCATGCACTCAGTGGCCCATCGAACACCTACCCCCACTATGCCTTTTGCAGGGAAATGCAACCCATCAGTGCCATGCTCTTACCCATTTTGAATGCCTCCATCTCTTCCGTGATATTCCCAGATTCTTGAAACGTGCAACAATGCTCCCATTGCTGACAAAACCCTCTGCGAACCCTTCAACGCTCGCCAGTTACAAACTGATCTTCCTGCTACCCTTCACCGCAAAGGACTTAACAAAAATCATCAACAGACACCTCACTGAATACCTTAACGACCACCAACTCCTCGACACCACTCAGTCTGGTTTCAGACCCCACTCAGTCTTGTTTCCGAACCAACTACAGCATGGAAACAGCCCTCATTACTGCCATAGATGACATCAGCATGACTGGACAGAGGAGACACAGTTGCCCTTATCCTCCTGACCTCTCTGCAGTGTTTGACACAGTCTCCCACCCCATCCTCATCCAACGCCTACATGATATCAGAACCCAAGACTACGCAATTTGATGGATCTGCTTCTTCCTTACAGGAAGGACCCAGTCAGTCAGACTGGCACCGTATACCTCCCTGTGACCTCATCTGTGGAGTTCCACAAGGATCCTCCCTGAGCCCGACCCTCTTCAATGCATATGTGATCCCTCTAACCAGCACAATCCACTCTCACAATATAAACGTCTTCTCCTATGCTGACGACATGCGAAGTACCCAGAACAAGTTTAATGCCTGCATGACTGAAATCACCCACTGGATGAAGACCAACTGTCTAAAGCTGAACACCAAAAACCTGCAATTGTGATCTTCGGTAAGAGCAGATGACCTTGGGAGGGACTCCACCTGTTGGCTAACAGAGCTAGGACCAGCACCCACCCCTACCACCTATGCCCAGATTCTCAGGATAATCAATGACTGCAAACTCAACATGACCGCCCTAATCAATGCTGTCACCGCCTCATTATTCCATACTATAAAGATGCTGAGGAATTATTTTTTATGGCTCCCAATCAATACCCAGAAACTGACACGCACGCCCTGGTCACAAGCAAGCTGGACTGGGTGGAATTAACAAAAATCAATCTCAACCTCCCACACTGTACTCGCATCACACAACACTTGAAGGAGCTCCACTGGCTCCCCATTCACAAATGAGCATAATTCAAACTCACCCACACTTTCAAGGCACTACATAACACTGGCCCAGCATATCTCAATCGTACCTGCTTCCACTAACCTTCCAGAAAAACAACTCATTTGGACTCCTACTTGCACGAATCCCACGCATATTGAAAACCAGATCCGACGGTTGAGTCTTCAACATTGCTCCTAAAGCGTGGAATGACCTGCACCTACACATAAGAGCTTCCTCCTCACTTCTTGAATTCCACAAGAAGCTGAAGACTTAGCCTTTTGAGTAGTCCCACTAGGCCCTAGGTGTGCCTAGACTCAAACCTGCTCTGCGTCAGGACATCCTCTTGGGTGATAGTGCGCTCTACAAATCTGCATACATGACAAATATCTTTCCATGCCTTATGGTTGTAATAATGTTTTTTTTTTTTTGTAGAGTTTTATATAGCGCAAACTAGACCCGAACCGAATCAGGTATCAGAGCGCTTTACATAGCACAAGTTACGTTTTTACATGAGGACATGTTGTGTCTATATCCACATCCAGTGGTTTGTGCTGTCACTGACACTTGTAAAACACGGTCTCCTTTGTGAGATTGAGCTGAATCAAAAAAGCGCTGAATCAAAAAATATAAAATAAAGTTATGAATACAAAAATATGCAAGATACTTTAAATGATGAAAGGAAGGAGGGCAGTGTAGACTGAAAACAAGAGGGAAACAAGGGCAGAAACTTGAGGGCCCGCAAGCGAAAGAGGGAAGAGAAAGAAAGAATGTATGCAGTGGATGCAATGAGAAAAAACCCTGTACAAGCAGTAACCAAAATCATACATGAGGAAAGTAAAACAAGCCAGACTGATTGACCATTCTGTAAGAGACAAAAAGATAACAGCAGGCAAGATAAAAGGATGTAGAGTGTCAGGAAGAGGAGAGAGAATCTGTGGCAGAAGAAGGAAAGTTTCAGGAGATGGAGTAGCACAAAAGCCAGAAAATGACAGGAATGTAAACAACTGAGGAAAAAAAAAAAGATGGGTGGATTGCTTGAATTAATCTGGGAAGCTGGTAACTACTCTGGGCTGCAAACGAGGCCTTCATTTTTTGCCCATCGTGCCACTTCGGACAGGAACCAACCATATGTAAATTGGCCTTGGTCCTGCTCCAATAAGAACAGTCCAGTTGAAACTGCCAGGCCGGGTCTCCGGGAACAGGAACACAAACAACCCAAGACTGGTTTCGGCTTATTTCTGCCTCGTCAAAAGAATGCAGTTTGTATCCTATTGCACAGTGAGCATGTGACTCAAATCAGGGCATATATGTTGCAATGAGGAAATAAAAAAGTGATGGGTGGATTGCTTGAATCTCAGCTACTGGCATTTACACTGTGTCGCAATCCAGTCCTTCATTGTTGGACCACCCTGCCACCTGAGATAGGAACCAGTCGTGGAAGAGGATACAATCAAAATTAGTAGGGGAGGAAGGAATGAGAGAAGATCATCTGAGATTTGGAAGATCGGTAGTGGGCATAAAATAATTTTTTGAAAAACAACAGTAAAGGGGACAGTGAAAACTGCCAGGAGCTAGAGCGCCAATCAGGAACATACTCAAGGCACGAGTCAGGAAGGAAGGAAATCAGTTGGAGATCCTACAGAGTTGGACACGATGGAGGTAATGGAGAAGTTCAGAGTCAGGCACAAGATTAAATCCAGAAAATGAGGGTGGGGAATAAGGGCGGAATTGACTAAATTAAATTATAAACTTTGCTAACTTTTTTTTTTTTATATTAAAGAAAAAGCAAACTCCGAAACTGTAAAGTAGAGGACCAGAAACCCATGGGGAAAAAGATGATTGAGTGAGAACTATGAGGGTTGGGTAGAAGGAATTATGAGACAGTGACAGTTTTGCTGTATTAGACTTAACGCTGTCAACAGGAGAGAAGAGCTTGGCTAGACACTTCCGCCTTATACTAACATAAATGTATAACGAGTGTCAGTCTGGGAAGCTATGCTCTACATTTAGTCAGCACTACATTTCTTGTTCAGATGTACATCATATACTGTGTGCTAAAAGTCACACATAGCTGAGTATTCTCACCCACTTAGGTCCCACTTACACGTTGGTTGCAATTCCGTGCAGAATTACTGTTTCCGGCCAGTATCTCCACATGTAACTCTACCTAATACGAGTTATAGCTCCCCGTCTCCTCTTCCATGAATGGGGAATAAATGCATGGGCACAGAATTACCATGTGGTGGTCTCAGGGCACAAGTCCTAAAAAAAAGAAGTGGGGGGACGCTGTCACCAGATGTGACGTCACAACAGGAAGTGACGTCACGAAAGGTGGCTCCGATATCGTCCCAGAGAGGCCAAAAAGGTGAAGTCCAGCTGTTTGGCAGGGGGGACGGCGTCCACCCTGTATAGTAAGTGGGGGGATGCCGTCCACCCGCGTGGTACCCTGACTCGAGCCCTGGGTGCTCTGTATGTTATTAATTATTCTAAGAGGTTTAACAGCTCCCATTCACCGCTTGGTAAGATTAGGTGGTACAAGGGAGCAGGGGCATTGCGGGGATGGAGGGAGGAGTATTGGGACGGTAGAGGAGGGACAGTGAAAAGGTACCCTGGTCCAGGGAGGATTTTATGCTTCCCCTCGCTGTAGAAAGAGGTCAGAGCAGGGATGGGTACAGAGGTTTGGCAGCTGTTGTAGCTTAACTCTCAAGCGTTTCTGGCTGGAAAAATCACTCAGGGTGACAAATGCAAAAAGAACAATTGATGGACAGAATGAAGAACAATGTCATACATTCACCCCAGTACAGAGATCTGGGCCTAAATCCATCGTTTTTTTGCTCACCATGCCATTCCAGTTTGGACCCAGCCATATGCAAATCAGTCTTGACCCTGCGCCCAATGGGAACAGTCCAGCCTGAACTGCCAGTCCAGTTTCTCCCTGGACTGGAAACAAGCATCCTAGGACCGGTTTCGGGCTTTCAGCCCTCTTCAGCCAGGATAGCTTGACTCCAGTGGCATGGAGAGCACGGGACTCATGTCTGAGCATACCCGTTCCACTCAGGGTGACAAATTCAAAAAGAACAATTGATGTACAGAATGCAGAACATTTCATACATTCACCCCATTCACCCCAGTATAGAGATCTGGGCCTAAATCCATCATTTTGCAATGTCAACACTCCGTCCATCATCCCCTTTGGTTTTGCTTTGTTTGCCCTAAGTTGGCAGGGTATGCCCAGACGTGGTTCCCTTGCTCACTTTGCCACTGGATACAAGCTAGCCTGGCTGATGACGGCTGATTAGCCAGAAACCGGTCCCAGGATTCTTGTTTCCGGTCCAGGGAAAACATGGCTTGGCAGTTCGGGCTGGACTGTTCCCCTGAGGCACAGGGTCAGACTGATTTGCATATGGCCATGTCTGAACTGGGTTGGCGGAGTGAGCTAAAGAATGATGATAGATTAAACCCAGATCAGTTGACTGGGGTTGAGTGCTTGCAATGTTCAACATTCGGTCCATCATCCCCTTTGGTTTTGCTTTGTTTGCCCAAAATCAAAGTCAGGAGAACTTCATACGAAAACGCCGACTCTTTTATGAGAGGGTGGAGCAGAACTCCACACAGGAATTCCACTGCACTTTAGGCCAGATGTATCAAAGGGTTTTACCCATTCTGTTTGTATGTAAAAATGTGTTCATACATCTGGCCATTAACTTCTAATCAAGCCCATAAGGTGGGGTGCTTCAACACGGGGTTCCTCCATCTAACACTAGGGAGCAACCTGTGTTATATTGTGATACCCCAATAGTTTAGTTGCCCATAAGCTTTGTCTACTGGGGAAGTATGTCAGTAGTTTCATTCTCCTAGTGTTCCTGAAAGAGGTAATCCAGGAAGTTCCTTTCCTCGTTTCTAGCCCTGAAAGACATGCAAATAAACCTGTGTGTAAGGGGTGAGGGGACTAAACAAACACCCTGGCCGGAAGTTCTAAAACATGAGTGTCTCCTCATAAACATTATCAACAAAAAAGGGGAGAAAAGCCAATGTAGAGGAGGGCTCGCACTCCTACATATTGAAACTGTAATAAGATTGAAGAGCCCTACCCTATCAAGTGGATTAACCAGAATTTGTTGCTGAAAAAACTATAATGCGTGTAAGACAGACTCACACTCACCAGGGTTACCACTTGGTGGGATGCTTCATCACTGGGTTCTTCCCGTTCTGCTACGGACAGGGCGTGCTGCTAACTGTGAATGGAAAACAGTTGGAAGAACGAGGGCAGAACCAGGCGTGTTCTGACTAGGCAAGCGCTACCATGCTTGCCTTAACCACGTATATGCATGGTAGTTTGTATGGGTTGTGGGGTTGCTTTCAGGGCTGCGGTTGGGGGTCATTTTAAAGGGCTGGGGAGGGGGGTCGGGGGTCGGTTTCAGGGGTGGGGTAGTTTTCAAGGATGGAGAGGGTCAGGGTAGTTTTCAGGGTAGCTTTCAGGGCTGGGGAGGGTTGGGTTGTTTTTTTTAAATGTGGGGTTAGGGTATTCGGCTTAAAGGCAGTGGAAGGGGATGGGGTAGTCTTAGGGACAGCGTGGGGGGTGGAAGGGGGATGGGGTAAAGGATTTTAGGCCTCAAGGAAGGGGAATGGGTAGTCGGGTTGTTTTATGGCTTAAGGGAGGGTGGGGTTGTTTTTTAGAGCTCGGTGAGGGTTGGGTCGTTTTTTAAAATAGGGGTTTGGGTTTTAGGCCGAAGGGCAGTGGAAGGGGTTGGGGTCGTTTCAGGGACAGCGCAGGGGTGAGAGGATGTCGGGGAAGTGTATATTAAGGTTTAGGGACAGCATGTGGGGGTGGGAGGGGGTAAGGGTATTTGGACCACAAGGCAGTAGGGCAGGTAGCTTGGGGAGGGGGGTTGTGACCATAGCCACATATACCCCTTTACCATTCATGCCTTTACTATGAAATCTCGTGGTAAAGGTATGCATGGTAAAGGAATGTGAGGTTAAGATGCATTCTTAGTTCGGACTGCGTGGTTGAGGCACGCGTAGCCTAGCCATGCGTGCTTCTATCATACAACCCCTGTGAATTACACTGGAGCACGGAACGGTACCCAACCGATGTAACAAGTGAATAGGAGATGGAAAGGTTCTGTTTGTGAGATAAAAATACCTGTCTGGTGGCCTGTTATTACTTTAATATGTGTCCCAGTCAGTATGGTTCAAATCTGGGAAAGAAAATGGGACATCAGTAAGGAATTCAATGGCTTTACCTTCCTTCCTGTATCTGTTCTACATGTTTCTGCCACACTTCCCTGGGGCGTTGTCAGGACCGTCAATCTCACTCCCTGAGAACAATCCTTGCATAAGTGCAAAGCGCAAACCAATCACACACCGTGCATGCCAAATGAAATGTATACACCTACTTGGTGTTAGTTCCCCTGCAGCTGTAAAAAAGTGGAGATTTAGCCTGGCAAGTCCTGGGACACTGAAACTTTTGTGCCCATTTGTGATATAAAAGATATAAAACGGCTACGTTAAGAATCTTAAGATTAATCGCTAGCCTTATTATCATGCTGTGAATGCACCGTAACAATCTAGTAGTCAACGGCGGAAAAACTGTCCATGAAGTGTAATATCTAGTCAAAAGAGTGAACACTTCTAATACATACATAGAATGTTTTCCTTAGTGTACAACTGCTCTCACACATCACACTCCACACATATAGATCTTAATACATACATATAGAAACACTCGATAGTGCCCCATAGGTCCACAGATGGGAGGCAAGCCTATACTAGTACACTGTATCAGTGTAAATGAGGGTAGCATATTAGGCAAGAGAATTGCTCTTTTAGCTTCCCTTAAATAAGGACTCAAAACGGCTATGCCATTCTTGCGTTGTCCAGGTCCCCACATTGCCCATTCACCTATTATCCGTGCCGGATTGTTATTGATGACTCGATTGCCCAAGCCTTTAAATCCCTGCCTCGGGGTTTCTTGAAGGATGTGCATAGCGCAATGGATGCTGAGTATTGGTCAACTAGACCGCTTACCCTATTCAAAATAGCGGAAGCACATGAAACCATTTTCCAGTACCACTGGCCGTCCGAACTGCTTCAGAAAGGTAGTGTGTTCAACAGTGATGGGCAAAGTAGAAAAGTGGCTAAGTATATTCAATGGATAAGCATTAAGCCAGATCTAAAGAATGGATACCAGAGATAAAGGAAAGGTCACCATGTAAATGTAATTTTGGAAAAGGGGGGTGGTGATGGACAGAGTTTCTGAATGATGCAGAATACTCTTACCAAGTCAATAGATCATGGTTTTAATCCATCACCGTTTTTTAGCTCACTGCACCATCCCAGCTCAGAACCTGGCTATATGCAAATTAGTCTGTTCCTGTCCCAGTGCATGATGGGAAAAGGGCAAACCAAACTACCAAGCCAATTCTTATACTGGAAAGGAAACAAGCTTCCGGGGACCGGTTTCTGGCATCACAGCCTTCTTCGGCCCGGCTTGCTTGAATCCTGATGGTGCAATGAGCAAGGGACTCACGTCTGAGTATACCCTCCCACACATAGTGTGGATAAAACCAATTTGGGAAAAGGGGGGTGGTGATGGACAGAGTTTCTGAATGATGCAGAATACTCTTACCAAGTCAATAGATCATGGTTTTAATCCATCACCGTTTTTTAGCTCACTGCACCATCCCAGCTCAGAACCTAGCTATATGCAAATTAGTCTGTTCCTGTCCCAGTGCATGATGGGAAAAGGGCAAACCAAACTACCAAGCCAATTCTTATACTGGAAAGGAAACAAGCTTCCGGGGACCGGTTTCTGGCATCACAGCCTTCTTCGGCCCGGCTTGCTTGAATCCTGATGGTGCAATGAGCAAGGGACTCACGTCTGAGTATACCCTCCCACACATAGTGTGGATAAAACCTGGCTATATGCTTGTTTCCTTCCCAGTATAAGAATTGGCTTGGTAGTTTGGTTTGCCCTGTTCCCATCATGCACTGGGACAGGAACAGACTAATTTGCATATAGCCAGGTTCTGAGCTGGGATGGTGCAGTGAGCTAAAAAACGGTGATGGATTAAAACCATGATCTATTGACTTGGTAAGAGTATTCTGCATCATTCAGAAACTCTGTCCATCACCACCCCCCTTTTCCAAAATCGGTTTTATCCACACTATGTGTGGGAGGGTATACTCAGACGTGAGTCCCTTGCTCATTGCACCATCAGGATTCAAGCAAGCCGGACCGAAGAAGGCTGTGATGCCAGAAACCGGTCCCCGGAAGCTTGTTTCCTTCCCAGTATAAGAATTGGCTTGGTAGTTTGGTTTGCCCTGTTCCCATCATGCACTGGGACAGGAACAGACTAATTTGCATATAGCCAGGTTCTGAGCTGGGATGGTGCAGTGAGCTAAAAAACGGTGATGGATTAAAACCATGATCTATTGACTTGGTAAGAGTATTCTGCATCATTCAGAAACTCTGTCCATCACCACCCCCCTTTTCCAAAATCGGTTTTATCCACACTATGTGTGGGAGGGTATACTCAGACGTGAGTCCCTTGCTCATTGCACCATCAGGATTCAAGCAAGCCGGGACGAAGAAGGCTGTGATGCCAGAAACCGGTCCCCGGAAGCTTGTTTCCTTCCCAGTATAAGAATTGGCTTGGTAGTTTGGTTTGCCCTGTTCCCATCATGCACTGGGACAGGAACAGACTAATTTGCATATAGCCAGGTTCTGAGCTGGGATGGTGCAGTGAGCTAAAAAACAGTGATGGATTAAAACCATGATCTATTGACTTGGTAAGAGTATTCTGCATCATTCAGAAACTCTGTCCATCACCACCCCCCTTTTCCAAAATCGGTTTTATCCACACTATGTGTGGGAGGGTATACTCAGACGTGAGTCCCTTGCTCATTGCACCATCAGGATTCAAGCAAGCCGGGCCGAAGAAGGCTGTGATGCCAGAAACCGGTCCCCGGAAGCTTGTTTCCTTCCCAGTATAAGAATTGGCTTGGTAGTTTGGTTTGCCCTGTTCCCATCATGCACTGGGACAGGAACAGACTAATTTGCATATAGCCAGGTTCTGAGCTGGGATGGTGCAGTGAGCTAAAAAACGGTGATGGATTAAAACCATGATCTATTGACTTGGTAAGAGTATTCTGCATCATTCAGAAACTCTGTCCATCACCACCCCCCTTTTGCAAAATCGGTTTTATCCACACTATGTGTGGGAGGGTATACTCAGACGTGAGTCCCTTGCTCATTGCACCATCAGGATTCAAGCAAGCCGGGCCGAAGAAGGCTGTGATGCCAGAAACCGGTCCCCGGAAGCTTGTTTCCTTCACAGTATAAGAATTGGCTTGGTAGTTTGGTTTGCCCTGTTCCCATCATGCACTGGGACAGGAACAGACTAATTTGCATATAGCCAGGTTCTGAGCTGGGATGGTGCAGTGAGCTAAAAAACGGTGATGGATTAAAACCATGATCTATTGACTTGGTAAGAGTATTCTACATCATTCAGAAACTCTGTCCATCACCACCCCCCTTTTCCAAAATCGGTTTTATCCACACTATGTGTGGGAGGGTATACTCAGACGTGAGTCCCTTGCTCATTGCACCATCAGGATTCAAGCAAGCCGGGCCGAAGAAGGCTGTGATGCCAGAAACCGGTCCCCGGAAGCTTGTTTCCTTCCCAGTATAAGAATTGGCTTGGTAGTTTGGTTTGCCCTGTTCCCATCATGCACTGGGACAGGAACAGACTAATTTGCATATAGCCAGGTTCTGAGCTGGGATGGTGCAGTGAGCTAAAAAACGGTGATGGATTAAAACCATGATCTATTGACTTGGTAAGAGTATTCTGCATCATTCAGAAACTCTGTCCATCACCACCCCCCTTTTCCAAAATCACCATGTAAATGTAACAATGGCAAACGTGGCAATGGTAATTAGAGAATTTAAAACCAGTGAATGGTAGATATTGTGTGAGGTATGCAGGTCAACTACGAAAGATAACAGTAAAATGAATGTCAACAATGAAAGAATAAAAAAACGCACATCTAACCAAAGCAAAAAGAAAATAGGTTACCAGATAGTAGGTCATGAACTCTGCAGTGAAAAAATGAAGGGGGAGGATCATATGTGGAAGAGGTGTGGCGCAGCGGCCAGGGTGCCTGACTCCGGACCACGGGGTTCACGGTTCGATCCCCGGCACCGGCGGCAGGTCAGCCCAGCACCATACGACTCTGGGCAATAGCTCGCTTAATCTTCCCGAGGTCCCCGAGCACAGGGAAACCACTTCGGAGGTAGCTGTGCGCTTTACAAATTCAAGGTTAATATTATGATCCAACCCGTGATAGCGCCTAGCTAAATTGTGAATTGTCCCCACTGGATATTGTCATTCAGGCCAACCTTGAGTGTTCAGTTTGAAAACCCAACATCGTTCTCTTTAGAGATGTTTTAGCTCGCAACTAGAGGTCTCCGATATATGCTCATGGACCAATCAATTGTAATCGGTCACTGTATGTTCCTTCTCAATGAAGGGTGACAACATCTTTGTCATGTTTCGCCCACAACTGAGGTTACTCCAGTGTTCTGCAAACCTTGTCTTGACTTTACATGCGGTCATGCCAATGTACCGGAGATCACATGGGCATGTGATCATATACACCACCCCAGGGGTATTGCAATTTGTGAATTGTCTCAATTCCCACTGTACATTATTACCCAGCTCTAACACTTTAGTGGTTTTGTCAGTGGGCAAACGTTACACCCGTCTTCCCATAAACACATCATGCCTAGGTGCCAACATGTTCCAGCACTCTCTTATTTAGTGCCCAGAAAGTTGCTAAGGGGTAAAAAAATTAAGTAGGCTGATGAAACAGTCCAATCCATGAGAAGTCAAAAATCTAAGGACGACAGATGAAGAAGAGAGACTCTAGAAGGAGGAAGGAGCATGATGTTTTTCAGACTACAGTACCAACACACCACAAGACACTGCCAATTCAGACGCAGCAGAGCTGCGGTGCTTTATATGGAAATGGCTGACAGAAACAAAATGGCAGCGACTGCTCAAGGGGATAAATGTCCACCACAAGATTCAAATTGCTACGTAAAATATGGTGTTTGAGTGTCTCAAGGGCGGCCAAGAGGACTGTAAAGGACCTGACGCAGCCCCCTCTCTTCTCTACCTAGCTACTACTCAGAAAACCACTAATGACTGCGAGCAGCAGTATAGCTGCTGGGCATAATTTGGACAGGGGAGAATCCAGGGTGTAATGGAAGTCGAGGAGGGACTGGAGAGGTCGTGTTCCTCAATACATCTAGGCTGCAAAGGGAGATGTTCCACGGATTGAAAACATGGTGGCCCACACAGGCCAGTGGATATTTTTAAGGACTTACAAACATGTCCACGAGAGGCTTGGGCACAAACTCTTTTGTGCGTCAGGAACTTCCATAACTGTATTTAGGGGGCGCACCAATTGGTAGCATTTCAGATTAAGTATAGCATTAACTTGTCTAGAACGCACGTTTTCTGCTGTCATCCGATTCCTTGAGACCCAGTATCACTAGGTAATACTAAGCACATACAATATGATGTGTGTTGAACGTATAAAGAGCAGAACGACAAGGTGAAACCGGAAGTCAGAGAACACGTGGGTTACTACAACGACCCTAAAGAGTAGCATGACCACTCAAGTGAAGGAGATTTGAAGTGTCGCAAAAAAAAACGATATAATCCACTGGAGGGAAGACTCGTAAAATTATTCATATGTTTGGGGGTTCTCTACAGGACGTGGCTAAAAGAGTGAACTGCATTTTAAAATCTTCTTGTCGAGAACTGGCACATAAATAACACTTATAGAAACCATGCCACTGTTAGGAATCGCCAAGTAAAACTCCAGCGCGCTCCATCAAGGAGCCCATGCCATTTCGTGGCTTATATAACTTAACCCACAGCTGATGATCAAAGTGACGCTACCTCATGTCATGCTCTGATGGCTAAGAAACATAATTATATTTTTTAAAAGCCCATTAGTTATGTTCCAAGTACAATTTTTCAAAAACATAGGTAAAAGTAGAACACATGCAAAAGAATGGCCACTGAGTGAAAAGCTGTGTTATTTTTTTATTTGCACCAACTCCCTGCATGATTTTATTACTTTTACAGACACTGTTTTGTCTACACCGCTCATGGGTAAATTGCAAGCATTTTTAGCATTTCTCCTATAGCGCTTTTCGGTTTTGCAAAACACGCTCCCTGTATGGGAAAATAATATTTTGGCAAAGAAGAGATTTTAATTAAGTAACTTGCTCTTATTATGAGAATTAATTGAATGAAATATGTTTCTTTCTGCAATAAGAGACACAGGCACCTTTAGTGAGATATAAGACAGTTGTATACTAAATATAATGAGCACTGAGCATGCATACACTGCTATATTTAAGTACTTTTTTCCCTCTGATGTTGCTGGCACTGGTTTATTACTCTTAATTCTTTATTGAATCAAAATTGCGTCTCTTCATTAGCCCTGCCTATTTATCCTGAAGATGACCCCACCACATTCCAGACACAGGGGGTCGAAACATCATTAAATTAATACTAGCGGATTGTAGAGACAACATTGCTAAACTATTTGTTACTCAACTGCTGGTCATATGTTTGATGAAAAATCTGAGTTAATTTACCACTAAAAATGGTGCACTATCTATAATAAAAACAGACCATTGCGCCGCCTGGACCGCTTCGTTCTATTCAGTCTAAGTCACCAGCCTTTTACATTTCTATTGCTAATCTATATTTTCAAGCGACTGAGCTTGGCTCAGAACGAATACACTTTTGAAAATAAAGGGGCAGTGTCTCCCATCAATATGCCAACTCTGTGCTCAATAAAAGGATCATTATTGATGTCAAGGCATGGTAATAGCAAATCACAAACAAATTTACTGAAATGTTCCCAGCGGGAATATTATCTTTATTTGATACATATTCAGTTCCCTCTGGAATACATGTTACCCAGTCACGTATCGGGGTTGGAAGGGAGTTCATTTAGTTTGTTGCGTTACTAAGTACAGACTTGATGCTTTTATTCACTTCACTGCATTGGGAAACCTACAATTTAGGACCTACCAAGTAATCCAGTCCGATAAGACCTGAAATGGACGTATGCACCTAGAAGGGCTGCCATCCCAGGCCTTCCGTTTTATGGTCTGACCCTAAGGGTGACATGTGGAGAGCCCAGCCCCTTTCTCTAAGGGGGGTCCCATTGCAGTCTTAGTTTGAGGAAAATACCTCCTTAAAAGATCATTCTTCAGAGAATTTTCAAGACATCAGAGTGCTTGTTATTCCCCAACTGTCCCTCAAGGTATTTCGGTGGCGAGTTCCCTGCAGGTTAATTGTTTTGCCCCATAATTTTGACCTTTGAACCAAATTTTGTAATCGGTCTCACTGAGCTAAATCTCTGGCAGGACTGTACATGGGAACCATGGTTATGGACCTACCTTGTCCCCGCAAAGTCTTTGTGCATGGTGGGCACTACTTTAAAGTAATTCCTAGCGCCGCGGAGGGCCAAAAGGAGGATTTCCAGACTTGGAGTGTTGAGAACTGATTTGTAAACACCAAAATGCCTTTCCTACTGGTATCGAGAATCTGAATGATGGGAGGCGGTATGTCATTCAGCCATGGTTCAGACAAAGGTAGGACTTCCATATCATTAACAAAAACTGGATCATGACTAACGGAAGAGTTCTTAATGAATCTAGCAATAACAACTTAAATGGGCCGAGCATTAACACTAGAGGGAAACCACTAACAGGAAATGTTCATTTCAGGCATTCCTTTCGACTGCGCCTTGTTCAGAGGGGGAGAGACAATCTTGGAGAACCATTATAAATTCCAAGGAGAAAGTCAGCAGCGGTCGAGCGGCTGCCCAAAGCCAAGATGTGACAGTCCCCTAAGGGTGGCATGGTTGGTTGACACATGAGAGAAATATAGAAAATGTGTTAATGTGACTACCTTGACCAATGATAGTAGACTAAAGAATATGTCATATATTGTAAAAGATAATAAAACCAATTACAAATTTAAAATACAAACATTGAGAAAAGAGAGTAAAACAAAGCTATTGACAGGAAGATTTCCAGAAAAAGATGGCGCCAGGGCTTTGGCTTCCTTTGTCAGGTACCTTAGAGCAACAAAGGCAAACAGTGCTGCTGTTTACTTGATACAGAAAAATATGAATAATATTTTGACATTACAAAAATGGCCTGTTACAGATGAATGCGGTAGTATGGATGCTGAAACCAGTATCATTCTTATGTCTATTTCACCCAAACTCTCATAGCCTATACTAAATGCAATTCTTCTTCCGTCTCAGTTACAAGCAAGCCAATAAGATAAGCAAGCCATTAAGGCTTACAAAGTACTGCAGAGTGGTGGCCATCCATTGTAGACTTCTTTGATGCATCATAGGTATGGAAGACACAGCTCAGGGCAGGGCAATGTTGTTGGTCAGACTGAGGATGTAACATCTGATAGTGGGGCGTTGGATCTCAGTTGAAAACTCCACCTTCGAGGTACAGAGTGTTCTCCCTGACCTTGTCAACCGACAAGGCCTACCTCTGTAACTGAACCCATCGCAATTCTATAATATTTTAATGTAATGGTGTAGTCCTTATAGCTGTGGGGCTTGCTTTAACTTTAAAAACAAACCGACAAGGATGAAGCAGCCATCTTTGTCAATACGTGTTCTGACCACATCTCCCAGCAGCACACCGCGTGCCCTTCGCTTCCCCTTGGTGGTTCCCTTCCCCCATCCTCCTCATCGTTGGCATCTCAAAACTCCTCCGCCTTATCAGTAAATTGCAGCAAAATATGTTGTCTTCCTCTTACTTTCCCTCATATTATGGCGGCGCAGCCCAGAGGCAGTATCTGTTCACAATGCACCATTGTTGCCCGCCAGTGCATGCCAACACATTTCCCAACCCCGCCTCGCGATAGTCCGGAACCGCTGCCAACTCAAGCCCTCTCTCTGCAAACAAGAGGAACCAGACGAACCGGAGGGTGGTTGGTTGGGAGTGGGAGGAGGAGTGGAAGAGATGACTTGGGGAAGGAGGGCCTATGAACATAATAGCGTTATTTATCAGATTCCGTGGTGGGAACAATGTCAACGTCAAATGCAGCTGAGGCCAGCAACTCCCCCCCCATTCACCCCACCCACTCGCCAAATGATTTATGAAAGGTCGGAGGTCAGGGGTAGGGACAGCACCTAACTCCTTGCGTCACTTTCGTCAAGTCCGAACAATGGTTCCATTATTCCACTGCTCTATTGATCACATGGTGGGCTGCATGGTGATGCTTCTGCAATGCATGGGATGGAGAAGCAACCAATTGAGAGGGAACATATCCACCGCTGTGACTTTATCCACCTATAATTTAGACATTTAAGAGGCAAAGCCTTCAGGTCACTGGAGACAGGTAGTCCAGGTCAATACAGATAAACGGTACCGCTGTTCTTATACAGAAATTAACAGAGTGCTAACCCAAACAACCCAAGAGGGGATCCTCAAGCAATGCCAGCGATAACACCTCTCATACCTGCGGACTCCTGCATGACATCCTAAAGTAACCCTATTTTAGACTGCTTAACCCACAACTATGCAAGTAAGGCAAATAAAACGGACCAAGAACAAATCATTTCAAGGCAGAGGGCCATCAACCTTGAAATCAACCTTGAAACCTCAGCCAAACCCATATACCAAAATGAAGAACAACTAAGTTCCAAAACCATTCACTTCAGAGTAATTCCATACACAATAAGAATTAATTTGAATCACAGCATGATCATATGAAATGAAATGAAATAGGGATTTATAGAGCGCATGGCTGCCCTTGAGCGTCCCAGCGCTAATGACAGAGGTAGTGGCAGAGGAGAAAAGAAATCAGGGAAAGAGCCAAGTTTTCAGCCCCTTGCGGAACATGAGATGGTTGGGCTCGGCTCGGAGGGTAAGGGGGAGGGAGTTCCACAGTTTGGGAGCGATAAAAGAGAAAAGACGACCTCCCGAGCGGGCCTTTTTGATCTTAGGTACATATGCAAGATGGAGATGAGCGGAGCGCAGGTTTCTTTTAGTAACATGGTGTCTGATAAGATGTTTAAGAATGGGTGGGCCTTTGTTGTGAAGGATTTTATGGGTCAGACAGAGCGCTTTGAAGTTAACCCGCTCCTGCACCGGGAGCCAGTGGAGAAGCCTTAGGGCTGGTTTTGCCGAGCTCCTACGGGTAGTGCCTGTTAGCAGCCGAGCTGCCGAGTTCCGTACGCTCTGAAGTTTGGCAATTACTTTCTTTGGGGCGCCAAGATAAAGGGCATTGCCGTAGTCGAGTCTGGATATTAAAAGACTCTGGATGATGAGTTTCCTAGTGTCTTGAGGAAGCAAAGGTAGGATTTTGCGGGTGGTCCTGAGGATACCGTAGCATGCTACGGCAGATTTCCTAGCTTGGGTTGCGAAAGAAAGATCTTGGTCTAACCATAAGCCTAGGCTTTTAATAGCAGGTTTAGGGGTCGGAGCTGGACCCATACAGGAAGGCCACAGAGAGCTTGGAATAAAGTAGGCTGGGTTACCCAGTACCATAATCTCCGTTTTCTCGGCATTGAGCCTAAGGTGGGAGCGGTCCATCCAGCGAGAAATGTCACACAGGCATGAGTAGAGATTGTCGGGAGAACGGTCAGGTTGGTTAAGGGATACTACAAGCTGCGTGTCGTCCGCATACGTCACTAGCTTGAGTCCATGAGGGGACACGATTTCCTGGAGGGGAGACATGTAGGCATTAAAAAGTGTGGGGCTCAAGGAAGAGCCCTGGGGAACGCCACAGGGTAAGGGAGTGGAGTGAGATTTAGAGGATCCCTCCCAAATTTGGAAGGATCGGGTGTGGAGGAAGGATTCCAGCCAGGCTAGAGCCGGCCCAGAGATACCTAGAGCCCTTAGCCTATGGATCAAGATGTGATGGTTCACGGTGTCGAACGCCGCGCTTAGATCCAGGAGGATCACTGCCACTGATCCTCCTGAGTCCAAGATTTTGCACGTTTCTTCGACGACAGCCATTATGGCTGTCTCCGTGCCCTGACCTGGGCGAAAGCCCGTTTGGGAAGGGTGAAGGAGGTTATTATTTTCAAAATAAATTGAGAGCTGCTTGTTGACAAATTTTTCAGCCGTTTTGCTCACTATGGGCAGAAGGGAGATGGGGCGGTAGTTACCTAATTCGGTTGGGTCGAGATGTGGCTTCTTCAAGAGGGGCTTCACAATAGATTTTTTCCAGCCTGGGGGCACAGTGCCTTGAGAGAGGGAGGTGTTTATGAGTTGGACCAAAGGTGAAAGAATAGTTGGTGTGACTGATTTAAGGATATAGGGTGGAGCCGGGTCACGTGGAGAGCCACTTTTGATGGATGAAAAAATAGGGAGAAGGTTCTCTTCTGTGGCGGGAGAGAAGGCGTTCAGACCGAAGCCGGGTTGCAACTGGGTGAGGGGCACTGGATCAGGAGAAGTATCATCTGTGAGGGGAGGAAGAGATTTTAATATATTTTGAATTTTTACGTTGAAGAATTCGGCGATTTCATTACAACGGTCTTTAGACGGGTCATGAAGTGGGGGAGGGTCCGGTGTCTTTAAAAGTTTGTTGATTATGCGGAACGTTTCTTTGGCTGGGTTGGAGGAAGCTCTAATTTTTTCCTCGAAGAAGGCTGCTTGAGCGGATTTAAGAGCTTTTTTATAGATAAGGATAGTGCATCTATAGTCTTTCCTTTTTTGGGGAGTGGGTTCTTTCCTCCAAGCTCTTTCATGTTTTTTGCATAGTTTTTTTTGTAAGCGAAGCTCCTGGTTAAACCATGGGGATCGCGGCTTACCCCTAGCGATGCGGACTGGGGTCTTGGGAAGGGTTAAGTCGAGGGCATTTTCAATCCAAGCAGAGAACTTGGTGTCTGCTATGTGGATGGGGGAGTCATTAGGTGGCTTTGAGCGTTCCAAGAGGTGCCTCCATTCCTCTGTATCCAGTTTCGACCAGTGACGCTCGAGACAGGGAGAGGATGATTTTGGCCGGTACGAAACTGGCAGGTGCAAACTGAAGCCGATTAGAAAATGGTCTGTCCAAGGTAAAGGTGTCGGGTTTTGAATCTTTAAGTTGGGGATGTTCGAGAATAGGGGGTCTAAGAGATGACCCATTTTATGAGTGGGTTGATCACTGAGGAGGTGGAGTTGGTAAGCTGCGAGATCAAGTAGTAATTCTGAGGCTCCTTTATCATTGGGGTTGTCGAAATGGAGGTTTAGGTCACCCAGGATGATAAAATTGGAAGAAGTGCTGGCTAGTGACAGAGCAGCTTCCAATAGAGAGCTTGAGAAACGCCCTTGGGGGCCCGGGGGTCTGTATACCAGAAGGCCTGAAAGAGATTTCCCTGGGGACAATTGGATCGAGAACAGAGCATTTTCGCAATCCAAAATGGGGCTGTCAGTGATACGACAGGAGAGGTGGTCTTGATATATCAAAGCGATTCCACCACCCTTCCCTGATGGTCTGTCCATGCGCTGTATCGAGTAACCCAGGGGCAGAGCTTGCGCAATGTCTGGGTTACAATCAGCTGTTAGCCATGTCTCTGTAAGAAACAAGACATCTAGGTGGAGTTCTTGTACCAGCATATTTATTTCTAAAGCGTGTTTGGGCAGCGAACGGCAGTTAAGTAGGGCCATGTTAACTGGGGCCCATGTGGGAGGACGGTAATCAGGCCCTTGAAGTTGGAAGGGACAGGATGGACAGTGCATGAACGAGTTCAACGCTGTGAATGTATGGGAGCAGCTCAGCTTAGGGGTCTGTCTAAGTCGGACTAGAGCCTCCCTTGTATAAGTAGCTGGGTGAGCAGCACTGATGGAGATAGTGCTGGGTCCTGGGCCCGGTCTGGCGCGGACGGGCGCAGACGGGCTTGCCTCTGGCGCGCCTCTTGCGCGCCATCGGCGCGCCCGCTGCGCGTACGGAAGGGGTGTTGCATTTTATAGGTTGGGTTGAGTGTGCCTGCGAGAGACTGGCATGCCGACCTCCCTCCCCCAAAATGGCGCCCGCGGTCAGATCTCGTGTCCAGGAGCCCAAAATCGGCAGCCTGGATGAGCCTGTACCTCCAAGGATAGGAGCAGTGAGTAGTTTTAAAATAATGATTCATTTTATTTAAAATTGCGTTTTTTTTTTACAAGAGTTCCGTTATGAAACTTGACTAGTGCAAAATAACTCAAACCCAATACACAGCCCCAAATAAACTTGTGAAAAACAATTTTCAACAACCCAGATTAGTTCTTTGAGCACCACACAGACAAAACTTGATAACCTTAGCCAATCATATTTTACTCCATTTAACCTAAATGTGTACTATTCTCATCCACAGGATTGAAACATATCATAAGTTCAATCAAAACATTCTTATCCATCCCACACTATAGAATTGCTATTATATTCAAATTGAAAGCACTCCATTTTAATCATCTCTATACAAAACCAACCTCGCCCAGTGCTTATTTAAAAAAAAAAAAGAAGTGCAGGTGCTGAAAATGTTGCCATGGAGGTCACAGCTCACTTCTTCCTCCGGTGAGCCCCACTTTCAACACCCTCACTGCCTCAGTCTCTATCTTCTAACCTTGATCTGTTGTCTGTCGCCTAAGTCTTTGGTCTAAGAGTCTATCCTCTCACCTCTCTAATTGTTTTCTATCATCTTTGTCACATCTGATGTGTTACCTTATTCCCTGTATTTCTGATTTGCACTCTATTCATTCTAGCCCTGCCCTTTTTCCTCTTCACTTTTATCCATGCTCTACTCTCTCTCCCCTCGATCTTGCCTCTTTACTATCACTCTTCTAGCAGTGATTAGCTGGGTCTCCATTTTATCATTTGTCTGCTTTTTTTCCTCTGTCCTGTCCTCTACATCCTTTCATTCTATCTTCTCTCTTATTAATGCTCTCTTCTTCACATCATGGCTGCTTTCTCTTTGTATCTGATTTGCTCTCCTTTTCTTCTACTTAGCTCCTGTTGTTTCTTTCTCCTCTTTACACCTGCTCTCTCTCTCATCTATAACACTGCTGCTGCCTGTGACCCCTGTCGTCAGCCTGTACATGTCCCTGCTATTTTGAACTCTGTGTTTTCCTGTTGTCATTCCTAAAGAAGTGGAAGATGGCATGTTTTACTTTCTGACCTACACCGAGTGCCAAAACAAAATGTACACCAAATGAAAATGCTTTTTTGCATATATTAATCAGTGCAGTATGACTGGGTTTATTGCGGAACAGAGCCATGCTTGAGTACAGCAGGTGATGTCACTGCTAGTGCTGCCTGTAATTAGTAGGCCCAGGGATGGCGACCGCATCGGTATCCACTGCTTAGCTTGCTGTGACCCTGCCTGCTACCGCACAGGCATAGACCGCAGCCGTAATGCTGCCAATGCTGGTAAGTATGGCTGTGGTGCCTGCTGGACTCACGCATGCTCAGCAATTACTATGCTGGGGTGCAGCGCACAGATTCTACAGGTGACACCATGGCACACAAAAGTTGTGTTGGGGCACAGCAGCATCGAGCCCGTTGAGGATAGCAGCAATGTAGGGCTGCAGGATATGCTAATCTGGCCACGCAGCAAGTGGAAAGTCCACACTTACTTTCATTTATTCTTCCTCAAGAACCCTCACTCCCAAGTTCCTAAAGCGCTCTTGCAGCTTCTTTGCCTCAACTCCGTCTTAAGCCAGCCTCCTCCTACAATTATCCAATGGGAGGCTTAGGCTCAGGCAGTGCAGCAGACTAGGAGAATAGAATGCAAGCCATAGTTTGTCGATGACTTCTTGGATTTGTGATCGACGTGATGACATCATCACTAACGTGGTGATACACAATCATGCCTGCCTGGACTGGCGTATGTTGGCCTGTCTATGAACATTTTCCAGCCAGTCACCCTGCAATGCATGTTATTCTTTTTATTTTGAATTTGAACAATTAATATTGAGACCACCACCTGCAGGGTCAGAAATTGTAGCCCCAGCCCTGTGAAAGAAGTGCCGGTGCTGAGCACCTGATCAAATTAAGCACTGACCTCACCAAATATACACAATTAATTCGAATTGACCCAACATAATTTAATTCAACTCAATGTCAACAAATGTGTATTTTCACTCAACCAGGCACAGTTGCAACAAAATGAACCAGAAACAATTTTATTCAGTGTGACTTTACATAATGCAATTAAATGTACTTCCATAACATGCCCTTCCAATTTATTCTTCTTCTTCAACCAAACACAATCACATCAAACACAACCTCTCACAACTCCCAACAAAAGGATCACTATACACACCATTAAAATTCACCCCCAACACAGCCAATCAAACTAGGCAAATGCCCATCGCATCTAATGCAGTCAGACACAATCACATCAACCAGACTCAACTGCATGGAAATTAACCTCAGCTCCAACACAATCCTATTCACCCTTACACAGTCCCATCCACCTCAGCCAAGCACAATCACATCCAAATGAACCCAACGCAATCTCATCCATCATAGACCCACAACATGCACATACAACTCAAGCAGACACAAATGCATGCAACATAATGGCATCCAACTTAATAAGGCTCAGTACTATCCAGAATAACCCCAAGACATGCCATCCAATTTAACCCAACATAATCCAATTGAAGTGGCCTCCAACAAAAACCTACCCAACTCAAAACGACATGATTACATTTCAATCAACCAAACACAAAAATACCCCAACTCAAATACAGACAATCCTATTTAATCCAGTGCTGCCTAATTCAAGTGTAATACCATCGAACTCCACCCAACATTTATATCTAACTTAACACAACACAATCCCTTTTATTATTGCCCAGCACAAGTCGCATGTACACAATCCACCATAACCCTATATTTTGCAATTAACTATAAAACCATTTAATTCAGCACAACGTAGCCCTTCCCAACTCAACATAATTTAACCCAACGCATCCCACTAACTCAAATCACATATGCAACTTCACTCAGTACAGTCGCATTCATATTTGTTGTACACAGTTTCTCTTTGGTTTCACACACCACAACTGTATCTAACTAGGTTCAAGAGCTGCATCCAGTCTCAATACAAATCAATGCAACAAAAACATACACAATTGCAGTCCAACTCAGACCTACACAATGCACTGGCACCTACTTTTACCCATCTAATTCTGTCAATTAAATTTTTTCACAAGATAAATCTAGACAGTACCAATAACTCAAAGTTACACAATTGGAACCAAACACATTAATAATCTCCAATTTAAATAACACAAAAAAACAATCTAACAAGGCCACTAAACTTAATGCAGTTGCATTCAAATCAGTGTGACACAATTCTACTAAAGCCACCAAAATCACATCCAAAGCCACCAAAATCACATCCAACTTAGCAACTGTGGCAAAACCATCCGATCACAATACTATTTAATTCAGTTTGACACAATCCCCCTCACGTCAATAGAGTACAATTAAATACAACTCAACACAACTCCTTCCAACTAAACCAAATGTAGCCTCCTTCAACGAAACCAACATAAAGAAACCAAAATGAGCACAAAGAAATTCAGCTTAACTCAACCCATCAAAGTCAATCCCATCCAACTCTACCTAAGATTATGTCATCCACCTCAATCTAGTCAACAAAATTGCATTCAGGGATGCAACGTTGTTGTTTACCAACCAACACAACCTCATCCAAGTCAGTTCAACCAATTCAGACAAACAATACCATCCAACTCATACAGACACTATGCCATCCAACTTGATTTGACACTGTGCAATTCAACTCAACATGACACGAAACATTTCAACTCATCAGCACAAAGACATAATATCCATATATGCCATTGACCTCAACCTGACATAACAACCACATCTATACTGCACAACTAAATTTCCACTGGCACTTTATTCATCCAGTTCACCAAGATATAAAGTTGTCCACTCAAACGAATACACCCTTATCAATCTCACTGCTGACCAAGTGGGAGAAGTCCTGAAAATGTCAACTTTTTACATGAAAATGGCCTCCGATATGAATTGCCATTTTGATCACAAGCTAGTGCTATAAAAATCAACAAAACAAAAGTAAAATACATAACGTTGACGCAAAATTAGAGGCACTTAAATAAATGTTTTAATGATCAATAAATAGCCCATAGAAAGTCTCCAACAAACAATTTATGGTCGTAGATAAATTCTTCCATTTAGTTTATTTAACTTCTTCAGTAAGACTTGCTTCAGTCCAAACCTTAATCTGCTTACTCACAAGCAGAACTCAAAAATCAATCAACTGGTCTTCAAATATAAATGTCCATCACCATTATTCATTCTTCTAATCTTGAAGATTATTTTTTAAGCGTATTCATTTTTATGTAACGATTGCACCAATATAGTAACAGATGTGGAGGGCATTCAGGGCCTGGCTATTTTTCCTCCTTTACCTTAAATGAATGATAAATAAAATAACCTGACAAAATACCATCCAATTTACTTTGAAACTATTATATTCAACTAAATATGTTAGTAACATACAACTCAACCAGACATAACACAACCAACCGCACTCACAAATTGTTGTGCTACAACACCGAACACACACTATGCTATCCAAAAAGAATCATATACAAATCCACCAAATGCAACATCATCTGATTCAACCGAACACAAACAAAATCACAAACAACTCAGCCTGGCACAATACTTTGAGTCCACCATGATTTCTCCAACTAAACCATCCAACATCATCTCCTCCACCTTTAACCTAAGTGCTATGCCAGCAAACCAAATCCAGTCCCTTCTAACTCATTGTGACACAATGTATGAAATATAGCTCTGAATAGCCAAATCCACTTAAGCCAACATAACTAAGCCTGGGCAGAGTTTGCAGAGTGACAAAAAACTTCAACAAGCTACGTTCCACGAGCGACGGAGTAGGTTACCTCATGCCGTTTGCACTGATTCTTAGCGCCGGATGTTTGTCCCGCGCTGTAAAATCGGCATGAAAGGAATCCTGCCCAGTACAAGAGGGTACGGATTCTTTGTGCCGCACAAGTGAAAGTTCTACACGAGCAGCAGCGTCCCCTGAACGCGAACGGAAGGTTTCTCAAAGCGAGCGGTAGCGACCATACGTGACCGCCCGTGTTGAGAACTTTTGCTGGTAAGTGGTCTAGTGTCAGATTTCTCTTGCTTGTGCTTGCCAACTTACCATTGGTGAGTGAGGAAAAAACTCCACTACGCGTAGGTGCAAAAAACTCAACAAACTTTGCAAATGGAGCGGAGTTCACCGCCCAGGACCAAACATAGCCCCATCTAATGAAAAGGAAACTTGACTACTGTGTGGATAGTAGTATTCTTATTTTGTATTTGACTGGCTAGTATAGCAAGAGGAAAAGGTCACCTCATAGTTATACTTGCTGGTTCTTATGTTTGTTTGGTACTCACAGGTACAACTGGTGGTGCTGAGATACAGCTGCCAATGACTGAAAGTACCAAAGGCGCAGCTCTGAAAAAGCAGGTTTGAGAAAGTTGAAGAGTTGATGCAGCTGGCTTCTTCAACTAGGACGAATGTATGTTGGTGCGCAGTGGTGTATATAGCATAAAAAGGTGGCCAATATCTGGAAGGCTGGATATATTGTCCAGTCGTTCTTAGTGCTGGATGGGTGGGAAATGGTATTTTGAGTGGGATTTTGCTAAACAGGTGACTTGAGAGCCTGAAGGCCTGGAGGCAAAGCTAAGTAGTAACTTCCTGAATTTACAGAGGGAGGCAGTCACATAGATGGGACAGGGAATTTGTGGCTGATTCTTTGAACTGAGGACCACCAGAGCAGCTATGACTCTCTGTGGGTGGGTCAGTATTGTTGGTGTGTTAGTTTTGGTTGGTCGAATACTTTTGAAAGAAAGGTGTGGGGTTGCTTTATAGAATGCAGTTTTCAATGTGTGGTATCCCTACACTGTGCAGGATAAAACAGGATAAGTAGAGCAGATAAAAAAATATGCTTTTCAGCTTTTGCATACTGTGAAATGAGTCACTTTTATGCACATAGGTTGAAAAGCATTTGAAAGCTGAATGGGTAAAGATGTTCGGGACTCAAGTCCTTCATAACAGCAGTGCCTAATTTGTGCCGGTGGCTTTCTGGTGCTCGGCGCTGGCACCTAATTGCCAACACAGTGAATGCCACTAGATGGCACTGTCTGTCTAATTTAGAGATGAGCACAACAACAGTTATTTATTAATTCAATAAACTTTTGGAATAGTCTGAATTGTCACACTTGCAGGAGTGTGCTGGTCAGTAGCTGTGGTGGTACGGTTATTGGCAACACCAGTAGGGGCAATGGCATGGTGCAGGCTGCAGTGGCCTCTCAACAGGAGCCCTGGCATTTAATTGTTTACAAATTAAGCACTGCATAACAGTGTCTATCCAGCTGACACAAACTCCTTATACTGTTTTTCATGTGCCTCAAACTCCTCACACTCTTGCCACATGTCCCAAACTCCTCTGTCCGAGAACTCCACTGGCTCCCAGTCAACAAGAGAATCACTTTCAAGCTCCTCCCTCATGCCTACAAAGCTCTACACGACGATGGACCAGCATACCTAAACCACCGCCTCACATTCTACATACCCGCCAGACAACTCCAATCCTCCCAACTTGCCCTTGCCGCGGTCCCCAGGATCCACAAGACCAGAACCGGAGGAAGGTCTTTCTCCCACCTCACTGCCAAGACCTGGAACACCGTGGCTCTTCACCTCAGGCAATCTGCGTCACTGACCCAATTCATCAAAGGAGCTCAAGACCTGGCTCTTTGAATAATCCTCCACCCAGTCCGACCAGCAGCCCCCCTCCCGCAGCACCTTTGGACCCTCTATACAAGACCCTGATTGATTGATCAATGTTACCCAAGTTGCACAAACCGTCTCTCTCGATGTGCCTGCTCCTCACACCGCCCACATAATAAAAGTTTGTTTCTATCCATGCGCACAGGGCTCCTCATACCAGGAATGTGCATCATGTGTCCCATGATCATCACATTGTCTGCCCATGTGCCCCAAATGGGCCATAAATATTTCACAGTTCGGATGTGTGCCCCAAGCCGCTCACATTCAGCGCCCCAAGCCGCTGGTGCAATTCCTCACACTGCATGCCTGTGCGCGTTTAGCTAGCCAGGGCTTGAGTGGCCACTACGGAGTTGAGTTGGCGTATTATTATTATTATTATTATTACCTGAAGGCTGCAGGGCCGGACTGGGAAACAAAACCGGCCCTGGCAAAGTGCTCGGCCGGCCTCTCCCCTAGTTCGGTTGTGGGTGCCGCCGAGCTTTTTGCGAGGGCCGGTTTTCGGCCGATTTTGCATCTATGCTGCAAAAACTGCCCTGTAACAAAAACTGCCCTGTAACAAAAACGGCCCCCTGGGGCCCCAAACCGGGCCCCCACCCGTGCGGCACACCGGGGGATTGCCCGTGCCCGCTACGACCAGTCCGGCCCTGGAAGGCTGGACCAATTTTCTAAGCAGCATCTGGGTGTGACTGTAGTAATCATTTTGAATTTTTGTTAGAATTCACAATGTAAAGAAAAAAATTAAATATCCTCTTGAAAATAGAAATACAAAATCTTAACAAAGGAGAAAGAAGAAATAAATCCAAAGTTATAGGGTTAGCCTGAAATGCTCAATACCGTAAGCAGCCTACTTCAACCTTTTGTGAGCATTTGAGTCCAAATAGCATGCATGTCAACAACAAACATATAAAGTCTCAAGTATGCAATGAAATATGAAATAAATTTGACCTAATTTGCAGTGCTTCCAATTTGGATAAACGGGACGAGCGGTTCTTACTGAGATTTCCTACATTTCAAACTGAAAAGGAAGTTGGAAGCTGACGGAAGTATGAAAGCGAATAACCACATTACAAAGAGTGACTTCAAAAACAAAAATGAGGAACTAGAATTACACAGTATTTAGGAACCGTGCATGGAAATGGGCAATGAGAGAATTTGGTAGCTGTTGGAATTTCCCCTGAACGTCTGTGGAACTATGTGGAAAGATCAAAATGGAGGTAAGGCGTTCAATGCCCTCTCCCTTTCAAGAGGCCAACTTTTCTTCAAGACAGCTAGCTCTATCCACTTCCCATCAGAGAGGTATAATGGATGGATTTGGCCTTGTTGCTAGTGACAAACATAGGCATAAGAGAGTCTACAGGCTCTGGTTATCTATCTGCAGTGAAGGATGGTGTGCGCGCTCCCATTTAAGTGGGGCATGAAGAAGCCTGCTCGATCCAGCCTCCATTTTCCTCTCTTGAGCAAGATGGAGGTGCTGTGGTTTAGTGCCTACTAGGTAATCTATGAGATCATAAGGCAAAGAAGGTGGGTGCAAGGTTTTTTTCTTTATTCCTACAGCAGACTATGGTTTCCGTGGTGTTAATAATTGCACAGACCACTTTCCCCATGAAGATGGCGAGGAAGGATTTCAGTGTGTGAGAGACAACCTTCAGATTGGGGCGGCAGGTGTGAAATTCCTTGACATCCTTCGCCCAAAGTCAGAATACTACGAGAGTGATGCTACCACCCCCCCCCCCCCCCAGCCCTTTTAGTCTTTCGGTGTGGCAGAGGAAACCCCCTTCTACAAGACCACTGGATGGATCATACAAAGCAGAGCTTACTACTGTACACTCATCCCAATAGGGCTCAGGCTTGCATGGGAGGGGGTCAGCTTGGGTAAAATGTCCTGGTGGCATGTCCTCCAACCTAGGACAACAAGGAGGAACTGCTGTCACATCTGTGTGTTCAGAAATTGTACCACCAAAACAGGGATACAATTCCTCTAGCTCTATTTAAAATGGAGCAGACAAGCGAGGATTTCCCTTGTGTGGTGTCACAATATTTTTGGATAATAAAATCCATGGTATAAAACAAAGCTTTGCACAAGGTAGTAATTGCAGACCAGACACTCTAATTTGGGTAGCCGTCTCAACACCATTTCCAAAAGCAACAAAGTCGCCCGATGGTCCTCCGGATGGCATTCACGGCTTTTCCCCCATGCAGGAGGATGCAGAGGCGGGAAGAAAAGGCATCCGCGCTTTTAGTGGCTGGACTATTAGCGTCTACCTCTAAATGAGGCAATCATATCCTTTCCCTACAGGGTGGAGAGTTGACCAGGAGCTTTCTCAATTTCTCAGTCTGGTCTAAGTTCCACACAAGATGATATACCAGATACAGGACTCCATGAAACCATCATGCCAATGCAGTTCTCATGATGGACAATGGGCTACTGCATCTTTAATGGAATGGACCTCTCCAATTGAAAGCGAAATCCATGCCCATGCCCATGGAGGTAACCAATACTTGACTGGCACAGCAATGTTTGTGTAAGGCCAATGATGACTCCCAGTGCCAGGTTTAACATATAAGTTCGAAGAGAGAACAGCCGCCATTTGAAGGCTGCACGTGGTTGAAACTGAGGCTAGAGCGCCAATGAGATGATCATACACTTACAAGCACGCTTGGCATTTTGTGGGTAAGATGGGCTCCTCCTGAAGCCAAGACCTTGGCAAATGTTTAAGCTAAAATGGAGGATCTTATACTGGCAGCGTAGCACACCTGTTACTAATCTGAGGCACTGCTGAGGGCACACCGTGCCAGGGCCTTCTAGTGTGTTCCCCCCAGATTAAAACAGTTTACCGGTCACATCTCCTACACGGTCACTATCGTGAAGCTTTTGAACGTGGACGACCTTGTTGAGTTAGTGTAAATTCAGAATGGGTTATAGCCTCAAGTCTTTTCATCTACTCTAATATAACAGGATTCAAAATGTTGGAGCTTCACAGGTACCGCCTCTAGCACCAAGGTGAAGGAATCTTTAAAATGTTGCCAAACGATTTAAATAGCCCCTTTTATGCTAGCCCAATGATAACAATCCTGCTTGGAAGTCCTTTTCACATCAGTGTCTTCACCAACAGGAAGGGTGAGCCACCATCAATATCTAGAAGTCCACTTGACCCATTGCTATCATGGGAGGAGACCTGGGGCTTCAGAAAGTGATGCTGTGTTCATGGTGGGCACAGGAAAAAAACGGAAGCTATGATGAGTACTAAAGTGTAACAACAATCTTCAGAACGGAATAACGAAGGGCTGCGCAGGCAGATGGTACTCCTGTTAATGGGAGCAAGTCATCCCCAGTACTCAAAGTTCTTGTGGTTGCCACTAAGGACACCAGCGACTTCCAGAGGTTAAGAAAAACACACCAGCGCACATCATATCGAGTCACTATTATCCCTGTGCATTCAACACCATTTTTCAGTTTGAATTCTTGCACAGACGCTTCTTTTCAGTCCAAGGGAATCTCGTAGTGTAGACAAATTTGAGTTTTTATTTCTTTTAAAACATAGTGCTTCACAGCGGTTAACAGCGGAGGAGTCAGAAGAGGAGGGAAGTCAATGGACTGAACTACCCTAGTAGTGGCTTTGGAAGATGGTTGGTATCAAGCGCAGTCCTGGATAAGGAAGCATAATCTTCTGTCAAAACCCAGTCCCTTCTTTCATGTGCTAAGGATGCCAGAACCTCACAGGGAGGGAGTCCTTTTTAGGGACTTGCCAGTAGTCTGATCAAACTTACAAATAATGGATGTTGCTTTGGAAGGACTCAGATAACGGGGAAACCACCGCTGTAGTCTGGCCAGACACAGATCAGTCCCCTTGGGGGATTTGGTCCAATACAGGTCAATTTGTGTGGATGAGTATGCCAAAGAGTGATTAACCTCCATGTGGAATTTGTGAGAATCTTCAACAACCTCTTAGAGTGATTGGACTGAATCCTCCTTCAGGTTTAGTGGGTATCGGGCTGGACCATAATCAGATTCTGCAGAGTATTGATCCTCCTCCCAACTCTACCGCCGTTGGTGACTTGGCCAAAGGCTGACCAGCATACTTAGGTGATTAGGCAAAATCCCTGCCAACCTTAGTGGGGGATATGGCTGATTCCCAGTCAGTTTCTGAAGGGAATTCAAGTGTGTCCTAAAGACTCATCAGTTCCCTTGGGGGGGTTTGGGTAAAAAATGATCAACTTGTATGGGGAACACGGCCAAATCCCAGTCGAATTCTGTGGCAAATTTAGTTATCTCCAAACTTGTTGGAGGAGTTGCCTAAATCTCAATGAGTCACTATGTGGATTTAGGCCACTTCTCAACCAATCTACATGAGAGATTTGGCTACAATCTCACTACCATCTGCTGAAAATGTGGGTGAAAAGTGAACAACCGATGTAAGCAAGCTGGAAATAGACTAATCAGCTTCCATGTGCAAATCAACTGCACGCCAATCAACAGTAGCACTGGGGCTTTGGACGAATCCTGCTCATCCTCCACAGGGGATTCACCAGAATCTTGATCAATCAGGTAGGATATCTGGTTGGATCCTGAATGCTTCCAGGCTGACCAAAAATGCACTTGTGTGGATTCCTTCTTGTGACAAAATTGTTTAGACCTACAGGATGCACTTTCACCCTAAATGACAACTCAAGCAGTCACAGTCAGAGGAAGACCCACAAATGTGGGAGTTTACCTTTTACATCAGTATGGATGTGCCTTGTCAATAAACAAATTCTACCAAACATTGCCCACCTAATATAAATCGACAATTTAGCATTTTATGATACAGCATGACCTGACCGGTCATGTGCTGCCCCCTAATCTGGTGATAGAGACCCTTCTGGACTCCTACAGAAAACTGTTGAGCGCAAACGACAACGAGAGAGAGACGTCAAATGGCAGAGGGATGCAGAGCCTGCCACTTCTAGGACGGACAAGGGTAAATAAAGTGCTATAGCAATGGGCATTTATTCACCTCTAGGACTCTGTGGGATCGGAGAATGGGTACACTCGTGAACATTCTGTCACCTCTAGGGTGGGATGGGATAGGGTTAATGCAACAGAGCCTGTCCCTTGGAATGTCACAGGGGCACTGAGCCGTCACCACTAAGGCTGGCCGGCTCTGGGGATTAGCAGCTGTAGGTCTGCTCGGCTCAGGGAATTGGCCCAGGGAGCAAGAGTTCGATCACCTTTAGGGAAGGTGGGCACAGTGGTACAGAAGCTACCTGTTCCATGCTCTGTCACTACTAAGACCAGATGTGTCAGGGAGGCTCTGGGGTTAGCTCGCTGAAGTGATAGGCATTTGAATGCATACAGAGCCAACACCTCTAAGGCTGCATTTTCTCAGGGTATGGATACAGAGCTGGTCACCTTCACGGCTGGACTGGCATAAGGACGCAGACACTGAGCTCTAGAGATGAGCGGCTGGAGAGAATAGCACAATGACACATAGAGCTGATTGGCTGACAGGATAGGCACCGGTGGAAGTAAGCTATGAAATGTACGGCTAGATCGCGTTGGACCCTGGCAGAGTACAAAGGCTGTCCCCCCTACAGCTAGGTGGGTCAGGGTATTGGCTCAGGGATACCGCATGTCACCTTTAGAACTGGGCAGGCTTGGGTCAATGGCAAAGGGATTCCAAACAGGTCACCTCTAGAGCTGATCCTTCAAACCACAGTCTGTTGCCTGTATGACTCAAAAGGTTGGCACTGGTACATTAACCCTGTCGCTTTAAGGGTTGCATGGGCTCAGTGAATTGGTACCAAGGTACAGAGTCTGTCACCTTTGGGAGCACATGATTCAGAGATACAATACCCGTCACCTCTAGGACTATCTTTGTTCAAGGAACTGAAGCGGTGTGCACAATTTGTCACCTCAAGGTCTAGGCAATAACACACTGGTACAGAGCCTGCCATCTAGGACTCCGAGGGTTTATGACACTGGAGCACATTTACTGGGTGTGCCATATCTAGGGGTTGATGGGTTCTTTCACCTCCGCGAATGCCTCGGAGATCCAGAGCTGGCTATCTCTGTGACTAGGCAAATCTCTGGGGATTAGCCCAGGCAAATGAAGTTGGTTACTTCAACCTCGGAGTAGGTTTATGTGATTGCCAAATGGACACAGAGCCAGTCACTGTTAGGTCTGGATGGACTCGAGCGAATGGCAAAGGGTATGGGTTTCCTCACCTCCAGGCCCGAGGTAGTTCATTAAGGTTGGACACAGATACAGAGCCTGAAAAGACTGAATGGGTGAGGGGTTTAATGCAAGGACAGATATCCTTTCAGGTTTAGAATGGGTTGGGTTAGGGAACTGGCACCACTATACGGTGCCTGTCGTCTTAGAGGCTTGAATGGTTTGAGGTGAGATAGGCTCAGGTACTCAAACAGTCTCGACTCGCTCTACGCTTTGGCCGGAGTGGTCGCTCCCAGTGCCCCTAGCACCTCACTGGTATCGTTTGCAGCGCTTTTGCCAAATTTGATTTGTGATTTAAGCCTTCAGCTGTGCCTGGCTGCCGCTTTGCTCTGTAGGCGCTTTACCTGATTGTAATAGTACTTTTATGCTGCATTAGCGATCTTGCCGAATTTGATTTGTGATTTAAGCCTTCAGCTGTGCCTGGCTGCCGCTTTGCTCTGTAGGCGCTTTACCTGATTGTAATAGTACTTTTATGCTGCATTAGCGATCTTGCCGAATTTGATTTGTGATTTAAGCCTTCAGCTGTGCCTGGCTGCCGCTTTGCTCCGCAGGCGCTTTACCTGATTGTGATTGTACTTTCATGCTGCTTTAGCGCGTCCTCCCCAAGCGCCCTGTTGTGCTCCCCCCTCCTCCATTTTGTTTGTTGTTGTCGTGCGCAGCCCGCCCCGCCTCCCAGCTGAGCCGCCCTCGCCCCTCCCCCTCAACTATCCGTATATGACAGGAGTTCCCGCGCGCAGCATTCACGCGCAGCGACCGCGCCCAATCCGCGCCGAAGGTGCGCCAAAGGTAAGCCCGTCTACGCCCGTCCGCGCCTGGACCACGCCCCGCGCCAGACCCCCTGCCCCTCGCACTGCCCAGCCCTCCCGCATTTCCTACGACGCCGCCACCCTCCTAGCCTTTAACCCCGGTCGCGCCCTTAACTGCGTCCAAGCCGCTCCAGGACACACCCATGGACCTTTCTCTTGCTACTCCTGCAAATTCAGCGGCACCGACAACTTCTCCGCTTCGACCACACCTCAGACTCCCGACCCCAACCACCTACAATGCATCCTTCTCAACACCCGCTCGGTCCACAGACACGCCATTGAACTATGGAATCTACTAGACACCATCTCTCCAGACATCGCCTTCCTAACGGAAACATGGATGAACGCTTCCTCCGCCCCAGACATCACCATTGCCATCCCTGAAGACTATAAGATCACGCGCAAAGATCGTACCGGCCACACAGGAGGAGGAATCGCTATCGTCCATAAGAAATCAATCCGCATCTCAACCAGCTCTGACTCCAACCTCACCAACTCCGAACACCTTCACTTCCAGATCCACATCGACCCCAAGACCACACTCAGAGGCACCCTCCTCTACAGACCACCAGGACCCCGCGCAAAATTCAGTGAAGACATCTCGGACTTCATCACTCCACACGCGCTCCCCTCCAAAGAATACATCCTTCTGGGAGACCTCAACTTTCACCTTGAAAAGAACAACGACCGCAACACCACCACCCTCTTGGACAACCTCGCCAACCTCGGACTTAAACAACTGGTCACTTCCCCCACCCGCATCGCAGGTCACACACTCGACCCCATCTTCACCTCCAGCAATCATGTCTCCTTCAGCCACACTACGGATCTCCTCTGGACTGACCACAGCTGCGTTCACTTCACCTACAACAAGCCCAAACCCACCAACCACCTCCAACCAACTCTACAAAGAAACTGGAACAAAATCACCACCGACCAGATCTCCTCATCGCTCCTTCTAAGCACCCCAACCCATTCTTCTAACCCAAACCAAGCCGCCGCCAACTTCACCCTATGGCTATCCAACACCGCCGACACCTTAGCACCACTGAAAAAACGTCAAAGCAAACCTGGCAACAAGAAGGCCTCATGGTTCAACGATGATCTTAAGAAGTCCAAGAAACTCTGCCGCACCCTCGAAAAAGCTTGGAAAAAAGACCCAACCACCAACACCAAGGACGCCTTCAAAAACGCCACCCGCACTCACCACCAACTAATCCGAAAGGCTAAGAAATCAGCATTCAAGGAACGACTTGACAACAACGCCCACAACAGCAAGGAACTTTTCAACATCGTCAAGGAATTTTCCAATCCCTCAGCCAACTCCAACGACATCACCCCCTCTCAAGCCCTCTGCGACTCCCTAGCCTCATTCTTCCACAACAAGATTGCAGACATCCACAACAGCTTCGACAACCAACCCGGAGTCCAACCCACCCAACCATATGCTGAACACTCTCCCCCCGCGAACACCCTTAACAACTGGAACCCAATCTCCACCGAGGACACCATCCGCCTGATGAACTCCATCCACTCTGGATCCCCCACAGACCCATGCCCTCACCACATCTTCAACAAAGCAGACTCCGTCATAGCACCGTACCTCCGAGACGTCATCAACTGCTCCTTCAATTCCGCCACCTTCCCAGAAAACTGGAAACACGCTGAACTCACCGCCCTTCTGAAAAAACCCACAGCGGACCCCACCGAACTCAAAAATTACCGCCCCATTTCGCTCCTTCCATTCCCGGCCAAAGTCATCGAGAAAGCTGTCAACAACCAGCTCGCCGCTTTCCTCGAAGCCAACAATTCCCTCGACTCCTCACAATCTGGATTCCGAGCAAAACACAGCACTGAAACCGCCCTTATCGCAGCAACAGACGACATTCGAACTCTACTGGACAATGGAGACACAGTCGCCCTCATCCTCCTCGACCTCTCTGCAGCATTCGACACAGTCTGCCACAGCACCCTTTTACAACGCCTCAGCAACATCGGAATACAAGGAAAAGCACTTGAATGGATCACCTCGTTCCTCACCGGAAGAACCCAGAGAGTCCGCCTTCCACCATTCAAGTCCGAGGCCACCGAAGTCATCTGTGGCGTACCACAAGGATCCTCTCTCAGCCCCACCCTCTTCAACGTATACATGAGCCCCCTCGCGGCCATCGCCCGCCAACACAACCTCAACATCATCTCTTACGCGGATGACACTCAACTAATCCTTTCTCTCACCAAGGACCCCAGCACCGCCAAAACTAACCTACACGAAGGAATGAAAGAAGTCGCTGAATGGATGAAACACAGCCGTCTGAAACTGAACTCAGATAAAACAGAAGTCCTCATCCTAGGTACATCCCCCTCTGCATGGGACGACTCTTGGTGGCCGGAAGCCCTTGGAAAAGCACCCATCCCGACAGACCACGCACGGAACCTAGGCGTTATCCTGGATTCTTCACTCTCAATGAACAGACAAGTCAGCGCCGTTTCCTCATCCTGCTTCAACATTCTTCGCATGCTCAAAAAAACATTCCGCTGGATCCCCACCGAGACCAGGAAAACAGTCACCCATGCTCTGGTCACAAGCCGACTGGACTACGGAAACACCCTCTACGCAGGTACTACCGCTAAACTCCAGAAGAAACTCCAACGAATCCAAAACGCCTCAGCCAGAATCATATTGGACATCCCACGCAGCGAACACATCTCTGGTCACCTGAAAGACCTCCACTGGCTACCCGTCAATAAGAGAATCACTTTCCGACTGCTAACCCACGCGCACAAATCACTCTACGACATTGGACCAGAATGCCTTAACTCACGACTGTCCTTCTACACCCCCCCCCCCCCGCCATCTACGTTCTTCCAGCCAAGCCCTCGCCACTGTACCTCGCATCAACAAGACCACCATGGGAGGCAGATCTTTCTCATACCTGGCTGCTAAAACATGGAACTCACTTCCCACTTACCTTCGCCTTACCCAGAACCACCTAGCATTCAGAAAGCAACTTAAAACGTGGATATTTGACAAGTAATCCTCTTCCCCTCCTAAGCGCCTTGAGACCCTCTGGGTATGTAGTGCGCTATATAAATTTTCTGACTTGACTTGACATGTTTGAATACACTTAGGCAATCAGTGCTGGGTACAAAGCCTGCTTTCCACCAGCTCTGTTAAATTCAGGGGACAAGCAGAAGGTTCAGGGCCTGGCATGTCAAGTGTCAGATGGCACAGTGCATGGGCTTGAGGATTCAGGGGCTATTGCTTTTAGGATTTGACAGTCAAGGGGTTTGGCACAGAGGGTAACAGACAGTCACCAATGTGGTAGGATGCTCAGGAGACCGGCAGCAAGATTTAGAGCTTGTCTCTCTCGGGCTGGATAGTTCAGGGAATTGGGGACTGTCTATGATGCAGGACCTGTCGATCGTAGGTCTTATTGGCATAGAAGATTGCCACAGGGATACGGAACCTACCATCTTTAGGGCCTGTTGGCTGAGAACTCTGGCACGGAGATATAAAACTGGAACAAAAAAGTTATGTTGGCACAAAAACAAGATTTTCTGACCCCCCTCAAGAGTGATTTGCTCGGTTGAGTGGCAGTGGCACGCACAACCTATTGCCGCTAGGAGTGGTTGGCTGTGGAGAGTGGCACCTCAAGGGATAGATGGGGCTTTGAGTATTTGCATAGATGAGCAATGCCCGTCTCCGCCAGGGCTGAACGGCTCAGCGGATTGTCAGAGGGATACAGAGCATGCCACCCCCAGGGGAGACTGTTCTTGGTAATGAGCCACATTTTTTAGCACTGACTGTACCTGGCTTGTATACACTGTGCCCTGATGAATGGCACGAATTAGGCCTGCCGTCTCTCGCCGTGGGACGGATGGAGCGGGTTTCATGACGATATTATGTCTGGTAAAGTGCATGCACCTCTTGCATGCTGTTTTCCTCCTTGAGGTTAGCCCTTCTCTGGACAGTCTTGGGTTAGAAGTTGTTCCCTTGCTGATTGGTCCCAGTTTTTAAATGAACCATTGCTTAATGGATTATTTTCTGAAATTCAGAATTGACTCTGCCGTTTCCAAGTTTACTCTGCCTCCATGACTGTCAGTTTAGAACTGCCCCCATGCCTAGTGACTGCCAGGTTAGAGTTGCCACCATGCCTGGTTTGGAGTTGCCCCCTTGCCCAGTCTCCAGTATGGAGTTACCACATTGTCTGGTTTCTAGTTGGGAGTTGCCACATTGTTTGGTCTCCAGTTTGGAGTTGCCATGTTGCTTGGTCTCTAGTTTGGACCTCTTGCTAGGCCTCCAGGTTGGAGTTTGTAACTTTCTTGGTGGCTCTAGTTTGGAATTGCTACCTTGCTAGTTACTGCGATATCCTGTTATTAAGTAAGTTCCAGTTTGAGGTTGCTGTTCTGCTTGATGGTCACCAGTTTTGGGTTTGTCCCTTCGCTCGCTCTACCGTTTGGAGTAGGCCTATTATTCAGTGGTTTTGAGTCTGGAGATTCCCCCTTGATGGTCAATGCTAATTGCCAATTTAGAATTGTTCCTTGCTCAGTACTTTCCAGTTTGGTGTGTGCAACCTTGCTTGGTGGTTTCCAGTTGTACAGCCCGTCACTCCTTTCATGTCTCCAATTTGGATTTGTGCCTATTCTCAAATGTGCTTGGTGGTCTCCGGCCTATTTCATGGTTTCCAATTTGGAGTAGTGACTTGCTTTGTGCTTTTAAGTTCTGAGTTGCCCTTCTGCACATGGGTTCCAGTTAGGAGTTGCTGTTTAACCTTTGTCGATGTTTCGCTGTTATGAGTTGCCACCGTTTAATTAGTCTCCAGTGTGGAATTGTTTCCCTGCCTAATTATCTTCAGTGTGCACCGCTGCTTGATGGTCTCCATTTTGAATGGCTTCCTTGTTTGGTGGTCTCCAGTTTGGAATTGCATCCACAGTCTCCAGGGTGAAATTCCTTACTTGTTATTTGATCTTCAGTGTGTATTTCAACACCTGTTCTTTGCTTTCCAGTTCTAAGTTATCCCCTTGACTCAGGGTCTCAGTTTAAGATTCCTCTTGCTTAGTGGTCCCAGTTTTGAGGTGTCCCCTTGCTTGTGGTCTTTGAAGTTACTCTCTCCCTTGGTGGTCTCACACTTGGGAGTTTCACTCTGCTCAGTGTTTGAGCCTTGGACTTGTCATCTTGCTAAACAGTCTCAAGTCTGGCGAAATCTCCTTACTTTTCGGTTGTGGGTAAGGGCTTTCCCTTGCTTGGCGGGCTCAGGCTTGGAGTTGCCCCCTTGTACCTTGCTCTAGAGTTTGGAGTGAGCCTCTTACTCAGTGGTCTTCAATCAGGGGTTGCCTCCCAGCTTAACAATCTTCATTTTGCAATTCTCGTCTCTTTGATGGTCTTGCGATTAAAGTTTCTCTCTCGTTTGATTTCTAGTTAAGAAATTTCTTACATTTGCCTTCTTACATGCTGATCTCCACTTTGGAGCTGTCACATTGATCAGATGTTCCCCGATTGGTGACGTTTCCACGATGAGTGGTTTCCAGTGTATAGTTGCTCAGTGGCCTATAGATTATTCTTGGTGCCTTGTTCGATAGTCCCAAATTTTGCGCTTCCCTTTGCTTGGGGGTCTCCAAATCAGAGTCAACCCCACACTGAGTGGTTTCCAATTTGAAGTCGCTCCCTTGAACTGTGGCTCCAAGTTCAGAGTCACTCGCTTGATCTGTGATCTTCCGTTCGGAGCCGCCCCTTTGCCCGGCTGCCTCCTTCGCCCTCCTAGCCTCGAGCATTCCTGGGACAGAGGATCAGGAGTTGAACGACACACAGTGATGACTCTGCCATGAATTCTGCTGGACAGAAAGGGCTCCTTGTTCTCACTTCCTACACTGAAGTCGCAATTACAAGGCCCTGCGGCGGCAGAGGCCAGAAGACTTGTTCTGGTTAACCCATCCTTGCCCGTCTCGCGCCAGCGGCTCAGGCACATGGAACCAGGCGAACTGTCTCTCCAGGACTCATAGGGGGTGCCAGACATCCCACCTCGGGTCAACAAAAATCCAAACGGTGGGACCACCATTCAACAGCTTAACTGGGGATCAAACAGGCCAAGGCCCGACATAGGAGTGACCACTTAGGTGCCTCCGTAACTGAGGCCTGCAATACTAGCAGATTGGCAAGTCATACAACTTACAACACGGAAAGAAGGGGTACAACACCCTACTTCACAGTCAAGCGGCCACCAATGTTGACAACAGTAGCTTGAACAAAGAAGACACCCCGAGACTACAAAATAAAACGCATGGAGAAGGTTTCAGGCTTTCATACAGCTATTTAAAACCATGTCCTGCAGTCAAGGGGCCACCATAGCAACAGTCAGCAAATCCATCGGATGGGACATGTCAGGATCTCAGCAGTACACAGAAGAGGTTTAACAGACTGAGTCCCTTGGACTCTCTGAAACCCTACCCAACAGTCAACAGCTTACTTGAGTGTCTGACAGGCGAACACTTGATTGCCGCGACCTGTAGCTTCAACCGACTGGCACATGAGAATTTTACAAGACACAAAGAAGGGATTCACATCCTATGAAACACCCAAGGCTCTGCTTCGCAGCAGTACCGACCTAAGGTCAATCCAAGCCAGTATCGAAGTCAGCGGCTCCCACAAATGGAACACCCCAAGACATCAATGAATTGCATAGAAGGGACTTCACACACAGCCAGCATTACAAAACTCTATGGCTAAACCCAACAGTCAAGGTGCCACCACTGCTGAAGCCAACTCAACAGATGGAACCCTATGAGGTCTAAGCGACACTGAAATGGGCTGTGTCATGATGGGTTTTGCAGGAGCAGCAGTGAGCTCACAGAGCTCAGCCCCTTTTCCCTGCACCTGCATGGTGTCATGCGTATTAATTACACGGATACTTCTTGGAGTTCGTTTTTTATTTTCAGATCAGCTTGGAAACAGCGAGCAATGTTTCGAGCTGTCTGACATAGCTGGTTACATTAATTCACTTTTCACCCTGCAGGGGCAAGGTACAGACCATCATGCTACAGATCATGAGGGGATTTCACTTACAGAGTACAACAGTCAACAGTTACATTGGGGTTCCACAGCCCGAGAGCCCAAAGACACCACATGAACCTACCCCACAGTCAAGGACCCACTGTGGAAGTCAGCAAACCAACATAGGGAACATCTGCCACCTCAACGACACTGCATGGTAGGGGTTTAACTGATCTATGACACCCTGGGATCATACCAAAGTGTACCCTTCTAGGGGGAGCCAGGCTGCTCCACCAGACGGGGCAGTGAATAACTGTACAACACGCCACACAGGCGCACACCCAAGAGTGGTTCGTTCTTTCCTTAAGCCGTTTTAACTGTCCCATGTCAAACTAGCCTCCCTCTTCTTTTTGGGGGGGGCGCGGGGAACAGGGGGGCTATTATGTTGTTGATATTTGATGTGAGCGAAGATATAAATGCGCCTAGTGGTAAAATAGTCCCTCTAAAGAAACAGATCAGTCAGTGATGTTCTGCAGTGGCGACAGTCCCCCCCCCCTCCCCCCAGTCACCGTCCGTGGCATAGATGTGAGTCACCTTGAGAGCTGAGTGGGCAAGTGGGCAAGGGGCAAGGGGCAAGGGGGCGTTGTGTAAAAAGGAGAGCGTAATACGGAGGAATGAGGCAGAGAAGGTGAAGGAAAGACCCGTCAGGTGTTTGTGAGAGAGTGAGGGGGGGGGGAGAAAGTGAGGAAGGAGGAAAAACTAAATATAGAGGGCACAGGGGAATTGGAGGGAAAAGTAGCTGCGTGGTATGGTCACCGAGAGTGCAGTGGGCGCGAGAAATGTGGCGAGAAGAAGTGATGTGAGTGAGACTGTGTAAGTAGTAAACAGGGGGCGAAAGGAGGCGAAGACGGATTTGGTGTGATAGAGGACGAAAAATGCAATAGTAGACAGGTCTAAATAAAAAAAAAAACCTGTTACAAATAAAACCAGGTAATGAGCGCAGTGTGTGTGGGGGGGGGGGAGGAGGAGGCAAGAAGACCGGAATCCTAAACCACGCAATTCATTCCATTGTGACTGTCACCCCGCCAGAACTCTCCCCCCCCCCCCCCGCCCATGTGACATTGAGAATGGAGCACCCCACCACCACCCACCAGCTCGAAGTGCTGGCAGCCTGACCAGGGATCTACTTCCCATACATAGACCCCCAGGACACGGTAATGGGGGTGTCTAAGAGAGGATTCCCATCCTCGTTCTGAACACATATCTGCTTCATAAAGCGCTCTCCGACAGGCGCTTGAACCCACCGAGCTCTCCCCTGGGCATCGGGTACTGCGCCCCACGGATCACACACGACTTCCATTGTCCTGCCGGACAGACACACAAACCGAATTTCAAGACAAAATAAAATCATATTCACTCACTCTCGCCACAAAAATAATTTTAAACAAATTATTGCCTACATTTTACAACAATCGTGTAGAGAAAAGTGTGGAGCGTTGTTGCGACCAGGGGCTGGCTACGTTGCACCTCTTTCTCGTTTGACCACAGAAGAAGGGCTCTATGTTAAATCCACCCTAAACATTCAGGGCGCCAAGGTGCGCGCCGTGGGCAACGCAACAAGTTCCACCCATGAGTCTGTGGGTACCAGAAATTTCCGTTCCGCCCGCTGGATTAAATGAAATTCCTTTTTTTTTTTTTACACACGTTTGCAATATTTTTAACTTCTGGCCAATATCACCTAGATATTTTTTCTCGCTAAAACTTTTGCGTAAATATTCTTCAGGAAAAAGTAGTTTTGCTAGCTTTATTTCTTTCCTAGAAACTAGGTTTAAAAAAAACAATCCTCAGCTGTGGCTGAAAGACTCGGCAAAATGTTCATTCGTGGTGCTCTTTGTTGTGCTTTAGAGCACGTCTGTGTGTTTTCTCGGAGTGTTGTTTAAAATAATAGAATTCCCGACTAAGCTTCGCCAAGAGCGCGGAAGCTGGGTTCCGAACGAAAAACTCCCGCGAAAGTCCCTCTTGGGCGCGGCGTAAAGTGCCTTGATGTCCGGTCTGAAGGGGTTGCCCCTAAAAGAGGCGTTCGGGGACATTGACGACCTCGACGACACATCTAGTTATATCATTTGTATACCCCCCCCCCCCCCCCCAGGCATCAATGTAAGGGGGCAAACAGAGAGGGGTCTGCTGCTTGGTACCCCAAATTTTCCCTGATATTGCCCCAAAAAATAAAAGTCGCCGAACCCACCCTCCCTCCCCAGCCAACCTCGACACTTTGCCCAAATCATGTTATTCTCTGGCTATCAGGATGAAATGGCCAGGGTGTGGGCACCACACTCACATCACTGTCACGGAGTGCTAAGCCCCGCCCCCTTTTGCGGTGGGGGAAACTGACCCCATTAATAGAGCCCCGACACCCCGGATCTAGCAAACGTCTTTTCAGGGTCAATATCCGGGCACGCGGGCTGCACCCTGATGCAAAACTCTGGTGCCACTGGGGGGCTGGGGCTAACTCAGGCAGTTAGTCACGTGCCAAGCCTCTTCCCTCCTGCGACGGCCGGCGGGGGTGGGGTCAAAACACTCAAATGATCACGTGGTTGTCAGTCCCCCGTCCTGCCATGCCAAGGTGAGCAAGAAGGCATCAAGGCACTAGAAAAAATGCCATCGCTCATAAATGCAATTCAAATGTCTTGTGGGTGGTGTAGGTAGCCGACCGGGCTGAAAACATAACCCGGGATTACGTGCTCACCAATCGCAGAATGAACACCCACCCTGCCACAAAAGACGCATTCTGCAAAAAGATATGGCATCAGACCAGAAATAATCCCTTTCCAGTGAACGCACGGTCCTGAACCACAAATAATGAATCTCCCACAGATTGGGGACGGTACCCCCACCCCCTATCAAACACTTGCTTTTCACAGACTACATCGACTCAATTCCACAAATAGCATGGTCTCCGGTACCAAATGACAGTCCGAGGCCATTCAGGACTCATCGTCCGCGGATTGCATGGTAAAGGTAAAGGAGGACACTTACCCAAAAGATTAGAACCAGATGTCAGAGAAGATTATTTCCCTACATATTACATGATTTCCTGCGATAAAGGACTCATCTTCCTCGGATAACATGCTTTTCTTTCGCACGTGACAGTCTGAAGCCATAAGGGCTCAACCCCGGCTGCTTACATGGCCTACTGCTTCAAATGACTCTCAGCCTAACTGATTAGTACAAAGAGCTATCTCCCTAAAGATGGCATGGTTTTTGCAATACAGGACTCACCTTCCTCAGAAAAGGTCGTTTTCTTTTATACATGACAGTCTGAAGCCATAAGGGTTTATCCCCTGCCGCTTACATAGTCTACTGCTTCAAATGATTCCTGCCTAACTATTTAGAACAAAGAGTCATCTCCCCGAAGATGAAACGGTTTCTACAATAAAGGACCAATCTTCCACAAAAACATGGCCTGCTTTTCCAAACAACACGATCTGAAAAAGAGAGAACCAATCACATGGTCCCTTGCCACATACCACCCACCCCATCTCCGACAGCAAAGGATGCCCCATCTCCCACCACAGACTCAATTCGCTCATCGTGCAAAGGACTCATCTCACACAGATTACCTCAGCCCTTGCCATACATAAGTACATATGCACAGATATAATCGTGGTCCATAAAGGAATCTCTCAAACCCACAACGTGGTCTCTCGCATAACGGATGCATATATCAAAGGTGACATGGCGCCCACTGTAAAAGGCCTGCATAATACCTCACTTAGCACACACCAATAAAGGACTCCTCTCCCGCTGACAGTAAGGTCTCGGCGATAAATGGCTTACCTCCAAATGCGTAAAAGAATCAAACACTATTTCCCCACAGTTTGACACCCCTCCCAAGCCCACAGGTAATATGTTCTCCTAATAATGCTCTTCCAGCGACGACCGCCTGCCCTCAAAGCACAAAGGCCTCATTTAACCTGGATGACACGAATTACATCCTACAAAGGATGGCGCTCCCTTGGGTTATAAGGCCACGGACCCTAAATGAAACATCTCCCATAAATGAAAAGAGTTCAGATCCTAAGAGAATCCAATCTCGTCCCACATGGCAGTGCGCCAAAAAGGCCCCACGGTTCCCAGACTGGTTGGTTGGTTGGTTGGTGGTCTCCTATCAATAGTTAATGCACAGTAAATCACGCCGTCCCCTGTCGAAAAAGGATCCATCATCCACAGAGCGAAGGGCCTCATGGAAACAAGGACCCGTTCTCAGGGATTTAGCACCTGGTCCATTGAAAAAACAACACATCTCCCAATAATTAAATGGCTGTCCATCACAAACTATCCATCTGCCCACACATGAGCGGGCCTTCAAGGCATTTTGTATCCATTTCCCCACATATTCCATATCTTCATGGCTCCTGCCATAAAACCTTCCCCCTCAACCCCCCCCCCCCCCTAACCCCCCTCACCCCCCGGCTACAAGGTCCCGCATTCCGAGCCCTAAAGGACTCGTCTACCGCAGGCCGCACGCCCTCTCACCGAACCCCACATATAATGCCATAAATGACTCATGTTGCCAATAACAGCCTCCGGCTACCACGGACTTCTCGCCTCCAGATCCCGTGTTCTCCTTCATAAACAACTCACATACCAGAGGTCACATGGTCCCATGACACAAGGAGCTCATACGCCCCGGGTGGCACTGCACCCTCCCCTCCCCCAGCTCACACGGGCTCCATCTATTAATAATGTCTCTAGGCGCACAGGACACGTCCTACATTCACTCCGGGGTTCCCACAGAGTGAAAGGGTTTCTGCAGAGGGGCTCATCTCCCATACAATAGATCATCTGGGATCACGAGGGCTCCTAAGAAACGGACAGCACGGTCCCCTGCTTCAAATAAAGTGCTTACTTCCCACGGCTGCCACTGCACCCTGCAGTAAGGGAAGGGTTCCCCAGATATGACACGGCACTCCACAATAAAGGACATCTGCTAATAAACACAGGCCTAAAGGACTCCTCTTCCACATAGAGCATGCAGGTCTACTATGTGACACATGTCACGGGGGCGGTGTCCTTGCATAAATGAGTAATGCTTACATAGTCCATGGCCTCCCGCAATAAAGGACCCCCCACCCCCCTGGACTCCCCTCTCACAAACAACATGGCACGCTTTCATACAGGCCATAGGTATGACAGACCACGTGACCACAGGCCACACACTGCTTTCCTCAACTTAATTTACCCGAACTGGTACCACAAAGGATTCATCTTCTCGGAATCCCTGGCCGTGTGACTCAAGGAACTCCAATCCCGGAGACTGTGTGCTTTTATGTTTGAAAAAACAAGACTCAACTTCTTCGGCCTACAGATTCATTCTATAGATGACACGACCCTCGGTTTAGAATCACTCACTTCACACCTCCCCCTACACATAGCACTATTTTCTTTAGAAAGGACTCATCTTCCATGGATTATAGTCCCAGTATATAAAATACTAGGCTCCTACAGACTCTACTGCCATAAGGGACTCCTCTTCCGGGTTACAGAGCTGTATTTTTAAAGGAATCATGGCCCACAGATTACATGAACTACAACCCACACATCACCAACTCGGCTGCCATGAAGGTTCATTTACCAAAAGACAACATGGTATTCTGCTATAAACGACTCTTCTCCACAGAAGCGCACCTTCCAGCTAAAAGGACTCATCCTCCACAGATTATATAATGTGGCTCTAAAAAAAAATAAAAGCTTTGTGGGTTTTGCAGGGACCACGTGGATCAGATCCCAGGAGACGAAACACTAGCTGCAGGATAAAAGGACTCATCTCCCACGAGGTTAAACAGGGCATACAGAAAAACAAGACGATTCGCCTCACAAAATCTAGGACTGCATTGACAGTGCAATAAAGGATTAATCTCCTGGGGAATATGTCCTGTTTCCACTCCACAAGTAAAGGACTCATCTTCCAGCTGAAGTGCGTGTTGATGGCAGGAAGAGGCTGCCAGCCGTCCAATCACCGACGTTTAGGGTCTGGGCTTCCCGATAACCGCTTGTGGGGGTCTGCACCCTCCGCTCACCCCCTGTGTAGGTCCGCACCCTTGTGGGGGAGGGCTTGGAGCGGAACGCTGATGGTCACCCCGGGGAGGGGGTAGTGGAGTCCACGCCACTCAATCCCGGCATGTTTGTGGGGGCGCGCTTTCCTCGGGGGGGGAGGGGGGTTCTGTGAACTCTGCTCGGATCCTTTCAGGGTCCGTGTCATACGTCAGCTCCTGTGATGGGTCGCGACCTTCGACCAAATCCAGTGCGCGTCCTCGCCCTCTGACCAGCTCCTGTGTGTACCTGTGCGCGGTGCTCGGAGTCTGGAAGGGCCCGCGCTCTCCGGGCGGATCTTTTGGGGTGTGTGCCCTGCTGAGCCGGTCCTCCGATGTGGGGTCCGTGCCCTGGGTTGAGCACCTGCGAGGAACAGTCTCTGGGGTTGTCCTGTGGGGCGGCCCAGGCCCTCTGATCGGCTCCTTCTGCAGGGGTTCGCGCGCCCTGGGAGGACGGTGCCCTCCCAATGCAAAGTATGAGGGTGCATGCCCTCCGTGGCACTGGTGGAGACCCCTCAATAAGAGGCACCCCCAGGACAAGGGAGCCCTCGCCCCGTCCGGACTCTTCTGCGCTCTGAGCGAAGACAAGAGCCTTATTGCTGCTTTTTATAAAGATTTTTCCCCTTTTGGGTCACATGATGGATTCACCTGGACTCGGAACAAAGAGGGCACAGAGGAGGCCCAAAAACAAGAAAGAGAAGAGGGAGCGGCCGCAGGGGGGGTACAGCGGGGGGGGCGCACTTATCAAACTCCCGATTCATAACTCCTTTCCCTTAATACACAAGGCGTATTGTGGCTCGGTGCGGCGGGCCGGGCCCGGGCGAGGCCCTCATGTGAGGGCCCATTGTGGGCACCACAGTCGTGCCCGGACAATGGTGGATCTATGCGATGTGCGGACCAGGCGAAGGCACTCTGTCAAGGGGGGGCCAGGTGTGTGGGGGAATAGGTGCCAGAGGTCTGTGAGGAGGGCTCAGATGTATGAGGGGGCGGCCTGAGGGGCGCAGGGCTCATGCGAGGCCCACGTGTAAGGAGGGCCCCCTAGGTGTTCCCTGCCCACCAAGGAAGGGTTCACAAGTGAGTCAGGCCGAAGCCCTCTGACAGGGGCTCAGGTGTGCGAGGGTCTGGCCTGGAAGGGTAAATGAGCTAGCCTGTATGTGAGTGGCCCGGTTTGGGTACCAGAGCCAGGCCTAGGCATGTGCATCCTTGTGAGGGGGTTCAGGTGTGTGAGAAGCTAGGCTGCAGGAAGGGCTAGACTCAGATTTCAGAGTGCAGGGCCACAGGCGAGGAGTGCATGTGAGGGCACAAAACTCAGGCCCGGGCAACGGCCGCTGGCTCTTTTCGGGTGTGTAAGGGGCACGGATTGGATCCATGGCTGAGCAGGGCAAAGAACAGCCCAGGAGAGACCCACATGTGCCGGCCCACTAGGGGCATAGCCTGGTGGAACCCTATGACATGAGAGACAGGTCGCTGTGTGTGAGGAGGGGGGGGGCGGGGGGGGCGTGTACGAGTCGCAGCCAGAGCTGGGGGTTCAGGGGTGGAGTCCAGGCGAAGTGTACATGTTAGGGGTCTCGTGTGGGTACCAGAGCCTGGTCCGGGAAATTACGTATTTATGTGAGATTCAGTCCAAACCAACCTATTTGGGGGGGGGGGGGTTAAAGCTGCGGGTTTAGAGAGCCTGCATGAGCCCAATCTATGTGGGGTTATGGCAGTCAGGGCTAACAGTGACGGGCCGTCTGGGCGGACACACGCTGCCCTCTCCTTTCTCCAGCCGGCAGATGGACGCCCCCCCCCCCCCCCCCTCCCAGAAGGTTGCCCCGCTCTCTGCTCCCTCTAGGCCTCGCAGGTGACCGTCTGCCCCCACCCTGCCCGAGAGACTCCCCGCGATCAAGAGACAGTCACAGGTAGACTGTACTAGCCGCCACAGACACAGACCTCACCATGCCAGAGAGAGCCCACCCTGCGGGGAAGCCCTCTGCCCATGTGCTGCCAGAGGGCCACCTCTTCCAGTGACGCAGGGGGCCGGGGTCGGGCAGAGCGGTGTGTGGCCCCCACTGAAGGATTGCAAGAGTGCTGCAGGTGAGGTGTGGGGTGCAGCGCCAACGCTTCCGGTCCCCCTTCCTGCACTCTTGTCTGGCGCCCTCGGCCTAGAGCCGCTCAGAGCAGCGGCCGCTTCCATTCCGGGAACAGGGGGGTCCCAGGTACGGCGTGAGGTGCCTGACCGAGCGCTGTGGGGGAGGCGGCATTTCTGCAATAGAAACGGTGCGTGGGTGGAGGGGGCGCGCAGAGGCGTGACGCAGACACCTGCGCAACAGTGGGGGGCTCTTCATGGGGCCCCCAATACTTCAGAGGGTCCCCACTCAGCCCAAGGCCAATGCACGTCTGTGGGACGCTGCAGCCCCTCGTCCCAGGCGCGCGAGGGGCCGTCATTTTGTGATGCGTCACTGAGGCCTGGGACTCCGTCTTGGAACAGCAGAGGGGAAATGTCGGAAGTGAGGTGCACTGGCAGAGCAGGGCTTGGTTGGCAGAGCTTTGTGTGGGCCTCAGTGCTGGAACAGCTGGGGGATGGGGGGGGGGGGTGAAAGTTATGACTGGTGCAGTGGGAGAGCGGTGCAAGGGCCGGGGCACTGGAACAGCTCGGGGTTGGGGGGGGGGGTGCAAGTTAAGACTGAGGTGCAGCGAGTGAGCAGTGCAAGGGCCCGGGCACTAGAACAGCGGGGGGGGGGGGGTGCAAGTTAAGACTGTGGTGCAGCGAGAGAGCAGTGCATGGGCCGGGGCACTGGAACAGCTCGGGGTTGGGGGGGGGGGTGCAAGTTAAGACTGAGGTGCAGCGAGTGAGCAGTGCAAGGGCCCGGGCACTAGAACAGCTGGGGGGGGGGGGGGGGTGCAAGTTAAGACTGTGGTGCAGTGGGAAAGCAGTGCAAGGGCCGGGGCACTGGAACAGCTGGGGGATGGGGGGGGGGGGGTGCAAGTTAAGACTGAGGTGCAGCGAGTGAGCAGTGCAAGGGCCCGGGCACTAGAACAGCTGGGGGGGGGGGGTGCAAGTTAAGACTGTGGTGCAGTGGGAAAACAGTGCAAGGGCCGGGGCACTGGAACAGCTGGGGGATGGGGGGGTGCAAGTTAAGACTGTGGTCCAGTGGGAGAGCAGTGCATGGGCCGGGGCACTGGAACAGCTGGGGGATGGGGGGGTGCAAGTTAAGACTGTGGTGCAGCGAGTGAGCAGTGCATGGGCCCGGGCACTGGAACAGCTGGGGGATGGGGGGGTGCAAGTTAAGACTGTGGTGCAGCGAGTGAGCAGTGCATGGGCCCGGGCACTGGAACAGCTGGGGGTTGGGGGGGGTGCAAGTTAAGACTGAGGAGCAGCAAGTGAGCAGTGCAAGGGCCCGGGCACTAGAACAGCTGGGGGGGGGGGGGTGCAAGTTAAGACTGTGGTGCAGTGGGAAAGCAGTGCAAGGGCCGGGGCACTGGAACAGCTGGGGGATGGGGGGGGGGGTGCGGGGGTGCAAGTTAAGACTGTGGTGCAGCGAGTGAGCAGTGCAAGGGCCCGGGCACTAGAACAGCTGGGGGGGGGGGGTGCAAGTTAAGACTGTGGTGCAGTGGGAAAGCAGTGCAAGGGCCGGGGCACTGGAACAGCTGGGGGATGGGGGGGTGCAAGTTAAGACTGTGGTGCAGCGAGTGAGCAGTGCATGGGCCCGGGCACTGGAACAGCTGGGGGATGGGGGGGTGCAAGTTAAGACTGTGGTGCAGCGAGTGAGCAGTGCATGGGCCCGGGCACTGGAACAGCTGGGGGTTGGGGGGGGTGCAAGTTAAGACTGAGGAGCAGCAAGTGAGCAGTGCAAGGGCCCGGGCACTAGAACAGCTGGGGGGGGGGGGGTGCAAGTTAAGACTGTGGTGCAGTGGGAAAGCAGTGCAAGGGCCGGGGCACTGGAACAGCTGGGGGATGGGGGGGGGGGGGTGCGGGGGTGCAAGTTAAGACTGTGGTGCAGCGAGTGAGCAGTGCAAGGGCCCGGGCACTAGAACAGCTGGGGGGGGGGGGTGCAAGTTAAGACTGTGGTGCAGTGGGAAAGCAGTGCAAGGGCCGGGGCACTGGAACAGCTGGGGGATGCGGGGGGGTGCAAGTTAAGACTGTGGTGCAGTGGGAGAGCAGTGCATGGGCCGGGGCACTGGAACAGCTGGGGGTTGGGGGGTGCAAGTTAAGACTGTGGTGCAGTGGGAGAGCAGTGCATGGGCCCGGGCCCTAGAACAGCTGGGGGGGGGTGCAAGTTAAGACTGTGGTGCAGTGGGAGAGCAGTGCATGGGCCGGGGCACTGGAACAGCTGGGGGTTGGGGGGTGCAAGTTAAGACTGTGGTGCAGAGGGAGAGCAGTGCATGGGCCGGGGCACTGGAACAGCTGGGGGATGGGGTGGGGTGCAAGTTAAGACTGAGGTGCAGCGAGTGAGCAGTGCAAGGGCCCGGGCACTAGAACAGCTGGGGGGGGGGGTGCAAGTTAAGACTGTGGTGCAGTGGGAAAGCAGTGCAAGGGCCGGGGCACTGGAACAGCTGGGGGATGGGGGGGGGTGCAAGTTAAGACTGTGGTGCAGTGGGAGAGCAGTGCAAGGGCCGGGTACTAGAACAGCTGGGTGTGGGGGGGGGGGTTGTAAGTTAAAACTGTGGTGCAGTGGAACAGCAGTGCAAGGGCCGGGGCACTGGAACGGTTGGGGGGGGGTGCGCAAGTTAAGACTGTGGTGCAGTGGGAGAGCGGTGCAATGGCCGGGGCACTGGAACAGCTGGGGGTTGGGGGGTGCAAGTTAAGACTGTGGTGCAGTGGGAGAGCAGTGCATGGGCCCGGGCCCTAGAACAGCTGGGGGGGGGGGTGCAAGTTAAGACTGTGGTGCAGAGGGAGAGCAGTGCATGGGCCGGGGCACTGGAACAGCTGGGGGATGGGGTGGGGTGCAAGTTAAGACTGTGGTGCAGCGAGTGAGCAGTGCATGGGCCGGGGCACTGGAACAGTTGTGGGGGTTGGGGTTGGGGGGTGCAAGTTAAGACTGTGGTGCAGTGGGAGAGCAGTGCATGGGCCGGGGCACTGGAACAGTTGTGGGGGTTGGGGTTGGGGGGTGCAAGTTAAGACTGTGGTGCAGTGGGAGAGCAGTACATGGGCCGGGGCACTGGAACAGCTCGGGGTTGGGGTGGGGGTGCAAGTTAAGACTGTGGTCCAGTGAGAGAGCAGTGCAAGGGCCGGGGCACTGGAACAGCAGGGGGATGGGGGGGGGGGTGCGCAAGTTAAGACTGTGGTGCAGTGGAAGAGCAGTGCATTGGACGGGGCACTGGAACAGCTGGGGGATGGGGTGGGTGCAAGTTAAGACTGAGGTGCAGCGAGTGAGCAGTGCATGGGCCCGGGCACTAGAACAGCTGGGGGGGGGGGGTGCAAGTTAAGACTGTGGTGCAGCGAGTGAGCAGTGCATGGGCCTGGGCACTAGAACAGCTGGGGGGGGTTGCAAGTTAAGACTGTGGTGCAGTGGGAAAGCAGTGCAAGGACCGGGGCACTGGAACAGCTGGGGGATGGGGGGGGTGCAAGTTAAGACTGAGGTGCAGCGAGTGAGCAGTGCATGGGCCCGGGCACTAGAACAGCTGGGGGGGGGGGGGGTTGCAAGTTAAGACTGTGGTGCAGTGGGAAAGCAGTGCAAGGGCCGGGGCACTGGAACAGCTGGGGGATGGGGGGTGCAAGTTAAGACTGTGGTGCACGGGTAGAGCAGTGCAAGGGCCGGGGCACTGGAACAGCTGGGGGATGGGGGGGAAGTTAAAACTGTGGTGCAGTGGGAGAGCAGTGCAAGGGCCGGGGCACTGGAACAGCTGTGGGTGCAAGTTAAGACTGTGGTGCAGTGGGAGAACAGTGCAAGGGCCGGGTACTAGAACAGCTGGGGGTTGGGGGGGGGTGCGCAAGCTAAGACTGTGGTGCAGTGGGAGAGCGGTGCAATGGCCGGGGCACTGGAACAGCTGGGGGTTGGGGGGGGGAGGTGCAAGTTAAGACTGAGGTGCAGCGAGTGAGCAGTGCATGGGCCGGGGCACTAGAACAGCTGGGGGGGGGGGGTGCAAGTTAAGACTGTGGTGCAGTGGGAGAGCAGTACATGGGCCGGGGCACTGGAACAGCTCGGGGTTGGGGTGGGGGTGCAAGTTAAGACTGTGGTCCAGTGAGAGAGCAGTGCAAGGGCCGGGGCACTGGAACAGCAGGGGGATGGGGGGCAAGCTAAAACTGTGGTGCAGTGGGAGAGCGGTGCAATGGCCGGGGCACTGGAACAGCTGGGGGTTGGGGGGGGTGCGCAAGTTAAGACTGTGGTGCAGTGAAAGAGCAGTGCATTGGACGGGGCACTGGAACAGCTGGGGGATGGGGGGTGCAAGTTAAGACTGTGGTGCAGTGGGAGAGCAGTACATGGGCCGGGGCACTGGAACAGCTCGGGGTTGGGGTGGGGGTGCAAGTTAAGACTGTGGTCCAGTGAGAGAGCAGTGCAAGGGCCGGGGCACTGGAACAGCAAGGGGATGGGGGGCAAGCTAAAACTGTGGTGCAGTGTAAGAGCAGTGCATTGGACGGGGCACTGGAACAGCTGGGGGATGGGGGTGCAAGTTAAGACTGTGGTGCAGAGGGAGAGCAGTGCATGGGCCGGGGCACTGGAACAGCTGGGGGATGGGGTGGGTGCAAGTTAAGACTGAGGTGCAGCGAGTGAGCAGTGCATGGGCCCGGGCACTAGAACAGCTGGGGGGGAGGGGGTGCAAGTTAAGACTGTGGTGCAGCGAGTGAGCAGTGCATGGGCCTGGGCACTAGAACAGCTGGGGAGGGGTTGCAAGTTAAGACTGTGGTGCAGTGGGAAAGCAGTGCAAGGACCGGGGCACTGGAACAGCTGGGGTATGGGGGGGGTGCAAGTTAAGACTGAGGTGCAGCGAGTGAGCAGTGCATGGGCCCGGGCACTAGAACAGCTGGAGGGGGGGGGGTTGCAAGTTAAGACCGTGGTGCAGTGGGAAAGCAGTGCAAGGGCCGGGGCACTGGAACAGCTGGGGGATGGGGGGTGCAAGTTAAGACTGTGGTGCAGTGGGAGAGCAGTGCAAGGGCCGGGGCACTGGAACAGCTGGGGGATGGGGTGGGGTGCAAGTTAAGACTGTGGCGCACGGGTAGAGCAGTGCAAGGGCCGGGGCACTGGAACAGCTGGGGGATGGGGGATGGGGGGGTGCAAGTTAAGACTGTGGTGCAGTGGGAGAACAGTGCAAGGGCCGGGTACTAGAACAGCTGGGGGTTGGGGGGGGGTGCGCAAGCTAAGACTGTGGTGCAGTGGGAGAGCGGTGCAATGGCCGGGGCACTGGAACAGCTGGGGGTTGGGGGGGGAGGTGCAAGTTAAGACTGAGGTGCAGCGAGTGAGCAGTGCATGGGCCCGGGCACTAGAACAGCTGGGGGGGGGGGGGGTGCAAGTTAAGACTGAGGTGCAGCGAGTGAGCAGTGCATGGGCCCGGGCACTAGAACAGCTGAGGGGGGGGTGCAAGTTAAGACTGTGGTGCAGTGGGAGAGCAGTGCATGGGCCGGGAAACTGGAACAGCTGTGGGGGTTGGGGTTGGGGGGTGCAAGTTAAGACTGTGGTGCAGTGGGAGAGCAGTGCATGGGCTGGGACAGCTGGGGGTTGGGGGGTGCAAGTTAAGACTGTGGTGCAGTGGGAGAGCAGTGATTGGGCCGGGGCACTGGAACAGCAGGAGTCCTGCACGTTGGGAACGAGGTGCACTGCTCGAGCCGCGCGTGCGCCCAGAGGCGCCGCACGTCAGAAACGAGGCGCTTCGACAGAGCTCCTACTTGTAGGTGACCTTTAAATCTTCACAACCGCAATCCAAGGCATAGAACAGATAGTTCCAAGACTTGCCACTCCTCCCAGCCCCTCCCAGCGCGCAGCCCGTGAGGGTCTCTGGCTCCGCCCACGGGCTCCGGGACCAGCCAATGGCAGCGGGGGGAGCCAGCCGGAGAGGGTTTAGCAGGGAAGCTGGTTAAAGTCTGGCACTTGGGCAAGGGACGTCAGAGGGCTAAGACCAGTGCCCAACCACAGGAAGAGGCTGTGAGGCTGCTGGGGGCTAGCCGAGCCAGGCCTTGCTATAGGGGCGCTGTGCCATCCTGGGGAAATCCCAGAAACCCACCTACGGGCCCTGTGCCAACGCAAGGATTATCTGATTTAGACGGGTTTACTGCCTGCCAACCCCATCAGAACCACCGAGCGACACCTGACAAAAAAGCGACCCAGTGCCACATCAGAGAAAACTGAGGCCACTGTGCCAACCCTCCGTCGATCGCTGACTAAAGAGAAGGCTGGCGGTGTCCATGGACCAATGACAGAGGCCGCGAAAGAGAACTGAGCGGAGAGGCCCCCTGTGCAAAACACCAGCATTATCTGACGAGGGCCAACACAAGGGGTCCCCTGTGCCAACGCCAGCGAGATCTCACGACTGCCAATAAAGGAGAGGACCCTGTGCCAACACCAGAGCGACCTGACGAGTGCCAAGATCGGAGGGTCCCCTGTGCCAGCACCAGAACCTTCTATCGGCTGCTAACATAGGAGCCCCCCTCCCACTGCCCGACCCAGAGCCTTCCAACCGGGAGGTGCCCGTGTGCCAGCACTGGCCGTCCGGATCTGAAGGTACGCAGCTGAACCCAGCTAGCACACCCTGTTCTCCCTGTGCCACTGTGCTGGGCCTTGGTATTAGAGGTCCTTCAACTTCTGTTCCCTAAACACCTCATCCTGCCCTTCAATTCTTTAACCCATGCTCGGTTCCCTCTCCTCCTCCAGTTCTTCGGTTATCCCTCCTCATCCTGATTTATTTCTCCTAGTTCTGTTTTCTAACTTGTTTCCTTCTATGAGATCCTGTTTTTGTTTACTCCTTTCCACCTTCCCTTTTCAGCATTAAGCCCTTCGCTTTTTCTTCTGGCGCTCCCATTCCCATGTCCATTGCCTCTCCTTTCATCATTCTCAAGCTGTCTCTTTCACTTGTAAATAGTTCAAACCCTTTCCGGGCATCAAGGCGCTAGACCCCCCCCCCCCCCCCCCACCCCCCCACTATAAGCGTAACTTCACACATTACATTTTGCTATTGAAAACGTAACTGGTTCCTTCGTTTCCTGATTTACTTCCATCACTCTTTCTTCCCATCTCTACTCCTTCACCCTGCCAACTCTTTACAGTCTTCTTTCACTCACAAGCTCATTCCTTGCCCCCCATTTTTCTCCGTCGTCTCCATAGTTGTACCTCCCCCAATCTACGCTCATTTCCTCGAGCTCCACTGAGCTCCTCAATCCCGTATTCCCTCCTTTTACCAAGGTCTCCTTTCTCTCACCTCCTGTCAGTCCTTTATTTCCTTAATTTATTTTCCTCTGGAAATGTCCTTCCACCACCCTCTGTTCTGCGCGCCCTTTTTTCTCTCTTCACTCATCTCTTACCTCTCCCTCTCGCTGCCCTTTCACCCCAGTCCTTCTTGCCCTGTCCCCACTCTACTCAACCCCCTTCCTTCTCTCATGCTTGGGTTGTTTCCTTATTTCTAGATTATTCTCTCACTCGCTGTCTTTTAGCCTCGTTCCCTATTCTCACCTCCCTAAGCTGGACTCCACCTTTCGCCGTCTCCTTCCTTACCTGTGCATTTTCTCACCTCCTTCCTTCTCTGTCGTTAACCTTTTATCCAACGTCTTCGAGGTTTTACTTCCTTCCCTTCTACATGTACTCTCTCGCTCTCCTCGCTTCCTTCCCTTTTGTTCCTTTTTTTCATCTCCCCGGTGCATTTTCCTTTCCCTTCCAACTTTCTACTTTTCCTTCTTTCCCACAAACCCGTTTTTCAAGTTCCGTGTTATTATTGGGCACAACAGTCGGGCTCTGTCCGTTATCTTGCCTCTCTCCTCTCAGGTTGTTCCTTTTCTCCTGCACCCCCCGCCCCCCCTCCCTTGCACAGAACATATGACCGAGGCTCGGCCTAAACTGGTATTGAATGTAAGCACTGCATCCCTACAAACAGTATTCTACCTATTAATGTGATTATTGTGAGTGTCGGCGTTATTCCGGTTGTCACTGTCACTATCAAAGTTACAATTGTGTTATATGTTGAGATGTTTACAGCGCCGAGTCGCCATTGGTGTGCCTCGCAGAGCTGTGGTGTGTACTGTTTTCTTATTGTCATTATTTGTATGAATAATTCCATTTTTGTTCTCCTGTTCATGTGGTATTGCCATTATAATTAGTATATTGTAGTATAATATACGGAGTATTCCTTACATATTTCTGTTAAGTTTTTGTTGCCAGCGCGAGTCCTAGTATATTTCTGGGGAAGTGTGTGTCCCAAAGTCCGCTGAACTTGCCCAAAAGATACGTGCAGGCTAAAAGCAAGACCATTGTGCGGTCGCGTGATTTTCGCAGAATTATACATTTGCCGCATTTGCCACATAAACCATCATTTGCAGCATTATCTGCAGATTTTAACAAACATATGTTTTGTTTCTAGCTCCGACGGTTTCAACAATACTAAAAATGCAGCAGCGTTTGTGGAAGGTCCTTTTCAAAACTTGACTGGTCAGCTTTATGTTGCTTATTGATATATTTGGGCGTTACATTGATACTAATGAGGTGCAGCCAGTGTTAACACGTTTAAAAATAACGAAAAAATGAACGAATAACATTTGAAAATGTGCCGCATTATACATAATTTGCCATTTCTTACCGCATAATCAGTGGTGTAACATAGGCCCCTACAGATTTTGTGGGGGCTCAGTACAGGGGCTTAGCACAGGACCCTGATCCGAGAGTTCCTGATTGAGTCTGGAGCCCCCCAAGTTTTGTTCCGCTACTGCGCATAATGTATTCAACCCTGCAGCATAATTTGGCCTTCTCCTGCCGCATAATTACAGTGGCCCTGCCTAAAGGATGTCAGCAGCCTCTTCTTTCGACAAACCAGGTTTACCCAGATCACACTGATCCGCGTACAGGTGCTGCTGCTCGAAGGCCTTTCAATGTTTCATCCAATACAGGAGACGTCGCGGATGGACACACAGGGGCGGCAATGGCGCGTCGGAGAGGAGGCCCGTTCAACGAGGAATTAGCGGGTTTCGGGCTCAAGACGGGGGTTTACTTCAGTCAGGGGGACTCATTCCGCCAAAATACTACCTGGGCTCAACTGTACCTTGAGCCGAACCCTCCTCTCGAGGGGGCAGTCCATCCCTAAAACGCTCCTTCACTGTCTCACTCATTACTTCTTTTCCGGACTCCTCCCTCTTCTCACTCATTCCTTCTTTTATTCATTTATTTCTCCTCTCACGAATTCCTTATTTTCCTGGTCAACTCCTTCTCTCGCTAATTCCTTCCTCCTTTCATCACTTTCTCCGTTCTCACCGATTCATTTTCCCCTCACAAATTCCTTCAGTCTCTCTCTCTCTCATTCCTTTTACCCGCCTTTCCTTCTTCCAGTGATCCCTTCTTTCTCCCGCGGAATCGTTCCGTCAAGCTCATTCCGTCTTTTACCGATTCAGTTCTCTCCTCTCACCAATTCCTTCCCTCGCACACTCCTCCCTTTTACCGATTTATTCCTCATCACACATATCTCCTTTTACCGGTCCATTCTTTCATTAATTCCTTGCTTACGAGTTTCTTCCCATCTCCAGCAGGTGTTCTTTCTCTCGTTCCATTCCTTATCTCACCCACTCATTTCCTCTCTTTTTATTTGAGTTTCCTCCCCTCTCCCTTTCTTCTACATCTGTCATTTCCCCCCTCGGGCACCTTCCTCTTCTCCTTCACTATTTCATCTTCTCATTTCACTGTTTCGTCACCTCCCTCTTTCTCTGCCTGGACATGTCTCATTTCACCTCTTCTATGTACCTTATGCTTTACTATTTCCTTTCCTCATTGTCTCATGCCTTCATCCCTCTTTCACTTGCTTGCTGTTTAAGCCATTCTTTCATCCTTTCATTGTTTCTTCCCTCTCTAGTCCCCGTCGTTTAATCTCTAATATCCTCCCGCTTTTGGAGCTCATTCTATTATCTCTCCTTGTCAGTTTTATCTTTTCTCCCACAGTTAAATTCCCTTGATTTCCCCACTTTGCTGTTTCCTTCCTTCTTTCCTTCCTTACTTCACTTCTTCCTCCCTTGTATATTTATTTTCTTGTTTCACCGACTCCTCCTTTCTCTCTTCCCTTCTCTCCTCGCATCACTGCTTCCTTCTTTCTCGCTCTTCCCTTCACTGCTTCGTCTCTTCTCTCCCCTTCTGTTACTATTTCATTACTTGTTTCACGGTCTCCTCTCAATGTTTTTATTATTTTTCTCTTAATTTCACCACTTCCTCCCGTTTCTATTTTTTTCCATCATTTCCTCCTCTCACTTTTTTTTTATCTGTCCCCTTTCTCCAATTCTCAAACGTCCTTCCTGCTTTCAGAGGTCACTCACCTCTTTGTCCAACTTTCACAGTCCTTCTCTTACTTCCTTCTCTCACTTCAGGGCTTCGCTCCCTGTTCTCCACAGTTTCCTTCTCTAAATACTTCATTCTTTTTCTTCTTTCCACTGTGGGCTTGCTTTCTTCTTTCGCCCCGTCTTACTACTTCCCTCCTTTCCATTTTTCGCCCATCTCTCACTTTTTAATTAGTGCTCTATTTTCTTAATGTTTTCTTTATTTTAATAATTCCCTTTAAATGTCCTTTCTTCTCTACGATCCTCAGTGTAGCCTCTACGCTCCGTGTGTTGTCCCTTTCTCCTGTCTTTTTCCTTCTCTCACTTTTTCCCCTCTACCCACAGTTTTCTTTCTTTCCATCTTATGTCCTGTACTCCGTTATCACATACCCCGTCTTTCCTCGGCATCTTTCTTTCACGATTTATTTCCTTCACTTTTCCCTCTCTCTTTAAAGTCCTCAGAGCCATCTTCCTATTCGAAATTCCTTTCTTTGCCATTTCCTTCTATCGCTGCAAATAACAAAACTCACTCCCGAGGGAGCGCCGACTCTGAACCAACGCACGAGGAACAGTCGCAGATGCAATTGTTTATTTCAACAATCACTACAAGAACCCTTCCATCCGATTCTAAAAAACACGATAGACCCAAAACTGTAGCAAATGCGGACATGCGGAATTCACTAACAAACATAGCCATGCGTATAAAATAATACAAAATAACACTTAGGGATTAAAGAAGAAAGTTAATCCACCCGAACACTAACGCTGACAATCGGAAAAATGATAACTAAATGAGCGAACTGGTTATAGCAGTGTATATTGAGCTAAATGCAGAAAAACAGCCTACACTTTAAGTGTAATAATACTACTAAGAAAACAAAGCTTAATTTATTTTATATGTGCCACATAAAGCGAGCTGCTCACTTTATCGACCGCAGAAACATGAAAGGCAGAGTCGGCTAAGGGTCTCCAGCGTATTAACTGCAGATCACAGGTAGATCGGCCGTCAGCGCTTTAACCCTCTGAGCTATCTACCAGTAAACACAAAAGGCTGGCACGCGAGTCAGACTGCAGCTTCACTTTACTGTTTACTCGTGTAAGTGATGTTTGAAAACGGGTGTTACACGAGAGAAAGAGAAACTATTTGCAGAGTAAACAAACGGGCCTGATCGCGGCATTACAGGTGTAGGAGCAGTTACACCCGTGCTGGTGCAGCGTTCGTGGGTAGACCCGAGCCCCGGATAGACCCCTCATTGTTCCCTCCGAGGGGGCGGGGGAGTGGGAAAGGTGGGAAGAGGAAGCGCGGCTTTCCTGAGTCTGAGGGGGCGAGGAGGTGGCCTGTGCCAAGCACTCCGGGCGAGGAACCTGCCCCAACGGCAGGAAGGAGACCCGGGACAAGACAGAGGTGGGCGCTGCTGCTGGGCCCTGTGGGCACGGTCTGCACCCACCCCCTCCCCAAGTCTGACAGCTGCTCCGGGCATCACTGCATCCGCGGTAGAGAAGTGAGACCGGCCCCACCCCGGTACCTGAAGAGTGCGAGGAGCATGAAAACCACGGGCTCTACTCTCCGCGAGACAGCTTACTGTGCGTGACGGTGACCTCCACACCCCAGGCGACAGCTGACGGGGTCACTGTACCTGCTGCCGAGGTCTCTGCGTGACACGCAGTTCATGACCTCCACATACAACTTGGGGGGCTACTGTCCCTGCTGCAAAGATCTGTGCCTGACATGTAGGTCACAAACACCACACATCACATGATAGTTTACAGGATTACTGTACTTGACGCAGAGATCTGTGTGTGACACGCAGATCACGGACCCCACTCCCAATGACACAAGAGGGTTACTGTACCTGTTGCAGAGATCTGCATGCAGGCTGCCTCTCTCAGGCTTCACTTCCGACGAGATAGCTTACAGGGTTACTGGTCCTGCTGCAGAGATAAGTGTGTAGGTGTAACGTGGTCACACCCTCCACTCCCCCCATGAAACAGCTTACACACAGGGTTACCGGAGTTGCTTGGTAGATCTGTGCAGACCCCCAGACATCTGACGGGGTCAGTCAGTCAGTCTGACGGGGTTACTGTACCTTCTGCACAGAGACCTCTGTGCAAAATGCGGCCAAGTGGTTTCACGTACTCCTCGTGAGACAGCTTACAGGGTTACTGCACACGCTACAGAGACGCTACAAACCGACGGGCTGCAGGCGCCCTCCAAGCACAGCCGATCCGGGGGACAAATCGTGTGCAACCGGGAGATTAAAGGCTTCATTCCCCGTGAGGCAGTTTAAGGGGTTACTGTAAACGCTGCAGATTGGCGTTTGCAACCAGCGGGCAGCAGGCTAAGCACCAAGAAGGCCGCACCGGCAGCACACATACATGTGGATGCAACACGCAGATCGCAAGTTCGAATTCGACTAAAATATGTTCTTAGACATGTGCGTGCACCCTACAGGCCCCAGGTACGGCGCGCAAACGCACCTGCCAAAGAGGTGTGTGTGTAACCTGCAGGTCACACCCCACATAAGATAGCTCAGCGGGTTAACGCGGCTGGTTCAGAGGCACCCGCCCGCCCTGAAAGCTCACTGCTGCCCTTGGCCTTTGCCTTGAAAGGATACGAAGGAATGTATATCCGTTTCCTATCCGATTATTTCAAGCCCGCACAGGACTTAGCCCGAGACCGTAACAGGCACAAAACCGCGGGTAACAAGAATGTCTCAGGCGGGCAGGAGAGATGGTGGGGTGGGTGAGACGGTGAATGTTACCAAGGGTGAGAGCGAATACTGCATCGGGTGAAAGAGTGAGTGTGAGATCAAGCATGTTACTACAGGCAATTTGCCAAGCAGCAACTATTGTAGAGTCAGTAGTGTTTGCAGAAGGGCATTTTATGCGTTATCCATATGTCGTCCGTTGCCCTTTAATGGCTAGGGAAGGACACCCAGGAAAATTCCCGCAGTCTTTCATCAGTAATAACAAATCTGAGACCTGCACGAGAGCTCCCCTAGCACGGCTGAGCCCACTCTCGGTGCAACAATGCCACCCGACTGAGGGCCCTAGGACGAAGCATGCCACCCGTGGCTGGGTGAGGGCCCAGCGCCCTTAAAGTAAAACGAGTGGGTAATGTGGAAGGGCTGAACAGGACAGCACAAGTCAGCAGCATGGACTAAAGGCCATGGTTATCTGTCGTCCCTAACGTACCTTTACTCAGTACAGTTCAAGGGGGTGTCTCTAGATGTTGTTCACTCTTGCCTCCCTCAAAGAAAGACTACGTCACTTCCGGTAGGAATGAATATCACAGAATGTGAGATGGCAACTGACAGCGGCTGGGACGCAACTGTCACAGAGAGGGACTGCTGTAGTGAGTGAGAAGGTGACTGTCACGGAGTGACAGAGTGACTGTCTTAGTGGGTGAGACGGTGACTGTCTTAGTGGGTGAGACGGTGACTGTCACAGGGAGTGAGAGTGGTGTAGTGAGTGAGACGGCGACTGTCACAGGGAGTGAGAGTGTGACTGGTGTAGTGGGTGAGACGGTGACTGTCACAGGGAGTGAGAGTGTGACTGGTGTAGTGAGTGAGACGGTGACTGTCACAAGGAGTGAGACGGTGACTGTCACAAGGAGTGAGACGGTGACTGTCACAAGGAGTGAGAGTGTGACTGGTGTAGTGAGTGAGACGGTGACTGTCACAAGGAGTGAGAGTGTGACTGGTGTAGTGGGTGAGACGGTGACTCACAGGGAGTGATAGTGGTGTAGTGAGTGAGACGGTGACTCACAGGGAGTGAGAGTGGTGTAGTGAGTGAGACGGTGACTGTCACAGGGAGTGAGAGTGTGACTGGTGTAGTGGGTGAGACGGTGACTCACAGGGAGTGAGAGTGGTGTAGTGAGTGAGACGGTGACTGTCACAAGGAGTGAGAGTGTGACTGGTGTAGTGGGTGAGACGGTGACTCACAGGGAGTGAGAGTGGTGTAGTGAGTGAGACGGTGACTGTCACAGGGAGTGAGAGTGTGACTGGTGTAGTGGGTGAGACGGTGACTCACAGGGAGTGAGAGTGGTGTAGTGAGTGAGACGGTGACTGTCACAAGGAGTGAGAGTGTGACTGGTGTAGTGGGTGAGACGGTGACTGTCACAGGGAGTGAGAGTGTGACTGGTGTAGTGAGTGAGACGGTGACTGTCACAAGGAGTGAGAGTGTGACTGGTGTAGTGGGTGAGACGGTGACTGTCACAGGGAGTGAGAGTGTGACTGGTGTAGTGGGTGAGACGGTGACTCACAGGGAGTGAGAGTGGTGTAGTGAGTGAGACGGTGACTGTCACAAGGAGTGAGAGTGTGACTGGTGTAGTGGGTGAGACGGTGACTGTCACAGGGAGTGAGAGTGGTGTAGTGAGTGAGACGGTGACTGTCACAAGGAGTGAGAGTGTGACTGGTGTAGTGGGTGAGACGGTGACTCACAGGGAGTGAGAGTGGTGTAGTGAGTGAGACGGTGACTGTCACAGGGAGTGAGAGTGTGACTGGTGTAGTGGGTGAGACGGTGACTGTCACAGGGAGTGAGAGTGTGACTGGTGTAGTGAGTGAGACGGTGACTCACAGGGAGTGAGAGTGGTGTAGTGAGTGAGACGGTGACTGTCACAGGGAGTGAGAGTGTGACTGGTGTAGTGGGTGAGACGGTGACTGTCACAGGGAGTGAGAGTGGTGTAGTGAGTGAGACGGTGACTGTCACAAGGAGTGAGAGTGTGACTGGTGTAGTGGGTGAGACGGTGACTCACAGGGAGTGAGAGTGGTGTAGTGAGTGAGACGGTGACTGTCACAGGGAGTGAGAGTGTGACTGGTGTAGTGAGTGAGACGGCGACTCACAGGGAGTGAGAGTGGTGTAGTGAGTGAGACGGTGACTGTCACAGGGAGTGAGAGTGTGACTGGTGTAGTGGGTGAGACGGTGACTGTCACAGGGAGTGAGAGTGGTGTAGTGAGTGAGGCAGTGACTGTCACAAGGAGTGAGAGTGTGACTGGTGTAGTGGGTGAGACGGTGACTCACAGGGAGTGAGAGTGGTGTAGTGAGTGAGACGGTGACTGTCACAGGGAGTGAGAGTGTGACTGGTGTAGTGGGTGAGACGGTGACTGTCACAAGGAGTGAGAGTGTGACTGGTGTAGTGAGTGAGACGGCGACTCACAGGGAGTGAGAGTGGTGTAGTGAGTGAGACGGTGACTGTCACAGGGAGTGAGAGTGTGACTGGTGTAGTGAGTGAGACGGCGACTCACAGGGAGTGAGAGTGGTGTAGTGAGTGAGACGGTGACTGTCACAGGGAGTGAGAGTGTGACTGGTGTAGTGGGTGAGACGGTGACTGTCACAGGGAGTGAGAGTGGTGTAGTGAGTGAGGCAGTGACTGTCACAAGGAGTGAGAGTGTGACTGGTGTAGTGGGTGAGACGGTGACTCACAGGGAGTGAGAGTGGTGTAGTGAGTGAGACGGTGACTGTCACAGGGAGTGAGAGTGTGACTGGTGTAGTGGGTGAGACGGTGACTGTCACAAGGAGTGAGAGTGTGACTGGTGTAGTGAGTGAGACGGCGACTCACAGGGAGTGAGAGTGGTGTAGTGAGTGAGACGGTGACTGTCACAGGGAGTGAGAGTGTGACTGGTGTAGTGGGTGAGACGGTGACTGTCACAGGGAGTGAGAGTGGTGTAGTGGGTGAGACGGTGACTGTCACAGGGAGTGAGTGTGTGACTGTCGTAGTGGGCGAGTCGGTGACTGTCGTAGTGGGTCAGATGGCGAGTCTCGCAGCCGGTGAGGCGAAGAGTGTCACGGCTGGTGTCTCTCACAGTGATTGAGATGGCAACAGTCGCCGCTTGTGACCTGGCGAATGTCACAGTGGATGAGGTGCTATTACAGCGAGTGAGACTGCCACAGTTGGGATGATGGGAACTGTCGCAGCGGGTGAGGTGGTGGAAGTGAATGAGAGCAAGACAGGACTGTCACAATGGGTGCTTCGGTAACTGTCACGGCTGATATGACGGTGACTGTATGTCCAGCAGTGATACGGACTTAACATTAGGTTGAAATCGATTTTATGTGATTCCTAACTCCCGAATATGTACTGAAATCAACACAGATGCTAGGAAAGATAAAAAGTACTTTTCTGGTCTGGCCTGTAGACAGCTTCCTACCTCACCAGCCATATGTAAAACAAATGAAATAAATAAGAAATGCACAGAGGTGCTCTGGGTCAGCTCTCTTCTTCTATTGGTCTGTTCAAATGTATTTCACATTTTGCTTCCGCCCACCACAGCAGTCAGCATGGCATTTTGGGTCAGTCCGCTTCAACCACGGACTGTCTTATGCAGTGATTGGCGGCATTAGTCTGATCACAGGTTCACACCACCCTAAAAAGGTGCACTTTAGTGCCAAGGCTGGTGTGTCAATACTTTGCCAGTCATTTTTTCTTTGCGTTTTTTTTTTAAACTTTCTTGGCGTTCAAACTATATCTTCAAATCCTACTAATTCAAAACCAACAACACCTTTATTTTGCATCTGTAAGCGTCACCTATCCTCGTGAACTGCATTAAAAATAACGCCAGTTACATTACCTGGTCTAAGTGTACTCGCCTGCTAAGAAGTTATGATTTATTTTGTGTAAAAATACAATAAATATTGCACCAGCTTGCAACAGCACGTGCTATTGGCTTTACCAATGCCTATTTGTTTTATTAGTGGGGAATGCATGCACCTGGGTCTACCACTTTATTGCCCAGAGCCACCTGGAGTCCTTACCAGTCACAAATACGAGGTGGTACGAGCCATAACCGGCCTATTTGTACAGTGCAACATTCACCCTTAGGAGGGTTCTTAGCGCTATTGACAGAAAACAGTTGCTTATTGCTCCCCAAATCAATGGTACTCATTTGATCGATCTTGGAAGGATGAAAGACTGAGTGGACCAGCTAGGATTCAAATTTGTGACAATGGGATCTAACACTGAACACAAGAGTGGATGCCACCAGATCTGGGCACCTGAAATGTCTTATTCAATCATACAAGGCCAAACAGGGTGTGTAGCAAAATGTAAAAACCACAAGTTCCAGAATTCTGTGCAAACTTCGCTGGGGTCCAGTTTGCCACGGATAGCCCAATGTAAATAACGAAAACCAGAATCCCTTCAGGGATGTACACTTGCCCTGCCGCCTTTTGAGTGGGGAACTGGACAACGAATGGAAACTGCAAGTCCCATAGCCCCGTGATTTAGACAGAGGACAAGGACACACATCAAAGGGAACGGCAGTCACACAAGGCCCCATTAGGACTCCTGGAGGCCCTTCCAGGTGGAAACCCTCTCACCACTGGAGGCAGAGCAGTTACATGGGGAGGAGAGGGGACACTAGGCCCAGGCCCTGCTCTCTTTCAGCAAAATGTATTAAAAGATTCTTAATTGCAAGTGAACTTGGAGTTTTCAAAAAGTGAGGCAGCTTATGTGACTACCGCTAAAAGATCCTAGACGCCATATTTCCTCTTCTTTTGGAGTACTTTACTTTTTATCACTTAGAAACAGGTGCTTAGGGCCCTGCAATAGGTTTTTGCCCCAAGCCTCGTAAACATTTCAGGCAAGCCGGACTGGAGACAACACCCTGCATCTACAACCCAGTTGTTCCGGGAGGCCAATGGAAGCTTCTTGCCCCGATTCATGGGTTCCATATCTTTCTGGTTTAAAATGGGACAGTTCCATGAAATAGCCTGGGATAAAATTAAAGACCAGAGGTACCATTAGGTTCATTTTCCTAAATTGTAATTTCCTATTACCAAATCACAATTAGGCAATGCAAAACCATTCGTAACTACGGGCCATTCCATAGTTTAGGTGATATTTTAGTTCCCAATGCCAAATACTATAGAGGGGCTTCATTGGGTTGTTTAACGCCCCTGATGGAGTAATGTATATAGTCACCGCCATCAAATCGCGGTTCGACACTAAGGGCGCTGGCTAAGGCTGCCTGGGAGACTCTGCCGAGTTAGAGAACGTATCCAATCACTAACCTCAAGTACCTCCCATAGGGCTTCCAGATGAGAAATATGGCAACACACATCTTTGATATCTGTAAGAGCAAGAGTCCCGGCTGACGAGCTGGTGGCTTCTGAGCGAAGGCTGAGGAGGAGGCGGGTAAACACGGAGGATATACTCTGGACCTCTTATGTAAAACAAGTATTGAGGAATAAAACCGCTTTTTGAGCTCAGCTAAAAGAATATCTTATTTTTCCCAAAACTCCAGTACAATTGGATCTTCACCAGCTAATATGACTTTGAATAAGCAGAAGGAGCAAGAGAATCTGAACATCAGCCCAACATCAGAGGCATCCTGTGGTTCAGTGGTCATCTGCCTCCAAGCCCTGAGGAGAGAGTAGACACTGCACTTTGAGGAGGAGTAGTTAGTTGCTCTTCGCTTGCTGTTGATGGAGCCGAGGCATTGTGGTTTTCTTATGCCTTTATTTCAGGTCACAACTTTCTCACCTGTCTGGGTTGTGGATATATATATATATATATTTAGAAAATCCCATAAATGTGGATAGCTCTTATTCACCCTTCTTAGATATTCTCTGAAGTTTGCAATGTCTTGGAGGAGGGGAGGGGCTGGACCAATAATCACCAAGGATCTCAGCTAGAGTCCAGCTTTGTACTTGGCATGCTGCTCATCATTCTTGGGCACTAAAACAAAGTCCTCCACAATGAATGGCAGATCCAGACTTAAACCTGTGCCTTAGAGGACGCCTAAATAGATGGTCAAGATGACTAGAGGGAATCCTGTTGCTTTTCTGCTACTAAATCAGCTTGAAATGTCACATTTTTTGCCATATTTTGGGAGTAAAACTTGACAGACCGGCTTTAGCAAGAAAGCACTATGAATTATTTGTGTTAACTCTCCTTCCCAGAGAACAAGTAACCATGGCTTCTTTCTCAAGTGAGTCATGGTTAGAGGAACCAGGATCAAATTAAAAACTCACAGCATATGGCTGAGCTGGGGGTGCCTAAAAGCACACATGGCCAGGGCAAATATTGACCCATGGTTCATACTAATTCTTTAGATGGCTGAACCTCAGATGGAAGTATCTGGGACAGAACACCCTCCTGCTTGGAAAGGGTTCTCTATATTTAAACATCATTTGCACCATTCTGTAACGTAATGGTGTACAGAAGACATATACCACAAAGCCTGCCTCCGGTTTCAGCCCTGGTCTCAGAGTCAATATCTGGTCGATGCAAGAGGCAGAGAAACAATTGTGGGCCACTGTCTCCGGATAGCTGACCCGGGGGCCTATGGCGATAGAGTTGAGAGGCTTGGGCCCGAGACACTGGACAAAGTGGATAATGGGGCCTAAAGGTGACTCTTTTTGAATAAGTTGTTGAATTTGGGTTTCATAAAGAAAACAGCAGAAAAGTCACATATGTCAAAAACTGAGCCTAAACTTGGGCTGCCCTGGTCCACGGGTGTCAGAAACCATTGCCTCTGGTTGGACAGACCTCAAACAAGAGTGGGCCATGGGTCCAGCTACCATCATGTAGGAGTATCCTACAATCACAAACAGGCGTCAGGGCAGGCCACTGCGGAGCAAGGTATCCCTCACAACATCCTTGACATGGCTAGCTAAGGTTGTATGTAGGGCAACTGTGCCATAGATATGCTGATCCCTTTAAAATGGAAGGTATAAGAAGCTTGCCCTTTCTGCGCCCTCCCGCAATCGAGGCTCTGGCAAGGCCAAAACGGGGTCTTGAAAGACTTCTCTTAGGGAGGTGGATCTTAACCTGTATTACGGGGCCCCCTGGGGGTCCGCAAAGCCTACTCAGGGGGTCCGCGACTGTTTAGAAAATTACATATTAACATATTAATAAAGTACATATAAATAAAGAAGCAAAATGTTTTTTGATTTCAAAGTATTTTATTAAATTGATAAAAACAAGTACATTAGCATTTTTGTTACGAGGTTAACCAAACTTAGTTTGTGTTGCAGTAATTACAGGTACTTTGAGATAAATGTTTAGCTAATCCCCTCTGCATTAAAGATGTAAAACATTCTGTAAATATGAAGGAATTTGAAATTGGAAGCCACAAATTAACTTAGTATACCTCAGATTGATTTGTAGGAGCAGTGCATTGGCATCAAACAGAAAATAGTATGGATGATGAGCGGCCTCAATTGAATTTAGAAAAGCTCCAACCTTCCCATTAAAAGTTTTATTTGTTTATATTTGTGAATTAAATAAAATATTCATCATTTGTTTGGTGAATGCTTCTTTCTGTATTGTTTTGCAGTTCAAATCATTGCAAATACTTTGGCAGATGTCCCCGGATTCAAATAATGATTAAGTAGGGGTACCCGGGATCCACTAGTGATTAAATGGGGGTTCACAGAAGTCAAAAGTTTAAGAACCACTGTCTTGGGGAACTGAACGGAGAAAGATTCAGAGGCCCTAAGAGTCCCTTGGTTCTGTCTGCTCAGGATGGTACTCGGAATAGCTGCAGCAAGTGTTCCGCAGCTAGATCTGCCCAGGATTTCAAGAAAGGCTGCAGCCTCACAGGTTGGCAGCAATTGTGTGCAGTCTGCACAGGGGGAAATGACCGAACCAGGTTGCTTCTCTTGTGCTTTTTATCCTACCTGAAAGGTTCAAGCATTTTATTAATCTGCCCCCACAGAGGAGTTGCACGTGTCTCTTGTACCAGCGATCTGTGCCTTTGTACCCAGTACTGCTGTACTTGGTGTCATATGTGACTTCTTTGTCAGTCCTAATGGGAATCAGTGCCAGATCCAGTGATGTTGTTAAGCTTTAGAACGTATCGACTTAAAATTGAAAAGACGTTGAGAGGCGCGGAAGGAGTGTTTTGGACACTTGGCTGAAAGTTTTATGTATGTCAGATTGGTTTTCCCAAGGGGAGAATTGTTTTACTACAAATATGGCACTCTGTCTCCTTGGTTGTGGAGCCCCTCTCTTCTGTCTGGTAGTTAAGCTTTAGAACTACAGAGAACGGCCTGGTGTTACGTCCTGGGACACAAACAGAAAGGCACAATGTGGGCACCTTCTAGCAAATCGTGGTGTCAGGTCTCTTCGACAACTTGGTACAGACTCCATTTTATGGCAGCAGAAGCGCCTTACACAGGCCTTGGTGTTGGGCTTAGGTTTCACAACACTTGATCGCATCAGGCAGCACAAGTAGCTCAGTCTCAGGCCCCGCACGCGTGCCCTACTGTGAGTCAAAGTAGGCATCACAGAACCACCCTGGAGTTGGCCTTGTAAACACATCAATCAGCAGAGCACGATACCTGGCCTTAGTCTGTGTTGACAGAGGAGGGCTCTACTGTTGGCCATGGTGGGGAACCTCAAATGTGCCCTGGCATTGGGTCTCATAAGCAGCTTGCAAGAACTCTAGCACTTGGCAGTGGCAGAACCTCAGACAAGCCCTTATGCTGGGCCTGGTGGGTTAGTGGACTAATGCATCCACTGTAGGGGCCAGTGTTCGACCTCATGGTCACAGGTTCAAATCCCGGCAGGTCCACTCAGCCTTTCATCCTTCTGAGGTTGATAAAATGAGTACCATTGAGTTGGGTAACAATAAACATCTGTTATTCAGCGGCAAGATACCCTTATGGGTGAAAGTGCGCTTTACAAATATATATGTTCTGCTGGGCCTCGAACGCTGTGGCGCTACCACTTGAGCACCTCAGGGCCAATCAGTGTAGGCACTTCAGTGGGAGCCGCCACAGTTCAATCCCTTCAGCAACATGCAAAAATAGAAACACGTTGTAATGTGGATAAAAGCAAATATCCAAACTCTCCATCCTTTGCTTCAGCGCGATTAGGCTCTGTAAGCACTGCTGGGGTGGAATCCAAAATGTCGGTTCTTAAGCAAAAATGAGCTAAAAGAGAATCACGGAGGAAGCAAGAGTACACCAACTAATTAAACCCTTAGCACTTTAGGCACAGTCTGTGCGAGTAAGCCCAAGAGAACAGGGAGGAGCAGCCTTTCTATTCTGTGACACCGATTACCTGCAACAGAAGTGGGAGCCCAGCAAATTATACAGGAACGATGGATGCAGTCTGGAATATCGAATAGGGAATATGGTTATACCGTAATATCGTAGCCAACATATCAAGGACAAATATATTGAAAGGTAAGTGCCCATATGGAAGTATGGATTCACCATTATTAACTTCACATCTAAGTACTCTGAATATGTGTCTATGTGTGTGTGAGTGTGTGAGTGTGTTTTTATGTGTGTGTGTGTGTGTGTGTGTGTGTGTGTTTATGTATGTGTGTGTGTGTGTGTGTGTGTATCCATCTCAGAGGGACCCATATGTGAAATTAGGTACTGAATACCTATAAATACGTATTTGTCGATATTTTTGCCCTCGATATTTTGGCTACGATTTTAAGAGCACCAAACTGTCTGGTGAAAAAGGTTTCTGTGACCAACAGACACCTACCGAGCTAAAGCAAACCCTGCGCCATCGAGCAAGATGAAAATCTAGGCCACGGAATCCTGTCGGGTATTGGGAAAAAGAACAGGATAAGGCAGCTTGTGCACGTGTTCTTATGGTTTTAGATCATTTTTATACTGAGTAATACTGTGACCCACAGGAACAATAAAAGAAAGCGGGTGGGGGGGGGGGGTTCCACTGGCCTACGCACAGTTACCACACCTCTGGAGGCAAGTTGGGATGTGCAGGTCGGAAAGGTACATGCTACAGGTGAACAGGAAGGGAAATGGGCTCAAAATCCACAAATGCTTCAAATGGGCAGCACATCAAATCTGAGAGGTGTTATAGGGGTTGGTGGAATTCCCCGGGCCCGAAAAGGTACAGTCCGCCAAGGTAAACGAGTCCAGGCTTCTTCATAGTTGGCTGAAGCTAAGACGTCTGTGGTAAACAGCCCCCAAGCAGACATATCGCCCCCTCTTCTTCGAAGTTCAGCTACACTACTATTCGATTTTAATTCGGAGCGTTCTTTTACATCACACTCATCCCGCCTGGGGCTTCCACTAACTGGTCATGGGGCTGGTCTGTGGAGCATTAAAGGGTCCCTGGATAGGAGAGGCGCTCTTTTATGAGGGAAAAACATAGACTTGTTACCTGACTTTGGCCTCCTTTTCCTTCTTATGCAGTATACTCGGAGCCTAAGCCTACTTCCAGGCTATCATCTGCCCACCTTCCCCCTTACCCTGTAGGTAAGACAGACGACTGATCTGAGCAACACTGTAGTGACGTGGAGACACTTAAGTGAGAAGTTTTCCCTCTCAAAAGAAAGCCATTGGAAGCTGTATTCAACTTGTTTTTCACATTTCTGCAAGCAGTCAGTGCCCCCTTGCTTTTCAGGACGATACGGTCTGTTCTCTTTATTTTTTTATGGTAGAATAAAGAAACAAGTAACCTGGGTCAGCACCAATGCTTCAATAGCATCAATTAAAGAAGTTACATTTTAGCACAAGTCATGCAGGCAAAAAAAGCACTGCATACATTTGTAGAAGGCACGAGGCTTATGCAATATCGTATCTAAAAAGTCTGCATTCATCTCTCCCTATTCCTACAGGAATTGTTTCCAGAACCCGAGGCCCATACCAAAAACCCCTTGAACGAGGCAGTAAAACAAAATGGCGGACGACCAGAGCCTGTCAGAAGTGGAGATGAGCCCGACGGGGTCCGAAGAGGAGCAGTGCCTGTCGCCAGGCGCCTCGACAGCTTCCGACGGCCTGCGGCCCGGCAGCCCCAGCGACGGCGACATGAGCAAGGTGAAGAAGGAGCTGGACTCGGAGACGGAGGACGAGAAGTTCCCCATCTGCATCCGGGAGGCGGTGAGCCAGGTGCTGAGCGGCTACGACTGGACGCTGGTGCCCATGCCGGTGCGCGTCAACGGCAGCAGCAAGTCCAAGCCCCACGTCAAGAGGCCCATGAACGCCTTCATGGTCTGGGCCCAGGCGGCGCGGCGCAAGCTGGCCGACCAGTACCCGCACCTGCACAACGCCGAGCTCAGCAAGACCCTGGGGAAGCTCTGGAGGTAGGTATGGCCGCTCTTGTCCCACGCCGGAAACCGTAGTGCGTTGTTACTGAGTGAAGGGTGGCAAAGACTAATGTACCCCCAAACACATACAGGGGCCTACGTGCAAACTCCCCAAAACACAGAGGGCAAATGTGAGGCACGATCTGCAAAGGAGGTGGCAACCGTGGCATGAGATACTAGGAACCAGTAGGCACACACTAAAATAAAAGAATTTTGTCAGACAAGTCAAGCTGAAGTGATATCCAGAACTATAGAATGGAGGTTCCATGTATGGAGACACCCAAAAGCAGATGAGTGTTTCTGTGGGTTCTAGATCAACAAAAATAATCTAAGGAATAGGAGTTGGTGGGCGATTAATGAATACAGGTTGGCGCATTGGGAGGCACATCTCCGAAACGGTAAGGGGGACCTGAGAACCCTCTCAGAACAAAAGAGAGGAACCAAGGAAGCACTCCGCAAAACAGAGCAATATTGTTGGGTTCACTGTGAAAGAGGCTGGTAGATCTAGAGGCAATCCATTAAAATGGGTGTGGAGCACCAAAGAGCTGCCTGGGAGACATGGTCCCAAACAAGTGAAGTTTTTGTATGGGCCACAGCTCAATATAGATGTGAGTTAAGTGGGAAAAACAGGCAGGGGAACTACGAGCTGCGCTGTAAACCATTTGGGGGGTAGGGGGCATAAAAATGCTACGTCTTAAATCATATGGGGGACGGGGCAGGAGTCAATGCTCAAAACAAATAAGGGTGCCTCAAAATAAATATCTTGTCTGCCATGTAAATTTAAGGCACAAGTCTCTCACATCCACAACTCTGCATGCGTTCCAAGTGGAGCCCCCCATTCTCTGCAGCAGCCCAACACAGGGTTCAAGTTCTCAACATTCCAAGGTTCCAGAGGGCCCAACTTGGAAGTTTCACATAAAAAGCACTGTAAGGCCGTTGTGGTTGGCAGGGCGCAAAGAGAAAGGTGCGGCTCACAAGTCAGGCAGGCCCTTTAAATGAGCACTTTAAGGAGCAGTACTCTCACTGTAACCCCAGCAAGGACTCTGAGCTCACCCTAAAACCATCTTAGCATACCTGAAAAACCGAGTAGCCATAAGCGGATGAGTCCCAAAACAGCCAATCCCTTAAGAGGGGCATGTTGGCCCCGGGAACAATGTCCCCCACCCCAAGATCCCCACAAATGGCTGGTAGCGGAACTCCACAGCTTCTAGGCAACCCATCACAGAGCCCCCAGAAAGTGACCCAACCAACTACCCTACCTATGGTACGTGGCCGTCCACACCCTCTTTTTAGTGACAGAGTCCCTTTCTGCCATCTTCGTTTCCCAGCGCATGTATGGCATGTTGTTAGTCCTACCTAAAACACAAACAAGAAAAAAATTAACCATACTGTACGTGGAACTAGTGACGCCCACGCATCCAACCTGGAGGGGAGAAAAATGAGGCACATCTGAAAAAGACAGGGTTTGCCAGCAGTGCCTACAATTCTGGGGGCGATACAAGGATGCACTTTACACTGCACCTGTGATCGTGTGCCAGGCCCTAAAATCCTGGCCAAATTTAAACATTTGCCATTGCAGTCTAGCTAAAAAGAAGGGCTGGGGTGGGGTTAGGAAGCTTGAGGGAAGCACGCAGCTCCTCTTCCTTTCGTGGGGTGACGCTGTATTGCTGCAGGGGATTCAAGTTATATTCAGACAGTGGGTGGATAGAGAGTGGAGGGGCTCACCTGTCCAGGTGTGCACCGCAAACCACCCTTGTTTCCAAGAGCATAAGACAACTGCCTGCGCCCCTGTCTGTTGGGAGATGGAATACATGGGAATTTGCAATCCCTGTATAAAAAAAATCGGTCTCTAATTTCTTTGCAAAACGCGACTTGTGTTGCACTTTGACACCTATTATAAAGAAATGACTTCAGAACTCAACTGGAAAAACGTATTACAGTCGAGGTCTGATGTCACAATGCCTACTGCCAGAGCCAGCAGCCAGGGGAGAGGCAGGTCGGGTCACGGAGCATAATTAAAGCACTGTCTGTTGCTTTGTTTTTCTAGCTGTATAGTGACAAACAGAAAAAAGTTATTTATGGCAACATGTTTACTATTTGCACTCCTTGGGTAATTATAGAAAAGTTCGAATTTTTCTGTATGTTTCTAGACATTCCAAGGTATTGCACCATTTTATAAAACTGTGGCTTGTATTTAACTGATTTAAATATCTTTTTTTCAACAAATCTTACAATTTTTGATGTTTTGAATTTTGCACTAGAGATTCTGTTTTTATTCTTCATGTTTGCAAACATGCTTTCGCTTACATACTAAAGAGCTACACAACAAGTATTTAAGTAGTTTATGGGAAAGGGGATTGTGTGACCATGTACTAAAAGGAATAAAGTACCCTCTGGCGTACATGATAAGAATTCTTACTACAAGTCACCTAAAAGTTCCATAACCTTAAAAAAGGAACTTTGCCATTGGCCTTGTATCTCTATATAGTCATGGAACTCTTCGGAGCCTTGTAGTATCCTTGTAATGTAAGGCATGGGATAACTTATCCCATATATAATAGCAGAAAATGAGAGCTTGCAAGGCACACAGTGTGAACAGAATGGCTTCTAGGCACATGGGAAAACACTGCTCTTCCCGAAGAAAGCCTGACACACACAGTGAATGCTCACAGGCCCAACCGGCCCTGACTGCCTATTCCAGTGAGAAAGCAAAGTCAGTTGAGCAAGTGTTGCAGAGATATGCATGTAACCTACAGGTCAATACTATGTCCCATTCTCAATAAGGTGTCTCGGCAGGTAAATGTGCTTGCTGTTGAGATTCGTGTGTAACCTACAGGTCACAAGTCTAAATCCTGACTGGCACTGTTCTGCGATTCATCCTATCCAAGTCGATAAAGTAAATTACTTTCAGCCTGATACAATAGCATTTCCGCTTGCAGTGGTGCTAGCCAGTTGGTTGCTACTATCAACACTGTCACTGACATAGCCCCCTACTTATCCTGACAGGTTACTGAACGAGAATGACAAACGCCCCTTCATTGAGGAGGCAGAACGCCTCCGCATGCAGCACAAAAAGGACCATCCTGACTACAAGTACCAGCCTCGGAGGCGCAAAAACGGCAAGGCGGCAGCAGGCGAAGGCGAGGGACCAGGCGATGGCGAACAGGGCCACTACAAGAACGCACACCTGGACCTGCGACGTGCGGGCGACAGGTCGCCCATGTCTGATGGAGCGTCTGATCATGGAGCAGGTAAGGGGTGGGCATGAGAACACTGGACTCCTCCAGAAGAGGTACAGCTCATTATCAGTCCAGAGACTTCCCCGGGTCTGAGATTACAGGGCAGGGGCACCAGCTGGCTCCATGTCACCAGAACCCTACTTTTCCATTCCTAGACTTTGCTTTTACGCATCTGGGCTTCATGGGAGATGTAGCCTGGGTTCATTTTCATTGAGCCAATTGGACCGACACACTTGATGACAATAATATGTAAAAGCAAAGTCCAGAAATGGAAAGGTGGCCCCCCCAAATGACATGGAACCATCGGGTCACCCTAAGTACAGAGACACACTTAAGGGAAAAGCAGCAGCAGCACTTGAGGCTTGGGCAAGATGTAGCGGATAGGGACAGGTAAGGGCAGAACAAGTCAGTGCTCACCTACATTTGAGTTTTATATGGACAGAGTACTGAACGGTATACAGCCTTTACAACGAAACTTTTACAACGAACTACCATTACAACGCAACTTTTACAACGCAAACCATTACAACGCATAGCGCTGGGGGGCGCTCTAGGATAGGGAATAGGTTTAATGTACTATCCAACACCTTCCCTACTATCCACGGGGACTGGAGTTGGAATAGTAAATTAAACTATTCACTATCCAGCGCCTAAAAGCATTATGCGTTGTAATGGTATGCGTTGTAAAACTTGCGATGTAAAGGTAGGCATTGTAAAAGTATGCATTGTAACGTCATACATCCCACTGAACGTATTCATCACTTTATCTTGATTTGAATCTTCCTCGTGCAAAGTGGGCATGCCCACGGATGTATGTCATTACAACGCATGCTTTCACAACGCATGCCTTTACCACGCAAGTTTTACAGCGCAAGTTGTTATAACGACTTGCGTTGGGGGGTGCTGGATAGTGAGTAGTTTAATTTACTATTCTAACTCCAGTCCCCGTGGATAGTAGGGAAGGTGTTGGATAGTAAATGAAACTATTCCCTATCCTAGAGCGCCCCCCCCCAGCGCAAGTCGTTGTAATGACTTGCGTTGTAATGGTTGTTCACCCATGCCCACACATAGACCCTCTTGCATGCTGGGCCTAGAGACTTAGACAACATATCACTGACTGGGCTGAAGCAGGTCTAGCTTTATTCGTCTTTAGCAGATGGGACATGGCCTGCTTGGATGATTTGGTCTACACAGTAATGGCGCAGATACCCTAAAATATTGGTAGTGCTGTTTGAGGTATTTCCAAAGGTTTAGAAGTAGGTGGAGTGCTTGAATTAATCTCGGCCACTGATAATTACTAGGGCCCACATCCCAGTCCACAGTCCTTTTGCCTCCAATACCCCTGCCATTCGACACAGCCACATATAAATCAGTCTTGACCCTACTCCAAAAGGAACAGTCCAGCCCAAACTGCCGTGCCAGGTCCTCTCTGAACCATAACAAATGCAACCCAAAACTGGCTTTGACCTAGTTGGGGCTCATCGGTTGATTTCAGTTTGATACTAGTGGCAAAGTGAGCATGGGACCCACGTTCGGGAGTACCCTTTGCAGTAGCCTTAGCTCAAATGTTTTAGTCACACATGTTCTCTGAGAGTGAAGGTCAAAGCGCCAACACAGAGGGACTCCACTAGAGCCGAGTTTGAAGAGCTGGGAAACTGGAGCGCATGATTTCTTGGGCGCCCATCCAGGACATAGTTTACCTCCACACAGAACCAATGCACCAGCACAAAGGGGCTTGTCCAGAAACCTCTTTAAAGGGATACACCAAGGCATATTTAGAACTGACATTATAGGACAAGTAATGGTGGGGCACCATTTCGAGGGCACTTCACTAGTTACCAATGTGCAAACAGCGGTATTTAAATTGTTGGGCCTTACTCTTCCCTCTACAGACCCCCCTCAGGGCTTGAAGGTCTGTAAACAAAATAGAATAGCTGCTCTGTTGAATAGAAGGCAGGTATGCCTAACATGAATGGGCTTGCACTCCTCATCTTTCGTACTACTGGAACTTTCTTCCACAAAACATTAGATTAACCCTCAATTTCAGCACATTAAAACACCTTAAAACGTGGATGTTTTGGTGCCATATTTTCTCCTTAGCCCCCCATATCTCTTCCTGCCACGCCTCAGATAACTGCGCAAGGATACCCCTTACGAGGGTGATTTTGGCACAATACAAAGACCAATAACATAACATTACTATGGGTGTTACCTGGGACATTTAAAGGCAGAGCAAGAGCACAAGGACCAAGGAGGAAGTGAGCATAGTGAAACTAAAAATGGCATAGCAAGCACAAAGGAGGAAGCTTACTTATTGTGCCTAGAGGACAAGGTAGGGGAAAAGCCATCAGCGCATGCAAGCATACCCGACAGAGACTTCTAGTCACAGATTTCTTACCATAGAATATTCCCCGGGCGTATGAATGGATTTCGAAACTTTTGGTGAGCAGTACCCCTGCACGTTGGTAGGTGGCATAGTTTGGCTCCACGTGGTGTCATTGGCGTCGTCCACACCAGAAGAGATGTGCGCGGTGCCTACATAGGCACCACTACAGCGCACTGTCAGTTCTTTTCTTTCTGCCTCAGTCAGCGCAGATCCAGCAAGAGCTGCCCTCAGTCACTTTTTGACTGACTTTTTTCAAAGAAATTTTTAAACTGACGTTGAACACCTTCGCGACGGCTCCAGATCTCGGTCTCGGGGAAGGTCCTGAGATTGTTCATGAAGCCATACCCGCAAATCACAATTCTATTCCAAGTCATTGGGGAAGTTAGCTAAGTCCCTCAAGCAAAAGTCGAAGAGGAATTTGACTTCGCCGAGCAAGTCTTTGGATGAGGCACGGGGCAGTCATGACTCGAGGCCTAGCTCTGTGGTGGAGCTGGAGCCTAAGCCTGTGCCTGGGTTGTCTCCATCGCTTCCTGGGTTTCCCGAAGCTGGAACGCACCCCACCCAACAAAAAGTATTTTATGAAGTCATGCACCTCACCTTCAGGTGGCCTGACCCCTACGGGGCAGCTTAGGGCCCCAGGGGTCCAGGAGGGTCTTGCTGGCAGGCACCCCCTCTGCACCAGTCGGGCCACAGGGATTAATTGACTGATCCAGAGAGGCGCCGGTCGAGCAACCTCGACTTTCCGCGGCGCCCGCTTCAGTGCCTATGCCCAGCTGTGGTGGCACCCCATTATCATTCCCAACTCTGGAGTCGTCCGACACCGGCTCCAGTGGCAGACTCCCTATATAGAAGCCAGGGCCTTATTACTATGTCAGGCCTGGATTCAGTGATGAGTTGGCGGGGTCAACGGACCGTTACGGCAATCAAACATAAGATCCTGAGGACACCTGGTATGAGGATCTGGTAGATGCTAGCGGCCTGGACACCTCTCCAGACCCTGGCCTGGTCTCTTCTCCTACCGTGGCTACGGAGGAGGAAGCCTCATTTGCTTTGGTGGTGTGGAGGGCGTCTGAGGTCCTGGACCTTATGCTGCCCTCTGGGGCAGTCAAGACAAACATCTTGATAGAGGTGTTTCAGGCATGAGTTGCCCCCACACCAATTATTCCCATTTAATGAAGCCCTTACTGACGTCCTTCTCTGGGCCTGGTCTAAGGTGTGCACAGGGGCTCCTGTTCATAGGACGATTGCCCACCGCAATCACCCCAGTTTCCTCACACAGCATCCCATCTCAGAGAGCTTGGTGGCCCAAGCCTCTATGCCCAAATTTAAGCACAGTGCATTCCCTACTGCCCCACTGCATAAGGAATCCAAAAGACTGGATACCTTTGGGAAGAGGATGTTCTCTTCTGCGAGCCTGTCAATACAATCAGTGATCACCGTCTACCTCTTGGGTTGATACTCCCATACGATATGGAACTCGGTTGTGCAGGGGCTGCCCATGGTTTCCGAGGAGGCCTGTGCCATACTCTCACAGGCAATTGCTGATGGGAGGGATGCAGCCAAGTTCCCCATATGATGTGGGCCAGACATGGCTAACCGCTGAGCAATTTTCTTGTCAGTGGCCCTTAGGTGCCACACCTGGCTGAGAACTATTGGCTTTTCAGGGATGTCCAAGCTTCGCCCATGTCAATGCCGTCGATGGCTCCCATATGTTATGTGAGAAGGAGGACTCTAAGCTGGACAGCTTAACGGACAGTAGGGCGACTGTCAGGTCAATGGGCATTCTATGGCCCCTCGCCAACCCCAGTCTGCCTTTCACCTTTTTCGTTGCCACAGAAAGGGTTCCAACCAATTATCTTCCCTCCCAGGCACTACAGTCAGCAAGTTTTGCAATCTTTTTGTGGCTGAGGAAGCGGTTCCCACAGACCACGTTGGACAGACAGCCAGAAGTCAGGCCAGTCCACCACCCGCCAAAAGCTGCAGCCTCCAACACCCTTTAGTTTGCCCTCAGACAATCATGGACAGCCAGAGGGGAGAGGGAGGTGGGGGGGGGTCGGCAGGATATGCCATCACCTGCCCCACTGGAAGTCAATAACATCCGACCGTTGGGTTTTGCAGCTTGTCCAAAGGGGCTACTCCCTCCCTTTTGTATCCACCCCCTCCTATGCCACCCACTTACAACAAGCTGACTTAGAACCACCTCTCCTTGCTCCATCAGGAAGACTAGCTTTCTTGGCTAAGGGAGCCATAGATAGGGTGCCTGTATCAGATGTAGGTCATGGTTGCCCTTTCCGCTACTACCTGGTGCCCAAGACAGAGCCCTTTGTCCTAGCCTAGACCTGCACCTTTTCAACTTCTTCCTGAGAAAGAAGAAATTAAAGATACTCACGCTCGCACAAGTCCTGTCTGCCCTAGATCTGGGAGACAGAATGGTAGCGCTGAACTTGTAGGTCGCCTATTGCCACATCCCCGTCCTGCCTCCCCCCAGATGTTACCTGTGGTTCATGGTGGGCCAAGAGCACTTTCGGTTTACCATGCTTGCCTTCGGCCTAACCAGCGCCCCTCGGGTGATCACGAAAGTGATTGCAGCTCATCTGCTGAGGTCAGGGGTTCCAGACTTTCCCTACCTTGACGATTGGCTGTTGAAGGCGGGCTCGCCTTCAACAGAAGTGATCTACCACCTCCAGATTAAGGCAAACCATCTGCACTCGCTGGGGTTTACTATCAACCTGTCAAAGTCACACCTGACTCCCTCTCAGATGTTCCTTTTCATCTGAGGAAGTCTGGACACTGTGCAGTTTATGGGTTATCTTCTCAACTGGAGAGTCCAGGATATTCAGGTGATGATATCAATGTTTCAGGCTCTATCCTGGATTTTTTAAAGAATGACCCTGAGGTTGTTGGGCCTCATGCATCATGCGTGTAGCAGATGCTTGCTGGCATATTCGGGCTCTTCAGTGGGACCAGAAGTCCCAGTGAGTTCAGAATCAGGTGACTCTCTACATGTTGCAAATCTCTGAAGAAACTGCAAAGGATCTGCAGTGGTGGGTAAGGAATAGTGACTGGTTCAGTTGCAGATCCCTTCCCCAACCAGAGCTGACTGTAGTGACAGATGCATCACTCCTGGGTTGGAGGGGCCATCCGAGAGACGTGGAGATCAGAGGACTCTGGTTACCGGCAGATTCCGGACTCCACATCAATCTACTGGAGCTTCAGGTGATCTGGCTGGCATTGAAAGATTTTCTTCCTTCAATCAGGGGAAGCCTAGTACAGGTGTTCACAGATAACACCACCACCATGTGGTACTGCAACAAGCAAGGCAGAGTGGGGTTGCAGACCATTTGCCAAGAGGCATTTTGCCTCTGGCTTTAGTTGGATCACCATGGCATTTCCCTAGTGGTTCAACACCTGACGGACTCTCTGAAAGCCAGAGCGGACAAACTCAGCCGTCGGCGCCTAGAGGATCATGAATGGTGGCTCCACCTGGCTGTTGGATTCGTCCAATCCCTCTATAGCTTCAGCCATTCCCCCCGGCTACTCCATTGTGAGGAAAGATCGGGTCGGTTGCATGGGAGGCAAAATTGCTATTATTAGCAAAACTGATATTGCCATCACTTGCATTCCCCTGGAGGATTTAGAAGGAGCGGAATGCTTATGTTTTCAGGCTACCCTGTCCCCTCATCAGTGCCTTGCGGGAGTCCTCTTGTACAGACCCCCTGGGCAGGCTGGAGCGTTCTTGAAGTCCATTGGTGATGTAATTTCTCCGGCGGCCTCCAGATTTAAACACTTCCTCGTCCTGGGGGATTTTAACATACACATGGACCAACAGGACACTTAAGAGACTATTTCTCTGTTAGAATCCCTGGGTTCGCTTAGCATGGTTCCCTGTGTATTTGCCCCCACACATGAGGAAGGGCACACTCTTGATCAGGTCTTGCGAACTGCCTAAGACAGACAATGTCACCTGTACCTATACTTTGGTCAAACCACTATTATCAGTTTTAGTCTACCTAAAATGTCTAAACAGTCGTGGACTCAGGCTAAGCAGCCATCATCCACTTCTAGACCTCTGTATAAAATCACCCCGGATGCTCTGAAACACGTGTTAGATCTACACCCTCCTATGCTCACTGGTGGTATAGAGCAGGATGCAGAGGCTCTAGGGAATTGGATTGCACAGGGCATTCTGACCCTTGCTCCCCCCACCTCGCGCCCCATAAGAGCAATTAGACGGTCAGCCTCCTGGTACAACGACACCCTACGTCAATGCAAGAAGGACTGCAAACGCCAGGAAAGAGATTGGAGGAAGGACGTCAAGGCGGAAAATAAAAAAAACTACAAAGAGGCCTTAAAAGACTACCATCAAAAGATACAGGCAGCTAAGAAGAGCTTTTTCGCCTCAAAAATTGAATCGACGGGAAATAAAAGCAGGGAAATTTTCAACATCGTTAAAAGCTTCTCTTTACCGAAGGTGGAGACTAGGTTGATAAGTGGATTTGTAATCTAGCTAATTTTATTCTATTAAGAAATTGTTACCATACAATCCGCTTTTGATGACCCTGCTGTGACAGAGGTGCCATCCTCTCTACAGATCGCTTCAAAGGGGCAGGACCATAAGGGTTTCCTCTCTACCTTCCAGCCTATGCCGTTAACGACATCACTGGCAATAATGAAGGGCCTGAAATCTGGCTCGCCGGTGGACCCTTGCCCGGCCAAGTTTTTGGCATCCATGGCCGAGGTCTTGAATCTCACCGTTAACTGTGTGTTGAATACCTCCCTCTCCAAGGGACAGGTCCCAGCAGGCTGGAAGAGTGCGAAGGTAATTCCTTTATTAAAAAAACCCACGGCTGATCCTATGGTCTTAACTAATTATAGACCTATTTCTCTTCTGCCGTTTTTTGCTAAAACAGTCGAGAAATATGTTTACTGTGATCAGCAATTTCGCAGAGGCGAACAATCTGTTTCACTCTAGTCAGTCAGGCTTTAGGCAGAATCTCAGTACAGAGACAGCATTGCTGGAGGTATCAGATTCCATAAAAGAGACTCTGGATGTGGTGGCAAAGCGGTCCTGGTCTTGCTAGACCTCTCGGTGGCCTTCGACACCGTGCCCCACGGCCTACTTTTGCAAAGGCTTTGGGAATGCACCTTGTGTTGAAGTGATTAACCTCTTTCCTAGACGGCAAAAATCAGGAGGTCTGGTCACCTCCTTTCTCGGCCCAGCGCAGGGGTGCCACCGGGCTCTATTTTGAGCCCTGTACTTTTCAACCCGTACATGGCCCCCCTGGCTACCCTGGCCGAAGAGAATGAGGTCACAATAATATCAGATGCTGATGACACTCAACTGCTGTTCACCTGAAGGAAAGGAGAGGAATTTAATGGGGAGAAGATTAACAAATGCCTGAAAGAAACTTTTGCTTGGTTTAAATATAACCATCTGAAATGTAACTCCGAAATTATTTTTTTTGGTCCCCGCCACTGGATGTCTGGAAAAAATGGTGGCCTCAAGAAATGTCGCCACCCCAGGCTGCAGTTAGAACTGTAAAGAACCTGGGAGTAAAAATAGGTGACACTCTCTCGATGGCACCCCAGGTTTCAGGCGGTAGCAGGGATTTGTTTTGGCCACCTAAAAATGTTGCGGAGGTTTTTGTTTTTACATCAGACCTCACACAGAAAAACTGTTATTCAGGCCCTCATGCCCAGATTGGACTATGCTAATGTCCTGTACCTGGGCCTTCCGGAGCTCCTATTAAACTGAATGCAGATGGTGCAGAACGCGGCAGCCAGGGATATTCTGAGTCATGGGCCTAGAGACCGGATTTCCCACCATCTCAGAAACTTGCATTGGCTGCCTGTTCGCAGTAGAATTCGCTTTAAGGCGCTGGTCCTGGCTTTCAAGGCTCTGCATGGCCTCGGAGCAAAGTACATCTGCAGAAGAGTCTCTGGTTATGTACCGGCCAGATCTCTTAGATCCACCCAACAACATCTTATGGTCATCCCGAAGTATTGCAGGGTCCGTAAAGGCGGCTGCTCTTTTCAAGTGCAAGTGGTCGGACTCTGGAATAAGCTTCCCCTTTCACTTAGGCAAACCACTAATCTGTTGACTTTTAGGAAACAACTGAAGACCTGGCTGTTTCAACAAACAACCTAACTGTTTCTTACTTGGCTCTTTACCTTTTCTTTTTTCTTTCCCCCTGTTCTTAGCTTTTGGTTTTCTGTCTCAGCGCCGGGATACTCTGAGTAGCTGTGCACTCTATAAATTAATTTTAACATAACATAACACCTGGAGGTGACTCAAGATCTCCTTCAAGTGTGGGGAGAGCATTGGTTAGATTGGTTTTACTCCGCCAAGTAGGCGCAAGGTAGGCAGTCCTGTGTGCTGGAATTTCTATGGCTGCTCTTGCTCGGAGACTCTATTTGTCTCAAGTGGAGCTCTGGCCTCCTTTATGCCTCTCTGCCAATACCACTCCTGCTCAGAGTTCTCAAGAAGATCAAAAACGAACCGGCCCAAGTCATTCTTGTGGCTTCGGATTGGGCACAGAGTTTGGAATTCAGAGCTGTTGAGCAAGAGCATTGATCTTCCGATCTGGCTGCCTCTTTGGGAGGAGCTTGTCACAGCAACAGGGCAGGGTATTACATTTGAACCTGGAAACGCTCTGCCTTCATGCGTGGAGATTGAGCCGCAACAGTTAGCAGCTTTCAACCTTCTGACCAACTCTGCAAGGTTATCCTGGCAACCAGGCCTCCCTCCACCAAGACTGTATACGCCTGTCTTTAGAGAAAATTTGTGGCATGGCGTGCCATGCATTATTACAGCCCACTCAGACATCTCACCATCAAAATGGCCTTCCTAGTGGCGATAACATCAGCCCATAGAGTTAGTGAGCCACAGAGGCTCTCTGTGCAGCCTCCATGCCTTACTTTCTATCCTAACAAACGTGTCCTTCGAACTAGGGCATCTTTCTTACCGAAAGTGGTCACCTCTTCCATGTAGGACAATCCATCACTCTGCCAACCTTTCACACTGCGCCTAAACCCTCTATAGAAGAGGACAGACTCCACTGACTGGACCCATAAAGAGCATTGTTGTTCTACCTTGATCGCACTTGTGTGTTCCAGGTGGACAATCAACTCTTCATAGGGTATATCGAAGCCAAGAAAGGGAAGGCAGAACAGAAGCAGACCATTTTGCGATGGATAGTCTGCTACATAGTGGACAGAAAGCAACCCCCTGAGGGTTTGTGCACTCATTCTACCAGAGCCAAAGCTGTGTCCGCTGTTTTAGCTCATGGAGTTCCTGTGCTAGATATCTGTCAGGCAGCAACGTGTGCGTCTTTACCCACGTTTATGAAGCACTACTGCCTAGACAGTCCGGTCCAGATGGGAGGGTCATTTTTCCCTTTCGGTCTTACAAGACTTCTTAGTATAATCCCTATGTGGCCACCTCCGGAGTGGAATTGCTTGGGTATCTATTTTAAGGTAATGAATCTGCGACTAGAATTTTCTATCAGATGAATAAAATACTTACCTTCAGTAACATCTTATCTGACAGAGACTCTTTCTAGCCACAGATTCCTCACCAACCTACCCATACTCCCCACTCCTTGACCGGATTATAGCGTTAAGGATTTATCCCTATAAGGGCCATAGATTTCCACACGGTTGGTCAGTGTTCTTTGTGGCTCGGCGCTTGTGGAGTGGAAAGTTGCAAAAGAAACGGACGTCAGTGTGCTAGGGTGGTTCCTGTATAGCCACCTAACACGTCACTTCCAGTACGGATAATGCCAAGCAGAGCCAACTGGTGCACCTACTGGTGGACAGGGGTACTGCTCACCAAAAGTTTCCGGATCCAGTCTGACATCTAGTGAACGTTCAAAGGTAAAGAATCTATGGCTAGGTAGTCTCTCTACCTGATATGGCCTTACAAAAGGTGAGTAACTTGTTTTTTTTTCAGGGATATGCTGGATAGGAAGAACTAAGAGCAAGTCCCTGTTACACTGGGATATCCTGGGATTAGGCGTACAAGCACTTGTAAGGACACCCACACGAGGGTCAAGCGAGCTTACAGACAGGAATCAGGACATGTGGGCTGACCTAGGATTGGGCTAATAGGGGGCATGCAGTAGCAGTAGACCAGGAGGGGGAGCTGGAGAGCAAAAGGGAAGGAATATTAATAAGCAAATAGCAGGCCTTGGAAGAGGGACAAATACTGCTCTTTCGTTGAAGATCACAATGCTGCTGAGGGTACACAGCCACAGGGGCATGGAATGCTTGCGGTGCTGTCACAGCCACCTCTGCCGTCTTGGCCTGGTAGTATGTGCCCCTGTGGGATTAAAGTGCACTCCCAGAGCATTGAACCTCTAAGAAATGGGGATACTCAAGCTTCACCTGTCTCTGTTTTCCTTCGATTGCAGGTCAGGGTCATGGGCCACCCACTCCACCCACCACGCCAAAGACAGAACTGCAGCCAGGCAAGGATCCCAAGCGCGAGGGTCGTCCACTAGGGGAGACCAGCAAACCGCCCATCGACTTTGGCAATGTGGACATTGGAGAGATCAGCCATGAAGTGATGTCTAACATGGAACCCTTCGATGTCAATGAGTTCGACCAATATTTGCCACCCAACGGTCATGGAAGCCATGCCAGTCACGCCAGTCATGTGGCTGGAGGCTATGCCACCAGCTATGGTCTGGGGAGTGCGCTGGCAGCTGCAGCCAGTAGCGGGGGCCACTCTGCCTGGATCTCAAAGCCACATGGAGCTACAGCTTTATCAGAGTCGAAGGCCCAGGTGAAGACGGAGAGCTCTGGCACTAGTCACTACCCTGAGCAGTCATCAGCGTCTCAGATCACCTATGCCTCACTGGGCCTTCCACATTACGGCTCCGCCTTCCCTGCAATTCCAAGGGCCCAGTTCGACTACTCGGACCACCAGCCCTCTGGCTCCTACTACAGCCATGGTGGCCAAGCTTCCAGCCTCTATTCTGCATTCTCCTACATGGGATCCTCCCAGCGACCGCTCTACACAACCCTCACAGAGTCCAGCAGTGTGGCCCAATCCCACAGTCCCACCCACTGGGAACAGCCCGTCTATACTACATTGTCCAGGCCGTGACAGTGATGGGGAACTCTGGGAAAGAGAGAAAGCACGGGCTGTCCGAGATATCACACTGCATCTTTGTGGGCAGACGAAAGACAATGTGCTTTCTATCTTGAACCAACCATCTCTTCATATCTGAATGGGACTTTTTGCGTGTGCGATTCTCCTTGTGGAGAGGGAAGCAAGGCTATAATGTGGAAAGACAGACAGCAGATGAGCAGCATCCTTGCTGATCATAAGAAGAATGTCTAAGTTTGAAGACGTTTTTGGACACCAGCCTTGACCAAATTAACACTTATTGCGGGTTGTAAAGCTAAGGTGAAGCAGGACTTTCTGGAGACTTTTAGGTGTGCTAGCTGTCTCCTTAGCCAGAAGACACCATCCATCAATCTGAGAGTACCCGTGTCCCTCAAATGTGGTACCTCAAACAATCACTAGCCCGTGTGAGGTCTCCTTTGCTATGTGCTTCACAAAAGGCCAAAGATGTTGTTCTGCACTGGCCGTCCAATCTTTCTGACTGAAGGACCTATCCTTCGTTTTCCATCTGTAACATAAGCTACACTTACCTACCATGCTGCCCCACAATGCTTTCGGGGCTACAAGACTGACAACAGAGATCATCTGCAAATGCTCCCCGCGCTACTCTACAACTTGACTGGACCTGAGATGTTGACAAGACCGAAGAAGGGGCATGTGTGTCCATCCCTGAATGAACCTTCCTCGCTACTCTGCATGCCTGAAAAGGATGTTAGGATTAATGGGGATGCAAGGTGGAAAAAAGTGTCAGGAACAAGATGGTTTCTGCATGGAATGGAGGGCCAGCAGAGATTCGAATAGAGCCAGCAAGTAACAAACCCGTCCCCCCCTCCCCACCGCAGATGAAATCTGCAGTTCCCCATAACCAATAAAACAGACACACTGTTCTTCATGTGCCACTACTGCATTGTCTCAAACAATAGCAAACATATATATGTATTATGACATTACTGTATCAGTACTACTATGTTGAAAAATTGAATTCCCGTTTTTATGGGTCAATTCGCCCAAGACTCTCGTCCCTTCTCACTTGAATCCAATCCAAAAACAAACAATTTTCTGTGTGTGTGCCAGTGAGGGATGTATAAAAGGGGCACACATTTCACTCTACTGTCCAAATGTCTTCATCAGTGGGTAGTTTTTAGCACAAGAAAGGGAACTGCACTGCTTTACTAATGGGTACTGGTCTTGCCGGCTCGGTCTCCATTCCAGTAATGCTGCCTATGCTGTGATACTGGACACAGTGTCCCTCTTTGGAGCCAGGACACAACATGCTCAGCAACCTGTGTCACAGCGCCCTCTGGCCATCTCACACAATGAGTCCAGTCTCCTAAACAGTCTGCGACTCGTCATCGTTCCACAAATGTAATCACGGAGGTAGTCATATGCCTGCTTTAGCCCACTCACGATGCCTACTGTGATGTTCCTTTTTAGCAATCGGAGGAGAAAGGGAGAGCTCCTCTCCTCACTAGGCAAGAGTGCATCCTTTCTGCTCCCCCCTTTCATGTGAGAAAGGCGACATCTCGTGGACAGTCCCTAAAGTAGAGCCAGTTCAGATAAAAGCACATGCGCATTCCTGCTGGCACATGGTTGTAAATCTGCAAACAAGGAGATTCCTTCATAAAATCTGTTTTGTCTCACTCTGAAACAACCAAACTACCCACTGATAAAGTCACCAATTGCCAGGAGTTTTAGATTTTGGGAGAAAGGAAAGAAACGCCTATTTCCACTGTAAATAAGCCAACTGTCTATACTGCTGAAAGTGCCTTTTATAATGCCTCTGGCATGGTTTCGGTAAATAACCTTGTATTGTAAGCTGCTGATTACCTAGCAGTTCCTTTGACTGTACATGTATCGAACAATAAAGTTAACTCTTTTTTTCAAGTTACTGTTGGCCCTGTTGGGGGTTGTGGAAGATGCCATCACAGATGTTGGGCTTAACTGGGACTTTCCAGCTCTGCAGAAAGTGCTGTGGGCAACGCAAGAAGCCACACAGAACTACTGAGTACTCACACAGGGAGTGACAATACAAGAAGGAGACCAAAAGGAAAACAGTAGGGTTGAAGCCAGAGAAAGCATACACTGCAAGACCAAGGAAGCAGTATGGAGACACCCAGAGTGGCTGAGTGTTCAGTACAGCAACCCAATGGTAGTTTAACAAACCACACACACACACACACACACACATTGGTGTCACGCAGGATAATAGGGCAATGAGCCACACAGGGGCTGAGAGAGGAAAGAGAAACATGGGAGCCAATGGCACATAATGGAGACAAATACAGGGGATGGAGGCAATGTGGGGGTGGGGGGGTTTGAGAACAACTGGCCGAAGGCATAGTAGGTAAACAAAACAGGGGCAGACAGTCAAAAATTAACTTGTCTGTAGTGTCCAGGAAAAGCTCAGAAAACCAAGCTTTGCTCTCCCCAAGTTACCTGATACTACAGCACACACAGCTACTAATAATCTAAAGACAGGGCCAAAAAGCCGCCTTGGTTCTCCTATGTAACATAGCAGTGGTCAATCAGGGCCACACTCGCCAGGAGGCAATTAAGGTAGTAGCAGACACATTAGGAAAGCAGTAAAAAACATGATTTGCTTACACAGTTTGCAGTGAAAGAACACAAAGGATAAACAGACAAGCTGAGGGCACAGAATGATGATATCTGGGGTTTTATGGCACAGTCAGGATGAGACCTAGAAAAGCACACAATGAACAGAATCAGAGCACATGTATACCAGAGAAGTAGCATGGCATCTCCTTCGGCCCCCTTAAAGAGAGATGATTTGCAAATACACAAGTTGATTAATTTCATTTGTTTTTATTCAAAAGTTGCGCATAGAGTAAAGAAAGTTCACCAACCATCTTAACATCCCCTCATGCTGAGAATCTCTAAAGAGGTTTAGCCTACATTACTATAGCCAACAGGACATGCGATCATTGCCTTAAAATGATGCATATTGTGGCGACATTCCGGGAAGCGCCTAGACACAAGCCCTCACTTTAAGACAGCAGACTGATTTCCCCAATGGGCATCTGTGGCAGTAGGGTAGATCTTTTACTCAAAATTCAAAGGAGCTATCAACTTGCATACTCCAGGGTAAGGGATGTGACGTTGTCCATGTCCCTAGGTTCTCACGAACGATAAATGTTATATTGGGGCCTCTAATGCAAAGAGACAAATCATTTACAGAACCATCTGAAGGAATATGAAAAACTTTATGCCTATAACCATTGTTCTCTCGCATTGGCATGCTTCATAGTTTCACATACTTTCGAATTCTTAAATTTACCCCAAAGATGGATTCTATGTCTGGTGGAGAATATTTCAGAACACAAACCTCTGGGAAGAATTGCAAAGAAAAATGACTTGCCTAGGTCTACTTCCCAAGCACTAGTATCCATCATAGATTTACAGACTACTGAAATATAACAAGTTGCCTGAACGGGAATTTACTTTGACAATACGCGGATGAAGGGAATATTTAAAAGCATGTAAACGTATAAAAGATACCACCACTTACAGGTGAGTAACCTTTCGTGCGAGAATGAAAAAGTACATTTTATTTGGCAAGAACTCCAATGACAGTTGCTACACTGTCCTGTGGACAGTAGTCATGGCTTTAAAAAGAATCCTACTTCTCACTGGAGGCCAGTGGAGCTGGCGTAAGATGGGGGACATACATTTTCTGGAACAGTTAGTTAATATCCTTGCTGCTGCTTTCTTAACCAGTCGAAGATGATGCAGCAAAGTCTCTGGGAGGTCTAAATATATTGAATTTCCTTAGTCTAATCTTAATTGGATCGTTGCATTTACAATAGTTACAAGATAGGCCATATCAGTTGATGAAATCAGAGATCTTAACAGCTTCAGTAGCCAAAAACGAATTTTGGTAACATTACATGTGCTTTTAATAAGTTGATTTCAATCAAGGCTAATGCAGCACAGAGAAGAAATGGGTTATTTGGGTGATCCTCCGCAGGAGGTTTTAGGACCCACGATAAAAAACCCAAACATTGGAAACCAGTCGAAGAACACCAAGCTTGGTGAAATATACTGGTTAACAGAGAACAGAATCAGGGGCAAAGTAAAATATGCTGAAACTCAGTCTAGGTAGTAAAACCCTTTGGTGGCGGAGAGGTATCTGGATATAGATGTCTGTTACAGAGACTTGGTAGAAAGAGAGAAACCGTTCAGGGCACAGACATACTATGTTCAGCCTTATTCATAGCTGCATGTCGAAACCCGCAGTAGTGAGAAAAGTGACACATTCATTGCAGTACGCTGACAGATAGGAAGCCAATTTGTGCAGGGGTGGCTCCTCCGTTGGAGCGGAATGAGTCTTGCACCAATTAAATGCCCCCGAGATGAAAAATATAATGGCAATTCATTACCATTTTATTTTTCATCCCCTGTCCCGAACAGAGTGTCAGGACGGGGGCGGGGCAGGGCAGCTGCCGAGTGACAGCAGCAGTGAGGAGGGTGGGCTGTCAATGCACTGTTTAAAGTGTGCATGTCTTTTTGGCCGGCAGTCTTGGGACGGCCAGCCACACATGCGCACTTTAAACATCTCTAACCCAGCTATCTTACGACAGCTGGATAAGAGCAAGTGCAGGCCCCCAGAGCATTGTGGAGCGCCAAGTGAGGCTGCTCCCTCCAATCAGAGAGCTGCTCTCACACTGTCACACTGGTGGGAGCAGCACCCTGATTGGTCAAGGGAGTTTCCAGGCTGCAGTAGCGACAAGGATGTCTGGAGCGAGGAGGTCCTGTGGAGTAAGGTGTTTTGTTTTAAAAAATATATAATTTTATATCCCCCCCCCCCCCCACAAACCTGCTTCCCCGTAGATGTCAGCTGCCACTGAATTTGTGCCCAGGTGCGACGGTAAGAAAAAAAACATGATATCTCAGATGGTGCAAGAGAAGTGTGTACAAATTACAGGCTCATAACCTTGTTATCGACCCAGAGTGACCTGCAAGGTCCGTGAAATCTTGGAGCAAGGCAGTCAGCCATGACTGCAAACCTGCACAGACTTCTTCAGTTGGAATCCTTACTCCACTTCATGAATTTTCAGGGTGCCTTTCTGCATTGGTCCGGGTCCTTGGGCCTGGGTCTGCTGTGGTATCTGATCCCTCAGCTCTCTCCAAGCATAGATGGAAATTGAGGTTTCAGGGGTTGGGGCATGCTACAGTACATGATAAAAGAACCATGGCACCAACAATACCACTTTCTCCCTAGTGCAGAGGCCTTCAAACTGAGGTGATGGTCCCCCCTTGTGGAAGCGGACTATCTCGGAAGGGGCACTAAACTATTCCAGCTCATGAATCTCCAAAAGTCAGGACTTTTAATCTTGAACGGCTGCACCTTGTCCGCTGCCGGCAAACATCTCACTCCTTCTAATCCACCTGGCATAGAGCTCCTACCTCCCTTCAGGTCAAGAGAACACTGTGCTTCCAGCCGCGGTATTTCATTTGTCAACATATTGTGTTCTGGAAGTTGTAGTGTTGGGTTGCTACTGACCAACAATTGGGCTGGTAAAACTTATAACAATTATTTGTAACAGAAAAGGCCAGAACCAGAAAGCTGGTGATATAACGACATGAAGGAAGAGAACAACCAGATGTATTGGTTTCACAGTTGTGTGCACCTTTGTGATGGTGACACCCTTATCAGACAAAAGTTTTTTGTGTTTTAGCCCATGCCATTCAAGGCATGCCCATGGTCAACACACGATTATATTGTAAACAAGATGCATTTTGGAGTTTGTCACTAGATGAATTATACACTGGATCCACAACTAAACTAGTTTCAAGTAGCAAAAGAACTGTTACAGGCAAGAAACGTGGCTCTTTTTTTTATAATTAAGTTTTTGGAACTCAACACTTCAGCCTGTATTTAAGCTTGCCCTTCAGGAGGATAAATGCCAACATCAGCATTACTCGCAAGCTCAACGGAGAATGGAGTATCAAATTAATTAGGAACCAATTTTAGGCTTAGAAGAGGTCTCTGACTTACTTTGTCCACTTCTCCGATCTGTCTCAAAAGAATGGGGGACTTGCCCCCCCAAAACAATGAAGAAAACATGTGGGAAATCGCTAGGAAAAAACCCTTGATTTTGCTGACCAAGCAACGGCGATAGCTCATAAGTGAGCTGCTAAAGAATGATTTTACAAAGGGTACCAGATGCTAGTCCTGTCGAGGTGTGCAAGGCATTAAGGCAAGGAATGCAAAATGCCCAAACAGAACACAACCTGGGATTTTGAAAAGGCTCAACGTAGGGCCAGCGCCATTAATAATCCTGTTTGTGTGCATGCGAGGGACATAGAATGGGTCAGGGTTTTAAGGATGCAGCATGCACTCCTGTCCCACATAAATGGGTTAAGGGAGGAACGGCTAGCTACAGGGCAGCTGGGCTAACATCGGTAGCAGGCACATCCACGATGAAAAATTTATAAAGCGCGGCAAATACCCTATGGTGTCTAGGACCTACCCTCGGAAAGTACGGATCTGACTGGAGTGAATTAAAATGTGTGCCTGAAAGATCCATGGTTTTAAACCCTTCCTAAATTTAACAGGGTAGTCTCTGTTTTAAGCGAGGATGGCAGAGAGTTCCACAGTTTGGCTGTTGTTGTATGAAACTCCTGCCACCCCACTTGGCCCTACTTATTCTTGGGAAAGCAAGATTTCCAGGCACAGCTGATCTCAGGGAGATTGCTGGGATATATGACTTAAGATAGTTTGACAACTGCATTGGCCCCAGATTGTTCAAAGATTTTAAAGGAATGCAGAGCGATTTAAACTAGATCCGTTTTGCTACCGGCAACCAGTGCGGATGGGATAGGGCTTTGGAAGCAGAATCGAATTTAGAAATTGCTAGGAGTACTCTTGCTGCTGCATTTTGAGCAATCTGCAGCTTTTGAATACTGCGTTTAGAGACACTGGTAAAAAGAGCATTGCAGTAATCCAGTCTAGATGAAATAAGTACGGATACCAAAGTTTTCCTGAGATCCAAAGGGATCGAGGGGAGTACTTTTCTCATCTACGTTTTCACTTATGATGGGACTGCTAGTTAAACTCTGGAAATCAACAGGAGCCACATAAGCCCACCTTACAGGGAGGCAGTGACTCTAGATACATCACTTTCAGTTCTCTGCCTGGGTGACCAGGGAATGGCTCAAGGCAGAATGGCAAGAGTGACATGTGGGGTTAAGCAAACCTGTCAAGGCTGTGTCACAGAGAAGACTAGAAAAAGAAAACTGCCATGGGTAGGAGGCAGGTAGGTAGGTAGGTAAACTGAGACAGGAAGTGATGGGCCAAAGAGTACTGGTGAATAGAGAGCATTAAATGGGTTTTCCCCTTGGGCGGGTGCTGTTCAAGTGTTCATAAGGAGCAATGCACATGATCTGGTGGGTAGGCTAGGACTATTCCAAAGTAAGGTGAATAGAGACGAGTGCAAAGACATGCACACGAGAAGGGGAGAGCAGGGGGATTCATGTGAAAACGGACTATGAACATTCACCAAAATATAGTGTATCAAAATATCAAACTTGCATACATTTCTTGCTACCAGAACTTCTATCTAACTATTTTCTAAATCCAGTCAAAATCACTTCCCTGTACTGCATATAAGTACTGGATAGCATACCCACAACTGCATCGCATGTCAAAAATGTCATATGTATGACATCAACCAAGTCACTACATCACAAAGGAAGTCTAGATAAGCAGATGTAGAGTAAGAAAAGCAATGATATGCTTATCTTAACAACGTAGCGGTAAGCAATGCAATGGACGCAATAGTAGGTTGGTGTTATCAATTTCAACATCTTGTCATATAGCCAAACTAGTTTAATTTAATATTTTAACCCTGGTTCAAACATTCATAGGGTAAGTATTTGATAGAAGGTGCAGGTTGACATTTTTGTCAAGACATATTTTAGGCCTCGATTTTTGCAGTTTATGTTTTGGAATGTTTTACCAAAAAATGTATTGCAGTCTACATGTTTGCACGCTAACCACTTGTGGACACCAAAATCCAGACCGGTGTAGGATGGGAGGTGAGCTATTAAAGTCAATATAAGAGGAAGGATGGCACCATACCGGAAAGTTTCACATTGGGTAAACAGAGGAAATGCCAGGGAGAGAGCCAGAGGAACGTCACTGGCAAGGACTTCTCTGAGGGAGTCAATCCTGTAGGCATGAACTGTGTTCAGTTCTCTCCCTGTAGGCCACTGGAAGAGAACTGGACCCAGTTCAGGTTACTCACCTCCGGTATTGTGTTCAGTGAAGGTCACATTTAGAGTTTAGTATCCAATTCTGGAAGGCATAGAAGGGAGTACTGCGTCCAGTTCGCCCCATCTGAAGTCTGGTTTAAAGAACTTTCAAATGGAATATTGTATCCTGTCCTGGAAGCCACATGGAGGCTTTTGACAAGTCCATGTGGAATATTGAGTTCAGTTTAGGAGGCTATATCTGGCATATTGTGACCAGGTCTGGATACCTCTCCTGGAGTATTATGCCTAGTTCTGGAGGCTTAGGACCATTGCTGCAGCCCCGAATTTGGAGTACTCTTTAGAAACTTTGAATCGGAAATATCCATATGGGCAACAAGATAAAACCTCTACTTTTAAGATTCTCCAATGTATTGGAGGAGACTATGTGGATGGGTGTTTCAGTGGGCTCTTAGAAGTTTTAAGGATCCCATACATCACCAGGCCCCTCCAAGCATTATAGAGGGCTTACTTGGCCATCCTTCAGTCAGTGGAAGGTAAAATATTTGGCCCTTTCACAGGATATAATCAGCCCTGCACACCCAGTGGCAAAGTGGGAGTTCATCAGGGTCAACCACTGGCCGCCTACCAAAAATGATAATCCCCTCCTTAGCCACTAGTTAATCACCTCTGGTGACTGGCCAGTCCCAAGCAGAGGGTTAACTGGCCCTTTCTCCATTAAGCCTTAAGTGTAGCTTGAATTGGCACTGGTGTTTGGCCACCACAAAGGGGCTTCCACAAGCTGGGGTCATCGCCCAGTACAGGGTTAATCAAATATGATTCCTGGCTGCCCGAAATTCTGCCTAAACCACATATGGTCGCTGGCCACCTGCAATGTAGGCTTCACAAGCCCCGGTCACTGATTTACGCTTCATCAGCCCTGGTCCATGGCAACTCCCATATGTCGGATTATTCAGCTCTCATCCCTATCCAACCTGAAGAGTAGGGTTTAATAGCCAGGCTTAGTGTTCATTCAACAAGCTGTGATCAATCCCTGGGGTTGGGTTAATCAACTCCTGTTAATAGCCATCCAAATCTAGCTTAAACCATCTGTAGGCTCCCACAATGTACACTTCAGTGTATTTATTTTAAGGTTTTTATATATTGCATGGTAAAAGTCAAGTGGCAGGAAGTAGAGTGCTCGAAGAGTGAATAGTCATTGTGATCAAAAATACAATACATGGAAAAGTGTATATTTAACATCAGTTTGAGTGTCCTGGCATAAAAAAATAAATAAAATAACAGTGCGTCTCGGCACAGGGAGCCCAAAAGAAAAAATGGGGGTACGTGGTTTACTAGTGAGCAGCGAGGCAATGCCCTGCAAGTAATGATTGGAATTCTGCTGATCAGGAAATAGAGTGGAATTAGAGAAGCCAGGATCGAGTGTGGAGGTTATCGAGGGCGTTTTATGATGCATTTGTGCTCAGGTATATTGCAAAAAGGCATTCTTTCAGTAAATGCTTGGGTTGCAGGGTAGGGTTAACAAGCCCGGGTCTCAAGCCACCCCTTGTGTATGGTAACCGGAGCAAATCCCTGGCCACATTCCTGGGTAGGTTTCACCAGCCCGGACACCTAGCACCGCCCAGTATTGGTTTAACAAGCTCTGGTCTATGGCCTCACTCCAGTGTAGGGTTAATCAGCGCTGGTCCCTGGTCACCCTTCCTGGAATCTCTTAATCCCATTTGCGGATGAAACTTCAGATATAAAGGTTTCTTTGTGTCGCGCTATGGCATGAATATTGCCTTTGTCTGGGACTCAGTATCAAATAGGATTAAGGGAATGGTGATCCACGGAGACCCTTGACCTGGAAGCTCCCTGTGCAAAGGGATTCATCACCTTGGGGAGACACGATACAGGAACTACAAATCAAAATTACTTCAAACAAAATTACTGGGGTGCTGCCAGTCGCAATTGTTTTCAGCCCTCCTCAATTTTTTAAGGTTTTTCATGTTTGGTGCCCACAAGAGAGCCAAAAGGTACACTTATGAAGTCTTTCCCCATCTAAACAGGTATTTCCGCTGGGGTTTGCAGCAGAAAGTCTAATGGGACAGTTCATATTACACCACATATCGAGGAATTTACCTGGATGGCCACTGGAATGGGTCTAAAGAGGTGGATGTCGGGTCTTACCTATCATGTTTTTTGCTCTAGTGCTCGCAGTAGAGCATAATTGGACATTTCTGAAGTCTGACCCTTGTATTAAGGTATTTAATCTTGCTGTCCATAACAGACAGCACATACGGACTTTCCAGTCTTGCCCAATCTCTTGAGCTATTTACTCCTGGGGCCCAGGGTCTAACTGAGTTTATCTCATCTACAGAGGTACTTACCCAATTGTGCAGCAGCAGAGTCTAATGGGACAACTGTCCAGCTGTACCCCATATTTTGAGATATTTATCCTGGCGTTGACATCAGGGAGCCCAAATGGGCAGTTCTCCAGCATGACCCATCTACAAAATAATTACTCCTGTATCAAAGGGCAGTTCTCTAGTCTCACCACTCTGAGTGGACAATTGCAATTCTCATCCCATATCACGGAATACAGTCCGCGTAACATAAGGCAGAGCTGGGATGACTGTTGTTCAGTATTACCCTATTTCTCTGAATATTCCAGTCACACAGAAGGTCTTGAGGCGATATGTATGAGTCTCATTCTATCCCTCTAATTATGACACTGCTGGTATGGGGCTAATGGTCAGTTCTGCAGTCTAACACCATCTTTGTTGTTTTACCAATGGTAAATTTCCAATGGGAGTCAGGGAGACAAACGCATAGTTCATTCTTCCCACATCCCACTGAATATTACTTACAGTAGTCTTACTAATTTCTCTGGGCACTTACTCGCTGGTACTAAAAGAGAGAGTGGGCGGTTCTTTGGTTAATCCTTTATGTATTCAGTATCGCGTCACATCTTCCATAGAGGTGGACAAAATTGGGCAGTTCCTCTTTCTCAGCATCTGTGGATGTGCACTGGCAGTCCCCGGAAAGCTGTGCATGCCTCCACCTCATGCAGAACATTAAGTTGAGGGTGGAGCTTGGCCCAAGACAAGACATTTCTCCCAATATCCTCAGTGGTGAGAAAATTCCGGAAGGCGGCAGGATCAGGGATGCGACTTGAAGGGGGGGGGGGGGGGGGGGGGAGTTGGGACAGAACAAAAGCTGGTCTCATTCACTCCCCCACCCGGAACTTTGATACTCCTGAGAAGTGGCTATTCCCAAAGAAAAGTCAAGGTTTCCAGGACAACCAGTAGACTGCAGTTGAACACAATGGTGTATGTGTGTGTGCGCAAGACTGGGAGGGGTCATGTCCATCTGAAACTGCGCACCTGCACCTGACGGATGGAAGGGATAGGCTAAGATCAAAGCCACCCGTCGCTTTGGTATCAGAGCCAGGGCGGGGTTCAAGTGGGACGAAGCATCCTGTCTAGTTGACTATCAGATCAAAGTCTCACATTGGGTTTTCATGGGCATCAACCCCTCCGACCCGATATCCACACAAAAAAAGTCCAATGAGACCTCCTTGTGAAAGAATGCTTTGATTGAAGCAGGTATAATGTAGTCAGTCTTATTCCCCTCTTTATCTAAATATATAAAAATGAAGGAAAAGTTACTGATTTGCAACACTAATGCCCTTTCATGGGAATTATGTAATATAAGCACTTTTACATGAGAGAACCTGTTCAACATTTTCTTAATGTGTCCATCTGCAAGCCACCATGGCAGATTTAATGCATCTTTCGTGTAAAAGGAAGCGACAGAAAATCATAAATGGCCCTAATGAAACAGAGGTCTCAAATCACGTTTCGTGAAGCCTTTTTAAAGGGTGGAGGGAAGGAAGCAGAGGCAAAAGCTTCACGAAGCTACAAATATACAATGCACCTTTAAGGTAGCCACTATCTCCACGGTCTCAAAAAATCCCATATTTGCAGTTAACTCATATCATTTGGATAGACTTGAAGGATCTTGATCTAACATATATTACTATCCTGCAAAAATATAAAGGCAAGAATGAACATTTGGCGCCCCCAGAAGCAGCAAAACGTATAGTTTGTTACCTGTCGGTGTAGTTTTGCAGCTGAAAGACTTTCGGGATTCACTATGCTGTGCATTATTCCGCCATCTAGTGGTTGGGTCCGGAATTGTAGTCTTTTTTTCCCGTGGCTCAGGTGGGTGTCGATATACCACCATTTGGTGTCCTTCATGACGTCGACGTTTGGTCGTCATCTTCGGATTCTTTTTTCTTGTCTTGTGTTATTCTTGTTTTTCCTCTTATCTATTAAAGTCTTGTTCATCTTTAAATCCTTTCCTCCGGTCTCATCTTTCTGGCGGAGGAGGGTGGGTTCGCTAGTGAATCCAGAAAGTCTTCAAGCTGCAAAACTACACCGACAGGTAAGAAACGATACGTTTTGCAGCGTGAATCTTTCCGGATTCACTATGCTTTGCATAGACTTTGTAGCGGTTTGTCCTTATTGTGGTGGCGGGGTGGAAGATGAGCACTGGTTACTGAATATGTGTTGTAAGACCTTTTGTCCCACTTGGGCTTCTTTGTTCATTTGGATATCTACACAGTACTGCTTAGTGAACGTGTCCACTGAAGACCATATTGCAGCTTGGTAAATGTCTTGAATTGGTGTGTTGGCTAGCAACGTAATTGTAGCTCCTTTCTTCCTCGTTGAGTGAGCATGAGCTGCTCCTTGTAACTGTTGCCCAGCAGGTTTGTGGCATAGTTGAATGGTTTATGCAATCCATCGTGCAATTGTATTTTTGGTAACTGGTCGTCCCAAAAAACTGCCTGTGAAGGAAACAAAGAGTTGCTTGGTCTTTCTGGTCTTTCTGCACTCCTTTGTACTTTCTATATAGTGCATCACCGCCCTCCTGGCGTCCAGTGTGTGCAGCATCCTCTCTGTGCTTGTAGTTGGTTTTTGGAAAAAAATAGATATTTGGATTGTTCGGTTGATGTGGAACTGAGACACCACCTTTGGCATGAAGTGGGGTTCTATTCTCATTACAATCCTATCACTGTGTAACTGCAGGTAGGGCTCTTGAAGTGTTAGCGCCTGCAGCTCACTTACTCTTCATAGTGATGTGATAGCTCAAATGGTGCTTTTATCAATTGGGTCAGCACTACATTGAGGTTCATGCTAGTGCTGGCATTCAGTTTGGAGGTGCAATCCTCTTTGCTCCTTCTATAAATCTTTTTACTACTTGGGAGGTGAAGACACTTTTCCCCGTTTCTCCTCCTGAGTAAGCCACAATTGCCGCTAAGTGTACTCTTAGGGATGTGTAGCTCAGTTTACTTTGCAGTAGATGCGTTAAGTATTTTAGCACTGTTGACTCCTTTGTGGTTTTCTTTGCAACTTTTCCCTAATGCACCATTCTGAGAACCTTCTCCACTTTGCAACGTAGCATTTCCTTGTGGTAGGTCTTCTTGCCTCTCTGAGCACTGCCATTGTGCTCTCCGGTAGTTTGAGGTGTGCAAACTCTAGGTATTTAGGAGCCATGCCGCCAGGCTGAGGCTGTCCGGCTCTGGGTGTAGCACCCTTCCGTTCTGCATTGTTAACAGGTCCCTTCGTTTTGGGAATCTGTGTGCTGGTGCCTGCGCCATCTCCACTATTTGCGAGAACCATGACTGTCTGGCCCATTGAGGTTCTATTAGTATCAGTGACATGTTGTTGATCCTGCATTTGCTGAGTACCCTGTGTATCAGTGGGATCGGGGGAAAAGCGTATGCAAATGTCTTTGACCAACTTATCCATAGCGCATTCCCTTGTGACCAATTGTCTGGTTGTCTGGATGCGAAGTGTTGGCATTTTGCATTTTGGTGTGTTGCAAATAGGTCTATTTGCAGTGTACCCCACTTCCGGAACACTTTCTGTAATTCCTGTTGGTTGATCTCCCATTCGTGGGATGCTAACGACTGCCTGCTGAGTCGGTCTGCCTCCACGTTGTCCTCCCCTGGGAGATGTATTGCTAGTAGGTCTAGCCTTAGTGGGATGGCCCATGTCCATATCTCCTGTGCTAGCTTCAATAGCGCTACGGACTGTGTGCCTCCCTGCTTGTTGATGTAGAACATGGTTGTGGTGTTGTCAGTTTGGATCAACACCCTGTACAGTTCCTTCTGAAATGCTTTCAGGGCTAGGAACACTGTTTTTAGTTCCAGGTAATTGATGTGCTTGACCGCATCCTGTTGTGACTATAGCCCTCTCACCTTGAGCTTGTGCATATGCGTGCCCCACCCCAGCTGGGAGGCGTCCGTCGTGATGGTCACTGTTGGAGTTGGTTGTGTGAATGCTTTCCCCGGTGATATGTTTTGTTTGTTCCACCACTCTATTTCCTGATGCACTGCGTGTGTGACAACCACTAGATCTTCCCAACTCCCAGTTGCCTGTGACCATTGCTGCTGTATCCATCCCTGTAATGGCCTCATGCGTAGTCTAATATTTGGGACTAGGTGAATGCATGACACCATCATTCCCATTCGCATGCTCACCGTCCTCACTGTCAGAACTTGCCCCTTGAGGTAATGACGTGTTTCCTTCAGTATCGCCAATGTTCTCTTCCTGATGGGGAACACTTTGGCCTGTATGGTGTCGATCTCTGCCCCATAGAATATCTTATCTTGATTTGCTCTGGCTCTGTGGACTATTTCTCCCAATGAATTTAGAAGCCCAGTACCGTCAGTTAGTATGACCTGCTGGATGTGCAGTTTGCATGTAGTATACATGTATTCCCTGCCTTCGTAGGTGTGCTGCGACAGCTGCTAGGCACTTTGTAAACACCCTTGGTGCGGATTTTAGGCCGAATGCCAGTACTGTAAACTGGTAGTGGCTTTGGTTGATCACAAACCTTAGCAGGCACTTGTGTTTGTGATTGATGGGGATGTGCAAGTATGCGTCCTTTGAATCAGTGGTGGCCATGAAGTCCCCTTTTTGAATTAGTGGTATTACCTCTTGTAGGGAGGTCATCTTGAATCTGAGTCCTTATGAATTTGTTCAGGAACCATAGATCTAGGATAGGTCTTAGCGTTTCGTCCACCTTTGTCACCAGGAAGTAAGTTGAGTAAACCCCCTTGTTCCTTTGATTTTGCAGTACCACCTCTATTGCCTTGGATTTTTGTTTGGAGGTTGTCTTCCTAATCCTATACAGTATCCATATTGTGTGAGGTTTAGTATCCATGTGTCCGATGTGACCTTCCTCCATTCCTGGATGAAGTCTCTTATTCTTCCCCCTACTGGTGTTGAGTGTTCGAGGTACTGTTTGTCGAACTTTCGCCTGCATTTTTTCATCTTGCCTTTTCGCCCATCCTGAGGTGTTGCTAGGGTGGGGGCCAGTTGCATTTTGGAGGCACTTGGTTGTGGGCTGTTGTCCTTCCCTCCGTGTCTGTCCTCGTCTGTTTCCGTGCCCATGAAAGGACTGTCCCCGGGGTTGGTACTGCCAGTTTTGCTGCCGCTGTCCTTGCTGCTGCTGGCCTTGGTTGTTCCCTTGGTAGCCTTGCTGGAACGTTTGGTGCGATGTGGTCGGCACGTTGCCTCCACTTCTACCACCTGGCCTCCTCGTGGGTGTGCCTCTTCTCATTCTCCTGAACTGCAACGCTCCCATGGACCTTGCTGTTTCGTTGTCCTTCTTGAGCTACGTCAACTTTTCGTCAACCGGCGTGCTGAACAGTTGCTCTCCATTAAAAGATGTATTTAAGATGTTGCTTTACACCTCTTGCATGAATCCCGAAATTCTGAGCCATGCTGGTCTTCTCTCGGTCACTCCGATAATCATCAGCCTACTCAATGTTTCTCCCACATCGAATGCCGATTTTAGGCATGTGTTTGCCATGCTCTTTCCTTCTTCTACCAGGTGAGCTGCCCTTTGTTGGTACTGATCTGGTAGATGCTTCAGGAGCTGCCCCACTTCAACACAGTGTTGGTATGCGTGTCTGTTGATGAGGGCATTGGAATTTGCGATGCGTCAATGTATTGCCGCATTTCTCTCCACCTTTCTCCCTGTGAGATCCATCCTCCTACTCTCCTTGTCTGGAGGTGTCCGGCATTTGTGGGAACATTAGCCCTCTTCTGAGCCGTTGCTGCAATTATGGAGTCGGCTGGCACTGACCCTTGGATGTATGCAGGGTTCTTTGAAGAATGTTTGTACTTCTTCTCCGTTCAAGGTGTCACAGCTTTGCATACTGCTGGCTCCTTAACACCTTCAATGCTAAGGCAAATCCCCCCCAGTGCTGATGTCTCCTGGATCCCATTGTTCATGACAAGGTCAGCTCGTCATAAGCACATGACCAGTGTACTGCATGACGAGCTGAGCTCGTCATGAGCATGGAAGGGGTTAAAGGCCGCTCTTCCCTGGTCCAGCCCACTAGGGAGCATGGGCAGGAATAGTCTCCTAGTCTGTTGAGTCAGTAGAGTTTCCAGGAAGAAACATGCCGTGGGCTTCTCCTCCTCCATTTTCACTCCATAAGTCTGTGCAGCCTTCTGTACGACCATGTTGTAGATCCCTATGTCGTCCGGTGGCGATGACCTCGAAGGGTAGGTATCTACACCTTCTTCCGGCGATTCAGCGCCGAGATCTTGCCATTCCACGTCTTGTCCCTCCGAGGATGTCGAGTCCCAGTAGGATTGCAGATCTTCGTTGCCTTCTCCCTCGAAATAGTAGTCTTCTTCTCCCAGAACCTCGACTGGTTTGGGCGTTTTCTGCAGTTCCACGTCGACCCTTTCGACCTCGACCGCGGGATGGTGTATTGGCTCATCTTCTCGAAGACCTTTTTCCGCTGTAGGATCTTCACCATTTCGGCCTCGAGCCTCCTCTTCTTCCTCTCCATCTCGGTGGCATGTCGGCCCTTCTTTCCTCGGCGCTGAGGTGTCTTTTCGGGGGCAACCTTTGACGTTTTTACGAGGGTTTTCGCCAATTGGGAGTCCACTCGGCTGACTGTCCCTGGTAGCTGTTGCTTTCGTTGAGTGTTTCGGCGGCTGAGCTCCCTTCAAGGACTTTGCTTCACTTCTACGAGTGTTGCTCGGGGCTTTAGCTTCACTCTTTCGAGTGTCGCCTGGGTGTTTAGGGGTCAACGACTCCCTTACCTCCTTCGACGTTTTCTTATGGACCTCGGTGACCGTGTAGTACTTCGGCGATATTGTCCTCTTCTCCACTGCAGAGGCCCAAGTCTAGTAATGATGGATGTGGCCCCTGCTTGTTGTGGTTCGCCCTTCTCTGCCTCTCCCTTACTTTGAGGGTCTTGAGTGTAAACGCTGAGCAGGCATTGCAGTCTTCGCTTCTGTGGTCGAGCGACAGGCAGACGTTGCAGACTGGATGTTGATCCTTCTGGGCGTACTTGTGGTGGCAATTTGTGCAAAACTTGAACAGTGTTTTGTCCATCTCCGCACTCAGGGAGCCCCCTGCGAGCGCATTCTCCGTCGAGGTTTTGTTAGTAAAACTTCTCCCTCATCGCTCCAGTTACCTGACCTGCAGTCCGGTGTAGCTGAAACTTGATTTTTTTTTTTGTCGAATATCTTCGATTTACCTTGATTCCTCTTCCAAAACTTCTGGAACTCGTCGACAACGATCCAGACCCAACGGCGGAAAAAAGAATCTGAAGATGGCGACCAAAGGTGGGAGCTTCCGGAGGAAGGACATCACGAAGGACACCAAATGGTGGTATGTCAACACCCACCTGGGCCACGAAAGAGAGAAAAAAAAGACAATTCCGGACCCAACCACTAGATGGCGGAATAATGCACAGCATAGTGAATCCAGACAGATTCACGCTGCGAAAGGAAAATACTACTCACCAGTATGCATCTGTTCTTGGCATGTAGAGCTGCAAAGTTGCACACTGTGCATAGATCACCACCTAGTGTTGGGCCCGGATGTTTGCAGTTTGTTGTTGTCCTGAAAAGTTCTTTGGAAGTCACAAGATAAGTGACTCCTCCTTTGGACCACATTGCGCATGGGCATCGGCTCCATCCCCAGATTGTTTTTCGCCGTTTGCAAGAAAAGGAAGGTTGCCCATATAGTTTGTATCTAATTAAGATAATACTGGAACAGACAAGGGTAGCCGGGTGGGCATGTGCAGCTCTACATGCCAAGAACAGATGCATACTGGTAAATAGAATTTTCCGTTGAGGCATATGAGCTGCAGATTGCACACCGTGCATAGATTGTATAGCAGTACACACTCTTAGCGGCGACCACCCTCATCTGTTGCAGTAGTTTGGAATAATGTTTTGAGAACAGCCTGGCCCACATTAGCTTGTTGTTTGGTTTGCACATCTACACAATAGTGTTTTGTGAATGTGTGCGGTGTAGACCATGTAGCTGATTTGCAGATGTCATCTAGGGGAATGTCCCCTAAAAATGCCACTGAAGCCCCTATCTTTCTTGTAGAGTGGGCTTTAGGAGGTACAGATAACGTACGTTTAGCTGTGTGGTAACAAATCTGTATGCATTTGACAATCCATCTAGCTATCCCAGATTTTGAAATGGGATTACCTTTGTGTGGTGGTGAGAAAGACTCAACCCTTTTGTAAAACAAAACAAGGTTTTGTGTCCTCTCTATGTAGTATAGCAATGCTCTTTTGACATCTAGGGTATGAAGGGCTCTTTCTGCTACTGTCTGTGGCTGCGAGAAGAAAATGGGCAGTTCCACAGATTGATCGAGATGGCAGGGAGAAATTACTTTGGGCAAGAATTGTGGATTAGTACGCACAACTACCTTATTGTGATGCATTTGCAAGAAGGGTTCTTGAATGGTTAGTGCTTGTAATTCACTAACTCTCCACAGAGAAGTAATAGCTACTAGGAACGCAACCTTCCACGTTAAAAATTGTAGTTCACATTTGTGTAAGGGTTCGAAGGGAGGTCCCATTAACCGTGTGAGAACAACATTTAAATTCCACACAGGTGAAGGTGGTACCCTGGGGGGAATTATTCTTTTAAGGCCTTCCATAAAGGCTTTAATGGCAGGCACTCTGAATAGAGATAGATGTCTGTTTTGTAGATATGCTGCCATTGCAGCGAGATGTAGTCTAATAGAGGTATATGCTAAGTTACATTTTTGGAGATGCAGGAAGTATCCTATGATGTGTTGTATAGGCACATCTAGAGGATTAATATTGTTGTTGTGACAATATATTAGAAATCGTTTCCACTTGGCTGCATAACATGCCCTAGTGGTTGGACGTCCAGCTTCTTTAATGACATTCATGCAGTCTGGAGGAAGGTTCAGATATCCAAATTCTAGGATTTCAGGAGCCAGATCGCAAGGTTGAGCTGAGCTGGGTCCGGGTGTCTGATCTCTCCACGGTTCTGTGTTAAGAGGTGTGGAGACAGGTGCAATTTTTGGTGTGGTACTACCGATAGTTGTAGCAGTGTGGCGTACCACGGCTGTCTGGCCCACGTTGGAGCAACTAGGATGAGGGTGAGAGAATGCTGCTGTAGTTTGCGTACTACTAGTGGCATGAGTGGTAGAGGTGGAAAAGCGTACGCAAATCTGTTTGACCAGTTCGTCCATATCGCATTGCCTTTGGACAGTTGGTGTGGATATCTGGCGGCAAAGCTTGGGCATTTGGCGTTTGAGGGTGGCAAATAGGTCTATGTGAGGTTGTCCCCACATCTGAAAGAGTGGCTGAAGAACTTTTATATGAAGTTCCCACTCGTGGGTCTGTTGTGTTTGACGACTTAACAGATCCGCTATGGTATTCTGTACTCCTGGAACATGCTGGGCTAGAAGGAATATGTTTTGAGGAATAGCTCACCGCCATATGTCTTGTGCTAGTTGAGAGAGCTGCAGGGAGTGTGTGCTTCCCTGTTTCTGTATGTAATACATGGCTGTCATGTTGTCTGTGCGGACTAACACAGCCTTGTTCGATACTTGCTTTTGGAAAGCTTTTAGTGCTAGGAATATTGCTAGTAACTCCAGGTGATTGATGTGGAGTAACTTTTGTTGAGGTGTTCACCTGCCTTGCATGGTGTGTTGCAGGAGGTGGGCTCCCCAGCCGGAGAGCGATGCATCCGCAGTCAAGATTATCTGAGGAACTGGCTCTTGGAACGGTCGTCCCTTGGAAAGATTTTTGGTGTTCCACCACTGCAGAGAGCGATGAGTCCGACCGTCTACCAACACTAGGTCTGATAATTGACCTGGAGCCTGATTCCATTGACGTGATAAGCATTCTTGTAGCGGACGCATTTGAAGTCTTGCAAGGGGCACTATGAAAATGCAAGAGGCCATCATCCCTATGAGTTGCATGAACACTCGTGCTGGAAGGGAGTGTTGTAGCTGAAACTTTGTTAGAAGAGTTTGCATGCTGGCTATCCTTGCTGGAGTGGGATAAGCTAGAGCTGCTGAGGTGTTTATTGTGGCATCGAGGTACTGTTGTACCTTGGATTGTTGTAGATGGGATTTGGCGTGGTTTATTGTGAACCTCAATTTGTGGAGCAGCTGTATTGTGGCATGAGTGTGTTCCACGCATAGGTTGTATGAGCTTGCTTTTATGAGCCAGTCGTCAAGGTACAGGAAGACATGGATGTGTTGTCTTCGTAAATGCGCTGCCACTACTGCTAAGCACTTGGTGAATACTCTTGGTGCTGTTGTGACTCTAAAGGGGAGTACTTTGAATTGATAAGTGTTGCCCGTCTATCACAAATCTGAGATACTTCTCGTGAGCTTTATGAATGAGAATGTGGAAGAACGCGTCCTTGAGATCTAGAGTAGCAAGGAAGTTGTTTTGTGACAAGAGCGGAAGGACTTGTTGGAGTGTGACCATGTGAAAATGGTCTGACTGTATGTATATGTTTAGCGGTCTGAGGTCTAGAATAGGCCTTAGTGAGCCGTCCTTTTTTGAGATTAGAAAATATAGAGAGTAAACCCCCTTGTTTTGTTGGTGCAGAGGAACTGGTTCTATTGCACTTTTTTGTAGCAGAGATACTACTTCTTGCTTTAACAGTGATAGATGTTCTTGTGACATTGGACGCTGTTTGGGAGGTATATTGGGGGGGTAGATGTTAGTTCTAGACAGTAGCCTGACAGAATAATTTGTCGCACCCACCTGTCTGATGTGATGTTGATCCAGGCAAGAAGGAATTGTTGCAGTCTTCCCCCCACAGGAGTGGAATGTTGGGGGGGAAGGGGAGGAAAGTCATTGGGTAGGGGCAGAGGCAGAGCGGGAGTTGTTGGCTTTGCCTCTGCCTTTGTTGTTGTTACCCCTGTAACCCCCTCTCTGGTAGCCCTTAGTGAATGAGGATTGGCTAGGGGTCTTGTAAGAAGTGGAGAGTCTTTCCGAGGAGTAGCCTCTAGTGTTGCCTCTGTATGATGAGCAATGAAAAGAACGTCTGGGAGCTTGCTTCTGCAAGGCTCCAATAGATTTTGCGGTGTCAGTGTCTTTTTCATCTTTTCTAAAGACACGTCGACATTTGGGCCAAATAAATGTGTCTCATCAAATGGCTGGTTAAGGATGGAGTTTTGTACTTCAGATTTAAAACCTGAAATACGTAGCCAAGCGTGTCTACGTAGTAGGGTGATGGTATTGATTGCCCCTGAGGCGGTATCTGCAGCATCTAGGGCACAAAGAATGGAAGTATTAGTAATATTTTTAGCTTCCTGTATATGTTCTTTGGCCCTATCTTTGTATTTGTCTGGTAGGTGTTGCATTATGGACTCTAGTTCATCATAATGTGCTCTGTCATATCTGGCCAGCAATGCTTGGGTATTGGCAATGCACCAGATATTAGCTGCTTGTGACGCAGTTCTTTTGCCGGAGGCGTCAAGTAGCTTAGATTCTTTGTCTGGTGGTGAGGCCTCACCTGATGTCTGAGAATTAGCAGGTTTACGTGCATTAGACACTACTAAAGAGTCTAATGGTGCTTTAATATAGACTGGATCTATGGGGGCCGCTTTATATTTTTTCTCAATGCGAGGATTAAGGACCCTTGCCCTGATCCTTAAAAACTTCTGTTGCGTGCTTGATGACACCCTTAAGCATTGGCAAAATGGCAGTAGATCTTTGTGTGTTATCAAAAGTGTCTAGTAGGAAATCTTCCTCCACCGCGTCAGTGTGTAAGTCCACCCCATGAAATTGGGCAGCTCTTTGGACTAGTAGGTTAAAACCTATAGTGTCCTTTGGTGGGGAAGGTATAGAAGGGTATATATCATCTTGTGGGACATAAGGCACATCAGGGGTGTTGTAATCATCCCATGGATTAGGTGACTGGGGGGACTATTGGTCCCTGCTGGTTCGTGTGCACCCCCACCTGTGTCATCAGAGTCTATGTTTGCATCATCGTCTGGGTTAGGGGATGGTGTAGGGGAATGGTGAGGTGGAGGAGATGTAGGAGGAGGAACTATATGGGGAAGTGGTGGAGAAAGGACCCTTAATGGAAAGGTTGCAACGTCTTTCTTCTTTGGAGGAGGAGGAGGAGGAGGAGGAGGAGGAGGAGGTGCTGGCGCCTCAAGTGGTCTCTTCTTGGAACTGAGAGTCAAGTGACCAGTCTTAGGATCCTTTACAAGAGTTTTTTGGTTAGGGTCAGGTGTAAAAAGTTCCTCTGAATAGGGCAAATCCTTCAGCGTCGAGGATTTTAGCTCCGTAGGTTTTTTCGGCACCGAGTCGGTAGCTGGTTTTGGATCTTTTGGTTTAGAACTGTGCCATTTTTAAATGTCCTTTACCGGAACCTGTTTCTTCGGTTCCGGGTGTTTTTTCGGTTCCGAAACGTGTTCTTGAGCTTTAGGCGTTTGTTTTTTTATCGGCTCCGAGTGCGGTTTCGGCATCGATGAGCCGCTGCCAGTCTTCGGCGCCGTGTGCTTAGGTGTCGGAGCAGAGGTCGGCGTGGTTGCGGAAGATGGCTTTTTCTTCAGTGTCAGAATAGGATCGGCACCGGGAATAGGCTGGCTGGAGCCCGAGCTGCCTGAAGGCTTAGTAGGCCTCCTTAGCCTGACCAGAAGGCGGGGCGCGGGAAGCAGTCTCTCTGTGTGCACCGGGGCCCGAAGGTGAGGGTATGCCCAAAGCCTTTTTGGAGGGTGTCGAGGAAGGGTTGGGGTCGACGATCTTACTTACGACCCGTTGAGCTGGAGTGACTTCCTCGACGTTGGAGTCTTCGGCGTCCGAGGAGCTAGTACTCTCTTTGGCGTGCTGGTGTTCTGGCACGTCGACGCCCTCTTCGAAGATGTCGTCGGACATGGAAGCGGTGAGCGGGCCATAGTTCTTAGAGCTCGTCGGTCCCGGATCATCTTCTTGGAGCGGAAAGAGGCACAGGCGGAACAGTCTTTGGCTTCGTGCTCCGGTGAGAGGCAAAGATTACAAACTTCATGTAGGTCGGTGTGGGGAAACTTCGACACACATTGAGGACACTTTTTGAATGGCGTCCTTTCCATGAGCCAGGAAGTAAGGCCTAGGTAGGCCCGAAGGCCTTTGTCGACGACAAGAATCGAAGACTTCGAAGTGGTGAAGAGTCGTGTCGATGTGGAGCGCGATCAAAACAATACGGGTGAGGATTGTGCGCCGAAGGAAATTCGGTTCCAAACCGGAGCGGGGGAAACACATCCGAGCACGATGGCGGAAAAAAACAATCTGGGGATGGAGCTGATGCCCATGCGCAATGTGGTGCAAAGGAGGTGTCACCTATCTCGTGATTTCCAAATAACTTTTCAGGACAACAACAAACTGCAAACATCCGGGCCCAAGACTAGGTGGCGATCTATGCGCAGTGTGCAATCTGCAGCTCATATGCCTCGAACATATGTTTTCTACATATATGCGAGGACGACCCACCGCCAAGCTATTACAAGTTGTGGCTTTAGCTGGGTCTTGAGGTCGGCAAAAAAATCTATTTATCTGGGATGGTGTTGTCAACCTAAATGGGAGCGGATCTGGGCCGGATGGCGCTCCCACAGAGGCCTGAACACCCACCCCGGCTTGGACCATGATGATCATGATAAGGGCTCCCCTTAACAGTGGGAGCATTTATAGAGGGTGTGAGCTCCACTCAATTTCTTTCTGCTATAATACTGTACATATCTCACATGTAGAGGTTTTCTCCCCAGAGTTGGCACACATAAATGTCACAATGTACTGCTGCTCAATTTGCGGTTTGAAAACGCAATTAAAAAAAAATTTTTTTTTTAAAGAACAAACATTAATTTTGGTTAAAATTTCTTGGATGCCACCCAAGTCTCTTCCGCAATGTGGCCCATTTGCCAACACTAAATTTTTTTATTTCTCATAGAATTATTGTAAGGAAAAAGGTAACCCAGAACATTGCCTTTGGACCTTTTTTAAAATGTTCCTATACCCACGATTTCATATGAAATGGTTGGCTTGCTTATTTTGTTTTACGCAAAATATATTTAAAATAAAAATAACTACTGCATACGCAATACAAAATTACTTTCATTAGGCATGGAGTTTGAACGCCCATCTTAAATAATTAATGCCTGTAAAAAGTTGTCAATGAACTGGTTCATATTCATTTGTTCAGCTGCTAAATGTAGTTACAGATCCAAAACCTCAAGCCTGCATGTACTAGAAGGGTACAGAGAGCTCAACATTTCTGTGTAACAACCATCAGATACAAATAATATAGCGAGGACAACAGGATTCCACAGAACACCACTCTAGACATATTTTACAGCTCGTAGACTTCTGAATCAGTAGAGTAGAGAATAGTATTTCCCAAAATAAATTTTAATCATGAAAAATCTGTGTTAAATCTGTACATGAAGGGGCATGGGGCATCATCGGAACAGCAGACAAGTGTCTCAAGATGAGTAGGTATGATAAAGACATCAGTCAGTGAACAATGGTAAGTTTTCTGGGGGCGAGGAAAAGCAACAATTTTAGGGCAAACGGATGCTGGGTTGAGACAGGCTTCTGAAGGTGAGATGATGCTCTGAGGAAGATAGACGCATGGTGGAGTAAGACTTCAGAAGGAAAGGACACGACTTGAAGAAAATGGCCACATATTGGGAAAAGGACACGACTTGAGGAAAATGGCCGCCGGCTGCAGTAAAACTTCTGAATATAAGAGAAGCAGCAGAGCAGAAGATGACTTCTGAAAGTAAGGAAAGAGGGGTTGCCTTAAGCGATTAGGGCTTCAGTCTGTGATGATGAGCTCGTCCACACCCCAGTCCTCGTAGCTCCCATCAGGCAGGTACCGTCGGATGATAATTGGGATCTTCCGGGCTCTGAGGGGGAGAAAGTAAAGACTAGAAGTCAGACTCACATACAGTGTTCATCAGGCACACCTTCGATAATGGCTTAAAACACACCCAAGTGCAGCACTGCACAAAGCATCAGGCAACTCGCGCACTCTTTAACTGACACAGACACTGGCTACGGAGAAACAAGAAGGAATCCAGTCCATGAATATCACAGAGGTAAAAAAAATGTAGGAGCATATTAGAATAAAACGTGATAAGAAAGCTTACATTTTTATGCAGGCAAGTTGACAGGCCCATGGAATTGAGAAACATAGAAAACCTGAATAGAATGAAGTTTTAAATACCATTAAACAGGTGAGGGATCTAGGGGTTACATTGAATGCAATGCACCCTCTCTCTATAGGCTGAAACTCCATATAACTGTTGATTCTACAATGAGACAAGACCTGCCTCTCCTTTTTGATTCAGCAACCAGGTTCCGATTAGATCTGTTCCCTTCACAAAGCCACCAATCAACACTTTAGGCATGATTAAACTATAAAGGTTTAGTAGTGAGACAACTGTAGAGCTTCAGTTCTTGGACATTTTCTTCAAACTGCCCCAAGAAAATAGTTTAACCTCCACAGACATACACCAGCCTCACTACACAGAACCAAGCAGGTAGTCTTCTCAGCCACACAGAGCATAAATAAAATCTTCCCACAAATCTCTGCAGATCCACTCATTAAGCACCATTCAGCTATATTCTAGCATCCGACCTCACTCCGTTCAAATCTGCCTAGCAAAACATGATCACTGTTCACAGGCCAACCTGTGCCTCTAAAGTTTCAGTCCTTCAAAATCCTTGGACCTTGCATCCCTTGCGTACACTGTACTCTGAAGCCTCGTCTACTAAGCCTTGAAAACACAGCCAGGTGACTCTCCCAGAGTTTCCTCCTCAACACTCCATGGAAACCCATATCACTCAAACTCACCTAAGGCCCGCTTCTGCAAATAAATGTATTGTGCAAACATGTTCCAAATGCATATTTGCCCTGCCTAAAATTCACTGTTAACGATGCTGTGCTGTGACCTCTCTTTCATGTTACTACCCTTTCTAGACTTTTTCTTATGTACAGCTTTAACTCTCCCTTATGCACATCTTTTAAAAAGGGTTCCTAGTTATAATAAATGCACAATTTTGGCATCTAAAAGTTAGATCGAGCAGCTAGACAGAGCAAATGCAGTGGTAGGGTGCAAAGGAAATTAAAACAGGGTGCAACCTTACACAAAGGCTAGCTTGAAATCAAAATCTTCTTAAAGCACGGGTGTCACAAACAAAAAGTGAAGACCATGGGCACAACTTCGTAGTACAAATACACACTAACGAGGAGGGAGCAGGGTGAATATCGTCCAGGAAGTGACATCACATTCTGTTTGTGTCTGGTGGTACTATAGAAGAAAACATTGCCAGAAGAAGAGGGGTAACAGGGAGTCAATCAAGAACTGAACTAGGCTGGCTAGGGGTAATGTGGGATATAACCTTGCGTAGGCCATTCCAATTATGAAAACCATTTCATTTGATGGTAAAAAGGATGTTATGAACCTAAAGGAAAGTTCAGAGAAACCATAACAATTACTACAGCTAGAAAAACAGTTGGAAATCCCAGCTAGGAGAAGAGACAGGCATGGGCACAGGAAGTGCAATGGCCGCCTTATTACCTCATATTTTAGTGTGTATCGTGAAGCTCCCAGTACTCACAGAATTCATGTGTTTCAGTAATCCAGTACCCATAGGTATTCGGGCTGCAGAGCAATCTTTGAACAAAGGAGTTTGTAGACCTCTCAGGGATAGAAAGGAAAACAGAGGTGGTGTAAGCATGAAAAGAAACTGATCCTTCTTGGGAATAGGACACTTTCCAAAAGGCACTGAAACAGGATGCTGCACTTCAAGCCTGCTATATCAGCAAGCCAGTGGGTTCTCCCTGACGAACAGTCACACTAATTCCCCCATGAACTGTGATCCCGTTTCAGCCAACCTTCGCCCGCAAGATCTTCAAAGGAGGGCCAGGTATAGTCTACCATGATCCCTGGCTGCAAAGGGTCGAGCAATAGCATCAGACGGATGGACTTCCCAAGAGCAGCCAACAAAAGGTGAGCCAACGGTGTCCCCGCTCTTGGAGTGTTTGGACTGGGACTCCATAAGTGCCAATGTGAAAGTCAGGCTGGGTACTGGTAAGAGATACAAACACTACCCTGTTGCCATATCAGTGCTTTATACTGGTTCTCATATGGTGTGTGGCCACCCATAAGTGTTCACTCAACTATCACAAAGCGGTTGATGCAATGTCTACTCTTTAAGGGAGCACTTACTTTTTAGGTTTTGTCTGACCACAGCTACCAGTTCCTCAGGGCACCTTTGACAAACTTGAGCCTGCTGGTAAAGTAGTGCCAGCTTCCACTCACTCACCAACGAATGGGTGCACAGAGGAGTCTGCTGCTCATCAATATGTAAAAGATGGGCAGAGGGTGTTGTTCCTTCAAGCTCAGATTCAGCTGATACGCAAAATGGCTTCTGGATTTAAAATCTGGGGCTGATGGCAATTGGAGCAGTCAACGTGGTGAATACACAACCCCCACCACCCCATCTTAAGGTGTACGGTGCTTCAAGCGGTGGAAATGCACTTTGTTGAGGAGAGCCAGAAACAGCACGAATCAAACAGGACGCAGCATGACTAACTCGTAGGTACTACTGAGTGAGGAAGGAACAGAGACATTCTAGTTACCGCTAGAGTAGTTGATGGAGATGAACCTATAGAGTAGGAATTACAGCAATTTTTTTCTTTGTGCAAGGGGGAGAGGGAGCTAAAGAGTGATTTAATATTAAAAAAAAGAGTCCAAACATTACACCAGACCATTATTATTTCCTATGTTAATAATAGCAGCCAGGGAGCCGTTCAACCAGTCACTAACAGCCTGTCTGTTATTTTGCCTGCCTCAGCTTTGCTAAACACAATGTCAATTAACTGCTCTCATCCCTTATAACCTGCTCCATTCTACTCCAATGGCAGTGTCAAGTTTGAAACCCAGAACAGGCACCTTCCAAGTAGCCCCAGAGCAAGTGCCCTTTTTAGAGACAATTCTCAACTATTGAGCCAATCTCCTCAAACACCCAGTGAGAACAGGGTATGAGACAGACACCGTCTCAGAGTGGACAGCCAATCAGAGGAGATCCATCTACATGAACCTGGAAGAGAGTCATAAGGCAAAGTGAAGGAAGGTGCCCCTTTTTGATATGGTCGACCCCACTTTTGGCCTAGTATTTAATGTGATTTCGACTGGAAGTGCTCTAGGTTCCTGCTAACCAGGTCCCCAATGCCAGATTTCTTTCCCAGAACGGTACAATTGTCTCCCTCAATTGGCAAAACCATTAGAACTCTCTGTAAGTTCCTAGTAAATGGTACCCTTGGTACCTAGGGCCTGAGTTACTAAAGAGGGTTTCTAAGGGTTGAAGCACAAATTGTACCAACCTAAGGGACAGACTGCCATTGCAGGCTGCGTGTTTTGGTGCAGACAAAAGTGAAAACACAAAATGACATCCCTGTGAGCAATGCTCCCTAACTCTGCATGCAACATTTGTAAGTCACCCCTACAGCAGGCCTGACTGCCCTAAGGCACGGTGCTTAATATTACATGTGCTAGCCAGTTCCATTACTATCAGTGCAAGTGACCAGGGAAGCCATTTTATGACATGTGCTGGACACTGGTAAAAAGAAATTAACTAGCGACATAACATTACTGAAAACAGGGATGTTTGGTATCAAACATCTCATATTAATAAAACCACACTGACTCCTGTGATGGATGTATTAATACATGCACCCAGAGGGCAACTTAGACGTGCTCCCTGAAAACCTACCAGCCTCTGGTGTGTTGGCAGCCTGGTTTCTGGCAGTCTCCCTCCAGAGACAAGTGTCTTACTTCCAAGGGTGAGAGCCTTCACTCACAGGTGGTCAGAAAAAAGCCATAGGATGACCTGCTGATTAGCCTTCCTTGGCAGGAAAGCTCCTAAAGATGCTGCCTTTGAAATGCGAATCTGGCTCCCCTCACAGGAAAGGAAGTCGACCCCCTTCGAACAGAACCCTTTGGCACCTGGTCAGGTGGGAAATTAGTTAGTATGTAGGCCTGCCCACCCCCAGGCTAGTACCACCCTTAAGGTGGCCTAACATGATGTGGGTACGAATTTTCAGAAGTGTCCATCTTGGTGACGGCAAACTTAGGAACTCTGGGACAGGGTTAAGCCCACTTCCTACAGGAAGTCGTCATATAAGGGGCACAGCAACCCAGAGGAGTCTGTAGGCCATTGGCTACTAACCTACTTTTCCCTAATGCCCAGTGGCAGCTGGTGACATTTTAAAGTTGTAGGTGTACAATTTGCAGTGGCGGGGGTTCTCCCCCGCAATTTGTTTTCCAATGATAATAAAAAGATTTAAACCTAAAAAAAAGAGTGGGCAAATGGTGCGTTTCAAGCATATTTGAGAAAGCAGGAAGGTTAATAAAGCAATTGTGGCAGTGCAGGCATTACATTAATAAGCTAGGCCACCGCATTGACACCAGCAAGAACATCCAACCTCTAAGGCACCTTCATGGTTTCTTTCTCTGCCAGCCTGAGAGCGCTCACTATCATTCTCTTTCAGTGACACACCGGGCTCTACGTGGGATGAAAAAACATGGGCGGGGGGGGGGGCTCTCTCTCATAGGGGCGTGGCCGCTGTAATTAAGGGTGGGGCTTAAAACACTCAAGTTAAAAATTTGTGCTTAGCACTGTGTGTGCCCCACTGGTATTTTGCTGCTTCTCATTCATCCAGATATCTAACACAAGTAACATTACACGTACAGAAAGCCACGACTATTGATTGGGTTTGTCAATGGTTGTAAATGGCATAAGATAAATAAGCAACAACTATGACTTTGTAGTATATATAATATTGAAAATGCTTCAGTTCTTGTCGGTGAGGCTATGGCCCAAAGCTAGAGCTGCCTACTTTCAAGCTGAGAAAGCAGGTTCGAGCCTCATGTGGGCTCAACGTCCTGTGATTCAAAACATGAATATGTCCAAAAGCTTAACTCTGCAATAGTACAACCAGTCACTGCCTTTGATGTAACTTCAAAAGAGACTTGTTTTTCAGTTTTACATAGCGCAAACTTGGAGCGCTTTACATTAGCACCAGTTAGCAGGACATATTATATGTCCTAGTAACCGGTGTTCATGTAAAGCGCTATATAAAACTGAAAAACAAGTCTCTTGAAGTTACATCAAAGGCAGTGAGGGGTTTTAAAGCGCTCAAAGTTTACGCTATATAAAACTGAAAAACGAGTCTCTCTACTTACTAGTTGTCAGTCTCAGTTGTCTGTCTGAATCCTGTTGAGGTTTCGCATCGGCTCAGGGAAGGGGCCTCCACGATGGTGAGGTCAGGCCGGGAGCTCTCCTCTCGAGTCTATCTCTCCACGCTCCCGGTTGTGTAATGGCATATACCAACGCACAAAGAGGGGAGGGGGAGACAGTGAGAGAGGCTGAGAGCTAGGGCAGATTGACCAATCACTGCATGCATTCACAATACGCAGTGCAGTGATTGAAGAATATGCTCTCTGGACATGCTAAGTCACAGGTTCTGCGTTCTCTGCCTAGAGACGCAAAAGCAGCCAATCCAGGCTAAACAGCGCTTGGATTGGCCAGGTCAGGACAACTCGCCGCGCATCAGGAGACCGGGGGACTGCGGCTTAGACTCCCCCTAGCTTCTTCATTCTAGAGGTAAGAGTGCTGAAAACTGTGCATGTCTGGCAGGCCAGGGAAAGGCACTGACCAACAGGAGCGGCCGGTCCATTGGGGCGGAGGGGCCACACCTCTCCACCTTTCGCCCCTCATGAACAGTGTCTGTCAGGCTGCAGAAAGGTCAGCATGGCAGAAACTGTTCACTTTCATTTCAAGCAGCCAGGAGACAAACATGCATATTTAGCTCCGGCTCCTTGCTGCCTGAGCTGAACTTTGCTGGGCTGAGGAAGTCACAGCTCCTGTGGGCCCAACGTACTCAGCTTAGCAAAGTCCATGAGGCACTCCCCTCAGTGATGAGGGATAGCGTCACTGATTACCTCACACCTGGGCGCTTCAGTTTTAAGCCCTGAAGCGCCCAGGATCGAATGTCAATCAGTGACACTGCATCACAGAGTAGGGTGGGGTCAGCAGTCTCACTGACCCCATCCTACTCTGTGATGACGTTGAGACTGCTGCCTTCCCTCATTGTCTGTCCTTAGGACAGCCAATGAGGGAAGGCAGCAGTCCCAAGCCTCCTGAAACCTCAGAGGAAGAGCTGGTTGCAGGTAAGTGTTTGTTTTTCTTTTAAACTGTTTGGTGCGTGAATGTATGCATATATGTATGTATGTTTGGTGAAGAGTGCTGTGAATGGATGTTTGTGTGCGTGTGTGTGTGTGTGTATGAATGAATGTTTGGTGAAGAGCATTGTGAATAGGTGCGTTTGTGTGCGTGTGTGTGAATATATTGCTTTACGTGTTATGTGTAACTGTGCGTGAGAGTGTCTCGTCGGCCCCACCCTCCCTCCAAAACTTACCGGCTGGCACTGCCGACCAACCCGACATGCGCAGTTGTTGACTGCACTCACTGATTGCTCCTAACCCTACCCCACTAAGCCCAGGCAGAGTAATTGTGTGTGTAATCACACACACACACACGTGATGTGATGATTGACGGAAAGAAACCGTCCCATGGCTGAGACTGCTGAAAGTTGTGGGCGGGCTGAGTGAAGTGTAAGTAAACACTACACTTATCAAAGTTATTAACTATATATATATATATATATATATATATATATATATATATATATATATATATATATATATATATATATATATATATATATATATATATATATATATATATATATATATATATATATATATATATATATATATATATATAGCTGTAGAGGGCAGGCAATTTTTTTTTGTTGAAGCACACAACTTCTGCCCAATCAACACTTGTACTCCTGGCTATTGACATATGGGTGGAGGGAAGGGCACTTTCTAGTGATGATCACATAATTAACTTTTGACAGCTGCGCTGTCATCCCAGACCATAACAAGCATTTGCAATGCAATAGGTCTCGCATTTGCGAGAGTTTGAGCTATTGGCATTGTAAATGACAATGTCTTTTATTCATGTATATTTAAAATCTGCAAGTGTGTGTAAATACGCAGTTGGTATTTATAGTCCTTGCTTACTAGAAGCAAGGCTGGCAGTAAAAGAGGCGCAGTTACTGCCAGCTTTGCTTTTTGTAAGCAACAACTATACTACAAAGTGCGTGTTTACGCACCGAGTGCAGGTTTTCAAAACACATAGATAAAAGGCATTGTCATTTACAATGCCAGTAGCTCAAACGCTCGCAAATGCGAGACCTATTGCATTGCAATGCTTGTGGAGCTCTGAGATGGAGGCGGCAGCAGCAATAGGAAGGCAGGGACCATGATGCCAGGTCGTGCGTTTCAAAAGCAGGAGGTAGGAGGAGGTAGCTCCAGTCAAAACAGACCTCGGTCTTTGAATGCACAGAAAATGTGACAAGATAAGAGCAAGATTTATAGCCCTTTTTACAAAAGAGCTCTGAAAATCACAAGCATTGTTCTCAACTGCTCCAGCTTAAAGAAAGAAATGATGCTCACAAGCTCTGAGCAACAACACATGTAACAGGGGTAGTACTTGAAAATGGGTCGAGCTTTTAAAGGTCATATCCTGAATACGGCATGTCTCGCAGACAACGCAAGCACTGCCTAGGCGAGACCTATAAAATAATCTACTCCCCCTGCACATTAAGCAAAGAAATACTCACCCTACATCGGCCTGCCCACCTTGCTGTTTTAACACTGGGATTAGGCATGAATTGTTATCACGAAAAAGTTAGATAATTATACACTTTATAGTATAGTAGAGGAAGGAAACAAGGGGGAATGGCACTTATAAAGTGCAGTGCACACCAAACAGCATCTTGGCACCTTCAGGTATAGGTACAGGGGTTATGAAATATGACCATGTGCACATAGTTTTATTGCCATCTTGACACACAAAGCAATGTTGCACCCATCTCTCAGCATCACTGTCCATATTCGGCCACCAATACTCAGACCCTAATCTTTTTGTTTGTTCCTGTGAATTCCAGATAACCCTCGTGGGCCAATCTGAGAGGTTTGTCTTTGACATTTGATGAAGGTACCAGTCTATCATTTCTCATAATGATGGTTCATACAAGTGTTAATTCATCATAAACGTTCCAATATGGTCTAATTTCTCAAAAACTGTACTTTTCAAAACTGAAGAACCACTGATATTTCCCACTTATACGTTAGTGAACTAACTATAAAACTTGTGACCCCATAATGCACTGCTTATTACTGCCCCTAACTGTAATGCAATTACCATAACCTTTGTTTTAGACCGCTCATTGGCTAAAGCTGTGTGTAAGCCAGATCTAAAAAACAACAAAAAACAGATGCTCTTATTTACTGCACAGGGGGAACCCAGGCCCCAGAGACCTCACCTGTTAATGGTGCCGCAATAACAGCAATAGGAGAAAGGTCACAGTATCAGATTAACAATCTGAAAGCCCTTAGGACTGGAAACAGAACTGGAACCACAGAGAAGGGGATACAAAGTGAGTGCTGGGAGGAAAGCATGGCCCCCCCTCAGGCCCCGGCACGGTGGTGAGGCTCGTGTCAGTCTTCATGCGGGCAGGTAACAGCCAGAGGTGATAAGAGGGAGGGCTGGGGTGTGACTGTCTCACCTGTGCCAGGGGTGCCCAGGTGTCGGCGGTGCCCAGCGGCCCCCGCACAGGTCACACTTATAATGGCAAGAGTTATCAGTGTCAGGAGTGTTGTGTTAATGCAGGCCCCATCAGGACAGGCAGGGCTCTGTGGCCCGGGAGGGGGGTAGTTCTGCGCGGTGGCAATGTGAGAGACATGATGGGGTACGGGATTTCCCTCTAGAGAGGAAGGAGGTCCAGGGGAGACCTTAAAAAGAGACCGCCAGGAGCAAAGGTAGAGAAACCGGGGGGACACAGAGAGAACAGAGGAGAGGAAGGCGGGGAGGGGGAAGAGCGGTGAGAGGAGGTGAGAGCGGATAACTGGGGAGAAAGAGGATAGGACAGAGGTAAGGGACAGAGAGAAGAAGAGAACGGAAAACAGAGAAAATAGATAAAGGGGAGAAAGAAAACAGTGAGAGGGAAAGTACAGTGAAAAGAGTGAGGCAGGGTAAAGGAGGAGAAATGGGGAAATCGAGAGAGAAGAGATGCCGAGGCAGAGGGAAGGGGGAAAAAGATGTGAAACAGGGGGAGAGGGAGAGACAAATGGAAGAGAGTCTGCAACAGAAAAGACAGGGAAAAAAGAGAAAGGTGGAGCTATGGAGGCGTGGCACACCAGGAGGGATATAAGTTTATGTATTCAATAAAAAGCGAGTGAGGGAAGGGGCGAGTGAAACAAGGAAGAGAAGAACGTGAGAGGTGGGGGACAAAGGGACAGTGGAAAAAAAAGGCAGAGGAAACAGGAATAGGATAGCCCAAATGCATGCAAGTCGCTTTTGGAACTCTTAGAAGCTCCCTAATTGCGAATACTTCCACGTAAATATACTGAATACACACTGGAGGTTGGTGTAGATCAGAAACTTCACTTCGACAGAGGGCGTGGAGGTTTGCAACGTCAGGTGTAAGAAGCTACAAGTTAGTAAGGAAGTATTTAAAAATCTATCTAAGACATTTAAAAAGTGCCCTTAAACACCCAGAAAGAATTAGTACCGAAGTAGGCGCCCAAGGCTAACTCCTGCATCGGTCGGTATATCTAACATAACATGTGTTTGTCGTTCCTCCCGCATCCCTCCAACTGTTAGCTTCCCTAGCAGCTTTGGACAACAAGCCACCTAGTCAAAGCTAGAGGTGACGAAATGCTGTTTAGTGTAAATGAATCCCAGCTTCCAAGCTTGCCCGATTACTGTGATTCTGAGCAAATATTTGTGTCTCTCTGCGCCACCTGTCCCTCAACCGCCAAAATCCATGAGAGCTAGCCGCTAGAGGTGGCTCAATTCACAGTGGGCACTACTAAGTATTGATTAGAAACTCCGCGCACTTTGTGCTCCTGAGTGTCGTGCTACGCTCCATAAAGCGATTCAAGGGGTAGTAGGCACTATATAAATGAATTTACAAAAAAACACTTTCAGTCGCGGTGTGACCAGCGCGTATTGTGGACTGTTTCAGTCCTCTCAGCTCACTGAAAAAGGCAGAGGTAACAGGATAACCAGAAAGCAAGGCTGGATATTTAGGGAAGACGGAAGGAGAGCGATTGGAGGGACAGTAGTCTCAGAGGGTAGAGAGATACAACAAAGAAAAAGTGAAAGTGCCCCATGCGCGCGTTACTGCTGATGCCGTGCAGGGTCCATGGGAGCTTCCGATATGATCTGGAGCAGACGGGGGGAGGGAGGCAAAGTGAAAGCGCGCCATGCACGTGCTGTGTTGAAATGCCAGCCTTACGCGGGGACCGCAGATGTACATGCGTACGGAGTGCACATCTCCTGTCCGTACCCGTGCACATCTCCAATCTCCCTTCCGCCCAAAAAGCAACGACAATAGATCTAACCAAGGCGAGCCGCGCATGCGCTGCGTCGCTAGGCGAGACCTAAATAGGCAACAAACTACTTAGTAGACAGCATTAATAATTAGGATACAACTAGAGGTCAGGCAGAAAGGGCTACCTTCAAAGCTGAACATCCTAGGCATAGGTGTCCTATTAAGGAAAAAGCCCTTGACTCAACTAACACCTTTTTTTTTTAACGAGCAGAGGAAGTTCCCTTCTGATCTACTTTAGGTACAGTGCGTTTTCACAGGTTGATATCTCCTTCCCACACTTACTTCAGCTCCTTCATGGCGATGAGCAGTGGGTCCGTCTCTCCTTCCAATTCCACCATCACAGGAGCGCACATCCTATGGCAAAATGGACAGAGATAATAATTAAAGGAAAACGTTTAAGCAATATGTATACCTTTAGGCGCATACTCAAAGCCGCATTGTGCCTCCAAGACCAGATCAAGGAGGAATTCATGTTTTATCATACTATCCGCAGTCAATTTCCATAACACTAGGATAATTTCAGGAGCCCAGATTACGACAAGAAAATAAGACATATGAAATGTGTTTGATATGAATGGACAGTTGGAGATAATTAACTAACTATATTTTGTTTAGCCTAAATTTCCTAAAAAATAAAAGGCAAAAAACCTGGCATGATCTTGCCCTGGCTTAATTACTGCAATGATGTCTTCCCATCTTTGACACTGAAGCTGCAGAACATGGTGGTTCATCTTCCAAACGCCCTACACAAGTACAATCTTCAATGGCTGCCACTATAGCAGCTTCATGCTGCAGGAAAGTGCAGATCTGTCCCATCTTCCATTGCTGGTAACATAAAACACATGTGTTCCCCAGAGATCGATCTCCCTCGCTTCAAGGAGCACTCTGTTGAGATAGAGTTTACAGGGTCTATGACACCAAAATTTGCAATGCCCTGCAGCTTCAACTTTGTCGAATCGCTCATTACTTACTCTTCTGCAGAGCTCTGAAAAAAATATATTTTGCTAGCGGCATATTTGTTGCCAGTTTCATTTTGCATTCACATTTTCCTGTTTTTCATGCCATTTCAGTGAGTTGTGATCAGTAAGCACATAAATAAAGAGGAGCAGAGGTCCCTTCATGTAGCATGGATAGTATAGTTAGGCATAGATCTCAGACCATTAAGCGTACAAGGGCTGAGAGGACTTTTTTTTTTACTACAATACAAGTGTCGCTCAGACATATAACAGGTACAGCATTAGCAGTCACAATGCACAAGAAAACATACAACACATGCAGTGCATCTGCTTACACACAAACACACATACAGACTGAAAATCGCACAAAAGCAGCACATGATTTATCAGGAAGGAATAGGAGAACTCAATCCTGCAGCACAGCAAAGGAGAAAATAGTGTTGTGGGCAACAGTAGTCGCAAGGCTGAACTATGACCTGAACTGGGCACATTGCAGATTATGTGCCACAAAACAAATAAAGTTTTTTTACTTCCATCCTCTCCCTTCCGTATGCTGAACAGTTCCATAACCAGCAAAACCACCCAGCCAAAGTATGAACGTCACACAGAGTAAATAAAGCCCCTCTCAAGAGCCCTATAGTTGCATCCACTATAGGTTCGGGACACCTAACCAATCGAAAGCCAATATCTCAAATTATAGAAGCACTTCTGCTAATGGAAACATGTGGCGTTACTTTGCATTTAACAGGATCAGATCCCATGGCTTGCCCCACTATGCTCTGTGGCATTATACATTTGTAAACAGCAATAAAAGCACTCATTGCAAAAAGCCAAATTATGTGAATCTTTGTTTAACTCCATCTCTGGATGTTCAACCACTAGTTTGCCCCCAAACCCAACAGAAGGCGGGTGCGAGTGGAATAAACAGACAACAAGACTTTTCCTGAATACCCAGAGCAGGTGTATATCTGTTTCAGTGCAGATATACTACCTTCACTGAACAACCTGCAAAGCACAAGTACTCATGACGTAAATACATTCAATATGGGCAGCAAGAAGCAAAAAACTTAAGCAAACTGTAGGAGACCCGTGTCCAGCAAAAATGCTTACGCGATCTGAAGGGCGCGTGTTCCCAGAACCCGGGCACGCTCGTACTTGGTCATGTAGTTGGTGGTGATTCGCTTTTGGTTGGCTTGCTGCCCTTCTCCGGAGGGTAAGATTTCCACTCGCTCATGGTCTTCCTGGGTACAGGAAAGAAGGAAGATATTGGCATTTTGAGCCACATGGAAAGACTACCCACATGTCATGGACATCTTTTATTTCTTCACACAGTGGAAGCAGAAGCTGCTGAGGGGAGACAGACATAACGAAGAGTAAAGCATGGTGTATAGACAAGTGAGTAGGGCAGCAGCGGAGAGGAGCGGCTCCAGAAATGGGAAAACAAGAGAGCACAAGACCTGCAGAGCAGACCAACACACAAAAGGCGGACTCAAAATTACAAAGGAGAGATGGGCATGAAGGAGGTGGGGTAACATCGGACAAAGGTCAACCGCATGGAGAAAAGGGGAGGGGGTGTCAAGAAGAGCCAGGGAGAGTTTGAGGGAGGAGGTGGGGTTAAGACACAGTGAGAGAGTTCAGAAGCTTCACAGAGTGAAGCAGTGGGCAGGGAAAAGAAACTGCAGAATAGGACAAGGGCAGAAAACTGAACAAGAAGACAGAAAAATACTGTTAAGGGGAGACGGCTGAACACAGAGGGGAAAGAAGGAAGGCCAGGAAATGCTGTAACATGGATTTACCGATTAACAAGCGAGTGAAAAAGTCCACTACTAGGCCGAGCAAGGTTAAGGAGGGGAAAGCAAAACAGTAGAGAAGTAGAAGACTAGACAGCAATGAGAGGACAAGCGTGTGGTGCAGAAGCATCGCAGGAAAAAATGACAACAGCAAATAGGTTAGGAGGCAGAAGGGGGACTGTAAAACAAGCAGAAACTAGAGAAGCAATTTTAGCAATACATTAAACCACTGAAGCAAACATTCTACTGAATCTAACGAAAGGCAGTTTAAGTTATCTGCATACATTTTCACCACAAAGAATGTTTGTTTCAAAGCTATTTGCAGCATTAATATCACATTTTCCAAACAGTGACTGGCTTATTTGGAAGTTCTAGTGGCTAAAAGAGAAATGAAAACTTGAACGAAACGGTATTATGTTGAGTGCTTCTGACCTGTTGCCCATTTTCTATCCATGTGTGATCTATAGTGCAAGTATAATGATTTCAGTGTGTTCCAAAGTCTGATACATCCAACAACATACCTCCTCTGCATTGTCCAAGTCATCGAGCCCTTCATCCTCCTCAACATCATCAAAATCATCTCCATCGAAGCTGCAAGAGAAGGAAAATCATTTGACCATACGAGTCAGGGCGGAATTTAATGAGGAACCAAGAATGACAAAATGCCTAGCCCTCGAAGGTACCCCTCCCTCCATCCTATGATCCTGCCCATTATTGCATCTTCTCTCTATACTTTGCCGTTATTCCTCATCCCCCATATTGGTACCTTAATCCTTATTTATGCCTTCATACCGGCCCCCTCTCACAGAAGCAATAACTTTCCAGCAATATACTTGCCACTTCCATTCTCCACAGTAACAGAACACACACACATACCGGTCCTCTTCATTTATAGCGTGTCAAAGTGTTGAGCTCTGGCATAAAAACAAGTCCATCAAGGACTGGCAAAGTTAATAGGTCTGGCATGGGCTGCTGACCCTTTGAGTTGCCAATGCTTAGTTTGTGCATGGCTTTTGTATAAAGGCAAGCGATATATGAAAGCAAGCAGTGTCAAAAAGGCAAAATATACACATATTTTGATATAAAAGCACTTTTTGCACCATATAAAAAAAGAAACAGTCTGGTTATCATTACATTAGTACATGATTTGCACGTGGCTTCACTGCAATGTCATGAAGTACACCAGCACCACGCGTATAAAGTTTAGCAAACCTAAACGCTGAAGCATACTGTAGCAAGTCCCCAAGCATGCTTCCAGAAGGCCTTTATATCGGGTACTGAAAACCCTCGCTAATCACTCCGGTCTTCCAAAGGAACAGGGCCCTACTAAGGGCAGTCTGATGTTTGCCAAGGCATCAAGAGAGCCCAGAACTGCCTACTGTGCATCTTCAACTGCCGAGAGGAGGTTGGCAGCAAGAAGAACTGCCACTCCATGGCCATGAGTGCTGGGATATAGCGTTCTGTCAAGTAGATGCACCCCAAAAAAAACCAAAAACATATGAATATATATATATATATATATATATATATATATATATATATATATATATATATATATATATATATATATATATATATATATATATATATATATATATATATATATATATATATATATATATATATATATATAAATTGTAAAAAAAATAAACAAACAAAAAATTGCACACGTGTAAACCACTAGGGTATTTTGCACGGCACGGTCTACAACGAATCACAGACACGGTTACGATGGGAAAGCAGCTCCTCCAGGAGTGGAGAAGGAATGTTACATAACAATGTCTAGTAAGGATGCTAAAGAATGTTACATACAATTTCCACCCCTCTTTCTGCAAAACGCGTGCCATACGCCACTGGCCATGAAGCAGTCAAAATTCCTGTTGGAAGTTTGCAACACCGCAAACCTAATGACTCCAGTACCAGCTTCACAGACGTGCAAACTGATTAATGCACCAGGGCCTACATTTTACAATTGATGTATCGGAAAGGCATCCAACTATAAGACATCAGCACGTAGGACACTATATCCTTGAATAATATTCTCATTAAATCTTCAGAAGCCATTTAAACATAAGCAAAGAACTAAAAAAACAAAGCACAACTTTCAATTAACAAGACACAACCCGTCTCTGGCTAACGAAGGAGATACCATTTTCACCGGATAACATAGGATAATTTATTCTCTTCACGTGTGCATGCTGGACCCCAGTGTCAACCCAAACCTATTAAGTATATATTAAAGACTAAAAAGAAGAATGAAAAAAGTTCAAGACATGCGAGCGTTGCAACAGACAACAGTATCTTTTTCAGCTTGGTGCTAATAAACAAAAACTGACACTCGACCCTGACATGTTCGATTGCCTTATTAAGTGGTGAAGAATGCATTTTTGTGCTTTGCCTGGCATGAACTTTTCATGAGACTATAAAAACGGGTCGTAAATGGAGGTTCCAGTAGAGAAAGAGTAATTGGTATGACTGCCAAGCCATAGTACTCCTTGCAGCACCCCTTCACTGCCCCACAATCCTTCACTTGAGTACTGTCATAAGTGGTATGCAAGGATGATCCTTGTGCACTGCAAATATATCTTTCCTACAATCTGGTACTTAAATGTGTTCACCACAAGAGCCAGAATATCGCACTTTGATTTGCTTTTTCTCGAAGCCACTGCCCAATTTGGCAGTACTTTAAACCCAGAGGGTCAGAGCATTGCTTGTAAACATCACATAACGTTAAACCATGGTTGGGTGTAGCAAATTATGCACAAAAACTGAATTAAGATGGCAAGAGAGACACAACATGTACCATGCTGCGGACTAGCTGCAATAGATTGTCTCTGGGGAAAAGGCCTTGGAAAGTACCACAATGCTTTGAGAAAGACTGAAAACACACAGCATGAAATTCATGGTCCGCCCCAAGAAAGTGGGAGAGTACAGATCTATGTGAAGCTAAGAGAATCTTGAAAAAGATCCCTACTTTAGATAACGGGTAGGTACAATTAAATACGTTATACAGTTAAACAGTACAAGGAAAAAAATAAATCATTGTTAAGTCAAATTAAAGATTTTTTTAAGGAATGGATAATGGAAAATATTACAAACCTTATACCCACACAAGTAGGACACCATTTAGTTTTAAGAATGTTACGCAGGAAAAAGACACAGTACATGATAGACAAACAGACACCAGTAAAGAAGGTAGGTCCAATTCAAACGCAGGGGAAACTGGGAAGATGTGGGGGCTGGAGACCAGTCCAGCTTGGACTATCCCCTCTGTATCCTCTCTGTACATGCACACTTACACCAACAGAATAACGCTGTTAGCTCCAAATTGCGAGTATTACATTTTTTGATCCTCATCTGCCTTTGTTTGGCAGGAATCTGATGTTGCTGAGCTTCCAAAACAAAAAATCATTCCTGTGCTTAAGTTAGCAGCTCGAATTTAAGTTTTCACCATAATAAATACATTCTTGCAGAATCCTCTCTACACAAGTATCTTCTTCTAACGGGTTTGCCTGTAACCTTAAGTTGCCCATTCCAACTAAAGTAGAGAATGGGAGGGCAAGTACTTAAAGTCAGCATTAAAGACTAATACAGAAAATATAAAACGAATGCTAATCTCAATACAAATTCTAAGTCAATGAGGAAGAGAGTACTCGTCTCAAGAATGGCGATACCCCCCTCCCCGGCCCCATACATTTGAACACACCACCACAGGTAGGGTGGATCCTTAGCAGCACATGAGCTGCAGTTCAATCAATCAATCAACAACATTTATATAGCGCACTACTCACCCGGAGGGTCTCAAGGCGCTTGGGGGAGGGGAGGTCTGCTACTGCTCGAACAGCCAGGTCTTGAGCTGCTTCCTGAAGGCGAGGTGGTCTTGGGTCAGGCGGAGGTGAGTCGGGAGGGAGTTCCAGGTCTTGGCGGCCAGGAAGGAGAAGGATCTTCCTCCTGTGGTGGCTCTTCGGATGCGGGGGACGGCGGCGAGGGCGAGGCTGGTCGATCGAAGCTGGCGAGTGGGAGTGTAGAAGTTGAGGCGGCTGTTGAGGTATCTTGGGCCTTGGTTGAGCAGGGCTTTGTGTGCGTGGGCGAGGAGACGGAAGGTGATTCTCTTGTTGACCGGGAGCCAGTACAGGTCTCTCAGGTGTCCGGAGATGTGGCTGTGTTGGGGGATGTCGAGGATGAGTCTTGCTGAGGCGTTCTGGATCCGTTGGAGTCTCTTCTGGAGCTTGGCGGTGGTTCCGGCGTAGAGGGCGTTGCCGTAGTCCAGTCGGCTGGTGACGAGGGCTTGGGTGACCGTCTTCCTGGTCTCGGTGGGGATCCACCGGAAGATCTTACGTAGCATGCGTAGGATGTTGAAGCAAGACGAGGAGACGGAGTTGACTTGTCTGGTCATGGAGAGGGAGGAGTCCAGGATGAATCCCAGGTTGCGTGCGTGGTCTGTTGGTTTGGGCGCGCAGCCCAGGGCGGGGGGCCACCAGGAGTCGTCCCAGGCGGAGGGCGAGGAGCCCAGGATGAGAACTTCCGTCTTGTCTGAGTTCAGTTTCAGGCGGCTGTTCATCATCCACTCGGCTACGTCTTTCATCCCTTCGTGTAGGTTGGTTCTGGCGGTGGCGGGGTCGGTGGTGAGGGAGAGGATCAGCTGGGTGTCGTCGGCGTAGGAGATGATGTTGAGGTTGTGTTGTCGTGCGATGGCCGCCAGGGGGCTCATGTAGACATTGAAGAGGGTGGGGCTGAGCGATGAGCCTTGAGGAACGCCGCAGATGATTTCGGTGGCTTCTGATCTGAACGGGGGTAGGCGGACTCTCTGTGTCCTTCCGGCGAGGAAGGAGATGATCCATTCTAGTGCCTTCTCCTGGATTCCGATGTTGCTGAGGCGCTGCACTAGGGTGCGGTGGCAGACGGTGTCGAATGCCGCGGAGAGGTCCAGGAGGATGAGGGCCGGTGTTTCCCCGTTGTCCAGTAGGGCTCGGATGTCGTCCGTGGCTGCGATGAGGGCGGTCTCGGTGCTGTGGTTGGCCCGGAAGCCAGACTGCGAGAGGTCGAGGGATCCGTTCGTCTCGAGAAAGGCGGCCAGCTGCTTGTTGACGGTCTTCTCGATTACTTTGGCCGGAAACGGGAGGAGCGAGATGGGGCGGTAGTTTTTGAGTTCGGTGGGGTCCGCTGATGGTTTCTTCAGTAGAGCGCTGAGTTCAGCGTGCTTCCAGCTCTCTGGGGAGGTGGCGGTGTCAAAGAGGTGTTGATGATGTCCCGTAGATGGGGTGTGATGACAGAGTCAGCTTTGTTGAAGACGTGGTGAGGGCAGGGGTCGGTTGGAGATCCGGAGTGGATGGAGTTCATCATGCGGATGGTGTCTGCGGTGCTGATCGGGGTCCAGGCGCAGACGGTGGTGGTGGGGGGTGTTGGTGCGGTCGTGGGGAGCGTCGGTTGAGTGCTGAAGCGGTTGTGTATGTCTGCGATCTTGTTGTGGAAGTAGGAGGCGAGGGAGTTGCAGAGGTCTTGAGATGGGGTGATGTCGTTGTTTCCGGCGTTGGGGTTGGAGAGCTCTTTGACGATGTTGAAGAGTTCCTTGCTGTTGTGTGCGTTGTTGTCCAGTCGTGCCTTGAATGCAGTTTTCTTGGTGGCGTGGATCAGATGGTGGTGTTTTCGGGTGGCGAGCTTGAGGGTGGTCATGTTGTCTGGTGTCGGGTCTTTGCGCCATGCTCTCGAGGGCACGGCAGTTCTTCTTGGAGCTCTTTAGTTCGTCGGTGAACCAGGATGCTTTTTTGCTGCCGGGTCTGCTGGGAGGGGTCCTCAGTGGGGCGAGGTCGTCTGCGCAGTTGCTGATCCACTTCGTGAGGTTGTTGGCGGCCTGGCTGGGGTTCGCTGAGCTGGTGGGTGGGTGCTGGCTCAGGGATACGGTGAGCTGGTCGGCTGTGATCTTGTTCCAGCTTCTGCGTGCAACCTGTTGCTGGTGGTGGTGGATCGTGGTTCTTCTGAAGCTGAAGCGGACGCAACTGTGGTCCGTCCAGTGGAGTCCGGTGGCGTGGCTGAAGACGATGTCCTTGCTGGATGAGAAGACGGCGTCAAGTGTGTGTCCGGCGTGGTGGGTGGGGGTTGTCACCAGCTGCTTGAGCCCGAGGTTGGCGAGGTTGTCCAGCAGGGTGGCGGTGTTGCGGTCGTTGTTGTTCTCCAAGTGGAAGTTGAGGTCCCCGAGGAGGATGTAGTCAGCAGAGGGGAGGGCGTGCGGGCTGATGAAGTCGGCGATGTCTTCGCTGAATTGTGTTCGAGGTCCCGGGGGTCTGTAGATGAGGGTGCCTCTGAGGGTGGTCTTGGGGTCGTTGTGGATCTGAAGTGCAGGTGGTCGGCGGGTGTGAGGGTGTCGTCGCTGTTGGTCGTGATGCGGATGGTGTTCTTGTGGATGATGGCGATGCCTCCTCCCGTCTGGTTGGCGCGGTCCCTCCGGGTGATCTTGTATCCGTCCGGGATGGCGATGGCGATGTCGGGTGCTGAGGAGGCGTTCATCCAGGTTTCCGTGAGGAAGGCAACGTCTGGAGATGTAGTGTCGAGGAGGTTCCAGAGTTCGATGGTGTGTCTGTGGACGGAGCGGGTGTTGAGCAGGATGCACTTCAGGTGGTTGCTGCTGGTGTTCGGCTTGTTGGGTGGTGGTGTGGTGCAGGTCCAGTTGCAGGTAAACTTGCACGAGTGGCAGCTGAAGGGTCCGTGGGTGCGTCTTGGGGTGGCTCGGTAGCATCCCGGGGATCGGCCGGTGTTGAGTGCGTTGAGTTCGGTGGCGTCGTAGGTCCGGCGGGTGGGCTGGTGTCTGCGGGGGCCAGGGGTCCTGGCACTGGGCGCGGTCCAGGCGCGGACGGGCGCAGACGGGCTTACCTTTGGCGCACCTTCGGCGCTCATTCGGCGCTCCTGCTGCGCGCGTCCGCTGCGCGGTCGCTCAGGGGGCGTCATAAGTAAGGAACCGGGAGGGCGGGTCAGCTGGGTGGCGGGAGCAGGGCGGCCAATGGGCAGGAGGGGGGCGGAGTCGCCGGGGGCTGTGGCGGGAAGGAGGTCCGCGGGCGGCTCAGCGGCGGCTGCGTCGTCCGGCTGAGGAGAACAGCACACAGGTAGGGGGAGGGCAGCAGAAGGGGGAAAGGAAAGCACAGAGGGAAAAAAACGAGGCAGCAGTTGGGGGAAAGGGATACACAGAGGGAAAAAAACGAAGGCAGCAGATGGGGGGAAAGGAATACGCAGAAGGAAAAAAAAACGAAGGCAGCAGATGGGGAAAGGGATACACAGAAGAAAAAAAACGAAGGCAGCAGATGGGGAGAGGGATACACAGAGGGAAAAAACGAAGGCAGCAGATGGGGGAGGAGGGATTAGCACAGGGGCACAGGAGGCAAAACGAAGGCAGCAGAGCAGAGCACCGGCAGTCAGCGGGCAGGAGCAGCGGTGTGTGGGGGGCGACCTCGCCTGAAGCAGGCTCAGCGGTCGCTCCCTATCCCTACACGCGGTCCCCTTAAGTAAGGAACCGGGAGGGCGGGTCAGCTGGGTGGCGGGAGCGGGGCGGCCAATGGGCAGGAGGGGGGCGGAGTCGCCGGGGTCTGTGGCGGGAAGGAGGTCCGCGGGCGGCTCAGCGGCGGCTAGGTCGTCCGGCTGAGGAGAACAGCACACAGGTAGGGGGAGGGCAGCAGAAGGGGGAAAGGAAAGCACAGAGGGAAAAACGAGGCAGCAGTTGGGGGAAAGGGATACACAGAGGGAAAAAAACGAAGGCAGCAGATGGGGGGAAAGGAATACCCAGAAGGAGAAAAAAACGAAGGCAGCAGATGGGGAAAGGGATACACAGAGGGAAAAAACGAAGGCAGCAGATGGGGGAGGAGGGATTAGCACAGGGGCACAGGAGGCAAAACGAAGGCAGCAGAGCAGAGCACCGGCAGTCAGCGGGCAGGAGCAGCGGTGTGTGGGGGCGACCTCGCCTGAAGCAGGTTCAGTTGATTGGTGAAACAGGCAGGCAAGCCCCTAGTCCAGGTAGAACAACCACAATCCAAATAATCCTCAATACATCGTATAGACGGTACACAAAGCTGAGACAAGACACATGGGGCAAATTTATGCAACAGTATAAGGCCACTTGTAATTTTAAGGTTGAGCCTGGGCAGCACATGCGTTGCTCTGCAAGGCATGATGTAATAGAGTATGGCCTTGAAGCCCCGCTGAGTATCCGCCATGTGTCATTGGCCTGTGTCATTGTCCTTCGTAAATGCTGGCTTCCGATTTATCAATAGGCTTGTTAGTCCCTCCTTAGTACCGCCTTGTCTTCATTTGTAACTTCCCATGAGGACTGGCCCTTTTACTTCTGTTGTTACACTGTATGTCTGTGAACACTACTTTCTTTAATGAGTTTCATCTACTGCAGGCACGACATGCTTTCCTGAAACATTCAGCGCGCCATGTACACTTTCACTTCCAAGCAGCCCGGGACAATGGCGGCCGCTTCTTTGAAATGAAATAGGTCTTGCATTTACAAGAGTTTGTGCTATTGGCATTGTAAATGGCAATGCTTTTTAGGTCTCGACTGAGCCAATGTGCTTGCGCATTGCTCCGGCTAGATTATAGTAAGCGAAAAAGAAAAGTCTACCAAAACGGCTGCGGATCGCATACAGTTCATGTGATCTATGCGCGTGCACAGAGCCAGCCACATAACACACCACCATTTGTTTGTGTCTCAGCATCAGACTTCAAAGGCTGCCGCTCCCCCGTGTGCACATCGCGCACCACCATTTGTCTGTGCCTCGGCATCACACTTCAAAGGCTGCCGCTCTTTCTCGCGCTCGCACCCACGCTCTTTCGGTTACTCCTTGCTCTCTTTATCTCCATTCCTCCCCTGTAGTTCTCTCTCATTCTCGGCCTCATCCACTCTCCCCGTAACATCCCTCTCGCTAACCTACTTTCCCTTTCAATGCTGAATATTGACGCCTTCCCTTGAAACCGATCTTTCATGTTTTGTATGATGTTGAAAACGCTCTGCACATCTACCATTCGGCGCTTCCTGGCAATGGGTCAATGTGCAACTTATACAGTACTTGTGTGTTCGTTCAGTCATTTAAAACCAACTATCGTAGTAATATTGTACTACGCTTGAAACGCACAACAGTGTCGCTTCCAGACACAATAAGTCTAGGAACAAATTGTGCCCCAATAACAGGGCTGGGGCTCAATTGCGCACTAGGCTAACAAGGGAAACAAAATAAGCTAAGGAATACAGGGGTATTTTTTCTTTACTTGAAACAGGATTTAAAGTATATTTTGAACAATATCCAGGCTTTCACGTCAGGATTAACTCCAAATAATGTTTCCCATATCAACGGAGGAAACAGGCAAAAAGCCATCAGATATTATTAGGACTCCCAGAAATACAAGCCTTTGTTGATCACAACCAGTAAATATCTTGGCTCAACACTTCTAACTCGGCAGGCACCAGATGCAGCTCATGTCTGCAAAATGTTTCTGAGCAAACGGACGGAGGGGGTCATAAAACACCCACCCCCACTCCAGTTCAAAAGCAAACCCAAGGAATTCTTCTGGTTTTATTTTTCGTTTTCCCATTCAACTAGGATCCAAAAATAGAAAAAAAGGCACTTGTGTAATTTTTTAGGTGCATGTTTTTTGGGTGTGCGCACCTTCAAAATGACATGCAGGTCGCGCAAGTTTTTTTTTTTTAAATTTTTTTTTAAAGCCATGCTGCACAGTATTGGTGACTGCGCACTCACACATTGCTCACTCACAGTAATGTAGTCCACACACACTGCCCCCTCACACACACTGCCCCCTCACACACTGTGCACTCACACTACTTTTGGCCAGACACACTGCACCCTCACACACCTAGCACACTCATTACACTGTGCCCTCACACACTGCCCCCTCACACATTGCGCACTCACACTACTTTAGGCCATACACGTTGCTCCCTCACACACTGCCCCTCACACACTGCCCCCTCACACAGACCATTCACACACTGCACCCTCACAGTGACCCCTCACACTAATTTTGGCCACACACACTGCACCCTCACACACCTAGCACACTCATTACACTGTGCCCTCACACACTGCCCCCTCACACATTGCGCACACACTACTTTTGGCCACACACACTGCACCCTCACACACCTAGCACACTCATTACACTGTGCCCTCACACAATGCCCCCTCACACATTGCGCACACACACTACTTTAGGCCACACATACTGCACCCTCACACCCCGCACCCTCTCACACTCATTACACTGTGCCCTCACACACTGCCCCCCTCACTCACACACTGCCCCCTCACACACTGCCCCCTCACACACTGCCCCCTCACACAGTGACCCCTCACACTGCACCCTCACACCCCGCACCCTCGCACACCTTGCACCCTCACACACTCATTACACTGTGCCCTAACACACTGCCCCATCACACTACTTTAGGCCACACAGACTGCACCCTCACACCTCGCACACCTCACACCCTCATTACACTGTGCCCTTCCACACTGCCCCCTCACACATTGCGCACTCACACTACTTTAGGCCATACACGTTGCTCCCTCACACACTGCCCCTCACACACTGCCCCCTCACACAGACCATTCACACACTGCCCCCTCACAGTGACCCCTCACACTACTTTAGGGCACAAACACTGCACAATCACACCCGCACCCTCACACACACTGCCCCCTCACACATTAGCCCCCACACATTAGCCCCCACACATTAGCCCCCACACACTGCCTCCTCACCCAGATTGCGCACCCACAGACTGCGCACTCACACATTGCACACTCACACAACTTTAGGCCACACGCACTGCACCCTTAGACACCCTTACACACCCTGCACCCTCTCACACCCCACACCCCTGCACCCTCTCACACACTGCCCTCTCACACACTGCCCTCTCACACACTGCCCCCTCACACACTGCCCCCTCACACCCCGCAACCTTGCACACCTCACACCCTCACACACTCTCATTACACTGTGCCCTCACACACAGACCACTCACACACTGCCCCCTCACACATTGCCCCCTCACACATTGCGCACTCACACCCGGCACCCTCACACACCTTGCACCCTCACACACCTTGCACCCTCACAGACCATTCACACACTGCCCCCTCACACAGTGACCCCTCACACTACTTTAGGGCACACACACTGCACAATCACACCCGCACCCTCACCCTCACACACTGCCCCCTCTCACATTAGTCCCCTCACACATTATCCCCCTCACCCACTGCACACTCACAGACTGCGCACTCACACTACTTTAGGCCACACACACTGCACCCTTACACATCCCGCACCCTCTCACACCCCGCACCCTACACCCCTGCACCCTCTCACACTCTGCACCCTCTCACACACTGCCCCCTCACACATTGCTCACTCACACTAGTTTAGGCCACACACACTGCACCCTCACACCCCGCAACCTTGCACACCTCGCACCCTCACACACTCTCATTACACTGTGCCCTCACACACAGACCACTCACACACTGCACCCTCACACCCCGCAACCTTGCACACCTCACACACTCTCAATACACTGTGCCCTCACACACAGACCACTCACACACTGCCCCCTCACACATTCCCCCCTCACACATTGCGCACTCTCACCCGGCACCCACACACACCTTGCACCCTCACAGACCATTCACACACTGCCCCCTCACACAGTGACCCCTCACACAGTGGCCCCTAACACTACTTTAGGGCACACACACTGCACAATCACACCCGCACCCTCACACACTTCCCCCTCTCACATTAGCCCCCTAACACATTAGCCCCCTCAAACATTAGTCCCCTCACACATTAGTCCCCTCACACATTAGCCCCCTCACACATTAGCCCCCTCACCCACTGCACTCACAGACTGCGCACTCACACTACTTTAGGCCACACACACTGCACCCTTACACATCCCGCACCCTCTCACACCCCGCACCCTACACCCCTGCACCCTCTCACACATTGCTCACTCACACTACTTTAGGCCACACACACTGCACCCTCACACCCCGTACCCTCACACACCTCGCACCCTCACACACAGTGACCCCTCACACACTGCTCACTCACACATTACTCACTCACACATTACTCACTCACACATTACTCACTCACACATTACTCACTCACACATTACTCACTCACACATTACTCACTCACACTAGTTTAGGCCACACACACTGCACCCTCACACCCCGCAACATTGCATACCTCACACACTCATTACACTGTGCCCTCACACACTGCCCCCTCACACACTGCCCTCTCACACATTGCACACACACTACTTTAGGCTACACACACTGCACCCTCACACCCGCACCCTTACACATCTCGCACCCTCACACACTCATTACACTGCCCCTTCCCGCACACACTGCCCCTTCCCCCACACACACATCCCCCCACACACACACTGCCCCCCCCACACCCCCCTGCCACCCCCCCCACATACACACACAACCTCCACACACACACAACCCCCACACACAACCCCCACACACCCCCACACACAACCCCCCACACACACACACACACAACCCCCTCCACACACACAACCCCCTCCACACACACAACCCCCTCCACACACACAACCCCCTCCACACACACACACAACCCCCCACCACACACAACCCCCTCCACACACACACAACCCCCCCCACACACACACAACCCCCCCACACACACAACTCCCCCCCACACACCACACACACACAACCCCCCACCCCCCCCACACACACAACTCCCCCCCACACACCACACACACACAACCCCCCACCCCCCCCCCCACACACAACCCCCCCCACACACACACACAACCCCCCCCCACACACACACACACACACACAACCCCCCCCACACACACACACACTGCCCCCACACACACAACCCCCCCCACACACACACAACCCCCCCACACACAACCCCCCCACACACACACAACCCCCCACACACACAACCCCCCCACACACACAACCCCCCCACACACACAACCCCCCCACACACACAACCCCCCCACACACACACACAACTCCCCCACACACACAACTCCCCCACACACACAACTCCCCCACACACACAACTCCCCCACACACACAACTCCCCCACACACACTGCCCCCACACACACTGCCCCCACACACACTGCCCCACACACACTGCCCCCCACACAACCCCCCCCACACACACACAACCCCCCACACACACACAACCCCCCACACACACACAACCCCCCACACACACACAACCCCCCACACACACACACAACCCCCCCATACAACCCCCCCACACACACAACCCCCCCACACACACAACCCCCCCACACACACAACCCCCCCACCACACACAACCCCCCCACCACACACACAACCCCCCACCACACACACAACCCCCCACCACACACACAACCCCCCACCACACACACAAACCCCCCCACACACAAACCCCCCCACACACAACCCCCCCCACACACAACCCCCCCACACACACAACCCCCCCACACACACAACCCCCCCACACACACACAACCCCCCCCCACACACACAACCCCCCCCACCACACACAACCCCCCCACACACACAACCCCCCACACACACAACCCCCCACACACACACAACCCCCCCACACACACAACCCCCCCACACACACAACCCCCCCACACACACAACCCCCCCCACACACACAACCCCCCCACACACACAACCCCCCCACACACACAACCCCCCACACACACAACCCCCCACACACACACACAACCCCCCCCCACACACACAACCCCCCCCCCACACACACAACCCCCCCCACACACACAACCCCCCCCCACACACACAACCCCCCACACACACACAACCCCACACACACACACAACCCCACACACACACACACAACCCCCCACACACACACAACCCCCCCACACACACACAACCCCCCCCACACACACACAACCCCCCCCACACACACACAACCCCCCCCCACACACAACCCCCCCCCCACACACACAACCCCCCCACACACAACCCCCCCACACACACACAATCCCCCCCACACACACAACCCCAACACACACACAACCCCCAACACACACAACCCCCAACACACAACCCCCCACACACACACAACCACAAGCACACACACAACCACAAGCACACACACAACCCCAAAAACAATACACACACAACCCCAAACACAATACACACACAACTCCAACCACAATACACACACAACCCCAAACACAACACTACACACAACCACAACCCCAACCACAACCACACACACAACCACACACACAACCATCTATCGCACTCACTCTATCTACCTCTCTATCGCCCTCACTCTATCTATTGCCCTCAGTCTATCTATCGCCCTCCCTCTAACTATCTATCGCCCTCACTCTATCTATCTATTGCACTCACTCTATCTATTGCACTCACTCTATCGTATCACCACAGCATCACTCAGCACCACCACAGCATCACTCGGGGGCACCACAACATCACTATGCGCTACCACAGCATCACTGAAAACCACAACCTCATTCATCGCCACCACAACATCACTCAGCGCCACCACAGCATCAATCCGTGCAACCATTCAACAACTGGTTCAAATATGTTCTCTCAATGTTTCAAGCTTTATTACAAATGTCACAAAAAAAGGTTAATATTTCACTTCTGTTCTTGGATTTTCGTCTCAATAAAATACACTGAACATAATCTTCACAAAAGTTATTTAGAAAAGTTTAACTATTGCCATTATAAATTACAATAACTTTTATTTAAGTATTAATTATTAAATAAAAACAAAAGCCATTGTTATTTGTAATATCAATACATCTAAGTCACGTAAACCCAACACATATTGCATTACAAATGCTATAGGTGTCACATTTGCGAAAGTTATAACTACTGGCATTGTAAATGACAAAGCTATTAATTTCGCTATTTTCAAAACCAACACATAAATAAAAAAATTGTCATTTATGTTGGACCAGGCCTCGTGGCGTGGTCCTACCCCTCCCGCATGGCGGGCCCCGGACGACATCGGCCCTCCATCCAGCCCGGGTCGGCCTCGGGCACACCTCTGCACGCCCTCCAAACCACCAGATCCGCCAACTGGCGGCCCACAACCACTGACACGGCACCCTCGGGCCGCCCCAGCATTACCGGTACGGTGCCACCCCGGACCCTCATTCCAGGCCCGACGCCATCTTGGGCCCATCACGTCACAGACACGTGGTCCCGGACCAGCCGCGCCACGGCCCCAGCGAGCCCGCCATCGAGGCACCAAGAACCCTCCGGGTGGTAGAGTGGCCACTCCACCAGAGACAAGGAGAGGGGAGTTTCGATGGCTCTCCAACCATCCCCGGATGCCTGGTTTCGATCACCCTCCGGCCTCCCTGGGCTCCGGCTCCACCCCCCTGCTGGGTGTCTGGACACCATCATCCCGGCCCCTCTGACCCCCAGGCGAGAGGGTCCGGACATCAAAGGACTCCAGACCTATATCTGGGCCAGCCCCGGAGTAGGACGGCAGTTGTATCCCGGAGTCGAGAAGCCCTGCTGACGCTGTCGCGGCTGACCCTGAGACGAACTCACCTTGCTGTTCTAACTGGAGCCTGCTGGCGCTGCCGCGGTCCATCTTTGCTGTGACCACCTTGGAGCCTGCTGGCGCTGCCGCGGTCCATCTTTGCTGTGACCACCTTGGAGCCTGCTGGCGCTGCCGCGGTCCATCTTTGCTGTAACCATCTTGGAACCTGCTGGCGCTGCCGCGGTCCACACTCGCTGAACCATCTTGGAACCTGCTGGCGCTGTCGTGATCCACACTCGCTGAACCATCTTGGAGCCTGCTGGCGCTGCCGCGGTCCACACTCGCTGAACCATCTGGGAACCTGCTGGCGCTGCCGCGGTCCACACTCGCTGAACCATCTCGGAACCTGCTGGTGCTGCCGCGGTCCACACGCGCTGAACCATCTTGGAGCCTGCTGGCGCTGCCGCGGTCCACGCTCGCTGAACCATCCTGGAGCCTGCTGGCGCTGCCGCGGCCCAACCTTCCGGAACCCCCCCAGCTCGAGGATTGAGAGCTGTGCGTAGGGTCCCATTGCAACCGACCATCTATAAGACTGTCCCGCTACCTTGCCCCTTGCCACGAGACTTTCCAGATCTCTGGATCTGCTGTATATATTGAAACGATACTTATTGCCCGATAAAGATTGAAAACTATCTACGTGTGGTGTATATCTGTAGTGGTGGGGTTACTCTGCTGTACGATTCTAGGGGAGGGCCCTCCCGGCGGAGGCCTCTCGACATCGCTCGGTCCCTTCTCGGAAGGAGGGGTAGACCTAGGGGTGGTCAGTCAGACACCTTCTGCCTCCCCCGGGTTCGCCTTTCTAACATTGGTGGCAGCGGTGGGATCCGAGCCAAACCAAAATCGTACAGAGAGTGACCTACCCGCTACGACGGAAAAAAACACAGAGACCATGACGACCCAAGGAACCAACCTACCTGCCGAATTCCAGAAAGAGAAGATAGAAGAATACAGCCACAAAGAACTAAAACAATTCTGTAAAGACATGGGTATCGCTACCACTGGCCTGAGCACAAAAGAGGACTTCAAATCGGCCCTACAAGCCTGGGTGGAAACCCGAGACAGACCACCCCAAGAGGAGAATGGCCCGAACGGGCAACAGGAAACCAGTACACCCCCGACGGGGGAAAGAACCGCAACACTAAATGCGGACCTCATCTATGAAGACGCTCGAGAACGAGAGCGCAACCGGCTACACAAAGTGGAACTTGCACGACTCCGGCTAGACGGAGAACTCCAGCTAGCGGAGAAAAAGATAGCCCTCGAGCAACTACGGCTGGAGGGGGATCTAGAAGAGAAACGGAGACAACGTGACCTCGAAGAAAAACGACTAGCCTATGAACACGAACGAGGCCTGAGAGAACTAGAAATCAAGGCCAAGATCAACGAAGATAGCGCGGCCGGGGCCAAGACCGCGGCCCCTCCCGTGGACACCAAGGTTCACCTACCGAAAGATGTAGTCAAAGAATACTACAAGAATGATGATATCCAACAATGGTTCAAAGCCTACGAGGTGGCCATGACCGCCCATCGGGTGCCCCTGAAGGATTGGGGCGCCGGCCTGTGGGTGAAGTTCGTCAACGAAGGGAGGGACGCCCTGCTGGAACTCCCCGACACCGAAATGACCTCCTATGAACACATGAAAACGGCCCTACTCACGCGCTACGGACTCACCCCCGAAATGTACCGGCAGAGGTTCCGAGACTGTAAAAAAATCCCCGGTACCACTTGGGTGGAATATGTGAACTTTTTTAGCAGAGCCTTCGAGGGGTGGGTCAAAGGCAGTCAGGTCACTACCTACCAGCAGTTGGTCGACCTGATGTTATGGGAGCACCTTTCCAACAACTGCTTCATTGAACTACGACAGCACCTCCTCGACAGCAAGTTGACCGAGCCGCGGAAGCTAGCGGTCGAAGCAGATCGGTGGGCGAGCAACCGCGTCCACCGGAACACCACCGGAGAATACGGACGAGGGTCCCCGGGGAACCACCGGCCGCGAGGCGGCGGGTCTGGCATCAGCCGAGGTCGAGACCTTCCGCCGGGGTCTTCGCCCGCCTCCTCTACACCAGCCTCCAGCCCGAGGGGGGCCCATCCAGCCCGACCGGGGCCACGCCCCAACGTTACGTGCCACAGATGCCAACGGCTGGGTCACTATGCCAATGATCCTCTCTGCCCCATGAACCAGCGGCCCGGCACCACCGCCCCCCCCGGTCGACAAATCACTGCAGCTGCCCTGAGCGCAGAAAAGGATAAGGAAGAAGAGGTCCCTATGGAACCAGAAGAATGGGAGTCCGCGGCCATTTGCCTCGCCTCCCTGGGCAACAAAGACATGATCCCCCCGAGACCAGATTCCGGTCAACACCCAGAAGTACCGCCAGTGGGTCACCATCAACGGACGCCGGGCCGAGGCTCTCCGTGACACGGGGGCCAGCATAACCGCCGTCCGCTGCCATCTGGTGACCCCAGAACAAATCTTGCCCCACGTTCTGTGCCCTGTCCGGTCAGCGGACAATTCCGAGAGCCTGTGCCAGATGGCCTGCATCCCCTTCGTTTGGGGAGGAGTGTCCGCCCTGCTGAAAGTCACCGTCCGAGACGATGCCCCGGTGGACTGCCTCCTAGGGAACGACCTGGAAAGTTCCCCCTGGGCACAGATCGAGCGAAGAGAGCATCTGGGGATGCTAGGCCTTCCTCAATGGGTTTGCGTAACGACCCGATCCATGTCCACCCGGGACGCCGTCCCAACCGAAGACAATCTGCCCGAAGAACCTGAATGGCCGGCACCTCCGCCACCCGCCACTGCCACGGCCGAACCCGAACGGGGGCCGCAGGGCCCCAGCCATGAAGAACTTCCCGAGCTCGGGCCCCTTTCCGAACTAGCCCAGTGGCGCCAAGAAGGGGGCCCCACCCGCGAGCAGTTCCGTCGGGAACAAAAGACATGTCCTTCCCTTGAGGGACTCCGACAACAAGCCGCCACGCAAGCCACAGGAGACTCCTCGGGGTCCCACTGGATCTATTGGGACCAGGACCTCCTGTACAGTGAACAAAAGATCGCCGAGCGGGGGGCTGGCCGAGTGCTAGTCGTCCCCCTCCACTTCAGAGACTTTCTCTTAAACCTGGCACATGATGTGCCCCTCGCCGGACACCTGGGGCAGGACAAAACCTACAGCCGCCTGGTGACCCACTTTTATTGGCCGAAGATGCGCCGCGATGTGTACAACCACTGCCGAACCTTTTCGACCTGCCAAGCCAGCGGAAAGAGTGGGGGGAAAATCAAGGCCCCACTCCAACCGTTTCCCGTGGTGACCACTCCCTTCGAGCGAGTAGGGATCGACATCGTGGGGCCCCTGGATCCTCCAACCTCCCAGGGGCACCGCTTCATCCTCGTCCTGGTGGACCATGCCACCCGCTACCCAGAAGCTATCCCCCTCCGGACTATCACAGCCCCCGTAGTGGGTCGGGCGCTAATGGGGATCTTCTCCCGAGTCGGCTTCCCCCGAGAGGTCGTCAGTGATCGGGGCACAAACTTTATATCGAAATATATGCTGTCCCTGTGGCAACAGTGCGGGGTCGCGTATAAGTTAACCACCCCGTATCACCCTCAAGGGAATGGACTAGTGGAGCGATTTAATAGGACCCTGAAAGGAATGATCAAGGGCCTAGAAGAGCCCCTCCGGCGCAAATGGGACGTTCTGCTACCATGCCTCCTGTTCGCCTACCGGGAGGTACCCCAGAAGTCCCTGGGGTTCAGCCCCTTTGAACTATTATATGGACACCCGGTGCGAGGCCCCCTCAGCCTGGTCAAGGAAGGCTGGGAGCTGGCCGCCTCCGATACTCCGCCCGATGTTTTCCGATACCTCTTGACTCTCCGCAACCAGACTCGGAAGTTCCGGGAACTGGCCGAAACCAACCTGAAGGCCAGTCAAGAGGAGATGAAGCGCTGGTATAATGAAAATGCCTCGTCCATTGAATTTGAGCCGGGCCAGCAGATCTGGGTCATGTCCCCGGTCGACCCCGGCGCCCTCCAGGACAGATGGACGGGGCCCTTCAAAGTGGTGGAGCGCAAGAGCCCCATCACCTACCTAGTGGACATGGAGTCCCCCCGGAACCCCCTCCGGGTCCTACACGCCAACCGGCTCAAGCCCCACTTTGTCCGCACCGAACTGAGCCTGTTGTTGGCTACCGATGACGGAGCAGAGGACGATTCCGAGCCTCTACCAGACCTCCTGAGCACCTCCGAGAAAGATGGCTCCGTCGAGGGAGTCTCCCTCTCTCCCGCGCTGACACCCAAACAGTGCCAGGACTGCCAGGAACTGCTGGGTCAATTTGCAAACTTGTTTTCCCTCACCCCCGGAGTCACCCAGTGGTGTGTTCACGACGTCGACACCGGGGACAGTCCGCCCGTGCGGCACCGAGCCCCCGACCGAGTCCGGGCCTGCATCCAAGCCGAAGTTTCCAAGATGCTAGCCCTAGGGGTAGTCGAACCTTCATACAGTCCATGGGCCAGTCCCGTCGTCCTGGTCCTTAAGGCCGCCGCCACCGGGGTGCCCCCGGAGCTGCGGTTCTGTGTCGACTACCGGGGACTGAATGCCGTCACCAGGACTGACGCTCATCCCATTCCCCGAGCGGATGAACTGATCGATCGCCTGGGAGCCGCCAGGTACCTCAGCACCTTTGACCTCACGGCCGGATACTGGCAAATCGGCCTCACGCCAGGGGCACAAGAACGATCCGCTTTCTCGACCCCCGATGGCCACTTCCACTTCAACGTGATGCCCTTCGGCATGAAGAATGCTCCGGCCACCTTCCAGAGACTAGTGAATCGGGTGCTGGCAGGGCTGGAAGAGTTCAGTGCCGCCTATCTGGACGATATTGCAGTGTACAGCCTCTGTTGGGACGAGCACCTGACCCACCTCTGGAAGGTCCTGACGGCCCTCCAACGGGCCGGACTAACAATAAAAGCCAGCAAGTGCCAGATCGGTCAAGGGTCCGTGACCTATCTGGGACACCAAGTGGGGAGCGGCTAAGTGGCTCCCCTTCAACCCAAGATCGATGCCATCCAGGCCTGGGAGACCCCGTCACCCAGACCGCCGTCCGAGCCTTCCTGGGGCTCACTGGATACTATCGGCGGTTCATAAAGGACTATGGGAGCATTGTGGGGCCCCTCACAGAACTAACCTCCAAGAGACTACCCCCGAAGGTGCACTGGACCCCCGAGTGCCAAGTAGCCTTTGAGACACTAAAGACGGCCATGTGCACCGCCCCGGTGCTCCAGGCCCCCGACTACAGCCGAGAGTTCATCGTCCAAACTGACGCCTCGGAACACGGCATTGGGGCCGTACTGTCCCAAATGAACTCTGACGGAGTTGACCTTCCTGTGGCCTTCATCAGCCGACGCCTGCTGGCCCGAGAACAACGATGGAGCACCATCGGGAGGGAAGCATTCGCCGTCGTATGGGCCCTAAAGAAGCTCCGGCCCTACCTCTTCGGCACCCACTTCCGAGTACAGACCGACCACCGGCCCCTGCGGTGGTTGATGCAGATGCGGGGCGAGAACCCGAAGTTGCTACGTTGGTCCATCTCCCTCCAAGGGATGAACTTCACCGTGGAACATCGCCCTGGCAACGACCACACCAACGCTGACGGCCTCTCCAGATTCTTCCGCCTTGGCGAGGAGAATCCCCAAGAAGATGGGTGACTCTCCCCTGCCTTCAGCTGGGGGGGACACGTGTTGGACCCGGCCTCGTGGCGTGGTCCTACCCCTCCCGCATGGCGGGCACCAGACGACATCGGCCCTCCATCCAGCCCGGGTCGGCCTCGGGCACACCTCTGCACGCCCTCCAAACCACCAGATCCGCCAACCGGCGGCCCACAACCACTGACACGGCACCCTCGGGCCGCCCCAGCATTACCGGTACGGTGCCACCCCGGACCCTCATTCCAGGCCCGACGCCATCTTGGGCCCATCACGTCACAGACACGTGGTCCCGGACCAGCCGCGGCCACGGCCCTAGCGAGCCCGCCATCGAGGCACCAAGAACCCTCCGGGTGGTAGAGTGGCCACTCCACCAGAGACAAGGAGAGGGGAGTTTCGATGGCTCTCCAACCATCCCCGGATGCCGGGTTCCGATCACCCTCCGGCCTCCCTGGGCTCCGGCTCCACCCCCCTGCTGGGTGTCTGGACACCATCATCCCGGCCCCTCTGACCCCCAGGCGAGAGGGTCCGGACATCAAAGGACTCCAGACCTATATCTGGGCCAGCCCCGGAGTAGGACGGCAGTTGTATCCCGGACTCGAGAAGCCCTGATGACGCTGTCGCGGCTGACCCTGAGACGAACTCACCTTGCTGTTCTAACTGGAGCCTGCTGGCGCTGCCGCGGTCCATCTTTGCTGTGACCACCTTGGAGCCTGCTGGCGCTGGCGCTGCCGCGGTCCATCTTTGCTGTAACCATCTTGGAACCTGCTGGCGCTGCCGCGGTCCACACTCGCTGAACCATCTTGGAACCTGCTGGCGCTGCCGCGGTCCACACTCGCTGAACCATCTTGGAGCCTGCTGGCGCTGCCGCGGTCCACACTCGCTGAACCATCTGGGAACCTGCTGGCGCTGCCGCGGTCCACACTCGCTGAACCATCTCGGAACCTGCTGGCGCTGCCGCGGTCCACACGCGCTGAAGCATCTTGGAGCCTGCTGGCGCTGCCGCGGTCCACGCTCGCTGAACCATCCTGGAGCCTGCTGGCGCTGCCGCGGCCCAACCTTCCGGAACCCCCCAGCTCGAGGATTGAGAGCTGTGCGTAGGGTCCCATTGCAACCGACCATCTATAAGACTGTCCCGCTACCTTGCCCCTTGCCACGAGACTTTCCAGATCTCTGGATCTGCTGTATATATTGAAACGATACTTATTGCCCGATAAAGATTGAAAACTCCATCTACGTGTGGTGTATATCTGTAGTGGTGGGGTTACTCTGCTGTACGATTCTAGGGGAGGGCCCTCCCGGCGGAGGCCTCTCGACATCGCTCGGTCCCTTCTCGGAAGGAGGGGTAGCCCTAGGGGTGGTCAGTCAGACACCTTCTGCCTCCCCCGGGTTCGCCTTTCTAACAATTTACAATACCATTAGCTCAAACTATCCTAATGCGAGACCTATTGCATTGCAAATGCTTGTTATTTATGTGTTAATTATCAAAACAGATAAATAAAAATCATTGTCATATACAATGCAAATAGCTTAAACTCTCCCAAATGCGAGATCTACTGCATTGTAAATGCTTGTTCGATGAACATGCACGATTTCTTGGACACAATGATAAAAACAAAAATTCCAACATGCTTAGTGCTTTTGGCAGTAAGGCCAGGACTTACTGGAAGAACCTAGTCCATGTACTTCCATGAATACGCAGGTCACCTCCAGTACACTGTGAAGATGATGTGAACTAGCTTCAAGCCATGAGGATACATTTAAGCAGGCTTCCTTTTTTCTGTCAACAAAATTAATCATGCTGGGTTCTGTAGTTTCATGTTTTCAGTGAGTATACAAGGACCTTTAGACAATACCTATAACGGAAAACATTAAAATTCAATTTCCAGTATGCTTAATGCTCCTTACTGCATGAAACCAGTAGAAGTGTATGGGTTTCATGGAAAAGTCACCTTGAATTGATGTAATTTTCTGTGTGGTGCCTTAAGCTGTACTTTCATGTGCCTAGCCCTCATGACTACAGTGTTCCATGAAACTCCATGGGGAATACACCATCTCTTAGTTGCTCCTGGCAGCCAGAAGGAGCTGCAGTTTTCTACTAATAATGCATTTCTTCCACCCTACATTCCTCTGTCAGAAAGGCTAGAGGACAAGGTGCTAGTGAACATGGATTGAACTAATGTGTGAGAAGGCACAGTGTTTGGGAAAGATAACGCGGAAAACGAATGGTCTCAATTACACTCCATCCATGTTCACAGCCAGAAACCAAGCCTGACCTATGAAGTAGATAAGGTGGGCAGCTACTGGCGTGGGTGGGAAGCAGGGAACTTGAAAAAAGTTGGGTGTATGAGCTGCGGATGGCGGAACTCCTATCTAGTTCATTTATAACACTCAATCAATCAATCAATCATGGGCATTTGTATAGCACGCTACTCACCCGGGAGGGTCTCAAGGCGCTGGGGGGGAGGGGTTCGTTACTGCTCGAAGAGCCAAGTCTTGAGGAGCTTTCTGAAGGAGAGATGATCCTGGGTCAGCCGGAGGTGGAGCGGGAGGGAGTTCCATCTCTTGGCTGCCAGGTAGGAGAAGGATCTTCATCCGGCGGTGGCTTTGCGGATACAAGGTACGGCGGCGAGGCTGGATGATCGTAGCTGGCGGGTGGGCGCGGAGAAGGTCAGGCGGTTGTTGAGGTACTTGGGGCCCAGGTCGTGGAGGGCCTTGTGTGCGTGGGTGAGGAGTCTGAACGTGATCCTCTTGTTGACGGGGAGCCAGTGCAGGTCTCTCAGGTGGCCGGAGATGTGGCTATGTCGGGGGATGTCCAGGACGAGTCGTGCGGAGGCGTTTTGGATGCGCTGGAGTCTATTCTGAAGTTTGGCTGTGGTTCCGGCGTAGAGGGTGTTTCTGTAGTCCAGCCGGCTGGTGACGAGTGCCTGGGTGATAGTCTTCCTGGTTTCGGTGGGGATCCAATGGAAGATCTTGCGGAGCATGCGCAGGGTGTTGAAGCATGATGATGAGACGGCGTTGACTTGTCTGGTCATCGAGAGGGAGGAGTCCAGGATGAAGCCTAGGTTGCGTGCGTGGTCCGTTGGTTTGGGAGTGGTGCCCAGGGCAGGGGGCCACCAGGAGTCGTCCCAAGCGGAGGGCGATGATCCCAGGATGAGGATTTCCGTTTTGTCTGAGTTCAGTTTCAGGCGGCTGCTCTTCATCCATTCGGCGACGTCTTTCATCCCTTCGTGTAGGCTGGTTCTGGCGGTGTCGTTGGTGAGGGAGAGGATCAGCTGGGTGTCGTCGACGTAGGAGATGATGTTGAGGTTGTGTTTCCGTCCGATGGCTGCGAGAGGGCTCATGTAGACGTTGAAGAGGGTTTGGCTGAGTGATGATCCTTGTGGTACGCCGCAGATGACTTCGGTGGTCTCAGATCTGAAAGGGGGAGGCGGACTCTCTGGGTTCTTCCGGCGAGGAAAGAGATGATCCACTGCAGTGCCTTCTCTTGGATTCCGATATTGTTGAGGCGCTGTACTAGGGTGCGGTGGAAGACAGTGTCGAAAGCTGCAGAGAGGTCCAGGAGGATGAGGGCCGCTGTTTCCCCGTTGTCGAGCAGGGATCTGATGTCATCAGTGGCTGCGATGAGGGCGGTCTCGGTGCTGTGGTTGGCTCAGAAACCGGACTGCGAGGGTTCGAGGGATCCGTTCGTCTCGAGGAAGGCGGCAAGCTGTCTGTTGACGGTCTTCTCGATGACTTTGGCAGGAAAAGGGAGGAGCGAGATGGGGCGGTAGTTCTTGAGGTCGGTGGGGTCCGCTGTTGGTTTCTTCAGGAGGGCGCTGAGCTCGGCGTGCTTCCAGATCTCCGGGAAGGTGGCGGTGTTGAAGGAGGTGTTGATGATGTCCCGGAGTTGGGGTGCGATGATGGAGTTGGTCTTGCTGAAGACGTGGTGGGGGCAGGAGTCGGTTGGTGAACCGGAGTGGATGGTGTTCATCGTGCGGGTGGTGTCTTCGGTGCTGACCGGGGTCCAGGCGCAGATGGTGGTGGTGGGGGGCGTTGCTTCAGTGGTTGGGTGCGTGGTTGGTGCGCCGAAGCTGTTGTGTATATCGGCGATCTTGCGGTGGAAGAACGAGGCGAGTGAGTCGCAGAGGTCTTGCGAGCGAGTGATGTTGTTGTTTCCGGCGCTGGGGTTGGAGAACTCTTTGACGATGCTGAAGAGTTCCTTGCTGTTGTGGGCGTTGTTGTCCAGCCGTTCTTTGAATGCGGTCTTCTTGGTGGTGCGGATCAGCTGGTGGTGTTTGCGGGTGGCGTGCTTGAGGGCCGTCATGTTGTCTGTGGTCTGGTCGTGGCGCCAGGCTCTCTCGAGGGTGCGGCAGTTCTTCTTCGAGATCTTGAGTTCGTCGGTGAACCAGGGGGCTTTCTTGCTGCCGGGTCTGCTGGGAGGGTTCTTCAGTTTTGCGAGGTCATCTGCGCAGTTGGTGAGCCACTGTGTGAGGTTGTTGGCTGCTTTGTTGGGGTCCGTTGTGCTGGCGGGAGGGTTCTGGCGGAGGGAGGTGGCGAGCTGCTCGGCGGTGATCTTGCTCCAGCTCCTGCGAGGAATCTGTTGCGGGTGGTGGTGGGTCGTGGTTCTTCTGAAGCTGAAGTGGATGCAGCTGTGGTCAGTCCAATGGAGTCCGGTGGAGTGGCTGAAGGAGATGTGTTTGCTGGAGGAGAAGACTGGGTCAACACGGTTCTGTGCAGATATAAACAAATTCTTGGGGGAAAGGGGAATAAAAACGTTCCGCAAAAAAAAAAAAAAATAGAAAAAGTATTAATAATTTGACGCATGGGGACTCACCAAGGAGGCAGAACAGGACATGGAGGCGGATATTAGTGAAAAAAAGATAGGTTTGGGAATTAGATATCCAGACTGGGAAAGCACAGGGCCCGAATGGCCTGCCATCAAAACTGTATAGGAAATTTGTGAGTGAACTGACCGCGCACACGTTTCGGGAAGCGAGGCATCTGGATTGTTCTCCAGAGGGACCAGAGACTAGCCACTATCGTCATAATTTACAAAGAGGGGAAGCTGTATAGAGACTGTGCCTCCTACCGTCCAATATCGCTTATAAATTTAGAAGGGAAAGTCCTCGCCAGACTCCTGGCTACAGCATGAGGAGAACGACTAATACACCTTGACCAGTGGGGCTTTATGCTGCACAGAGGGACTAGGCTGAACCTCATACGACTACACTCGGGTATTGAGAACACTGAGTAAGGGTCAGAGCTGGCGGTAGCTCAATTAGACCAAGGCCTTCAATAAGAAGGGAGTAGGAATACCTGTGGGTTGTACTGGAGAGGGGATTTGGCCCAACTATATAGGGTGGGTACACATGCTTTAAAATAAACTGCTAGCTCAGATGAGAGTAAATAGGAATCGGTTCAATCCCTTTTCAGCCACATCGGGGAACTGGTAAAGATGCCCACTATCACAGATGCTCTTTGCCCTGGTGCTGGAGTGATCGGTGTTTTGGGCATGCTGATTCGCTGATTAGTGGTCTCGAGTGGGAAGCCAGAATTTCCCTCTGTGTGGGTGATATTTTGTTATTTGCATTAGAATCGGAGGTCTACATCCCTAGTAAAAATATGGTACCTACTCATGGTACACAAATAATTGGGGGTGGGGGTCCCTTCTCTATCCCATATGTGCACGGACGGTGCAGCAAAACCTCCCAATGGAAACAGAGGGCTTTAAATATATCAGGGCCTCTAAGTGACTAGACAACCTGAGCTTTACCACAAGATCAATCTTTACTCCCCAACATTGGAGTGTTCCTTTTGCTGCTCCTTGGCAGAGAGGCAATGTACAAAATTATTGTTTTACCAAAATTACTTTATGTGCTGCAGAACATGCCATATCGGGTACCACTCAAATTCTTCCGACAAGTAAATCAGGCAGTTAGACAGCTCTTGTAGGATGGGTGGGACCAGCCATGCTAGCAATGACCAAGCTTACGAGGAGTTGGTATGAGGGGGGGTTCTCCCTGACTAGGAAAAGAACTATTGGGCTTCACAACTGACACTGGTCATCAAGTGGGTTTTCGCGCCTCTAACAGAGCCCTCAATAAGCCCTCAATAAGTGTGGACCACAAGACCCTAGGACCCAGGGGCTTCCTGAGGACACTATACTCTAAGAGGGGTTGCATGTCTCCCACTTTACACAAGTGTTGCAGTTCGGTATGGTGGAGGTCAAATAGGTTTAGGGGATAGCTGGGTCGGTCCCTGGAGACGACTCTTCTTTGGGGTAGCAACATCCTAGCAGAGGTGGGGACACTTAAAGGATTTGTGGGATGGAACCTGATAGGTATCTCAAGGTTGGGAGATGTGTGGAAAGGAGAGGGTGGGACTGGGCTACCTGGGAACTGTTACAAACAGATTACGATATGGCACTAGAGAATTTTTTTTGGATACCATCAGCTGAGACACGCATTGTGGGCTCATATAGAGATGGGCCAAACGCTGGAGGAATCCTCGCCACTGGAAGACAGTCTGTTGACTGAACCGCTCCTCACAAAAGTGATCTCCCTTATTTATAGTTAAAATAATGCACCTAATCCCCCAATAAGGGTCAAAGAAGCCTGGGAGGCAGACATTGCGGAACCAGAAGTTTGAGGAATGGGAAAAGGCACTCCGAACACTCAGGAAGTGACAGTTAGAGCCAGATTCAGGACGATCTAAATCTGTATACTTCACAGGTACTACTACAAACAAATACCCCTATGTGGTCAGTGGGTATGGCAAAAAGTGGGTCCCTTGTTCTCTGTGACATAGGAGCCAATCTATACCTCACAAGTCTGAAACTGGCCTAGGGTTGCTTAAGTTCCCTGTAATATGGCAGCCACCATGGACTTAAGATTTAAGGTTTCATTTGCACAGATGATAACGCACTTTTTTTCAAATGCACCAATTAATTAAACATTATAAGTTCTCTTATAGGTTGTAAATGTGTTGTATTTTCAATTTTATTTATTTGCTACTGCTGTTCATGCATTCTCATACTACATGCACGGACTGTTGTGCCTTAAGAATTTTAATAGGCAATTCTAAATGACTATTTGTCCATTTCTCTGCTCTCGCAAATAATTTTTCTTGTTTGTGTTGAACCACTCCTCTTCAACATGGCCTCAACACTCTACATGTTATTCAGACACGTTCCCATTATGTTTTTTTGCATTGAGAGGGCTGCCAATCAACTGTATTATTAGAAGTGGGTTGACAAAGGTGCAAGTGTTATACTCAATTTAGTTGCCGAAAGGGACAGCATGCCTCTCAAACACACCTTTTTAAGCGTCCTTCCCAGCTGTTCCTGGCGTACGAGATTACGAACAGTTACCTGAGCTTAGCTGCTATGGTTTCTTTTCTGCATTCACTCCACTTTTGAAATCACTGAAAGGAGACTGTCACCCTTTTTGACTCTGTCGCATATGGCTCCTCCCACTCTTCTTTTACGAAATTCTTTTTTACCCCTCAGTATGTTATCTACAAATTAATGTAAAATACAAAACTGAAACCAATAAAGTACAAATACTGGTGAGTTGTGAGTACCTTTTTTTGGTTTTTGCCTTTCAATTACTTTCCAATGCAAAAAAAAACTGCATTCATAATCCATAAAAAATTGATAATTTTTGACTTATTCAGATGCCTTCTTGATCAACTTAATTGGGCACTTTTCATCTCCACATATGAAAACACACGAATCGCTCTTGTAAGCATGACAACGCCTTATTATTTTCTCTTCTTAATGTGTAACGATTGATAATGTTTTGCTCATTTAGACGCCGGCTCAATCAACTTTATTAGCCAGTCTTCATCTCCGTATGAGAATTAATTAATTTTTTTACCTCGACAAATTTCTTATTCGTGTGTACACTGCACCATCTTTTTGCCCTATACATACCTGCTATTCACATTTACAGTGTGGATTCATTCTATATGCAATAGTAGCCTATAAATGATAGGTGTACATGTAATTGCTCTCTTTATTTAGAAAGCATAGAGTCAGCAGTATTTACCCTATGCATTCCGACAGGAAGATAGTCTCAATAATTAACCCAGAGACCGAAGCTGATTGGGACAATCATTTGAGTAATCTATATGATAGCAAGAGATTGGATGAGAATCTGGAAAAAACGATTAAGACCGGAGAAGAACTAGAGCTGTATTTCTCTTCCCAAAAAATAAAGGAAATCATCCAAACCCTAGATTAAGTAAAGCAGCAGGGCCAGATAGTTTACAAGCAATCATACTAAAAAATAATGTGGATTGGTGGGAAAGTGTTTTAAAGGTCATCTTTCTAAATGTCTTAACCTCCGGAATTTTCACGGAAAGTTGGAAAGGGGCAATAGTTATATATATCACACAGCCCCAGAACTATTGTCTTATCAGCTTGCTGGATGTGGGGGATAAAGTATTCTCTAAGATATTGCTAGGCGTAATGAAGGCCTGGGTAGAGCAGAATAACTTAATCCTGATACAGCAAGGTGGTTTTAAAGAGAGTCACTCAACAATAGATCACTTTCTTAGCTTATGGGCAATGGTAAAAAAGAGAATGGCTGAACATCACAATGTGGATGTGTCTCCCTGGGCACTATCTGTGTCCTCTGGCCCAAGGTTTCGATTTTGTCGACCACATTTTGAAAATAAAGTTTTTGAAAATAAAGTTCATTGACGTGTGTCTTGCTTTTTTGCAAAAGTTTTATTCACATTTCCATGGATATTCATTGCTTTAAATAGCACTGTTGTCTCATTTTTTCATTCCAATGCATTTCGGGTTATAAACCCTTCAACAGGGAAAATCTGAAATAGCAATAATACTGTGAGGGGACAAATTACACTAGTCTTGTGGGTTAATGCATCCCCGATGAAGGGTTTATAACCCAAAATGCATTTAGGCGATAAATTGGATTGGAATTTGGAAGAGGGTAAATGTGTGAAGCAGCTCCTCACTCTTCCGGCTTCAACTATGATCCAGGCTGTCAGAGTAGAATGTCAACTTACAGCCTGGAATAATCAGGGATTGCAAGCGACAGTCAATTTCTGGCAGAGACTGAGAAAAGAAGGGACCCCCAAAATATCACACCTTTGTAAATGAGAAATAGAGGAAAGTAAACTGAATTGGGCATCGCAAGTTAGACATACGCTAGGTAAGATTGGTGCTAAACTATCACTAGAACCAGATCAATGGAAACTAGGGCAGCAGATCCCCAAACAGGAGCTACTGGCCATCATAGCCAAAAAAACTCAAACAGAAGACCTATTTTATCTGGAGAGCAATTCATCCACCCAGTTCCTGGTAGAAGAATGGAGCAATGATCATATGTTCCCCTACATTGATGCCTTGCCAAGTCCTAAGCTTAGAAATGCGATAATGAAATTTAGAGTTGGCTTGAACCCATGTAATGTAGATAGGAAATAAAAACTGCGATGAGAAATGAAAAGGGTTTGTGTACATGTGGGCTAAGTGTAAAATGCGTTGGCCCACACATCTGGACTGTGTGTTTCCTAGAAGAATGGAAGAAGTTTTTAAAACCCCTTTTTATTATGTATAAATGTATTAATACGGCTCAAGCTGTTAATTTGTTGATAATTATGCGATTTTTTAAATATTGTATGTGGAATAGAAAGATTTTTAATGCAATACAGGAGTCTATGAAAGAATTGTAAATATGATTTACAATGGGCGAGGGGGTAGGAAAGAGATTCTCCGTAGTCGTCGAGGACGCTCCGGAGTTCAAGTATGTACTAGATATGCGATTATTCTCTTAATTGGTTATGAATTTAAAGCTGTTGTTAAAGAGTGGCACTACTTCGATTGTAAGCTTCATTAGGCTTTTTATCATGTCTGTATAGTTTTATAGTCGCACTTTTTGCATTATTTGTATTTATAATTGCATGTTTTTATTGTGGTACCTTTTATGGCAATATTTGCAGAATAAAGTAATACAGAAGAATAGAGAGAAAAAAAACACAGACCGAAAAATAGATGTGTGTTCCAATTCTTGTCGTTCAGCAAGCAAGCCTTCAATCATCCAGGCAAGATGGCCGCCAGTAGGGGAAAGTCGCGCTTTCTCCTCTCTCCCAGATGGTGATGGTCCCTCGACCCTGACCCTGATGTAATTGAAGGTTTAAAAAAGAATCGAGGAGAACCAACGAGTGAAAAAAATTATAACGTAATGTTCGGATTGTTGGGAGTGTTGGCTATATGGACGGATTCGACTCAGCGCTCACTGCATTCTATTGAATTGAGGCAGACCGATAAGAAAAACTTGACTCGGAAAACCAATCTGCTGCTTTTAGGTACTGCAAGGTATTGCCGATCCGGCTGGAGTAAGCTGGTGCAAGCTATGGCCCCGAAACTGCAGAAATCACCGAGGCAACATAGACAGCATCGAGAAGATCGTGATAAGCGAGGTGAGGACGAGGATTTCACCTCTAGTGATCCTGGAGCACCGGCGAATAATCTTAGGACAAAGATGAGATCGAAAGCGCAGAGAGGCAGCGAAGTTACTAAAAGCACAAAAAATAAAAGAAAAAGAAATGGATCTGGAACAAAGAAAGGCACCTGCTATGAAAAAAAATAACAAGGAGCAATCAGCCTGCGGATCCAGCGGTGAGAGAGTCAGCCCTTCGTCAGCCCACTATAATGGAGTCCTTTTCCCATCTCCCAGCTCTCCCAGCTTCAGCTCTGATTTAGACTCCAGCCGTGACTGGAATGCGTGCCGAGAAAACGCTGGAGCAAACCTACCTGCACCCGATGCAAGCAGTCACTGAAGTTACAGAAGCAGCGGATACTAGAGCCTTTACGAGTGAGCCGCGCTGTGAGGGCGGGACTGCGAGCAACGTGCAGCCGTCCGTAACGCAGCCTGAGATGTCGGCTTCTGAGAGGGAGATGTTGAGAACGGAAGCAGGCATGAAACCGGCTAACATGGATGAAATGGTGGATGTGGCTGGTACTGCACTGACCGATACCGCCATAGTAAGGAGGACATCAAAGGTATGTGATGATGATATGGTGCAGCCCTCGACCGGTAGTGGGGTCTTAGGGCCTAATGAACAGTTTTGGGAAGCAAATAATTATATTGAGAGATGACCTCTGTGGCGATGGGGTTGGTATAAATAATGAAATGGCGATTACAGCAAACAATTAAAATGCAGTACAGCCTATCGAAAAGATCCTTCGAGCTGGGGGAGAGGCTACATCAACAAGAGTGGAGGTGGATGTATCAGCCCTTGCAGGGTTGACGGCACAAGCAAATGTAGAAATGCTGGACATTAATATAAGTACTATAGACAATGCGCAACTACAAACCGAGAACGCTCCCGCGAACTCGATGAGTAATCTACAAGAAGGGAATATTCCTACACAAGTTATGGCCTCACCTAACGACGAATGTTTTTATACTGGTAATGATGAAGATGATGAGGAAGAAGAGGGGGAGGAGGGCTCAGATACAGACTCGAAAACCAGTGAAGGTTCTGAAACGGATCCAGATATCATTTCACCCTCTCCTGAGAGTCATAATGAGGATTCGGCTCAAGAAGTTTCTGAAACAGACCAAGAGACTGTACGCATAGGACGTGCAAGGAGGACAGATAAGAACAAAAATAAGACTAGATTACGCAGCAGCGCTAAAAATCCCCGAAGCTCTCCTCGACTATTAGTTGCTAAGAAACTTGATTGGGACTACTCGGCCACCTCACAGCTATATCAAGATGGAGCTACTGGTCAACAGCATTCTAACTCGGAGGCAGGGGGGAGAGGTGGTAATTTTAATTTTGACCTACTATTCTCAACCCTAAAACAAATTCAGGGTGAAGCTAGGGCTGAAAGCCGAAGAGCAAAACATGCTAACAAAAACAAACACAGGGTACATTACAAAAGATGAATAAATTGTATCCAGAGGTGGTTAATAAAGTTTCAGAAATGGAGGAAAGGACAGGGAAGCTCGAAGATGACGTGGTGAAGCTTCAGGAAACTAAACAGGAACAAGACAAGACCTCATCAGACGTGCTCTGGAAATTAGAAGATTTTGAAAACAGACAGAGACGTAATAATATAAGACTTCTCGGGGTGGAGGAAGGGAAGGAGGGGGAAGATGTGCGGGCATTTGTGGTTGAATTACTGAGAGGGGCATTTCCGGAAATGGACCGATGGAACTGGGAAAGTGAGATACAGCGAGCCCATAGGTTCCCAATGACACAGAGAAGGGGTAACATTTCTACTAAATCACGTGCAATTTTGGTATATGTAGGTAATTTCTTGCTAAGGGAGGAAATAATGAGCAAGGGGAAACCACAATCTAAGCGTACATACAAGGACATATCTTTGTTTGCCCGCCCTGACTTCTGCCACGCCACGGTTGAGAGGAGATGGCGTATGAGGCAGTTGATAACTCCTTTTCAGAATGCAGGCTGTGAGGTTTACTTAATGTTTCCAGCGCGCCTTAAAGTAGCTTTCAACGGGCATGTCAGAGTTTTCTACTCCGAAATTATGGCTCAAGAATACCTCACTTCTCTTAGAGAGAATAGGGAGCAGAATAAGCAGGTGCTTGCGGTGAGGGAGGGACCTCGGAAGAAGTAGTAAGGCTCAACATTAACATTACGTACTGAAAATACACAGAGTACTGGATGCAAGATATGCAAAACATGTAGAGTGCATTAGAGTATATTATTTTTATTCTTATCACGTTTTACACTAAGCTTGGGGGGTCAGGGATAAAAAAAAAAGAGATGAGATATGATACAAGATGGGAGAGGGGAGAGACGAGACAACCCAGGGGGTCTCGGCTGTCAGACATAGGTCCGTCTGACCTATTTGCCAGTATGGGGGGTGGGTATACAGGGGTGGGGTGTCTGGGGAGGGGAGGGGAGGTGTACAGGGCACAGTATAATGCAAGAACAAAATGGACATATAGGAGATTGTGGTAAACAAATAAATCTGGAGAATTCAGAACCAAAATGGTTTATAAGCTTTTTTATGGATGTATCAGCAAGGAAAAACAGTAAAAAAATGTATGGGTACTAGATTTGTAACCTGGAATGTCTGTGGGTTAAATGATTATCAGAAGAGACAAAGGGTCTCAATTGCATTAAGACAAATGAATGTAGATTTTATATTCTTACAAGAAACCCATATCATGTCCTCACAAGTGCACCTGCTGGAGCAGATGGGCTTTCATATATTAGTATACTCTAGGCAAGGTACCAAAACTAGAGGAGTAGCAATAATGTCAAAGAATAAGAATGTCGTAGTCAGAAAGAAATTGGAAGATCAGTGGGGGAGGTGGGCAATGGTTGAATGTTTGATTGAGGGGGAGTGGACAACCCTGGGGGCTGTATATGGATCAACAGAGGACGATCCAGAGATCTTAGAATTCCTGGATACGGAACTTGCTGTATGGGCCCCTCGTATCATTATGGCTGGAGATTTCAATATTAATGGGGCGGATGGGCTAGGGGTAGGCTCCTTTGGTAGATATCAAGGTAGAAAAAAAGAGTACATCAAGCACTATCTAATTTACTAATGAATAATACCTTGTCAGATGTGTGGGGGAAAATCAGATCAGATAAAAAAGGATATACTTATTACTCGGCTCCACACCAAATTTGTGTACGGTTAGACTATTTTTTTGTACCAAATCCAATGCTTTCTAGTTTAAAGATAGATAGACTTCCTCGAATTCTCAGCATTCACAATCCCCTCATCTTACCATTAAAAACGATAGCAGGAATTAGAACTGAGAGGGTTTGGACATTTGAAAGAGGGCTCCTACAGGATGACAAGTATATACACCATATGTTAAAGTGGATGAAAGATTTCTTTGAGAGTAATAGAGGAAGTGCGGCTGTCGGGATGGTATGGGATGCCTTCAAGGCAGGTGCCCGCGGAGAGACCCTCAGCTTTAGCGCATTTAAGCGTAAACAGGAGCAGCTCAGGAATAATGAATTAGTCAAGGCAGCCGTAGACGCTGAGGAGGAGTTACATCAATGTGTATTAACAGGGATATTAGTGGATCAAGCGTTTATCAAGGTAATGAAAGCAAAAAGTGAGGCAGAAGAAGACATCGCTAATAAGGAAGCCAATAATAGAGGAGATTAAAACAGCTATAGCAAATCTCCCTTCAGGGAAAGCTGCTGGCCCTGACCAGCTCCCTATTGAATTCTATAAAAACGTTTTGGGAAATACTTGGAAATGATCTAGTTACGACAATACAGACAGCCCAAACAGGGGAATCTATTCCAGGTTCATGGGGGGGTGCGGATATTGTGTTAATTTTAAAAAAGGGGAAACCTGCCACCGAGCCGGGGTCTTATAGACCAATTACGTTAATGAATACTGACACTAAAATTTACTCTAAGGCACTGGCAACGAGATTCGCTACAACAATAGGAAACCTTGTAAGTAATAACCAACACGGGTTTATTCCTGGAGGGGGCACCACACACCATACGCGCAAGGTTATCACCTTATTTGATGCCGCGGAGGTCACAGGAGACCCGATGGCGGTTATGTTATTGGATGCCGAAAAGGCTTTTGATCGGGTCTCCTGGGACTATCTGTGGCATGTTTTAATAAGGGCAGGGGTTAAAAAGGGATATATTAGAGCACTACAGACATTATACACTGATCCAGTAGCTTCTATAAGAGTAAATGCAGGCTCTACTCGACAATTCAGGATTAAGCGGGGCACGAGGCAGGGATGTCCGTGCTCTCCGCTTTTATTTGCAATGTATATGGACCCATTAATCCGTAGGATAGAGATGTGTGAGAGAATTACTCCCTTGCCCACACATCTGGGACAATGCAAGATCCTGGCATATGCCGATGATGTGGCAGTGATCACACCAAATCCCACGGAGGCTATTGGGCAGCTAGAAATTGAGGCACGGAGGTTTGGCCGTATTTCGGGATACGCTTTAAACACATCTAAGACACAGATAATTAAAAATTCTTATGCACAATGTAATGACATTCGTGTGGTTCAAACAGGGGTGTATCTTGGAGTAAATATTACGGCTGAGCTCGATATCTTAGTGGAAAAAAATATAGTCCCAATAATTGCTAAAGTAGGGAAGGAATTAGATAGACTTGATAACTTACACCTCTCAATTGTTGGGCGAACAAATATTGTAAAAATGATGGTTCTGCCAAAATTTCTATACATATTCAGAGCGATCCCATTATTTTTCGAGAACAAGTGATTTAAGACCTGTGAACATATGATCAATCGGTTCATTTGGGCAAAGGGGAAAACAAGGAGAGCGCTCAGATTTATGGCACTTACACGTAAAAGGGGAGGATGGGCGCTACCAGATATAAAGTTATATTATTGGGCAGCAGCATTACAATATATGGTGGGTCTATTGGGAGGAGCAGAGGTAGAAGCGCAGGACGAATTTAGTATACTAGCTATTTACGGATTAGTTATGGGAGCGGAGGCAGAAAATTTACTCTTGAAATTTACAGATGCAAGTTACTACAAAAGGACAAGATTTAAGACTATTCTAGCAGCATATAAAATATGGAAGTCATTTGCTAAGAGGTTTGGTATTGGGAAGTATAATGCTTATACAAGATTAGAAGGTAACTCCAATCTCCCTAGTGAGGTTTTTTCTGGTACAGTCTTTAATGAGTGGGGGAGGCAAGGAATTCGGAAGATTGGTGATATTCTAGGTCCACAAGGCATGATGCAATTCTCAGAGCTTCAGACACGCTATGGCTTAGATACGAGACAATTCTTTAAATATCTCCAAATAAGAAGCTTTGTTAATAAAAAAAGGGGGGTCCCGCGGGCTTTGTAAATAATACAATATTGGAGGTTATACAAACAGGTATAGACTGTACGATTAAGAGGTTCTATTTAGAATGATTGTTAGAAAGGCGACCCTGGGGGAGGCAGAAGATGTCTGACTGACCACCCCTAGGTCCACCTCTCCATCAAGAAGTAGCCGAGCGTTACTGAGAGGCCTCCTGGGTGAGGGCCCTCTCCTAGGATCGCACAGCAGAGTAACCACACACCACAAATGGACACCACACCAGAGGTCGAGTTCGTAAGCTTTATCAGGAAGTAAAGGCTGCTGGTTCCCAGCGATATGTACAAGTAGACCGAGGGGTCTGTAAAGTCTCGAAAAAGGGGGGTCAGGGAAGCGGGACAGTCTCGGTTGGGGTGTATGAATGAATACCCTGCGCACAGCTCTCAATCCTCGAGCCGGGGGTTCCGAGAGGTTGAGCCGCTGCAGCGCCAGCAGGCTCTCAAGATGGTTCGGCAAAGGTGGGCCGCGGCAGCGCCAGCAGGCTCCCAAGATGGTTCGGCAAAAGGTGGGCCGCGGTAGCGCCAGCAGGCTCTCAAGATGGTTCGGCAAAGGTGGGCCGCGGCAGCGCCAGCAGGCTCTCAAGATGGTTCGGCAAAGGTGGGCCGCGGCAGCGCCAGCAGGCTCTCAAGATGGTTCGGCAAAGGTGGGCCGCGGCAGCGCCAGCAGGCTCTCAAGATGGTTCGGCAAAGGTGGGCCGCGGCAGCGCCAGCAGGCTCTCAAGCTCTCGTAAGGTTCCAGGAAAATGAGTTCCTCTGGGGTCGGCCGTGACAGCGTCAGCAGGGCTTTCCAGTCCAGGATACAACTGACGTCCTAATCCAGGGCTGGCCCAGATATAGGACTGGAGTTCTTTGATGCCCGGACCCTCGCGCCTGGGGGTCAGAGGGGCCGGGATGATGGTGTCCAGACACCCAGCAGGGGGGTGGAGCCAGCGCCCAGGGAGGCCGGAGGGCGATCGAAACCAGGCGTCCGGGGACGGCTGGAGGGCCATCGAAACACCCTTTTCTCCGGGATCTGTCGAGTGGCCACTCGACCACCTGGGTGGATCTTGGTGCCTCGATGTCAGGGCTGTGCTGAGGCCTGGGCCGGGGCCGAGGCCACGTGGTTGTGACGTGGTGGGCCCAAGATGGAGTCGGGCGCAGCCTCGTGCTTAGGTCGTGAGGGGCCCACGCGGGAGCCAGGTCGGTAGTGGGGGTCCGGGATGGTGGCCGGACCAGCAATGTTGGGGCGTGCAGTGTCAGGCAAAAGGGCTGCCCGATGCTGGGTGGAGGGCCGATGTCGTCCTGGGCCCGCCATGCGGGAGGGGTATGACCACGCCATGAGGCCGGGTCCAACACGCGTCCCCCCCAGCTGAAGGCAGGGGAGAGTCACCCATCTTCTTGGGGATTCTCCTCGCCGAGGCGGAAGAATCTGGAGAGGCCGTCAGCATTGGCGAGGCCGTTGCCGGGGCGATGCTCCACAGTGAAGTCCATCCCTTGCAGGGAGATGGACTATCGCAACAGTTTCGGGTTCTCGCCCCGCATCTGCATCAACCACCGCAGGGGCCGGTGGTCGGTCTGGACCCGGAAGTGGGTGCCGAAGAGGTAGGGCCGGAGCTTCTTTAAGGCCCATACGACGGCGAAGGCTTCCCTCTCGATGGTGCTCCAGCGCTGTTCTCTGGCCAGCAGCCGCCGGCTGATGAAGGCAACGGGGAGGTCGATTCCCTCAGAGTTCACTTGGGAGAGGACCGCCCCAATGCCGTGCTCCGAGGCATCGGTTTGGACCACAAACTCTCGGCTGTAGTCGGGGGCCTGGAGCACAGGGGCGGTGCACATGGCAGTCTTTAGAGTCTCGAAGGCTGCTTGGCACTCTGGGGTCCAGCACACCTTCTGGGGTAGCTTCTTGGAGGTCAGTTCTGTGAGGGGCCCCACAATGCTTCCATAGCCTTTGAGGAAGCGCCGATAGTATCCTGTGAGCCCCAGGAAGGCTCGGACGGCTGTTTGGGTGATTGGGGCTCCCAGGCCCGGATGGCGTCAATCTTGGGCTGGAGGGGAGCCACCCGGCCGCTTCCCACCTGGTGTCCCAGATACGTCACGGACCCTTGGCCGATCTGGCACTTGCTGGCCTTTATTGTTAGTCCGGCCCGTCGGAGGGCCGACAGGACCTCCCGGAGGTGGGTCAGGTGTGTATCCCAGCGGAGGCTGTACACTGCAATGTCGTCTAGGTAGGCGGCGCTGAACTCTTCTAGCCCGGCCAGCACTCTATTCACGAGTCTCTGGAAGGTGGCCGGGGCGTTTTTCATGCCGAAGGGCATCACCTTGAAATGGTAGTGGCCATCAGGGGTCGAGAAGGCTGATCGCTCTTGCGCTCCAGGGGTGAGGCCGATCTGCCAATATCCGGCCGTGAGATTGAAGGTGCTGAGATACTTCGCAGCCCCCAGGCGATCGATCAGTTCATCCGCCCGGGGGATGGGCGTCGGTCCTGGTGACGGCATTCAGCCCCCGGTAGTCAACACAGAACCGGAGCTCCGGGGGCGTGCCAGGGGCGGCGGCTTTAGGGACCAGGACAACTGGGCTGGCCCACGGACTGTCGGAGGGTTCGACTACCCCCAGCGCTAGCATCTTGGCCACCTCGGACTGGATGCAGGCCCGAACTCGATCGGGCACTCGGAAAGCTTGGTGTCTTACAGGCGGGCTGTCTCCGGTGTCCACATCGTGGACACACCACCGGGTGACTCCCGGGGTGAGGGAAAACAGATCTGCAAACTGCCCCAGCAGCTGCCGGCAGTCATGGTGCTGCTCCGGGGTCAGGGTGGAGGAGAGCATGACCCCTTCGATGGAGCCGTCCTTCTCAGTGGTGCTCATGACATCTGGCAGCGGTTCGGAGTCGTCTTCAGCTCCTTCATCGGTCGCTAACAGCAGGCTTAGTTCAGTGCGGGCAAAGTGCGGCTTGAGCCGGTTAGCGTGTAGAACCCGGAGGGGGTTCCTGGGGGACTCCATGTCCACCAGATAGGTGACGGGGCTCTTGCGCTCCGCCACTCTGAAGGGCCCCGTCCACTTGTCTTGGAGGGCACAAGGTTCAACCGGGGACATGACCCAGACCTGCTGGCCCGGTTCGAATTCGATGGACGAGGCGTTCTGGTCATACCAGCGTTTCATCTCCTCCTGACTGGCTTCAAGGTTGGCTTCGGCAAGTTCCCAGAACTTCCGAGTCTGGTTGCGGAGGGTCAGGAGGTACTGGTAGACATCTGGTGGAGCACCTCGGGCAGGCGTCTCCCAGCCTTCTTTGACCAGGCTAAGGGGGCCCCGGACCGGGTGCCCATACAATAGTTCGAAGGGGCTGAACCCCAGGGACTTCTGGGGTACTTCGCGGTACGCAAACAGGAGGCAGGGCAGCAGAACATCCCATTTGCGTCGTAGTGGCTCCTCGAGGCCCTTGATCATTCCCTTCAGTGTTCGGTTAAACCGCTCCACAAGTCCATTTCCTTGGGGGTGATACGGGGTGGTGAACTTATATGTGACCCCGCACTGTTGCCACAGGGATCGCATATACTTGGAAATAAAGTTTGTGCCCCGATCACTCACGACTTCTCGGGGGAAGCCGACTCTGGAGAAGATCCCCATTAGGGCTCGGCCTACTACTGGGGCCGTGATGGTTCGGAGGGGGATGGCTTCCGGATATCGGGTGGCATGGTCCACCAGCACGAGGATGAAGCGGTGCCCTTGAGGGGTGCGGGGGAACAGGGGCCCCACGATGTCTATCCCCACTCGCTCGAAGGGGGTGGTGACCACGGGAAACGGCTGGAGCGGGGCTTTGACTTTCCCCCATGCTCTTCCCGCTGGCTTGACAGGTCGGGCAGGATCTGCAGTGATTGTGCACATCGTTGCGCATTTTCGGCCAGTAGAAATGAGTCACCAGGCGGCTGTAAGTTTTGTCCTGCCCCAGGTGCCCGGCGAGGGGCACATCATGTGCTAAGTTCAAGAGGAAGTCTCGAAATCGGAGGGGAACGACCAGCACCCGGCTGGCCCCTAGTTCGGCAATCTTCTGTTCACTATAGAGAAGGTCGTTGTCCCAATAGACCCAGTGGGACCCCGCAGGGTCTCCAGCGGCTTGAGTGGCGGCTTGTCGTCGAATTCCCTCGAGGGAGGGACAGGTGCTCTGTTCTTGTCGGAATTGTTCGCGGGTGGGGCCACCTTCTTGGGGCCACTGAGCTAGTTCCGGCAGGTGGCCGAGCTCGGTGATTTCCTCATGGCTGGGCCCCGGGGGGCCGGGTTCAGGGTCGGTATCCTCAGGGACGGCGGGCGGTGGAGGTGCGGGCCACTCCGGCTCCTCGATCGGGGCTTCCTCCGTGGGGGGGGGGGGGGAGGCCCGGGCGGACATGGAGCGGGTGGTCGCACAAACCCACTCGGGAAGGCCTAGCATCCCCAGATGCTCTCTCCGCTCTACGCCGGCCCAGAGGGAACTTTCCAGGTCGTTCCCGAGGAGGCAGTCCACGGGGGCATCGTCTCGGACAGTCACTTTCAGCATGCCCGACACCCCTCCCCACTCGAAGGGGATGCGGGCCATCTGGCACAAACTTTCAGAGTTGTCAGCCGACCGCACTGGGCACAAGACGTTGGGGAGAATTTGTTCTGGGGTCACCAAGTGGCAGCGGACCGCCGTCACGCTGGCTCCAGTATCCCGGAGGGCTTCGGCCCGGCGTCCATTGATGGTGACCCATTGGCGGTATTTCTGAGTGTTACCTGGGATCGGGTCTCGGGGGATCATGTCTCGATCACCCAGGCATGCTAAGATCATGGCTGCGGGCTCCCACTCGGCCTGCTCGGTGTCGTCGCCCTCTTCTTCGCCTCCCTCTGCACTCAGGGCGGCAGCCGCGATCTGGCGGCTCGGGGGACCGGTGGTGCCGGGTCGCTGGTTCATCGGGCAGAGAGGGTCGTTCGCATAATGGCCCTGTCGCTGGCATCTGTGGCACGTAACATTCGGGCGGGGCCCGGGCCTGGCTGGGGGGCCTCCCCTCCAACCCAGGGATGGCGACGGGGAGGTAGGGGATGACCCCGCGGGGGTGTCTCGGCCCCTGCTCTGGCCTCCTCCGCCGCCTCGGGGTCGGTGGTTCCCCGGGGATACCCGGCCGTAGTCTCCCATCGGACTCCGGGGAACTCGGTTGCTCACCCATCTATCCGCCTCGACAGCGAGTTTTCGTGGCTCTGTCAATTTGCTGTCGAGGAGGTGCTGCCGGAGTTCGACGAAGCAATTATTGGAAAGATGCTCCCATAGGATGAGGTCGACCAACTGCTGGTAGGTGGTGACCTGGCAGCCTCTGATCCACCCTTCGAAGGCTCTGCTGTAAAAGTTCACGTACTCCACCCAAGTGGTACCGGGGATTTTTTTACAGTCTCGAAATCGCTTCCGGTACATTTCGGGGGTGAGTCCGTAGCGAGTGAGGAGGGCGGTCTTCATGTGTTCGTACGAGGTCATCTCGGCGTCGGGGAGCTCTAGCAGGGCGTCTCTCCCCTCGTTGATGAACTTCCCCCATAAGCCGGCGCCCCAGTCTTTGAGGGGTACTCGATGGGCGGTCATGGCGACCTCGTAGGCCTTGAACCACTGTTGGATGTCGTCGTTCTTATAGTATTCTTTGACGACCTCCTCGGGTATGTGCACCTTCGTGTCCCCCGGCGGGGGTGAGGCCTTACCCCCGGCGGTGCCGGTTTCTGTTGTCTTGGCCTTGATATCCAGTTCTTTGAGGCCGCGCTCATGCTCGAGCACGAGTTTCTTTTCTTCGAGGTCTCGTTGTCTTCTCCTTTCCTCTAGGTCTCCTTCCAGCCGTAGTTGCTCGAGGGCTAATTTCCTTTCTGCCAGCTGTATCTCTCCTTCTTGTCGGAGTCGGGCGAGCTCCAACTCGTGGAGCCGGTTCCTCTCTCGTTCTCGGGCGTCTCCGTGGGAGAGGCCCGTGTCTAGGTCTGCGGTTCTTTCCCCCGCTGGGTTCGTGTCGGTCTCCGGGCGTCCATTCGGGCCCGGGTTATCTTCATTCTGGGGCGGCGCGTTATCGGCGTCCGCCCAGGCTTGCAGGGCTGATTTAAAATCCTCTTTGGTGTTGAGGCCCGTGGTAGCGATGCCTAGGTCCTTGCAAAATTGTTTTAATTCCTTGTGGCTGTAATCTTCCATATTTTCTTTCTGGAATTCCGCTGTCGGTCTGGTTTCCTGAGTAGTCATGGTCGCGGTGTGTTTTTCTCGGTAGTGAGCGAATTACTCTCTTGTACGATCTGCGTCGGCTCGGATCCCGTCGCCTGCCACCAATGTTAGAAAGGCGACCCTGGGGGAGGCAGAAGATGTCTGACTGACCACCCCTAGGTCCACCTCTCCATCAAGAAGTAGCCGAGCGTTACTGAGAGGCCTCCTGGGTGAGGGCCCTCTCCTAGGATCGCACAGCAGAGTAACCACACACCACAAATGGACACCACACCAGAGGTCGAGTTCGTAAGCTTTATCAGGAAGTAAAGGCTGCTGGTTCCCAGCGATATGTACAAGTAGACCGAGGGGTCTGTAAAGTCTCGAAAAAGGGGGGTCAGGGAAGCGGGACAGTCTCGGTTGGGGTGTATGAAGGGATACCCTGCGCACAGCTCTCAATCCTCGAGCCGGGGGTTCCGAGAGGTTGAGCCGCGGCAGCGCCAGCAGGCTCTCAAGATGGTTCAGCAAAGGTGGGCCGCGGCAGCGCCAGCAGGCTCCCAAGATGGTTCGGCAAAAGGTGGGCCGCGGCAGCGCCAGCAGGCTCTCAAGATGGTTCGGCAAAGGTGGGCCGCGGCAGCGCCAGCAGGCTCTCAAGATGGTTCGGCAAAGGTGGGCCGCGGCAGCGCCAGCAGGCTCTCAAGATGGTTTGGCAAAGGTGGGCCGCGGCAGCGCCAGCAGGCTCTCAAGATGGTTCGGCAAAGGTGGGCCGCGGCAGCAGGCTCTCAAGATGGTTCGGCAAAGGTGGGCCGCGGCAGCGCCAGCAGGCTCTCAAGATGGTTCGGCAAAGGTGGGCCGCGGCAGCGCCAGCAGGCTCTCAAGCTCTCGTAAGGTTCCAGGAAAATGAGTTCTTCTGGGGTCGGCCGTGACAGCGTCAGCAGGGCTTTCCAGTCCAGGATACAACTGACGTCCTAATCCAGGGCTGGCCCAGATAAAGGACTGGAGTCCTTTGATGTCCGGACCCTCGCGCCTGCGGGTCAGAGGGGCCGGGATGATGGTGTCCAGACACCCAGCAGGGGGGTGGAGCCAGCGCCCAGGGAGGCGGGAGGGCGATCGAAACCAGGCGTCCGGGGACGGCTGGAGGGCCATCGAAACACCCTTTTCTCCGGGATCTGTCGAGTGGCCACTCGACCACCTGGGTGGATCTTGGTGCCTCGATGTCTGGGCTGTGCTGAGGCCTGGGCCGGGGCCGAGGCCACGTGGTCGTGACGTGGTGGGCCCAAGATGGAGTCGGGCGCAGCCTCGTGCTTAGGTCGTGAGGGGCCCACGCGGGAGCCAGGTCGGTAGTGGGGGTCCGGGATGGTGGCCGGACCAGCAATGTTGGGGCGTGCAGTGTCGGGCAAAAGGGCTGCCCGATGCTGGGTGTCGTCCTGGGCCCGCCATGCGGGAGGGGTAGGACCACGCCATGAGGCCGGGTCCAACAATGATCAAACTCGAAGAAAGATGACTTGGAAAAGTGGGCGGATAAATGGGCAACTGGTTTAGATATAGACCGAGGCCAGTTTTCCCTATCATTAGATATGGGACAGAAATTGCTGTGCTCAGCCTCATTACAATCCCAGCACTACAAAGTCTTGTATCACCTGTACTATACACCAGCGAAAATTGCCCAATGGGGAGCTGTGTCAGGTATTAGATGCTTTAGATGTGGCAGCTTAGAGGCTGATTTAGTACACATTTTTGCATCATGCCCTCATCTGGAAACAACCAAGAAGGATATAGAGAACTTCCTAAACAATGCATTAGGAATTGAGATTGTATTAACTCCATCAATAATATTACAAGGAGTTGAGGCGGAGGGGCAGATACGGAGCGGAAGCTTTATTTTCTTAGCAATGGCAGTTTTGAGATTATGTACAGCCACGGCATGGCTTGATCCCCTCCCTCCAACGTACCATCAATGGTTAGCCAAACTACTTTCAATTTATAAGTTAGAATCTGCTATATATGCTAGGAAGGGGAAAAAGGGAAGGAAACTGGGTATACAAATTTGGGAACCGATTATTCGTTGGAAAGAAGGAAATATTAGTTGATAGACATTATGTTCAGCTGTTTTTAGGTTGAGCGACCTATCTCAATGCGCATGCGCATTGAGCGGGAGCGAGATATAAAGGGGCTTAAACAGAGGTTTAACTAGCTGGCGATTTGGTGCTGTGCCCGTGCGCTTTTAGGTCAATGCGCAAGCGCATTGACCTAAAATGCGCGTGCACATCATCAAATCGCCATCTGTTCCCTCAGCCGCACTCCTCCCACACCTTTGAAGTGAAGCTTAGCTTCACTTCAAAGGCCCCTGCTGCTTCACACCCTCATGCCGCTCTCCCCGCTATGCCCCCTCCCGCTGTGTCGCATTTCTCCTCCCCCCAGCAATGCCCTCCGCCGTTCTTTCACTTTGACGGCCGTAGGCCGTCTCTCGCGTTTCTCCTTGTTTTATTTACTGACCCCCTCCAACCCCATATCCCATGTTTGCTATTCTTTTTCTCCTCTGTTTCTCTTTTTCACCTTTCCCTCTCATTTTCCACATTTCCCCCTTCATCTCAATCAGTCCTCACTGTTCAATCACCTCTCCTTCTTATTTACTCTTATTACTATTTTCCAGTGTTCTTCACTTTTTCTTTATTGTTCAAACTCTCCGAGCTATGTGTTCTGATTTCTCTTCTGACTTCTGTCACCTTCTCTTTCCATCACGTTCTCTTTCCCATGTTTTCTTTTTTGTCTCTCACATACGATCTCCTTATTTCCTTCTTTCCTTTTTCTTCTGCCAGTCCCTTTTTAATGCCCGCATTTTTGTCGCTCTCTCTCCCGTGCTCTGTCCCCTTTGTTGCACTGTCACTCTCTTTATCTGACGTCCTTTATCTGTTGTCCTCTCTAACTCCATCTCTCTCTGACTTCGGATCTCTTGCTGCCTCTGTATTCTTTTTCTCACTCTCGCTTTTTTCAATTTGTATAGCCTCTTCCTTCTTTCTCCTTCCCGATTTCTCTCGTCTTCTCGCCTCAGCATTTCCTTTCCTGTCGTTCTCCTTTATTTGCCATCTCCACCCATCCCTCATATTCCTCTTCTCTCTCTTTCACGTCTCTCCTCTTACATGCCTGCTCTTTATTTTATATGTCAGAAATAATCTCTTCTCTTAATTTTTTTCTTTGTGTACCTCACTCCGTCCATTTGCAGTCCCTCACCTTGCATGTCTTCCCATACTCCAGTATTACGTAAACAATACTTGACATTCCTTCTCCCGCTTTCTCCCTGGTGTTCTTTTTCTGCGTCCCCATTCCTGCCTTACCCAGTTCCCATCTCATTGCCTCCTCTACTACCTGTTCATATGCCCCTCGTTTCCTGAAACATTTACTCCCTCCTCCCCCTTCCCGCCATCTCTCGCTCTTGCATATGCAGATTTGTCACCGTCAGCTGTGATGAATACCATTATTTCCCCCTGTCTGTGTACAGTTGGCGCGCACACAAGTCCCTTCATGCCTTTGCCTCCCAGGGGGAACGCTGGAGCCAGCCTGGGAATGGCATCTTTAATAATGACAGGAGATATATAAAATCACTCTTCATAGCATTGGCATGTGGTCCGCTGACAGATTCTAAATTATCTGCTATGTGTGTCCATACTGTGCTCAGGTTGGGTAGACCTACAGGCCTCCTCCTAAAACGGCATCATTTATGCCATATCCATAATGGAGACTGGCTCACAGACCTACATTTAACACTGCCCTGTTTGTATTATGTTCTCTGCTCATGCAGACACACAGACAGGCTGTAGGCTGCAAGCAGTAGACTATTAGATCATGCACTTTTCATATCGAAGCAGCACCTGCCACAGCCACTGGGCTGAGGCGGTAGCAATAGAAACAGAACAAGCATTGGCATAGCCAATAGGTCTTGCCTTTGGGACCTTATAAGTATTTAATTCTGCAGAACAATATCCTTGGTGCAGCAACAACTGTTGCATGGCTAAACACATATAATGTCCCACAAGCGAGACCTATTGGCTATGCCAATGCTTGTTGTTTCTACTGTCTTTTTCTTCTGTTTCCGAGTACTATATTGAAGTTAGATGATTATGTTCTCCAGTAAGTAGGTCTTGATTTAAGAATGCAACATCATGTAGATTATTGCATGTATGTAATGATTGATTTTATATATGTATTTTATATAATTGTACTTGTTTTTTCTTGAATGTGCCCTGTACATGCTATAAAAAGGGGAAAAACTCAATAAAAATATTTAAAAAAAAAAAAAAAAAAAAAGGAAACAAGGGCAGCAGATCCCCAAACAGGAGCTACGGGCCATCATTGCCAAAAAGGCTCAAACAGAAGACCTATTTTATCTGGAGAGCAATTCATCCACCCAGTTCCTAGTAAAAGAATGGAGCAATGATCATATGTTCCCCTACATTGATGCCTTGCCAAGTCCTAAGCTTAGAAATGCGATAATGAAATTTAGAGTTGGCTTGAACCCATGTAATGTAGATAGGAAATAAAAACTGCGACGAGAAATGAAAAGGGTTTGTGTACATGTGGGCTAAGTGTAAAATGCGGTGGCCCACACATCTGGACTGTGTGTTTCCTAGAAGAATGGAAGAAGTTTTTAAAACCCCTTTTTATTATGTATAAATGTTTTAATAGGGCTCAAGCTTTTAATTTGTTGATAATTATGCGATTTTTTAAACATTGTATGTGGAATAGAAAGATTTTTAATGCAATACAGGAGTCTATGAAAGAATTGTTAATATGATGTACAATGGGCGAGGGGGTAGGAACGAGATTCTCCGTAGTCGTCGAGGACGCTCTGGAGTTCAAGTATGTATTAGATATGCGATTATTCTCTTAATTGGTTATGAATTTAAAGCTGTTGTTAAAGAGTGGCACTACTTCGATTGTAAGTTTCATTAGGCTTTTTATCATGTCTGTATAGTTTTATAGTCGCACTTTTTGCATTATTCGTATTTATAATTGCATGTTTTTATTGTGGTACCTTTTATGGCAATATTTGCAGAATAAAGTAATACAGAAGAATAGAGAGAAAAAAACACAGACTGAAAAATAGATGTGTGTTCCAATTCTTGTCGTTCAGCAAGCAAGCCTTCAATCATCTACAACTACGTAAGATAACGAATGGATGACTGATACAATAAACTTTTCTTGCAAGAGGGAGTCAGCACATACTGGTCTTATTCCAATAGACATTCTAAAACTTTTTTCCCACACGACATAGAAGTGATATATGCTAAAAATAGTATGCCTCTACTCTGAAAAAACAATTTGTTATAAAATAATGTGTTGTATATAGATCGCTTTAAGTGTTTGATTTAATTGTTCTATATATGTATCTCTGCTTTTGGATAATTTGTTGATGATGCATTCTTCGATTCATTTGGTTGTGTAATTGACACCATTCATGTGTCTATTGTAAGTATAAGTAATTTTAAAGTACGCCCCACATCAAATCTCATCCCCATACCCCAAACCACGCTATGGTCGGTACCGGGCGACAAACCATTCCATACAGCCTCCACTTCTATACACACTACCCCACCAATGTTAATGGAAAGAACTGTGATGCGTATTACTTACCTTGCTATGTATCATCATTGCACTGTATTGTCCCTATATTACTATGCAACTTAAGTGTGGTATTTCCTTGTGTTCACTACGTGATTATGCACTGACCATCAAAACCGAAAACTTAGTAAAATATATTCAAACAAACAAAATAAGTAATTTTAAAGTTTTGGTTGAATGCTACCCTTGGCTAAATTTTACTTTTCTTTATATGAATCCATAGCAGAACTTTATTATAGCTCGAGATCACACAATTATTCACAATCCCACAAAAATTACTAGACATTTGGACTGGGAGCAATCCTTTTTTTAAGCCATGCCTGATTGCATCTCAATGTGTCCTGTCCCAATCTGGGACAATGAGGAGCAAAATACTTTATTGTATAGTTAATTAAAACCCACACAATACTCCAATACATAAGATAGATTGTAACTACATGATATGCTTGTAAATAACTCCGTTTCATATAAACAAAATGTAAAAAGTTAGTATAAACAACTAAAACACCACCGTTTTTGTTCAATACATTAAAATCTAATTCATTATTGCTATTTACAATTTTATGACTGTTAAAAGACAAGGAAGTTCACTAAACAACGTTATGTCCAGTATCACGGTCATTCATTTCTTGTAACAGATTAAGAATTTAATCAATCCGAGTCCAGACTTTTTAATATGGCGGATCTGCAGGTGCGGAGGACTCTTTCATTAACCCCTTGCCTGCTTATGACTGAACCACACAGTCATGAGTCACGGGCGGCATGTGCTCATGATGGCGTGGTTCCGTCATGCGGCTGCGGCTGCCGCTCCGCCCACGCGGCATAAATTCCCCCCCTGTGCGGGCGAACTAATGCGCGGGCGTGGCCGTGATGGAACCACGCCGTCATGAGCACACGCCGCCTGTGACTCATGACGGCCTGGTTCCGTCACGAGCACCGCAGCGCCGTGCTCACCCCCTAGCCCCCTCGCGCCGCAGCGAAATTCGCGCCACGGCAAAGGAGTTAAATTGTTTCCTCAACAGATGACAGCAGTAGAAACCTAAGGCTGGGCAAATAAATATTAGATGTGTAAAGTCCTGTATTGGTGACCCACATAGACTGCATGCTTTTGAGCCCTGGAACTTCCAGCTAGGAAGGTGCGATGAAGGGAAACTTCCCCATACGCAGTTCTAGGAACTTGATTTTTAGATGAGGGGAAAAGGCAAGGCCCAAGTAGGCTGCTGGCTCTGGTTTAGTGTAAGAATGTTATACCATCCATGCGTGAGCCCGTCGGGTTAGCATTGCTTTGTCATCTTGTAGCCAGGACGTTTTTGCTGCCTTTTTCATAATTAGCTGGAATGATGCCAAGGGTAATTATAAATGCCAGAGGTCAGCCATCCTGGTTATTTGTAGTGAAGCGTCTAAATACTTTGCGTAGTGAGACTTAGGGTCATTTTGCAGGTCGTCCCAGAGCGCTTCATTAATTTCAAGCCCATGATTCAGACAAATTGTATACCAGGTTTTGATTGCCTCGTACCTTCTGTACAGTTGCTGTAAGCCAAACTCTAAACGTACCTGGGCTGAGGAGGCATCGCATGGCAGACAAAATACTCTTTTATACACTTGTGTTTGGATGTTATCCAGAATTACTGCGTTGTTTCCGTGGTGGACAACACTTCCATATGCGATAGTTGGAAGCAATTTTGCTTTGATGACTGCCATTAGTGGGGTAAACAGTGGGCCGTTTAAAGTTTTTGATAAATTGCAAAATGCAAAACTAGAGCATTAGCCTTATTTTTGTATGGCCTCATACTGCATTGAAATGGAGAACCTTTGATCCAGATATATCCCGAGATATTTGTAGCTGTTAACCACTTCTAACCTTGCGTTGTTAATTGTGAAAGTCATTTGTTTGCATAATCTGAGAGTTATGATCATGACCTTTGTTTTTGTTGTATTTATTTCCATCAGATATGTTTTAGCGAAGTCAGCTAACTCATGGATAGATCTTTGCAAGCCAATTCTCGTGTGGCTTAAGAGGACAACATCGTCCGCGTAGGACTAGTGTGTTGGGGGCGCTAGGTGGTGCACGACCAAGATGGCCGCAACCCTGTGAGGCTCTGGCAGCTCTGCAAGAAAAAATGTCTGCTGTCTACTGCTCACTATATCCTGCAACGCTGTTGCGATTTTCCTGGCTCCCCGACACTGCTGAAGGGTTCCAGATCGGCCTCTGTGTCGAGGGGAGAGCGTGCTGCAGCTCCAGGAACCCGGCGCAGCCGCCGCTGCTACGTGAGGCCCGGGGATCCCACGTGGCGACGGGCCTCCTTTGCCAGCGGCGACCGCTGATGCCATAAGCCTGCCGACAGGCCGCTCGCCTGAATGCCCTGCTGCGCTGCCGTGTGGAGGGTGTGAGGCGGAGATCCATCGGAGCCGCCAGAGACACACGGCGAGGTGCCTGCTGCCCTGCACTAATCCCAGAGCTCCAGATTGTGCACCGCGGCCCGCTCCGCATCTAGACTTCCTGCCGGCCACGCTCCAACACTCCCTGGGAGCCTCATTAGCACTCCGGCGCATACTATCTACATGTGGCTGGACTAGAATTTATGGAGCCTAATTTGTTATTACCCACAGCAGGCGACGTTAAATGCTAGCTGTGACGGCTGAATTCCTTATCGTATGCTAGTGACTTTCTCCGCCACTAAGCTGCTGCCATTGCCGATTCTGCCTACGCTGGTCTCCTGCGGCGCTCCAAGATGATCCCTGCTATTTTCCAGTTCTGCTGCGGTCGCCCATGGTCTCCTGGCCACTGCACTATTCTGTCTGCTGTCCCCATGTGGTAATGATCAGTGTGCCGTATGGACGCGCCTCTGATGGCTCTATCCCCACAACTACTTTGGACAATATTGCAAGAATACGCCCTTGACCCATATCGGCCGCACTTATTAGCGGGGAGCCGCTGGTGGATGTTGGAAGGCTTTGGGGACCTTCGCCTTGCCCTGGAGTGTCTATTGTGCCCGCAAGATGTCCATAGCGGCCAGATCCTACATTGGCTGCGCCGCCTGAATCAAGCGCTGTATATTCTCCATCATCTGGCACTCGCGCTTCAGGGCGCATTCCTACCCCGGTAGCCAACGCTACTACCCGACTGCTGCCCACCGGTGGGATCCCTATTCTGGCCGCTTGTTGAGCATGTCGCCACATCCTGCATTACACCCCTGCAACTTGTTGCCCCCTTGCAGTCACAGGGTAGAACTCATCTCCGGTCACATTGAAGGCTATTGCTGCGGTCTTCCCTAAATCCTCACTGAGACTGCGCCTTCTGCTGAGATTTTGTCCACCTTGCCCGCGGAGCTTCTCAGCCCATACACAGTCCCCTGCTGAGGATCCTAGGGCGCACCAAACACCATCTAATCCTCCTACATTACCGCCACATTACTTCTGTCAGCCCCCTGGCCCAAACAATGGGGAAGCCTGATGGCCGCCAGCCCAAACTGGTCTTTGACTCCCAAAAAAAGGTGGCTACACGGTCTAATGCAGACAATAGTCAACCAGGCTCTGAACAATTGAAGGAGACGCCGACAGCCCCAGAGGATGAGGTCAAAATGCTACTATTAGCTATGCAGCATAGCCTCACTGACCTATCCGGCAAGATGGACACCATGAATAGCCGCCTTGACTTTCTCGTGCAGAAAGTGGACAAACACGATGAGCAGCTCAAAATTGTGTAACAGTGTATTCCCGACATGGAAGATGCAAGCTCCCAGATGCAGCGTCAAATTACGCAAATGGATAAACTCCTGAAGTTTATCGCTGCAAAAAAATGAAGATCTCAAAGCTAGCAGCCACCGCAATAATATCCGAATGGTGGGCATACCTGAAAGCATGAACACAGGCTGTATGGAAGTATTTATTGAGCGCCTCTTGCTAAAGGCCTTCGGATCGGAGTCCTTCTCGGCACAACTCATTGTGGAACATACACATCGATTCCTGGGGCCCCGCAGCCCGCCACGCCCCATCGTGGCAAGACTCCTTAATTACTGGGACAGGGATACCGCGTTAAAAATGGCTCAAGAAAAACAAAAATAATCAAATAAAAAAATAAATCGCTGAACTTTGAGGGTAATGAATTCACCATATACCCACATTTCACTGTCCCGGTTCAGGAGGTGCACCGGAAATTTCGGCAAGTTAAGCAAAAACTTTGCAAAGCTCAAATGGACTCTGCCCTCATGTACCCGGCACAGCTGTGGATCCCCCATCAGGGAAAAACCATCATTAGCACAAATTAAGCGTAGATCACTGCGCCAGGATTCCACCAACCAGGATTCTGGTTGGTGGAATCAGCTGCAGCAATCAATGCAATCAATGCTGCAATCAATGCCTGCACACGATGTGGAAACAATGAATGTGGTCAGATGTATTTATTTTTTATATTGCTCTCCTGGGGGTAGTCCTGGGCAGAAACAAATCTCCTGTAACTCATAAGCACTATGGTACCCATGAGCAGGTGTCATTGTTTCCTTTTGGTAGGTTTGTTCTGGACCTTGCTAAGCACCTTCCCCCCGGAGGTCTCCCTTCCTCTATCGCTATAAATCTGGGACATTGCTTGCAGTTTTGGTCGGGAGACGGGAGGGTATTGTGTTCCACAAGCTCCCCCCCCAACCCCCACCCCCACCCCCACCCCCGGGGTGTTCCCCCACACTTCGTACTTTTTGTTTGACTGTATTAGTTATTTAGTTTAAAACTGTAAAATCAGAAGGAATTTGGGGTGGGGTGGGCAATCATTCACGATTGGGGTGCTGCTGTGGGTGGGGGTGGGTTTTGTCTTTGCTATCCCACTACGTTGTCGGCACGGACGTAGTGCCATCATGAGTGAGGAATTGTCTGGGACTGTTGTATTTTTTTGTTGTATTTTCATCAGCAGGTAGACATGTTTGCACACAATATACGACCTGTAAGCTTACCACACAATATGACATCACTTCTATGGCATGGCAAGATTTGGAATGGCTCCACACTCTGATCAATTGCATTTAAAATTACTTGCATGGAACGTAAGAGGCCTCTGGGACCAACGTAAACCTAGGCAAATTCTTGCATACCTTGTTAGGTATCACATACAAGTTGCATTACTTGAAGAAACACACACTGACCCCAGTCGTCCCCAGTGCTTCGGAAGCAGGGGGGGCCTCTGACCGGGTGTTCTCCTCATACTCCACATATTCACGGGGCATGTTGATTTTAATAAAAAAAAAAAAAACACCCCCTTCATTCTTGGAGGCAGATACAGGGATCCCTCGAGGAGGAGCTGCTTGCTCTGGGGCATACAGTCTTTTTACAGTCAGATTTTTTTACTACCCTATGGGGGCAAATTCTCAAGGTGGGATCCACACACATCTTATGGGGGTGGGGTGATTTCAACACTACCTTATGTCCCTCAGCTGATAGGTCTAATCCCCTCCGGCATCACTACACCAAAACCCAAGACATGTTATCCCGGCTGATCCTAGATCACTGCCTCATTGATACTTGCCGTCATGTCCACCCACATGGGAGGGAAGGTACTTACTACACCACTGCACACTCATCATGGTAGCGCCTCAATTACTGGGTATGTACCCGGGGGTGGGCCCTTGGATTCTTCCGTCCGAGCATGTGGCTCGGACCTTCTCCAACCATGCACCTGTCTGTGTCACAATTGCACCTCCCAATCTTCTTGCGACCCCACGCTGCTGGAGCCAAATTCCTGAGGCATTGTTGGATACTGTTTTTTAGACAGAGCTTGGGGAGGAGATTTCAGATTTATTTCAGCGCAACAAGGGCACTGTCACCCATGTAGGCACTGAACTGGGAGGCCTTCAAAGTTAGGATGCATGGCACCTGTATGTCAAAAAGTTTCAGAGTACTTCGTGATATCTGTTGAAATTTGCGACGTTTAGAGGATAAAATGAAACAACTTGAGGATGGTCTTTGGAATGAGACATAGGATGCTCAACGAGCATTACTCCGGAAGAAGCTGACGGATTACACCACCACAGCTGACCGTGAAGCCAAGTTCCAGGGCAAATACTTCGTAGCACGACGATATGGAGAAGGGTCCAGACCCGGTAGGGCTTTGGCGACTGAGATTCGCCTTCCCCGGTTCTCTAATTATAGAACAGCAATTGTAGATGAAGCTGGTGCGCGTCACCGCAACTCACTGGAGATCTTTCGCACGTTCACTGAGTTTTATACCGATCTTTACAGTTCCCATAGAACTGTGTCCCCCAGATCTTTCTCATTACCTTAGAGATATCGCTCTGGGCTGGTTGGGGGGATAATCAGAGGGAGTTTTTAGCAGCTTCGTTTGAGGACGATGAGCTTCGCGGCTATTATGCAAATGCAATCGGGAAAGGCTCCAGGATCCAATGGGCTACCTGCAGATTTTTACAAAACATCTCGATCAATTACTTCCCATGTTAAAGCGGGTATAGCTTGAAGCGCAAGAGACTCAAATCTTACCAGCAACAATGAGAGAAGCACTAATTACCTCGCTTTTGAAACCTGGCAAACCAGCTGACCAGTGCAACTCTGACCGCCCCCTCTCCCTTATCAACATTAATGCAAAAATACTTGCCAAACTGCTGGCTAATCGCCTCAGTCTCCTGATGGAGAAACTGGTTCTGCCGGACCAAGCTGGGTTTATACCTGGGAAAGCGACTTCTCACAACCTTCAGACGCTCTTCTCTATTCTTCAAACTGTCGACCCCCAGTTAGCACTGGTCGCAGTCTTCCAAGATGCCACCAAGCCATTTAATTCTGTTGAGTTGGATTACTTTTTTACCATTCTTCAGTGCATGGGGTTACCTAACGTATTTTTAGCGTACATTCGCCTCCTTTAAACTTCCCCGACTGCGAAAGTTTTAATTAATCAACATGCTTCACCCTCTCGTTTTTTTTTGCGTGGCACTCAGCAGGGACGCCGCTGGTCTCTCCTCCTGTTTGCCCTTGCCATAGAACCCCTAGCTGCCAGGATTCAGCAGCACAATAAGGAGAAGGGCCTTCGTGGTTTCCTTCGCCCGATTCTTATATCCTTATGCTCAGGTGATGTGAAAAATCCCCAGCAGCACCTCATACCGCTACTGCTGGAATTTGTCAAGTTTGTTGGGCCCTCCGGTATTCATATAAACTGGACTAAATCTCAGATTTTCCCGTTAACTGCATCAGCAACACCATTTGCTACTGACTACCCCATAGAATGGTGTTCCAATGAGGTTAAATATCTAGGTATACATGGTACTGGGGATCGCGAGGAATTGATGCGGCTTAAATACGGGCGCACACTTCATCAAGTAGAGGGTAAAATTACTAGGTGGAACTCACTCCCACTTAATATGACAGGCCACACCTCACTTATTAAAATGGTGATCCTTCCGAAATGTGTATACTTGTTTTTAAACATTCCGTACAACCCAGGTAGACACTTTCTCAATGCTCCGGACTGAATTGCTTTGACTCGTCTGAGGGAGGGGGTGAGGAGGGTGGGGAAGAGAGGCAACCCCGTATTCGATGGGACACGTTGGCGAAACCGTACTCCCAAGGCGGCTTTGACGTCCCCAATTTCTAACTGTATTACTTATGTGCCCAGGCTCACTACGCCCACTACTGGTTCCATCCTCCAATATATACGTCACATGTAGCAACCGAACATTGGCTCGCTAATCCAATCCCGCTGGACGGGGTAATACTGTCCACAGTGGCACCCCAGACCCCCTGCCCGACTTCCGTTGAATGCACAATTAAAGCATGGTCCCGCATTGCTCATCATCTCCTCATCATCTCCACATTCCCATGCTATACTCCCCGTTGCTCCCACTCACTTATCTGAAACTGTCCTTATTACAGGAAGGTGCGTTTAAAAAAGTTCAACTTCATCAACATATACAATGCTGGGGTGATCTTTATCTGAACGGCACATTTCGTATGCTCAGACCCCCACCCACTGCCATGGAAACCTTTCTATATGTTAGTTTACGCTAAAGGCTTAAAGACTGCACTCCTTCATACCATCATGAACCTCCAACGGTTCCCCCTTTGCATCTCATATTGCGCTCAGGTACCGCCTCTCACTTAGTTTCCACACACTACCAGAATCTTTAAAACAATGTTGAGACTCATGCGCTGCTCGGGTTAAATGGTCTGCTGAGCTTGGGACAGACATTACAGATCAACAGTGGGAGGACTGTTGCACACAGACGGAGCGGGCTTCCTTTAGTAGTCGGCTCCACCTCATACATTATAAATTCCTGCAACGCTCCTAATATACCCTAGTTACATTACATACATTTGGGCTAAGAGACAATAACAGATGTGACAGATGCCGGGCAGAAGGGGCTGACTTTCTACACTTGGCCTGGGAGTGTTGCTCAGTTAATACCTATTGGCAGCAGGTCTTTATTGCACTAGAACTGATGACTTCCACGTCAATACAAGCCTCTCCTTTACTGGCGTTACTTGGGTATACTGAACAACTGCCAGTAGCCTACCCTAAATTCGCATCATTCACCCTATTACTGGCTCGTCGGCGGGTGGCCTGCAGGTGTGGTCGTGGTAGGGCACCTAAATTCAAGATTGAAAATCTGATATTCTGGCAAGAACAAACACACACATATGCCGAACTGCTACCAACTTCCTCGCGGCCCCGAGATATTTCGGGTTCACTAGAATCATATCTTCTGGAACACTCTGTTGAGAACTGACGGGGTGCCTGATCTTACCCCAAAGCCCTTTGGGAGGGAAATGTGATTTGTCTGGTGCCCAGTCCTGTACAATGACATGTGTGAAATGGTCCCGCCGATCCTTCATGATTATTATCAATTCAAGTTTCTTATCTCGTAATGCGGTCATATGTCATGTATCACTGATGTGGACTGCTGTTTATTGCCTATTTTTGCAGGGATAATTCATTGCCATTATACAATTTATTTGTTAGAGCTGTGCTGCATTTAACTTTACTTGAATCATCAATGTAATGTGGATAGTCTTTCCTAACTGATGTGACTTATTTTGTGCAAAAAAAAAATCAATAAACAAAGTTAAAAAAAATAGGATAAGTATGTCAATGGCAATGTGCTCAGACGTGGTTGGTGTGAGTTGACCCCATCTAGCCTTTGTGTTAAGTCGACCATGAATAGTTTGAACAGATGTGGGGTCAAGACACATCATTGCTTTAATCCCTCGTTGGTGTAGATCTTCCTGGTGAGCCTTTGGCCATCAACGCTAATCCCCGTGTGGCAGTAAGGAGCAGGGAGGAGCGTCGTCGCAGTGCGTACGGCGGCGGGAGTTTGGACGAGGGGGACACCTCCGCATTTGGGTACTGGACCTGTGCGGGCTGCGACTTGCTGTGCGGGCATCTGCTGCGGGGCTGCCGCTGCTGGGTAGCGGTAACGAGGGACAGCTACGGAGGCGCCCTTTGCATCAGCTGCCATTCCCTGCTGCGGTGGGGGTTCGGCCGCCCCCCCCCCCCTCTCCCCGTCAACGAGCACAGTGCGGCCAGAGTCGCAGGTGATGAGGAAGACACCCGCTGTGAGGTACGGCGACGCAGGGGGAGCCAGTGCACCCTGGGGGCTCCATAGGCGGAGGCAAAACGCACTGAAATGACAGAGCTGCCATTTTGCCTGCAGTAAAGAGGGACAGGAATAACAACCAGCCAGAGTTCCCTGATTGGCCTGCACTGCATAGACATTCACTGTGCTGGGCAAAGGCTGAGGAGTGAGGTAGGGGTGCAGCACCTGCGTGCAGGAACTCAGAGGCTCCTAGTTGCTGGCAGCATCTGCTTACATCGCAGAACAGAGCATAGAGGATGTGCTGGGTCGCCAGGTTCCAGCGGCTAGACGGAGGTAGTGACCGGGACACAGAAAGATTCCGCACGCAGTGTCCTCCGGTGGGGACTGCAGACTAATTGGGGCTTGCGCACTACTCTATCCTAGGCACCGCGGAAGGTGCGGAACTCACACCCTGCGGAGGGACACGCTGACCAGTTTTGGTGTCTGGTGAGGGGTGGCTCTGGTCCCGGCCGGACATAAGTAAGGATATACGCCCCAGCAGCGCGATTCCTCGGGGGAGCGAGCTGATGGACTGTGCTGAGCAGTACAGAGGTGGGTGCCACAAAAGGGACGCAAGGAGGGAGAAGGACTTCCTACCTCTAAAGAGACGAGCCCGGATGCAGGACTCTGTAGGCCTTGGACCCCAGCTGAGAGGTGTGGGAAGGGCACTGCGCGGCAGACCATCCTGGGCCCATCAACCACACGATCGCAGGTGGAGCGGCACAGTCAGGGAACCCCTATGAGGGAGGCAGTGCGAAGTCTAGTGGAATGTTAAGCAGTACTAGACGACGCTCACAGCGGCAGGTACGCATCGTAGCGCTGTGATCCACAACGCGCAGCTTTTGAGTGCAGGGAGGTTCCACGGCCCGCAGCCCAAGTGGGAGCTCCCGGTCCCCCTTTCACCACCGGATTGCTGAAGAAGTTTACTGCGCCGCCTTGCATATAGCCCCACTCCATCAGTAAGTGCGATTGGCAAGCCGGACAGAACTCAGTCCAAGCTGACCTTTGACCAGAAGAGCTCTAAATCCCACCCCAGCCTTGGGGAAGAAGACAAGGCCTACTCCCCCGACAGAAGACGAGCAGGATATCCGCAGTCTATTGCTGTCAAAGAAGAAAGGACTGCAGAGTGGCATCTCTTCCTTGGGCACGAAGATTGACGCCCTCTCATATCGGATGGACAGGATGGGGGAGCGGCTGGACAAGCATGCCGAGAGGCTAGACATGTCCGAACGACAACTCGCGGAAGAAACACAAACTACGCTGGACACGGACTATAAAAAGCTCGGCAGGATCATCCAGGTGCTGCAGGACAAAACAGAGGACCCCGAGGCCCGTTCGAGAAGCTGTAACTTACGAATCACGGGCCTGCCGGAGACGACCCAAACTGGGAACATGGAGCATGGAGCATTTTGTGGAGAAGCGATTGGTGGATCTATTGGGCAGGGAAGTGTTCTCGAACATGTTCGTGGTGGAAAGAGCGCACCGCTCCTTGGGACCTCGACCTCAGCCAGGCGCCCCGCCGCATCGAATTATTGCCAAACTGTTGAACTATCGAGACAGGGATGCGGCTCTACGTGCGGCAAGAGACAAACAAATGCTGCCATACGAAGGGTCCAACATCTCCCTATATCCGTACTTCACCGCCCGAGTGCAGGAGGCACGCAGGCAATTTGTCCCCATGAAGAAGCAGTTGCGGGAGCTAGGTCTGGACTATGCAATGTTATACCCGGCCAAGCTACGTGTAAACAGGAAGGGAAGATCACATATCTTCATTGACCCGAAGGCCCTGTAGAAGGAGCTTAAAGACTGGAACAAGGAGCAGAGGCAGAATCCAGAGCAACAGCTTCTGGGAGAGGCGGCTGGGGGAAATCGCTGCAGGAACAGGACTGAGTATGGTCGGATGGCACACACTCGTAAAGTATTCTGCGACCGGGAGGGTTGTGGGGGGCGGGGGAAGGCTGGTTGGTATTGTATATTATGTAGTATCGAAACTGTCAATTATTGGTTCTTCACTGTGAATTCCTCCTGATAGTCTGACTACTGTTATTTGGTTTCAGTGTGATGGGCAGTGAATATGTGTCCCTTTAGTTGTTTACAAGGGGGTCACAGGGAGCAGCCATTTGCGAGCGAGTTGTCAAAAGGTACATGACATTAAGCTGGGGTCACACATTGACATTTGTCTCCTTGTCTTGTGGATTTGCGGTGGAGGCAACTAAAGGGTACTGCGCTCGGAGGTCGAGACAGGGAACAAATTGGCATCTAACTAAGGGTTAAGCAAGAGCGACCTCGTGCTGCAAGCGTTGTGGTATGGCTGATGCCGACTTTATACATTTAGCCTGCGAGTGCTCCAAAGTGGCTGATTTTCTGGGATGGAGTGGTCACTACGTTAACTGCAATGGTGGGAGTGACGCTTGAAAGAGATGTGAAAATGTGTCTATTGGGCAATGTCTCTAAGCTGCCAGCAGGGGTCCGCAAATTGGTGGTGTTGACTTTGCAATTAGCTAAGCGGAGAGTGGCAATAACTTGGGATGGTAAGCCTGCCCCTCGGTTGAAACATTGGTTGCATGACATTGCTTATTGCCGTGATCAACTCCTGTGTTACGCAGAAGAGCTGCCGAGTTCATCGAGGCCTCGGGACGTGTGGGGGCCATACACCGCCTATATGCTGGCATGCTCTACGGAGGACAGAACATTGTGCTGGAAACTTGCTGCTAGTACTGCGTAGTTTGCACTTCCTGACTCCTTTTTCCCTTCTTGTCGGTATTTTATTTGGTTTCCTTATGCACTACTCCCTGTATGTATTTTCCTTTGGAGCCTACGGGCACGAATGAGATAACTATTGCATGTCTATTGATCAGATGCACTGTTTATTTTATAGTTTGAAAATCATAAAAAAAAATTTAAATGAAAAAAATCAAGAGCGACCTTCGCCCGCGAGTGCAAACCACCACTTTTGTTAATTTGGTTGAAGGTGGGAGGGGGGTGGTGTGGGAAGTCCCTATACGAGTTGGGGGTGGCCTGCCGCGGGAGGGTGGGGGGTGGGGAAGGGTTGGGTCACGTTTTTTTGATCGGAGGTTAGCTAGGTCAGACACATTGCTAAACAACACACAGTACATGTACCAATTGTGAGACTCTGGACGGGATTTGACGCAATACAGTCAGGATGGTGACGACTAAAGAGGGCAATTCCCAGTAGCCAGTAGATTTCCTTAGGGCATTGACGTGGAATGTAAAGGGTCTTAATGATTACCGCAAGCTACGTAAAGTACTAAACTACCTCACTAGACACACCATTGATATAGCCTTCCTGCAGGAGACGCATCTCCCCCTCAAGAGCCCAAAGATGCGTTTCAGGGGACTGACGGGAACTGTTAATGCTGCAGGTTTCACGACTCACGCACGGGAAGTGATGATATGGGTTAACCCCAGGTCCGACTATAAGTTGCAATTGTTAATGGCCGACACGGGCGGTAGGTATGTGATATCAAGATGTCAGGGTAGGGGACTAGACCTGCTATTGGTTAATGTATACGGACCCAACTATGACTGCCCGGAGTTCTTCACAACACTAGCCAACATAGTGGGAAGAAGTGGGACAACTCAAATGATGGGGTGGGGACGTCAATTTGGTTAGAAATCCAAGCCTAGACAGATCAGGCGGGCCGTCCAGGAGGCCGGTGACGGCAGTTAGAGCTATAGACAGTGCAATAATCAGCATGGCATTAAGGGATGTTTGGAGAGAACTTCAACCAGGGAGGGTGGTTTTACACACTACTCAGCTTACTAGAATCGACACATACGGATAGACTATTGGCTTATGTCATCGTCCCTTATGTCCCAGATCTGTACGTGTCAGGTTCTGTCGCGTACGCTGTCTGATCACTCACCCATCCTGCTGGTCCTGTCCACTCCTAAGAAAACTTTTCCTCCATTCACATGGCGTTTCCCCCCTTACTCGCTGTTGGACCCCCCCCTTTTAAAGAGGCGATCGCAGAAGCAATAGAGACATCTTTTCCCACTAATATAGGGTCTGTAGACAGTTTCCAAATGGTTTGGGAAGCATTTAAGGTGTATATTAGAGGGGAGGCCATGGCCAAACACTCTGTGGTGCTTCCGGACATTCGACAGACTGTCGACTTTGGAGCGTAAACTAGGGAACTTGGAGGCCAGACAACAGTCGGGATGGATGAGGAGACCACTGAGGTAATGAAGACACTACTTGAGGAATATCACGAGGCTGCAGACAGTAAAGTGCAGCATCTGGGGAAATATGCCACAGCTTGTGCGTACGGAGAGGGTGATAGGCCTGGCTCAGTGCTGGCTAAAATCCTGAAAGAGAGAAGAAGAAAGACTTCCATCGCTATGATCCGTTCGGAGAGGGGTGAATTACTTACTGAGGAGGCAGACATTGCTCACAGCTTTAAACAGTATTACACAAACCTGTATGCGTCACACCAATCTGACATGGATGGGGAAATATTAAACTATCTGGAACATATTAAATTACCTTTCCTAACCAATACATTTAGGGAATTCCAGTCTCTCCCCATAGAAAGAGACAAAATACTGGAAGCACTAGTTGGAATGAAGGCAAACAGTGCCCCTGGATCTGATGGCCTTACATTGAATTTTCACAAGACCTTTATAGATATCTTGCTCCCGCATATTACGGAGCTCTTTGATGATATGTACGTCACGGGGCAAATGCCACAATCAATGAGAGAAGCCATCTTGGTGGCTATTCCCAAGCCAGGTAAACCCCCGGAGGAATGTGGATCTTATCGCCCGCTGTCCTTGTTGAATGTCTCCAGAAAAGACTCCAGCGCATACAGAACGCTTCGGCACGACTCATCCTGGACATCCCCCGTCACAGCCACATCTCTGCCCAGCTGAAAGAACTGCACTGGCTCCCCGTCAGCAAGAGGATAAAGTTCAGACTCCTCACCCACGCACACAAGGCTCTCCACGACATGGGCCCCAAATACCTCAACAGCCGCCTCACGTTCTACACACCCACCCGCCAGCTCCGATCCGCCAGCCTCGCCCTCGCCACCGTCCCACAAATTCGCAAACAAAACCACCACCGGAAGATACTTCTCCTACCTGGCGGCCAAGACATGGAACTCCCTCCCCACCCACCTAATGCTGACCCAGGACCATCTCTCTTTCAGGAAGCAACTCAAGACCTGGCTGTTCGAGCAGTAACGCCCCCCCCCCCCTCCTCCCAGCACCTTGAGACCCTAGCGGGTGAGTAGCACGCTTTACAAATTTGTCTGATTGATTGATTGATTGATACTAAATTGTTTGCGAAGATCTTAGCTACTCGCCTGGCCCTTTTGACCCCGGAATTAGTAGCCCCGGAACAGGTGGGGTTTGTGCCCGACAGAAACCTTACTTATAATTTGCGTACGGTCTTTGGCACAATGCAGCATGTCCAACCGGACACTAGTGCTATCGCCGTATTCCTGGACATGGAGAAGGCATATGACTCGGTGGAGTGGCCATTTATGCGCCATGTATTGTCTAGAATGTGACTTGGCCCCGTCTTTCTGCAAATGATTGGGGTGCTGTATAACGCGCCCTCTGCGCTTATCCGGCTGGGGGACTTAGTTACAGACACTATACCCATCTCCAAGGGGACCCGCCAGGGCTGCCCCTTGTCGCCGACACTGTACGCATTGGTCGCTGAGCCAATAGCGTGTGCGCTCAGGGAATACCACAGTCACTGGGGGGTAAGTTTTCAGGCCTATCAGATAGTGGTCTCCACGTATGCGGACGGCACACTGCTCTACATTCGAGACCCGGAAACCAACCTGTCCCCGGTCCTGAGAGGTGGTGCACTTCGGGGCGCTTTCGGGATTAAAGGTTAATTGGTCTAAGTCTATTGCCTTTCCCCTCACCCCATCTACCTCGCCATTTGAGATGGAGTACCCGCTGCAGTGGCCGGATGATTCTGTCAGATACCTCGGCATTAGGTTACATTTGGACTGGAGAAAATTAAGACACAGCTGTTGACAAACTAGAAGACGAAAACATGGATTAGGCTCCCCCTATCGCTGATCGGTAGGGTTTCTATTATGAAGATGGTGGTGCTACCTAGATTTTAATTCTTGTTTACTAACGTACCGATAGTCTTGTCACGCTCCTTTTTCAACAGGCTCAATAAATCCATGGTGCGTCTGGATTGGGCAGGCAAACAAGCTCGGGTCCAATGGCGGGTCATTACTTTGCCATACCATCTGGGTGGGTTGGGTGCACCGGACCTGGAGCTGTACTATAAAGTGGCGCAGGGGGCGCAGGCACATAGCTGGGTACACGGTGCAGCTGACATACCATACCTCAAGCTTAAGAGACTGTTCGCTGACCCTCTCCCCCTCCCGGCTGTTAATTTCGAGCCAGTAGAACGCAGGACTGGGATACTGGACTCCTTAAAATTAGACCCTGCAGGCCTGGAGCTTTATACTACAGCAAAAGGTGGGGGCACTGCTATACTCTCCGGAGATGCCTATGGAGTGGGCGTTCTGGCTGACCCCCTGTAGAGATAAGGGAGTAGAGCGAGCCCTCAGTAAGCTGGGCATACATACAGATGGGGACTTGTTCTCTGATGGGGTTGCCAAAACATGGGATGCAGTTACGACTGCTGAAGAGACATCCACCATGCTGCAGCGGTTTCAGTTTCATAGGGTGAGTGGAGCACTGCGGCAGCACCTTGGGGAGGACATGGATGAGCCCCCTGAGGTCCTGGAGCTCTTGTACCTCATTAAAACTAAATCCCCCCCGGAAATTGGTCTCTAATTTATATAAGATAGCGATGTCCCAGAGAGCCAACCTGTACACCAAAGCCAGACTTACCTGACAGCGTGATTTGGACATCACAATTTATGATGACGTCGTCATATTGCTGCACCAACACGAAGCAAATATCTCTGCATGGCAAACAGATTGATACACTTTAAATACCTCAATAGAGTATACTATACGCAAGAGAGATAGCATAGGTATGGCCTACGAGAAGACGCAGCTTGTGAAAGATGTCACTCCCCGACGGCAGACTTTCTTCACTTAGCATGGGGCTGCCCTGGTATCCTTAAGTTTGGGACAATATATTCCGCGAGGTTAGCATAGTGGCCGAGCTAGAGATCCCCCCGGACACAGCTGTAGCGCTGCTGGGGTATTCTAAAAAATTGCCGAAGGCAGCACGTAGACTGGTTGACCTAGGATTACTGATGCAAAGCGCAGGGTGGCAATGTGCTGGTTAAGAGAACCTTTGCCCACGGTGTCCCAGTGGTCACGAGACGTTCTCTATTGCTGCACGCAATCTGAAAACTTCAGCGAACTCCTCCGACCGAGGAGCAGACCCAAGAACTTCTGGGGCTTATACACTGCATATTTAAGAGACGACAGGGGGGACATGGCCACAGAGACAAGGACGAGTGCTGAGTGCTGAGGCGGGCACTAGTACACCGGCGCCTGGAGGTGCTCGGGGAACTTTAAGGGGCAGGATGGGTTCCGAAGATAGAGGGGCCAGCTTCGAGTGAGTGGCCGGGGGGCTAGAAAGGAAAATTGACCTTGATTGAGTGTCAGATGAGGACGGGGGGGTATGGAACAGATTGCCAATTGAACTTGAGCCACTATATTGTGTACATTTTGCACGACCAGAGTCCGGCGGGCAAATGACTGACCTGATACCTCAATGTTTGTTTGGGGAGAGGGGTTTCTTTTTTTTTATCCTTCTTTCTCTTTAATTGGAAAACGTTGTGGTCCTTTGAGAAGCAGATATTAGCACCGGCATGCAGCGAGAGAACTTGGTCCCCTTCCCAGCATGGTGAAAAGGAATTCTATTTGTAAATGGCGCTAACCCGCCTCCAGGATGTGGGAGGCGCTGTATTGAGATGTGCCCACTATAGGAGAGCAGCCGGCCTCCGGGTTGTAGGCATTTTGCTGTGTATGTCAAGGTGATCTCTCATTCATAATAAAGAAATTTAAAAAAAATAAAAAATGCCACCTTAAAGTCCACGAAGCATAGATTAAGTTCTTGTCACTGTTGTAGGCTTTTATCAGTGATAAGCTCTATTGCTAGTGCGTTTGTGATTGTGCCTGTGCCACGTCGAAAGCCCGACTGATTGAGGGGAATTTTTTTGTTCGCTTCGGACCAATTTATCAGGTCTGCTAAGATCAAGGATGCATAGTATTTGGCCTCAGCAGCTAATAACGCAATCGGGCGGTTATTAGCGGGGTCTGTGCGCTCTCCTCCTTTGTATATTGGATTGATTATTGCACCTCTCCGGGATGCGACTGGATGCACCTATCAGCTGCAATAGGCAGTACATCTTGCTTGCCCAAAAATTGGGATCTTGTTTGTAAATTGCTTGTGGTACACCGTTGGGGCCCGGTGCCCCATCAAGCCGACTTTTTGTTATAACTTGTAAAATTTAGACTTCAGAGTAAGGAGTGTATGGCTGTGGTATGGCCTTATTCTGCTGAATGCCATTTCCTGTTGTTTTGGTAATTGTTTGGAACTTGTCCTTCCTAGTGGTGTGATTATTTGAGGATGCTAAAGCTTTTTGCTCTCCCTTTATAGTAATTACTGTGGCATTTTGCCCACCTGCGTTTGTTACTGAAAATGTGGCTAGTAGGTGTTGTACCCAAGCAGGCTCCATGACATAGGTCACGTTTATGACTTTTGAGGTTCTGTTCAAGGAAGTCTCTTGGTCCGAGCAGAAAGCTCTAGCATCTGATTTCTTTAGTTGTATAGTAACTTTATCCAAAAGTTATTATGTGGAGTGTTTTTGTCAATCCAGGTTTGTTTTTTGTATTTTTTCTTTAACTGACATACTTGCTCCCATGTTGTAGAGGATGGCCTTTGATGATGTGCGATCCTAAGAGCCTTCCTCAGTTGTTTCCTTATGGTGCGTGCGGTTTGACTAAGATGACTATTGTGATTTGTCTGCTTTTTATTTGACAGTTTAGTGGATGCCCCCGTTAGTGGTAGACTTGCCAGGAAAGTGGTCATGTTTCAATTGTCAAGTTTTTTTTGTGACTCGAGGGTCAGCATTAGGTCTTTTGCCTGTGAAGCTATGTGCAGAAGTGTATCGTTTGTCCATTGCAAGAGTTTCAGATTTATTGTCGATGTTGACCCCTCCGCTACTGATGTCGCAGGGTTTCCGTTCTCTTACAGAACTGTGCATAGAGATTTGGAACCTCGGTGAATTAGGGTGACCCAAAACTCACCTCAGTACCCAAAACCCCTTACCAGGCTAGCTACAGTGTCTCATTGGTCATAACAAACTCCCAATGTTTAGACAAACCAGAACATGAACTTATAATACCTCAGGTCACGTGGAACACATGAGCACTCTTTCATTATACAATCATTTCAAACCAGAACGTGGAGTAAATGAGGACACGTGCACATTTGAAATATTTATTTACTAATGCCGTTTTCTCAAACGCAGTATCTTAGATAATACAAGGAAAAATATTATCAGAAGCAAAGTTATCAGCATAGTTACTAGTCCATAGAAAGCAAAAGGTGACAGCATGCTAACATGCTGTAAAGAATAAGCGTTTAACCACACCTAATTCTCACCCTCCCTAACTAGCATATTATATTAATATCTAAGAAGGTCTCTTTGGGTTTTAGCAGGGCGGGCCCATACCTCAAGATCCTAGTATGAAGAGATCACATCTGCTTCCACCAGCTCTCTCTGCATGCGAACCGCATCAAGTGTGTGTCTGTGTTCTAAGCAAAGCAATATAAAACCCGCCTAAAGCCTAAATTTGGCAGAAGCTGCACTTATGTTATGTCTATGAAGGTGCGGAGATCAGACCTCATAACAATTCTGTATCGTGTTATCCTTGACGCTTCAGCACTCTCTGTACAGACATAGTTTATTAAGCAAAGCTGATATCAGAGCAGTAACATATTATTCTCATGTAAATTAGAACGGACTTCTAGGTTGAAAGTTAAATCAACAATTAAGTGTTGTGTGCAGAAGCAGCAAAAGGAAAAATGGCGTTTAAACATTTAATAAGCCTATGCTAACTTAACACATTATAAAGATAAACAGTAGCTATATGACACTGGGGCTTCTATGTGTCTTTGAAATTTCATTTTAAGTTTGATGCGCTGGGCCGAGTGATCACGGTCGGTGGAGCATTTGATCTGAAATCTTTCTATTTGCCCTAAGAGCGGGAGAGTTACTATTGTATAATCCAGAACTGAGATAGAGCGAGGGCCATTATACATGCATGCAGCAGGTCTATCATGCTTTATTCTCCCATTTAATGTACGCATGCCTAGATGTTCGAGATCCATTACGAGTTGCCACCCTACATTGTCCATACGTTTTGGATTGGGATACGATTTCGTTTGTGCTGCCCAAATTGCGTTTGCTGCAGTGATAATGTCTTCTACTTCTTCTTCTGATGATCAGAGAGGAAGCATGCACTGCTACCTTTTTGGAGAGAAATTGAGAGAATTCTTTGTCTTGGTTCTAAGAGCACAACAGAGGCATAACTGTGGTATTCATTTTATCGGTATGGAACTTGTGGATACAGGGTCGGAGCAGGCTATATTTAGATAGGGGCCATATCCTTTGAAAACTCTAGTGGCGGACCACAAAGTTTGTTTCTTTAAAACGACTTGCAAAACGGTTAAGTTTGATTTATCATAATAAGTGCTGTGAGGGGGAAAAAAAGACTTTAAATTTCAGGACAATACAGAAGAGAACAGAAATCTATTACTTTAACAGGGACCAGTGGTGTGCTTGAGTAACAAGATCTAGGTAAAACACACAGAGAGAAGTGGGAGAACAAGTACAATAGACAATATGGGGTTTCAGGTCTTATTCTAATCAGAATAGTCTTTTACACACAGCAAAAGGCATAAGATGTGTACCCACACATGCAGAAAGAACATGGTTGGAGGCTACTGGGAGAGAACGTAGGATACAAAAGAGGTTAAGTTAGTGCACAAGACACCAGTTGCTTTAGAAGAGACATCCACTATGACAAACAAAATGATCAAATATCCATTAACTGTGTTAATGATCTTTTTGTTGGCACTATCATCAGATCTTGCATACCACTAAGCAGCACAGTAAGAAATGCACTACAGCTGATTTCCACCTGATGGAATAGCTGACAAAGTCTCCAATGAACAATGTATTTTTCTCTTTTCATTCCCCTTGCTCCTGAGTGAACAAGGTGTGTCCCTTTCCATTCCACCTTGCCCACAGTTCCTTTCTTTGCAGTCCTATCTTCTTGTTAGGCCTCGCACAGCTAGGCACCGAGGGGAGAGGCTACACCAACAGCATGATTAAAACACTGCTGCAATGGAATACCACCTACAGTCCTAATCCACTGCATGCTCTATCATACAGATTGGTGACATGGGATGGTTTAATGGTTTATGGGAGCACTTGTGTGAAGGAATTGCCAACATAACACATCTAAGAGGACTCAATAGAAGTAGCAATTCTTAAGTGGCTTTCCTGCGCTCTTCACCTCCATGCCATCCGGTTCCACTTCCATCCCTCCTCCCTCTCACGGAGAACCATCTCCCCCACCCTCTCCCAGAGAACTAACCCATGCGCTCACACCTCCTGGATCACTATACCCCCATTATCCTTTGCACTGTCACTACCCCCAGCCCCCACCAGATGCCTGACTGCCTCTGTTCCGTTACCAGAATTACTTCACCCCTCTCCTTGGCAAACCTCCACAACCCAGCTCGAGCTATCCATCGCACCTGCATCCTCTCAGTCCATTAACCTCAGCAGGCTGGGTTCGGCTGTAGCCTCCACCCCAAACTCTCAGTCCATCCGCCTCAGCAGGGTGGATTCTACCTTAGCCTCGACCCCAGGCTCCAGTGAGCTCCAGCATACTACCCTCCCCACCACAGACCCACCTGTCTCCCAACTGATCCCTATAATAGCTTGGCTAGTACACAAAATAAACACTATTCTGGAAAATATGTAGTGACTATGTAGGGGCGCAAATGAGTAGCCACATACTGCCCCAACCCAATGCAGCTATGCTGAACACTGTTCCTGTCACACACCCTTTGATCCCCCATTACCAACCCCCAGTCAAATCGCCTCCCACATTCATCACCACTTCAAACCCAGATGCACCTCGCTTGGAATATCTAAGCCGGAAGCTAGAACGCCGAGGAACACCTATGACAAAGCCTCCACCCAACACTACCACTGCAAGATTCCATTCATCCGTGGCACAAATAGGACCCGGAACACTACGCACCCTCCCAGGCCACCCATCCAATTAACTACCATCCAACCCAGTCAGCCTGATACGAGATCTTTACCTGTACTTTACTGCATGCTTCTAAACAGTCAGTCAGCAGTCTAGTATGCCACTGACGTAGCTGAAAATATCTTACGATACAATATTGACATTTACTTTCTAACTGAAACCTGGTTAAATGACCAGTCATCCCCCTATATCGACCTCCTCACCCCACTGAGCTTCTCAATCATTCACTGCAAATACAAGGCTAGCAGGGCGGTGGAGAAGCCATCATACACCAAAAATGATCTTTGCCTAACTCCGTTGCGCACTACCAAATACCTCATCTTTGAATATTTAGGAGTTCAGCTCTCCCCTAAAGGCCCCAACCCCATCAAACTTCATGTCATCTACTTCCCTCCATGCAACAACCTTCAATTCTGCGACGACTTAACAGATATAATATAGCAAAACTCACTAAAAGGAAGCACATACATTATACTGGGAGACCTAGAGCACCACCTGAATAATACTGAATATCCGCCTTCTGGGAAATGAGCGATCTTACCCAACACTGCTATAAACAACTCACAATATGGGTTTGACCCTTGACGCAATCATCTCTAAACATAACACCATATACCTCCACCGACTGGACTGATCATCATCCAATCCTTTTAAAGATCAATACCGCCTGACCTAAGGGCCCCCCAATCTAGTCATCCCAAACACTGCATGAGGAACATACATCGTAGAGCTAGAAGCACTAGTCAGTTCTCAAATTCTATCCCCACCCGAACCCTCCTACGCTGATGACCTAACCAACCACTAATACACAAAAATAATAGAACTAGTTAAATCAGTCGCCCATCTGAAACTCAAGAAGCATGCCTTCCAGATCCTGGTTCAATAAAGACGTAAACAACGAGAGGCGTCAATTCCATCAAGCCAAAAGAAAGTGGAGGCAGCGGCCCTCGTTAACCAATCTCTCGATCCTCTGGCTGAAGGACTGAAATACAAAAAAACACATCTTCAGAGAAAAAGGCTCCGTTTTCCAAGACCAACTTGACCAGTTCAGGAACAGACCCAATGACCTCTTCAACATCAAACAGCCAACCTACTTCTTCCCCCAACATTCAATTAATGACTCTACTAAGTGTTGTGAAGAAGTTGCAACAACAAACTCTCTCTCAAACTACTAGCCCCATGGCCCAACATGGCTCCCCTGGCGCAAAGTATGACTGTCTCCCCCTCTCAGCAACATAGGTCACTAACCCAAAACCCTTGCAACCTTGACTGAATTAGACCAAATCCCTCAAGAAGAAGTCTGCATGTTACTCACTAGCATGAAGACGACATTGCACATCTCTGACCCCTCCCTGCAGCGCTTGTTAAAAATCTCAGTCACATCATCACTCCTTTATGGACAAAAATTATTTACTGCTTCCTATGGAGCAGCTCTATGCCGGCTCCCCTTAAACTTTGTCAAGTCACCCCCCCCGCCCCCAACAAAACAAGCATTTGCAATGCAATAGGTCTCACATTTACGAGAGTTTGAGCTATTGGCATTGTAAATGATAATGCCAGTTATTTATATGTTGGTTTTCAAAAAGATTAAAAAGGCATGGTCATTAACAACGCCAATAGCTTAAACTTTCGCAAATGCGAGACCTATTCCATTGCAAATGCTTGTTTCTAGTTCTGTCCTATTAGCTGGTTAGTTCGTTTTGCCTTTTCCAAACACCACAATACTTTAGCTTTCGCTGTAAAACACGGCCTCGAGACTTCAGGCGATTGACAGGTCGAACACAGACATCTCCAGTCAGTAAAATAGTAATTCTGTTGACTATTGCTATTTTTGTGAGTCACAAATACATCACATAATTAGCACAATGTGGAACCTCTCTTTTCATTACAGTCCCGGCTTATTTTTTGACTTCCTGATACTATTATATTAACAAAACGACCGACCAATCAGTGTTATGTGGTGATCAGTACAGTGGTTACAACCATATCTCTGACGTGTACTTCAAAACAACTACTTAACTTCTGCTTTAGTCAGAATAAGGTTTGTTTTTTCGATATTTTCCACAAGGCGTTTGTTTACAAAGGCACATTAGACCTAACTCTGATCACAATATTCATGCGTTTAATAATGGTACTTTTTGATTTCGTAATCATTTCTAGTCTTCTGGTACAGGCACACAATCAAGTAATTTTTTCTGACTTCGGAATAGGAAATTGTTAAAGTTCCATGTGAAACTTACATCCACCTTTACCGACACTCTCTAATTAAGTTTCTTTTAGGGGCAATACTTTATACTTGCAGGAATGTCTTTCTTTTTTTTTTTTTTGCTACCGTCTCCAGGGTACTTGTGGATTACTTTGTCTTTTCAATAATACTCCCATTTATGCAGGCCCCTTTTTCAAAACGGTTTCTGGGGCAAACACTGGGTATAAATTCACATCAGTTTTCTGTCATCACTCTGCTACTTAGTGTATGGCCAATAAGATACTGCACTTTGTAGGAACACAATTTATTGATGAATTATGTGGCGCAATCATATTTTTTTTCTTTGTTTGGAGTGGCATATTAATGTTCATTTCCACTTTGGACATATACTAAACCACAAACACCAACAATATGCATCTTGGGATAAACAGTTGTATAAGTATTCTTCCGAACACCGATTCGTCTGAACACTCCAGCCTTAAAAAAGTCGTAAAAAGACGAGCACGCTAGTCAGCTGCCACAACAACATAAGAATTGTGCTTCTAACAAGGTTTGAGGGACTGTTAATAACGCAACCCATTAACTGTCAACCAAAGAGGGCCGGTGTCTCTGGGTAGGGAGAGGCTGGGGTGGGAAGCAGTGACGGGGGAGGCTGGGCGAGGTTGTGGGACGGGATGGGCCAGGGGAGGGCTGCTGTCCATGGGGAGGTAGAGGCTGCAGGAGAAGGGAGTGGGAGGGAGTGACAGAGGAGGCTGGCTAAGGATGTGGGAGGAGAGCGCATTCCTCGCCTGGACTGGGGAACAGCCGGGGCCTGCCGAGGCCCAAAGACACACAACGCACACACCATAACTTTTGCGTCCAACGCATGCAAACGAAAGGAGAAATCGGCAGCAAAAAGTGGATAGATTCAAGTGGCGATCAATATACGTAATACTGTTGAAATTCAGAGTCACGCCGTTCTTCAATGAATGGACTACTTCCAAAAGCCTGCCAATGAGAAGAGCCCATTATGCTTTCCAAATAAAGATGAGCAGTCCGTAGGATACCCCTTTCATTCGCGTCCCAAAAATGTGCAAATAAGAGGGGGGTTATTCACCACTGGGACCCTGGAGAGTCCCGCGGGGGCATAGGCAGGAGTCAAAGAAAGGCTGCTCGGACTGCCAGCTAAGGCACTGTTGTGTGATCTCATGTGCCGCCCTAGGGGCTTTAAGCTTGAAACAGCCGGAAGCCCCCCCCCAAGCATAGAGTGACCCAGGATAACCCATGCGGTCCGAGATGCCAGGACAAGCCAAGAATTTGTGCAGCGGCTGCAGGGACGCGCGTAGACTCCAAAAGAGATACTGCTTTACGTTACGCACAGCGAACAGGCACAGCACCCGCCCCCCCCCCCCCCTCACCCCCCTCACCCCCCCATTGACTCGACACGAAACCTAAACTCCGGTTGCACCTCCCACGCGGCGGAACAGTACACAAGTACCTGGCAGCATCGAAGAGGCCCTGCACCCTCCCGGTTCCACCAAGCGAAGGATAAACAAGTGCTGAGGGGAACAAAGAGTGCCTACAGATTGAATTTCTGAAAATTGTGACTTGAAGAAAGGGTTCACAACCTCTCTTTCCTTCTTTCAATTAGTTGCTTCCCTGCAAAATGGATCCAAAAAAAAAAAAAAAAAAAAAAAAACGAACAAGCCCGCGAGTGGTGTGCGCCACAGCGAGACATCTGGTTTCAATTATCGCGCCAGTGTAGGGGCATGATAATTGAAACCACATGGCGGCCGTGCGGGTAACCGACACCAATAGGCCATGGGCGGGGCAATGCGCCTGCCTTTGGCCAATTGCGTGCTGTGTTTGTTAAAAAGATGCACGCAAAAGGCCAATAACCTGGGGCAAAAGTAAAAACACACACACAGCGTGTGCGAGCATCTGAAGCGATTTTTGAAAGCTCCAACATGAAGTCTCGCTGCGCACTGCAACGCTAGGCGCGAGACCTAAAAACGGACACGGACCTGAACATCCTCAACAACTACAAACCTATAACTTATCTCCCCCTCCTTGCAAAACCCATAGAAAAATGCATGCTTGCACAACTCAACAGCCACATCGAAAAATACAACTTGCATGACACTTTCCAATCTGGGTTCAGGTTCAGAAAAAATGCATCACAGAGACTGAAATTCTGATCATCATAGACGGAGTTACACAGATCCTGGGATAATGACCAGGCCTGCCTCCTACTCCGCCTGGACCACTCGGCTGCCTTTGATACTGTCAACCATGACCTTCTCTTAAACATCATCTTGCATCATACAGGCATCAATGGAATTGTCCGTAAGTGGTTTCGTCTTCCCTGAACCAAAGCTCTCAGCTAATCAAATTAAACAACTCGACCTCAAAAGCAATGCTTGTCTCGCAAGAATTCACACAAGAATGTATTTAATCTCCCACCCTATTCAACCTCTACACAGAACCCCTAGCAATGAACCTGAAACAAGCCAAAATTGCCTATCATCTCTACGCAGATGGCACTCAACTCTATTTGAAAATATTGTCAAAGACATTCAGAGCCTAAATAGCACTCTTTCCACGGTTCAATCCAGGCTGTCCAGTAACCATCTCAAGCTCAACCTCAACAAAACCAAACTCATTTTCATCCTACCCAAAGAAAAAACATTTCCCATAGATATCTAGCTTGAAAATCCAACTGCATTAAACTGCCAACTATCCATATCCAACTCTGTTAAATCCCTGGGGATTACACTTGACAGACACCCGAGTATGAAAGAGCATATTAATGCCACTGCAAAAAGTGCCTTCTACACTTTGAAACACCTTAAAAAGTCAAGCCTTTCATCCATTTCGAAGACCTAAATACTGTGGTTCGATCCTTAGTCTTCCCCAAGCTGGACTACGTGAACACAACAATAATGGGTGCCCCAAAAACACACACAGCCCCATTGAAGGTCAATTCCATCCAGTGGCTAGACTACCGCCAGATGAGAACCCCTTCGACCACATCATTCCTACTCTCAAGAAACTCAACCGACCACCTATCAATGCAAGAGCTATACTTAAAACTGCTTTCATAACCCACACAGCTCTCTACACGAAAAAAAACAGCCTACCTTGCAAATACATTTTCAAAAGTCAGTCAAAACAGACCACTTCGAGAATCTGACAGTCTACTCTGGATTCCAGCAACATTTAAGAAAGAAAAATCTCGCACCCGTTCCTTCGCCAGGAACGCTCCTAGAATCTGGAACTCGTTGCCTCAGGATTTGTGGGACAGTCATTTCCTCACTTCAAGAAGAATCTGAAACTCTTTCTCTTCAATAAATATCTAAACCCTCAGCCTTAATCAATACAACTGGTCTGTTAGCTCCCACCCCACCCCACATCTTCTAAACACATTTTAGCATCACTACCTCGAGGAAACTATGCATCCACTCTCCCCACCTTCACAACACTCTACCTTAGCTACCGCAACATGGATATCATCCATTTATTCTATTGTCCATCTAAAACGTCTCCTTTATATATTATTAGATATTTTATTCATGTTACATGTAATTTGTGTACTTGCTGCTGTGCTAATGCAATATATATATATATATATATATATATATATCCGCTTCACGGTCCCTCCCCACAATCTTGGGAATTAGGTAGCAGCACTCCGGGGTACAGTTTCAGGTTTTATTGATCAAAACGCGCTTTCGGCACTCGGCCTTCGTCAGTGTTCAGAGTGACAGTGCCGCGCAAGGTTTACAAGTACTTAGCATGCAACACGTGATGTTAACCTAGACACAGAGATAGGACCAAAGTAATCCTCATGGTCGCCATCTTTGAATGGGTAAAGTAAAAGCAATGTAGATTACCGCTCTATATTACCAGCAGTACACAGCTACATATGTGTGAATAAATTAAATTAAAGCATATAAAGAGTCAGAAAATTCATCCCTCATTATCTGCTTATAACATAATGCCCACAGATGGGCTTGCATATGTACAATGTTCACAACTTCCCCATTCTCATTCGATGGAATTACGCCCTGAATGGGCTATACGAAGTTCTAAATGTAGATACAGTAACGTGTTGATAAGTACATCTCCAAGGCAATGCATTATTAACATATATAAACATATATGAGCAGATTAGAGCAATTTCAGGGCAACCAAACAATATTTACAACTATACAGATCAGTCCACTTCCTACTTATTTCAGATCAAATGGACTCCCAAGTCTTCATGTATATTCAAACCTGTTGGTATCTTGCTTTGTAGATCGATAATGTAGCGCGACTCTAGTCGTCTTAGTTTGCGTAACCTATCACCTCCTCTTATATGGGCAGGGACGGAATCCAGACAAAAATACTTCAACAGATCCCTGTTGCGTTTATGCTCTTGATCGAAATGTCTGGCCACGGGGTAGTTCACATCTGCATTTTGTATGGCCCTTTGATGCTCAAGTATCCTCAATTTGACAGGATTCGTTGTACTGCCAACATACCTTCTGCCACAAGGACATGTTAGACAGTACACGACATAGGGCGTTGTGCAGGTGAGGAATTTACCTATTTTTTTGGGTTGTTTAACCCCGGGTACAGAGTACTGTGTCACGCGTCTACTTCCTTTACAGGCCTTACATTTCCCGCATGGGAAAAACCCTTTTAAAGGTTCTGACTTGGGTTTGGATGCTGTGCCTTCATGATGACTATGCACCAGATAGTCCTTAAGTGCTCGTGCCTTTCTAAAAGTTACTAGAGGGTAACATGGTAGGTCTTGCTTGATTGTGTTGTCAGTGAGCAAGATACTCCAATGCCTCCGCATGATGCGTTTTAATTCAGAGGCATTGCGTGAAAAGGTGGTAATCATTCTAAACGTACCCCCACCCGTCTTTGTACTCTCTATGTTCTCAGGTTTTTCTTTTTTTAAAAGATCACCACGATCCAGTTCACATACTTTTCTCATAGCCTGTGTGAGAACGCCCTCTTTGTAACCTCTAGTCCTAAATCTCTGGATGCTGCTCTTGGCTGCACTGTTGAAATCCTGTTCCTTAGTGTTGTTCCTCCGTATCCTTAATAGTTCCCCATAGGGTATACTATTCACTAAGCTTTTCGGGTGACTGCTGGTCGCGTATAGAGTCGAATTCCCAGCAGTCTCCTTACGGTAAAGCCTTGTGTGTAGTCTGCCTTCCTCTACAAAAACTGTTAGGTCCAAATAATTGACCTCAGTTTGGCTGCAGGTACCGGAAAACTTCAAGTTGTTACTGTTGGTATTAAGCACCGCAATATACTCTTCCGCTACCTCAACCGACCCCCCTATAATGATAAAGAGGTCGTCAATGTAGCGGTGCCAACACTTGACAAGTTCATTCCACTTCTTATTGGCTGGAGACCAGGCCACCTGCTCCTCCCACCACCCCACAAATAAATTTGCGAAGCTGGGGGCGGAGCAGGTACCCATCGCCACGCCAGTAAGCTGTTTGTACAATTCCTGGCCGAAGAGAAAAATGTTATTGTTAAGGCAGAAACCTAGGAAATCAAGTAACATTTTGTTATGTTCCATGAATTTAACCGGTCGTGTTTCAAGGAACCAGGCAATAGCCAGCAGCCCCTCCTCATGACCTATGCACGTATATAGACTGGTGATATCTATCACCATCATAGTGTCTCCATCATTCCAGCATACATCCTCAATTAAGTTCAAAAAGTGCTTGGTGTCCTTTAGGTACGATTTTAACCTCATAACATGGGGTGAAAGGAAAGAGTCAACATAAATAGATAAGTGTTCTGTCAGGCTGCCCTGGGAGGCCACAATTGGTCTGCCAGGGGGATTCAATAGGTCCTTGTGAATCTTGGGTAAATAATAAAATGACGGGGTAACAGGATTAGGGCATCTCAAGAATAGATTCTCATCACTATTTAGCATGTTCTTATTGTACCACCTTAGGATCATATCGTGGTAATCCGAAATGCTGGTGTTGTATACCGACATACTTACTTTCATATAAGTACTCTGATCGTTTAGTTGGCGTAAAGCCTCCTGTTCATATTGCGCTTTGGTAAGTAAAACAATATTCCCCCCCTTGTCCGAGGGCTTACACACCAAAGACGAGTCCTCACACAACTTCTTGAGTGCCAAATGTTGTGTATTCGTAAAGTTTTGTTGATCCTGCTTAAATTTAGTATTGCCTCTTAACTTCCGTAGGTCCTGCAGTACAGCCTCCGAGAAGGTATCTATGGCATCTGTCCCCATCACAGGCATGAAGGTTGAGGTTGGTTTGAAATCAGTCGCGCCTCCCTTTTGTTGTACTCCCATGTCCGTGATTAACTGAGTATTACTCAGAATAGTGGTCCCATCATTATCAAATTGTTCCATCCGTAATTCTTCCAAGGTCCTGATACCTGCCAGATCTCTACAGGAGAGTACACTCCCTTCCGTTTCGTCAGATGCAGCTGACTTCATTCGTTGCGGTTTGTTTTTGAAATACTTGTGAAGCTTTAGTTTGCGGATAAACTTAAATAAGTCTATCCGTGTTTGGGTAAATTCAAGATCTTTTTGTGGGCAAAATGTAAGTCCCAATTTCAAAATGTTTTCTTCTTCATTCGTTAGTATTTTAGGTGTCAAATTCACAATCGTTAGATTGTCTCCATCCTCTTGTTCTATTTTTTGTAAAAATTCTTCCTGCTCCTTGTTAGAGGGGGCGAGCCCACGATGTTTGCGGCTCCAGCCCCCCCTCCTCGTTTTCCTCTTGAACCTCTTTTTGTCTCCGGGGGTTTGCCCCTTACCCCTTGAAGTTGTTGCTTTCTCATCACATGATATTCTTTGTGAAAACCAGAGGGCTCAGGAGCATTGGATTGACCAGCCTGGCCATCTTCGCTTGATGTCTCGTCCCCTGTTACTGACGATTCGGAGGTCTCTGGTATATTTTCACTTACTGTTGGTTGTGTCTTTTTTAGATCTTTCCTCAATTTGTCGTATTTTTTGGAAAAGGTCAGCACTCTTCCGCTGTTATAATCCTTTTCATCCCTTTCAAATTTCTCTTCCTTTCGCTGTTTTATTTTGCCTTCATATTTTATCAATCGTTTTTTCATTGCTGCCCGTTTTTCCTCCAATCTCTCTTGATCTTCCTCTTTTGCTAGATCTTGCTCAATGTCTTTAATCTGGTTTAGGGCTTTGTCCCTATCGCTCCATGCGAAGCGCACCAATATTATGAGGCTACCTTTGCACGATTGGGCAGTGTGTTCAGCCCATGCATCAAGTAACAAAGGATCCGGATTCTCGTATGCTGGGATCGTGTAGATTCTAAGACCCCTAGGCACACGGTCAACGTCTATGTAGTTTTGAAGGGAAGTAGCTTCCCACCACTTTCTACATTCTCTTTCATAGAGACGTTCCAAAAGTGTCAGTTTTGCATTTAAATCCGTAGTGCTTTTGTTTTCTGGTGCCTCAGCCTGTTTAGAACCAGCATTTTTGTTTCTGTTTTTAAACATCCCTTGTTCAGCCTTGCGTCGCTCCGTTTCACTGAACATTTTTCTCCTTCTTCTGGTCACAGCCGTGACCATCAATTGCAACCTGTGTCCCCCTTATGCCAGCAATAATTCGACTCGATATTAGGTTAAAGGAAGTCGTCTCCTTACCCGGTCTTGCTCAGACGCGCTCCAGTGAAACCAGTCTTGCTGTGAGCGCCGGCGCCTTTGGAGACTTCGTTTCTTAAATCCACGCTTGTAGTCGAAATCGCGGTGCGTCTGGAATTAAATATCACAGCTACACTTGCACCTGCCAGACGCACTCCCAGGCTGGTGCCTGCTCGTCGGGGGTGCACCCGACCATAATATCCGCTTCACGGTCCCTCCCCACAATCTTGGGAATTAGGTAGCAGCACTCCGGGGTACAGTTTCAGGTTTTATTGATCAAAACGCGCTTTCGGCACTCGGCCTTCGTCAGTGTTCAGAGTGACAGTGCCGCGCAAGGAATTCGACTCTATACGCGACCAGCAGTCACCCGAAAAGCTTAGTGAATAGTATACCCTATGGGGAACTATTAAGGATACGGAGGAACAACACTAAGGAACAGGATTTCAACAGTGCAGCCAAGAGCAGCATCCAGAGATTTAGGACTAGAGGTTACAAAGAGGGCGTTCTCACACAGGCTATGAGAAAAGTATGTGAACTGGATCGTGGTGATCTTTTAAAAAAAGAAAAACCTGAGAACATAGAGAGTACAAAGACGGGTGGGGGTACGTTTAGAATGATTACCACCTTTTCACGCAATGCCTCTGAATTAAAACGCATCATGCGGAGGCATTGGAGTATCTTGCTCACTGACAACACAATCAAGCAAGACCTACCATGTTACCCTCTAGTAACTTTTAGAAAGGCACGAGCACTTAAGGACTATCTGGTGCATAGTCATCATGAAGGCACAGCATCCAAACCCAAGTCAGAACCTTTAAAAGGGTTTTTCCCATGCGGGAAATGTAAGGCCTGTAAAGGAAGTAGACGCGTGACACAGTACTCTGTACCCGGGGTTAAACAACCCAAAAAAATAGGTAAATTCCTCACCTGCACAACGCCCTATGTCGTGTACTGTCTAACATGTCCTTGTGGCAGAAGGTATGTTGGCAGTACAACGAATCCTGTCAAATTGAGGATACTTGAGCATCAAAGGGCCATACAAAATGCAGATGTGAACTACCCCGTGGCCAGACATTTCGATCAAGAGCATAAACGCAACAGGGATCTGTTGAAGTATTTTTGTCTGGATTCCGTCCCTGCCCATATAAGAGGAGGTGATAGGTTACGCAAACTAAGACGACTAGAGTCGTGCTACATTATCGATCTACAAAGCAAGATACCAACAGGTTTGAATATACATGAAGACTTGGGAGTCCATTTGATCTGAAATAAGTAGGAAGTGGACTGATCTGTATAGTTGTAAATATTGTTTGGTTGCCCTGAAATTGCTCTAATCTGCTCATATATGTTTATATATGTTAATAATGCATTGCCTTGGAGATGTACTTATCAACACGTTACTGTATCTACATTTAGAACTTCGTATAGCCCATTCAGGGCGTAATTCCATCGAATGAGAATGGGGAAGTTGTGAACATTGTACATATGCAAGCCCATCTGTGGGCATTATGTTATAAGCAGATAATGAGGGATGAATTTTCTGACTCTTTATATGCTTTAATTTAATTTATTCACACATATGTAGCTGTGTACTGCTGGTAATATAGAGCGGTAATCTACATTGCTTTTACTTTACCCATTCAAAGATGGCGACCATGAGGATTACTTTGGTCCTATCTCTGTGTCTAGGTTAACATCACGTGTTGCATGCTAAGTACTTGTAAACCTTGCGCGGCACTGTCACTCTGAACACTGACGAAGGCCGAGTGCCGAAAGCGCGTTTTGATCAATAAAACCTGAAACTGTACCCCGGAGTGCTGCTACCTAATTCCCAAGATTGTGGGGAGGGACCGTGAAGCGGATATTATGGTCGGGTGCACCCCCGACGAGCAGGCACCAGCCTGGGAGTGCGTCTGGCAGGTGCAAGTGTAGCGGTGATATATATATATATATATATATATATATATATATATATATATATATATATATATATATATATATATATATTGCATTCACTCCATTCGACACTGCTGGATCTCAGTCGCACTGTTAGGACTGTTGAAACGAATAAGCCAGACCCAATTCTGGTGCAAAATCAGTGATTTATTCCGTGAAGCAGAATAGCACCCAGAAAGCCCGCATGACGCGTTTCGCCTCTAGCCAGAGGCTTGATCACATGATACATTGCTTGAAAGTGATGAGGGTACTTATTGAGCTCATGTAAGAGGGGTGGCGCTAGTTGTACATAGCCTACCCTTGTTAACCCTGTGGTGATCAGTAAGCATACCGATCTCTCTTTGTATTAAATAGATGGCGCAGTGCCATGCTTTCCAAATTTGGACAAGTTGATTTGTGCAATACATATGCAGTGCAAAAGACGCAAAAATAATTTTACATATTGCATAATTTCTTACAATCTCAAAATTCACAATCAGGAGAGAAATATATATAAAAAGGTTTGTAAACAGTTGCATTATTTACAATAAAAGACAAAATGTCCATTTTTAAAACAAACCCTCCGATTGTACACATTTTTGTATTGTCCAGTCCAACCGCAATTAATGTGTGCAAAATTCATAATGTATATACAGTTCTATAAAAGCCTTAATAAATATCATCATTGAAACCATCTTTTTGTAAACATCAGGGTCCGGTTGGAAAACATCAATATCATAACAGGGTATATGTCGGTTGTTAACCAAATCATTTCAATGTAGTATAACCTCAAGTTGTAAAAGTAAAAGTCCTCATTGTTAATCCCACCAATAAAGTGCTAAATAGTGCACATTTGTGCGATATAAGTCATAAAAGAAATTTATAAAACCTAGGAAGGATATGAAGGGAGGTTATTGGTCCTTTATAATAATTTATACACCTATTCGATTGTAGGACATTGCTATACCCCTTATGTGTGACTTTGTTCAATTCATTATATGTTCATTTTGTACTTTGATTGCAGAAAGAAATTGGGTATAAAACTTAAAAGAGAATTGTGACAGTGCTGTTAGAAGTCCTTCGGTATGTTATTACTACAGACACGTGTACAAATCCTCACTCGCGTTCAAGCCCCGCGGGGTCTTACTGTCCAATTCTATAATATACCTAGTTTCCAATAAACAGAGCTTAGCATCTCTGTCACCCCCTCTCTTGAGTAGCATGACACAATCAATAGCATAGTATTGTAAAACTGATGGGTCACTATTGAGTAGATTTTCAAAGTGACGGGCCACCGGGTATGTTTGATCTCTTCCCACGACGGCCCTTATGTGCTGCAATATCCGCTTGTGAACAGGCAGGCGGGTACTACCCACATACCGAAGTTCACAGGGGCACTGCAGCACATGGACTACAAATTCAGTCCTACATGTCATGCGTTTTTTAATTTGTACAGGATTGCTTTTAAAAGGCACTGTGTATTGGGTTTTGCTACACCCATATCTACATGCGTTGCAAACGGAGCACTTCTTAAACCCTCCACTGAGGGCCCCCCATGTAGCGGAAATCGGCTTCTCAAGTAAGTTACTTACTAGTTTATCTGACATAGATATGGATTTTCTAAACGTTATACTGGGTTTGTTTGTAATATATTTCCCAATAACAGGGTCCTCAGTTATTAAATTCCAATTTTTGTAGAAAATCTGCCTAATTTCCTTATGTTGTTTACTGTATGTAGTGATAACTCTGGGCCTAATTGTCGTTTCTTCCGTTAATGAAACCTTGGACTTGTCCTTAATGGCCAATGCTTCTTCCCTTGTTACAGATAATGATCGGTTGATTGCCCGCTGGATAGTTTTGACAGAATAACCCCGGGACAAAAAACGCGCCTTGCTTTCCTCCTGAGCTTTTTTGGCAGTCTATATCCGTACTGCTAATCCGCCTAATCCGCAGCATCTCCCCATAGGGGATACTGCTGATCAGGTGGTGAGGGTGCTGGCTGGAAGCATGTAATACCGTGTTTCCCACCGTGGGCTTTCTATGTAACCTGGTGGCTAGGCCTGTTTCTGTGACATATACCTCAGTATCCAAGAAAAACACGGATCTGGCGTCTATATGTGAGGTAAATCTTATATATATATATATATATATATATATATATATATTCGCAGAAAATACCACAGGTTACAGGAAGGTTATAGTTAGGCTGACATTTCACTCGTACAAAACTAGAGAAATTCAGCAGTTATAGTTAGCTGAGCGAACTATAACTTGCGCCCCAGCAATGTGCTGCTAATGATGTTGCATATTACATCACTCATGACATGGTCAGTGACATCTCAAATGACATATATACACACAAACATATATATACATACATTGCATCTACCTCAAATGCCGTCCTATATATTGACCGTACCCACCTAAAATATCATCCATCAATACTGTCTGTCATATATTATTCCTTATAAATCGTAATGTATTTTTATTTACTTCACATGTAACTCATGCACTTGCTGCTGTAAAGTGATATATGCATTTATACTGTATCCTCTTTAAAATTGTTTCACCAACTTATCCGGTTATCTTCTGTATAACTTGTTTGCATTTTGTCACCATGTATTTATATTTACCCTGTGTGTAACTCATGTAATTGCGAATACGTAAACGGTGTGGAGCGCTCTGATACCTTTGGGTCAAGTTCTCTCTGTACAAAACTCAATAAATAAGTAAACGTATAAGAAATTTGATGAGTGGGTGTAGCTCCGTAGCGACCACCAACTTCCACTATTTAGATTGAAGACAGCACTTAATAGACACAGTCTGTGCAGTCCACAGTGCAACTTTATTGGAAAAAAAACAGAAGTATACACAAAATAACATACTTCACAGTTAAGACGAAGGGGCTTATTTACAAGGCCCTTGTGCCTCTGTTGCATCATTTTTTGTGATGCACCAGCGGCCCAACCTGGTGCCCCACATTTACAACGACACCTAAAGGCACTCTGCATGGCTATTTGTGTCCTTTAAAATATGGCCCCTTAAAACGCAACACTTGGCATGGAAGGGGCGTGCCATGGGCGTTGCCGTGGGTGTTCCCACGCAACACCCATTGCTTAAGCTGGATTTCCAGATTTACGAGAATTTGTAAACTTGGAGATGCTGCAGATTATTATGCCTCCCCAGGGGAGGAATAGGGAGACGCAACAAGGGAAAGGTTTTCATTTCTCCTCATTTTTTCCTTCTTTCGATGTGTGCTGCATTCTACAGCATGCATAGGAAGGGAAAAACAATCATCCCTGTGACACAGGCACCCTGACACCATGGTGCAAGGGTGCGCGTGTCGGCGCATGGCAGCTTATTGTACGCCAGCGGAGGGGAGAGCAAAGTGATCAGTCATATCATTGTAGATATGACACATTCCTTTGTTTCGGAAATAACGCGGCGCACCCAAATGGCGTTCGGCACCGCGCGTAATTCCTTGTATATAAGGCCCAAAGCGTAGAAGAAAATTAACTGATCGGCATGTGCCTGACAACACATGCATCACCCGGTTTTGCACAGGACAAGTTGTATGATTTGTGAGACATTACAAGTTCATTCTATCATTCTTCAAAGACGTTGCTATACTCTCAGTCTCAATTTTCCTACAGTCACCAGGGCTGCCACATATCTCCCAGAAGGAGAGCAGGTAAATGCTTTATAATAAATCGGATGGCACTGATTTCAGACCAAGCAGAAAAGAAACACTTTGAGGACTATATTTAGAACACCAGTTCAGAGGTATTCAAGTTACATAAAAAGGGGTGAACAAGAGAGGCGTTGGATGAAGCAATACAAAGGCAAGAACAACACTGTGAAATAAAAATCACCTTTGTTATGGTCAGGCACAAATTGTTTATGGTCCCTGAGGAAAAGCAATAATATTGATGAGTTTGAAACTCTTTTGAAGGAACGTGCAAGCTATAACTGTGAGTCAATGACTAATGAACTAGTCAGTGGTCTAATAAAAGTGAAATGCTGCTATAAACCGATAGAACTGCATGTAAGGCTTAGAAGCAACACTACTCTACAGTGTGCAATTTACAACTGTCAGAATGCAAACGAAGTCAATGCTACAAATAAAACACTTAGATACCAAAGAAGAAAATGTCAAACTCAAGGTTACTATAAAATAGGTTCCAAAGTTAATATAGATAGTACAAGTGAGAGAGGAGAAAGCATGTCAAGAGTTAGGAAAGAAGAAGAAATAACATGTTGTGAGGACCAACAACAGTACTACGGATGTGGAAGCACAAATCATCCATCACACAGCAGTCTGTTTACGGAATTCGACAAAAGGTAACAAATGTGACCGGAAAGGACATTTTACACAGGTCTGCAGGACAAGAAGCGGAGAACTCAATGCTGTGGCAGACAAGATACGCTGATTCACAATTAGAAGAGAAAAGGAGTATAACCGAATTGGTGAAACTTCAGGTTTGTTAATAACTGGCTAAACTATGTCTCACCTTGCGAAAAAGTGCTGGGGTTAAATCAGCCTTAAAAGCTCTTCACAAATTCATGATACTCCGCACCACTTACAAGGCTTGCTGGAAGAATGGACACGCTTATCTCCAAAATCGGACCATCCCCCTATATCCTTGACAGGAACCTACCATCACCCAGCATACAAGCTGTTCAACCATACTCACACCTTTCAACGACAAACTCAGCAGCAGTTCACTGGAGACCAAGACCTATAACTCAAGAATACTTTAAATCCTACCCAGAGAGCAGAACTCAATTAGCTCTGATTCCCAAAATGTTTGACAACTATGTCTTAAGGATAGTATTGGACTGCTGACATGGCTTTGTTAGTGCCGTGTTTGATTCCACCTTGTACACTTGGGGAAGATAGTGTGTAAAGTCGCACAAGAGCAATGTTCCACTTGGAGTTGAACTTATGCTTCTCCAAAAATGTATCTTGCATTTTAATGATACAGTGCTACGAAGGAGACGTAAGACAACATTTGATGTGATCTAACATGACAAAAAATATATACCATAATTCCAAGACATGCTTGAGAAGAACACTGGAAAGATACTGTTTTAAACAGAGTAGTTTACGTTTTGAAAGATACAGTAAGGTGTCAGTTGACAAAGGTATTCAGGAAAGAAACATGGATTTCAAAGGCAAAAGTTGTAGGATCGGATAAATGAAACAGATAAAAACCTGTGACCACCAGGGGATGGTACCACCATGTTTAACTTTCAATAACCAGGAGGTCAGTATTGAACGATTAAATGATGCTGGCGCATGAAGAAACAGGAAACATTTTGGCGAAAAAACAACGATATTCTCAGACAAGATTGGAGTTCAAGTATAAGAACACAGAATGTGTTGAAGAGGAAGCAATGCTAGATAATGTGACATCATTTAAGGAAAGTACCATTACTGGCGAGCGGTGAAGTCAGAAAAATGCTTGCAGGAAGTGATGAGCCAGGGATAACGGAACAGGTAGATTACAGGTTGGTTGTCCCAGTGGAGATTTTCTAAGAAGCATGAAAATGAGTACAGATTCTATATTGATTTACACAGTGTAAATAATGTATTTGACAGGGCAGATAACTACTGTCCATATTTAACCAAATACAGTTGATTGTGACGGATGCCAAATGAAAAACTGGATATCAAAGCAACCTATTGCTTGGGTAAGCTGTACCCCAAATCAGAGGTCTTTACTGTGCGCATCATAAAGAAAGGAAACGATCTTCCAATCTACTAGGCGTGTATTTCTGTAGTCATAGCAGCTTCTGCCTTTCTAGAGGTAGTGGGTAATATGATTAAAGGCCAGGACAACATCCTGGTCTTTTAAGATGGCATCTTAGTATAAGGGGAGTCCAAAAAGCTGAAAAATAAAGAACTGTAAATTGTCTGAGACGCAGTGGCTAAACCAGGTCTAATATTGCCCCGGTTACTTACCGGTAATCTTCATTACTCCGAGTCCATGTCTTCCTCGCCACAGTCATCACATATGAGCCTCCGGCTCCACACAGAACTCCAAGTAAAATAAAAGAGCAGCGCTCTAGTCTCCCCTCCCTCCTCCAATATGGCCCCAGAGGCTTCATCCAATCCTATAAAAGGATACATATCAACCAGCCCAGCCTGAAAAACCAAGCCGCAGACATGAAGCCACCACCAGGGCCGGGAGGGAAGGGGAACTATACTGTGGCGAGGAAGACATGGACTCGGAGTAATGAAGATTACCGGTAAGTAACCGGGGCATTACCTCCTCGTCCTGTCTTCCTCGCCACAGTCATCACATATGAGCCGATACCAAAGCAATCAGCTTGATGTAAGGAAAACAGACCACACCAATAGTGCAGTGAAAACATATTTTAATAAACAGAGGCACAACAACCCAAAAAAAAAAAAAGGACAACCTCTCAAGGTACCCCAGCCGATAAAACAGAAGAGGCAAATGAAACAGAACCCCCACCCCCAAGTTGGAGGCGGTAATGGGACATGAAGGTATGTGGAGAAGACCACGTAGCAGCCCTGCAAACATCCTCCATAGATACCCCTTTGAAAGAAGCCCAGGATACAGCAACAGATCTGGTGGAACGACCCTGAACAGGAAGCGTCGGAACCACAGAGACCGAAGCATAAGCCAACAGAATGGCCTCCTTAATCCACCGACTGATCGTGGAGAGGGAGGGTTTTAAACCCTGACGTGACAACCCAAAATTCACAAACAAGTTGTCAACTTTACAAAAGGAAGATGTGCGAGATAAATAAATCAGCAAGGCACGCCGAACATCCAAGAGGTGCAAAAGGGACTCCTCAGCCGAGGAAGGATCAGGACAAAGAACAGGAAGAACCACCTCAGCAGACCGGTGAAAATAAGAAGCCACCTTAGGAACAAAAGGTAGGATGAGGGCGCAAGACCACCCGGTCCGCCAAAACCAACAAAAATGGGGCAGAACGAAGGAAAGCACCCAACTCACCCACAGGGCTCGAAAAATCCCAAAAATTTTACTAGTCCTGCAGGACTACTGCCGAAAAAAATTTCCTCAACCTAACTGCAACCTACTTGACCTCCGTCTCTGAAAGCGGAGCAAATGTGACAAGATAACAAGATTTAAAGGCATCTTTTATAGCTCATTAACTTTGTGAACAATAAAAATGCCTTTAAATCTTGTTATCCTGTCACATTTGTTCTGTTTTCACAGACAGAGGACAAAAGTTGGTTTGTTTTCCTACTCGCCAGAAAGGGCGAGTAGGTCCTAAAAACAGCTAGACCTTGTTAAATTTAGCTCGACTATGCGAGCGAAATTTTCAAGCCCTGACCCATACGTCTGGCAGAGGCAATCGCCACAAGAAACACCACCTTGAGAGTCAAAAACTTCAAGTCCACAGACTCTAAAGGTTCGAAAGGAGCCAACTGCAAGGAACGCAAAACCAAAGGAAGGTCCCAAGGAGGAGGACACATGATAGGACGGGGGCGCTGGAAAGAAAGAGACTTAAAAAGTCGAGCAACCAACGGAGAAATGGAAACCAAAGGCAGGACATGAAATGCCCTAATGGCGGCCCATTGAGCTCGAAGGGTCGAAATGGCCAAACCCAACACAAACCCATCGTTCAGAAAGTCCAGAATGCGGGCCGGATCCAAAGAACCCAGCGACAGCCCACGACCAACACACCAAGAAGCAAAATGATCCCAATGCTTGGCGTAAGAATTAAGCGTAGAAGGCCTCCGGGACTGCTGAATGACCCCAGCCACAGGCACCGAACAACCCTCACGCATCAGGGACTCCCTCTCAAGAGCCAGGCCCGCAGACCCAGGGAACGGAACACAGGCAGAGGAAGAAGAGGACCCATCAGAGGATACGGCACGAACAGCAAGGCCCACCCCGGAGACACAGCCAATTCCACCAGAAGGGGAAACCAAGGGCGACGCTTCCAACAAGGAGCAACCAGAAGCACCAATGACCCCTCCCTCTTGATCTTCTGTAACACAGCAGGAAGCAGGGGAACAGGGGGAAATGCATACAGCAGACCCTTCGGCCAAAGGAACGAAAGAGCATCCACCCTCCAGGCATCCCGGCAAGGCATAATCGTGCAAAAACAACGGATCTGGGCATTGTCCTGGGAGGCAAACAGGTCCACAATCGGACATCCAAACATCACCTGCAACCTCCTGAACATCCACCTCGTGAGAGACAAGGATCCCATGGAAGGAAACACCCGGCTCAAACAATCCGCCACAGTGTTCTCCGCACCAGGCAGGTAGACGGCAGACAGGGACTCCAGATGCACCTCCGCCCAAGAACCAATCCGACGAGCCAGGCAACTGAGGGAGCGAACCCTGCACCCCCCTTGATGGTTCACATAAGACATCACAACCTGATTGTCCGTCCGGATCTGCACGTGGTGACCCTGAACAAGATCCGAGAAGTCCAACAGACCCAGAAGGACGGCCTTCAACTCCTTGTAGTTGGAGGAACATGACAATACAGACTGAGGCCAAACCCCCTGAGTCGTCGAATCCCCCAGAGTAGCACCCCACCCCAGCAGGCTGGCATCGGTAGTGACCACGCGGGTGGGAACAATCAGAAAAGGGCGACCCTTGGACAGATGACCCTCGTTCAACCACCAACTCAGGACCACCCGAACATCCTCCGACATAGGAACCAGAACACCCATATCGAGGGAACAGGGGTCCCAATGCGACAAAATGTGGGACACCACCGGGTACAAGTGGAGGCGAGCCCACGGCACCGTCAACAAGGAAGCCGACATCAGACCCTGAACCCTTAACCACAGGCTCACAGGATGAGAATGCCCCATCAACAGGGCACGGACTGCAGACATCAGGGACAGAATGCGGGGAGGGGGCAGGAACACCATCCCCAACCGAGTCTTGAACAGAGCCCCAATGAAAGTCAATTCTTGAGCAGGAACCAGGGAGGACTTCGGCACATTCACGAGGAACCCATGATGCGCCAGGACATGGCACACTTTCTGGACGTGTAACTCCGCCTTAGGAAGAGAAGAAGCAGAAATCAAAATGTCGTCCAGATAAGGAAAAACACTAATGCCCTCCCCATGCAAATGTCCAATAAGAGGAGCCAGAATCTTAGTAAAGATCCGGGGAGCAGAGCAGAGCCCAAAAGGTAATACCTGGAATTGGTAATGACGGCCCTGTACACAAAACCGGAAAAACTTCTGAAAGTCCGGATGAAGAGGAACATGCAGGTAAGCATCCTTCAGGTCTATCGATGCAAGGAAATCCCCCTGAGATATCAGAGGAAGGATCAAAGGAAGGGAAACCATCTTGAACCGTTGGTGAGGGATGAAAGTATTCACCCACTTCAGGTCCATTACAGGCCGAAGATCCCCGGTGCTCTGGGGGTGCCCGGGCAAATCCAATGCGCAAACCCTCCGAGAGCACCTGAAGCACCCATTGGTCCGACACAGTCACCCGCCAAGAGTCCAGGAAGCAAGCGAGTCGACCCCCAACCGGACCAACACCAGGAGCGACCCAGTCATGACTTGGAAGCAGGAGCGGAGGAGGCAGAAGCGCCGGAGAACCGGGATTTATCAAAGGAGGGAGCACCCCGGCCACGCCCCCGACCACGAAAGGGCTGACCAGCCTGACCCCTCTTCGAGGCACCAAAAGACCGCTGAGAACCAAAGGCACGGAACCTGCCAGGACGGTCAGGAGCAAGCAGTTTACGGTCCTCCGCCATCTTCTTCACCATGTCGTCAAGAGACGAACCAAAAAGTTTAACCCCAGAAAAAGGGATTTTCATAAGCAAGTTTTTCTGTGCAGCATCAGCCTTCCAGGAACGGAGCCACAATTGACGCCTCGCAGCCACAGAGGAACCGGCCGCAGAAGCAGCAGCCCCCAGTGAATCAAAGGAGACATCCGACAGCAGACGAACCTGCTGCTCCATCATCGCCAGGGTAGAAGAAACATCCTCCCCCTGGTCCAACAACTCCGACAGAGACTGAAAATCCTTGAGCAATGACTGGATAGTGTAAGATGAATAGGCCGCAGCCCTGATAGAAAAATTTGCAGCCGCAAAAGTGCGCTTCACAGCACCATCTACCTTGCGATCAACCGGGTCAGCAGGAGAAGAGTCCTCCGAGACAACGGACCCATGCGAAGACATGCTTGCCAACAAAGAGTCAACCTTCACGGAGGCAGGGTATTTCACCGCAAAATCCTGAAGAGGGTACCTCTTACTCAAGAAACGAGGAAAGGAACCTTTGTCCACATCCTTCCATTCATTCTCCAGGACCTTCAAGACAGAGGAAAGGAGAGGCAAAGAATCAGGCTCAGGACGACGATATTGCGAAAACAGATCGTCCTCCAGAGGCACCACAGAAGCAGGGAACACCAAGTTTTCGCGAATGTGACCCAGCACCTCCTTCAGGTCGGCACCTTGCACAAAGCGACCCCTGACATCAACCTCCTCCTCATTCTCAGAATCAGCATCAGCGCCATCAACCCTCGCCTTTTTAGGAGGAGGGACAGGAACATGACCCTGCAAAGCAGCAGAAACAGCAGTATTTATCATCTGCTGCAAAATTTCCATAGAGGGAACATGCACCCCCGAACCGGAAGCCACGTCCAAAGGATCAGGATCACCCAGACTAGATGAAAGATCCATGACAGCCAGCCACGTGAAAGAAAAACAAACACAGGCAAAAACGAAGAACAGCCCGGTAAAGTAGGACCCCAGGTTGCTAAGCAACCCAACAAACTCCACCCGGAATGAAGCCGAAGGTCACAAAAACAGCCGGAAGAGCCGCACGCCGCAGTAGAAATGAGGCACAGACTGCAGCACTCAGAGTCCATACAACACCCGAACGCGTCTCCCGCTCTGCAGAAAACACGAAGAGGCACGAAATCACGCCGGTGCGGAGACCGGCAGACGGTAAGGAAAAACACAACGGAAGCCCCCGGCTCCCAGAGAACACGCACCCGGCCGTGCAACGTCCGCTCAGCAGGACGCACGGCCGGGAATGAAAAACGGCATACAGGACACAAGGCGTCCCGCCCAAAACATAGCCAACACCAGCCGTAGACAGAAAAGCCACGCAAGTCCGCTGAAGCAGGACACGAGGCAGTCAGGCAGAAGAAGGGGGAAACAAGAAAAAATACAAAACGAAGCATAATGAATGACCAAAAAAAAATAAAATACAAGTCAGCCAAATCACAAACAAACTTCCCCCAACCAGATACCACAGGACAAAGGGAACTGCTAAAGCAGGAACCCAGCCCCACTCACCTGACCAGCAGGGAAAACACAGCACTCGGAGAAGTGCAGAAAAAAAGAACAGGCTGGGCTGGTTGATATGTATCCTTTTATAGGATTGGATGAAGCCTCTGGGGCCATATTGGAGGAGGGAGGGGAGACTAGAGCGCTGCTCTTTTATTTTACTTGAAGTTCTGTGTGGAGCCGGAGGCTCATATGTGATGACTGTGGCGAGGAAGACAGGACGAGGAGGTAATGCAAAAAGGAAAATATCAATTCATGAAGAAAAATATCTAGGTCACAAAATGTTTCGCAAGAGAGTGAGTTCTAAGTATGGTTTATTAATTGCTATAAACGATACGTCTGCACCCATAAAGGCTAAAATTGCTCATGCATGGGTCTCTTTCAGTGCTTACTCAAGGCATATTTCAGTACGTTGACAGAGCCAATAAGAGCTCTGCCAATATTTTTTAACCAGTCTGTTTGTGGTAGAACAGCGAGGATTGGCGTTTTATTTAGTTAACGATTGTTTTAATAAACAGTAAACGTATGCCTTTCTAAATAAACATTAGCCCACCCAGGAGAACAGCTCTAGGATTACCAAGTGCTTTGCTGACAGCCCAGCTTGGGCAGTCACTGAGCATAATAAGAAAAAGAAGAACCCAGACAATAAACTAACTCTTATGATTAATGTTACAGACAAGGTCGAAAAGCGGGCTTTGAGCCGTGTTTGACTCCCCATCATATAGATATACTCTTCAACAGCCATACATCTCAATTCACCCCCATTTGCCGGGAGTCACTTTCGCACTTAAAACAAGTAAAACGCCAATTATAAACTTCAAAGGCATCACCCGTCTATGAAAACCAACAACATATCGGAGCTCGATTGCTTTAAAATGAATCACCTTCTAAAACCACTCGATCCCCTCGAATACTCTAATAGTGGGAGGTAAAAGCAGGTCTTGTCATTATCCCTCTTTCAAGATCTGACCTTCAATCAATAACCTATCTATACTCGTGTCCACTGCATAAACCCAGGAATTTCCTCCGCCCACAAAAGATTTCCATAGCCCCTTTATGGGTTGATACTCACTTATCTTCGTTATCAGACATCTCTCCGTTTCTCTGCTCCCTGACGCACGCCGAACGGTGTCTGTATCACACTTCGGCGCGTACGAATGACGTCAGGCTGCGTACATCAGCATTCGGAAGTTGGACTCCCATTCAAACATGGCCGCTACAACTCTGTCAATGGCCTGGCTACAGGTAGGTTTTGTACGCCAGACGCCGTCCCGGACGGAATGACGTCGCCAGGACCATGAGAAGTTTATTGTTGCCATGGTGATGTGTAGAGGGTAAATGCGGGGAACCGTTCTTTGCAAATACAGAATAACTAGAACAGTTCACGCGGTAAGAACGTTTTTTTAGAGAGTTTGTCTAGACATCTCTGCTCTCTCTTTCCGGGTTGTTATTATAATAATTATATTTTTGTGTGTGTTTTGTTCGTCCGTATTTTGCTTAAATATGCCATGTAAATAACTTAGTGTTATCCATTTAAATCGTATATACCACTTCGGAAGGATGACATTCTTAACTGATGCTGCACGGCATAGCAGAGGCCACAAGGGCGTGTATAGCTCACTGGGTACCAATTTTTCGTTCTAAGGCCCTGTTAATTTCTCTTATTCGAAAGTAACTCTTCAAGATTCAATTTTCTCGTCCCATACTCCATATCAGGGGTGTCCAATGTAGGGCATGGAAGGCTGGGATCATAACGCATATTTAACAGTTGTATATGACGAGAGGAGGCAGACAAATACGAGGTTTGTCCTCAGACAGTACAGATAACTGTGACACAAACCCCATCATCAGAACACTTTCGAACTGATGAAAATAAATGAAGAAAACCACGTTATGCAAAAGAAGGTCAGTGTAATGTAAGATAAGGTTTAATATTTCCCTGATTGTATTACATAATTTGAAAATAGCTCTCTGTAAACAATTCCGCTATAAAAAAAGAGAAGAGTCTAAAGCCAAACGCACGTAGTCCAGGGGACACGTGGTTAGATAAACACGTTTCAGTAGTAATATCTGCAGCTGGGTACATGTTTTTAGGTCGAGGTAATATCCGGTCTGCCGAAGGCAGAACCGGAAGTACCGAGACTTAATGTTTCTTAGTGTGGACTATTTGTCCCGCCTCTGTTTTTGCCTCTCTCCCATTGGCTGGCTTCCTAAACGGAGGCCAGCCATTGGAGGAGAGCGCTGTCCCTCCGAATAGGCTCCGTCTTTTTCGGATTTGGGGGCGTACATTTTGCTGTTCTTTCACCAGTGACGTCACCCGTCACTCCGAATAACAAAACACACGCCCCCGAATGCGAAAATTACCATGCTTTCTCCGAGGCATTTCTGCTTTGCCTCGGAGAAAGACGGTGGTGGTTTCCAGAGCTGCTCAGCTCGGCCCCCCTCCCTCCGCCCGCAGCTCTCCTCCGTCCCGCTCCCCCCCTCCCTCCGCCCGCAGCTCTCCTCCGTCCCGCTCCCCCCTCCCTCCGCCCGGAGCTCTCCTCTGTCCTGCTCCCCCCTCCCTCCGCCCGCAGCTCTCCTCTGTCCCGCTCCCCCCTCCCTCCGCCCGCAGCTCTCCTCTGTCCTGCTTCCCCCGTACTTCTGTTCACCTCCTCCATCACCCACGCATCCCACCCCTCACCTGTAAGCACTTTCCATTTTGCGCTGTCAGTGTTTGGACAGCAGCGCAGCGCTTGCGGCGCACTCACTGCAGACACTCTACTACGACTGGTCAACAATACTAACCGAGCAAGAATCCTTTTGTGTTGCGTCGAAAAATACAGATACATTTGGAAACCGCAATAAGTAATTGCTGAGAAATTGCTCAACCCGCTCCCCCCCTCCCTCCGCCCGCAGCTCTCCTCCGTCCCTCTCCCCCCCTCCCTCCGCCCGCAGCTCTCCTCTGTCCCGCTCCCCCCGTACTTCCGTTCACCTCCTCCATCACCCACGCATTCCACCCCTCACCTGTAAGCACTTTTCATTTTGCGCTGTCAGTGTTTGGACCGCAGCGCTTGCCGCGCACTCACTGCAGACACGCTACTACGACTGGTCAACAATACTAACCGAGCAAGAATCCTTTTGTGTTGCGTCGAAAAATACAGATACTTTTGGAAACCGCAATAAGTAATTGCTGAGAAATTGCTCAATGCTTTTGCCTGTAAATCTGCTAAGGATATGAACATAGGGGCCAGTTTTAAAGTATGTTTACAGTTATTGTCGGTTGATTGTTATCAGGTGTTTTGGCCAATTAAAATGTACCAATATGCACGGATATGTAAAAGTTAAGTCCAGGAATGGAAACATGGTGCCTGGTAACATAGAGCTATCTGGTCTTCCTAAACACGGGGATCCTGAGAGCCAGATTTAGAGGGAACCCACATGCAGTCCTTGTTAATGTGGATCAGCTATCCCAGACCTGGACTTCAAAGGTACAACATTGTTTTAAAAACGTGACTCGGTGCACCACAAACCTTTAATAACACAGACTGTACGATCTGCAAGTACCGATGAACAATAACGGATGCTCCATGGCCTCTGAACAGTGTTAACACCTTTACTCAATCCTGTTATTTTAGCAAACAGCACTTTACATGATTTTTTTTGTTTTACCCCAGAAGCAGATGACTAGAGTCGCTGCCTGTGTCAAACATGCCATGTGCCCATTCGTTTTTGAAGCCCCTCCCATGTGCCCGTGTATGTGATCTCCGGCGTCTTAAGGTTTATTCCTAAAACGCGCCAGCTGGAGGGGAAATTTATCGGTTTCCTCGACGCCTTCTGCTAGGCCGCGACCTCTCCCTCGCTGCTTGGGCTGTGTTGCGAACAGACAGCATCTTGTAGCCAGCGCGGTTGCCATGGTGACTGCTTCTGCTGCCGAAAAAGAGGAATGTTCTTGTGATTGGGATCCGAGCGCTGTAAGGAGGGAACTCGGTATAACTGCGGCCTGATGAGGCCTGTCACCAGCCTACACCTCTCCAAACTTCCTTTCATAACCCCGTCACTTACCCCCAAAGGTATGAAAAAGCGCCAGTCAAAAATGTTTTGTCATACACCATTAAAGTGCCCGTTGCAAATTGCAAGGACGTGAGAGCCTGCTATTGCTAAACTTTAGTTTGTGCTCTCGGCTAAAAATCACAACATTGACATTGTGAACCAAAAGACACATTTGACAATAGAAGTTCAATGGTTGGTCTATATTTACCGAACAAAATGTAAACGTTCACGTGGAGATTTAAGTCTTGCCTTTAACTCCCACTTCCCACCGTTTGCTTGGAATTCACTAGTCCTCACATATGGTAGGGAAATCTGCAGTAGTAAATCCATTTACAGCTGCCAGGAATCCTTTTGTGAATTCCGGGCAGGCCAAAATGAAAGTCTTTTCAGCCTTAAAGGTGAAATATCTTTGTGAGTGTGATCCTTTGCTTTTGGGTTTCCTTTTTTCGCAAACTTTTCCACTTTGCTCAGCTGGAGTTTGGCCAGGAAGAATAAACAAGCATTTACAATGCAATGGTCTCTGCATTATTAAAGGTAGAGCTATTGGCATTGCTCATGACATTTTTTTTCATTTCTTTTTTTTTTAAACATAAATAAATGGTATTGTCATTTACTATGGCAATAGGTGAGCATTAGACAGTAGTAGAGAGTATTCCCGGACACAGAGCCACACACACACACACACACACACACACACACAGAGACAGAGCCACGCACACACACACAGACGGCTCTGTCTGTCTGTGTGTGTGTGTGTGTGTTTGGGTCTCTCTGTGTGTGGCTCTGTGTCCGCGAATACTCTCTACTACTCTCAAATGCTCACCTATTGCCATAGTAAATGACAATACCATTTATTTATGTTTTAAAAAAAAGAAAATGAAAAAAAATGTCATGAGCAATGCCAATAGCTCTACCTTTAATAATGCCGAGACCATTGCATTGTAAATGCTTGTTATTGAAAGCGATGGCTCAGTGAGTGAATGCTTCCTCTGAAATCACTTGCAAGTAGCAGGTTACAGGTTCCAATCCCGGCATAGCCAACTCAGCCTTTCCTCCTTCTCGGGTCAGTAAATTACGCGCTTTTAAAAATCAGACAATTGCTATTTATATCACTTAGAAACAGCAGATGTGTGTTGCAACATTTATTTATTTTCATTGGTTACCTAGAGGAATATGGTGATACTTGACGATTTGAGTAGATTAGGAGTTTGTTTATTTATCATTCATGACTAATTAAAACCGTTGTATGTAATGAAAATGCAGGCGGACATGCAGTGCTTTAAATGGGAAAAAATAAGTGCAGGTACGCATTAAAATGAGCTAGAGTTGTAGTGAGTGGGCGGGGCTAGGGGCGGGACTATAGGCAAGCCATAATGATACTTAATAACTTCCATAATAGTTGCAGCACACACTAAAACACATGATAAATGGGTTTATATAAACAAAGCAGGTTAACTCATTACACAAAATGAAAGAGAAATGTGATAATATGGTAACTTCACATTTGTTTGCAATAGTTGCACCGTCTTAATGTCATACTGTTAATTGATGTTGTTTAGCCCAATGCTATATATTTTTGAGCACGTGAGTAGGAAGAAACTGAAAATACCCCCACATCAAACCAAAGCTCCTATGGCAACAAGCAAATGAAGCAAATCATCATGACCCTCCCCAAAAGATATCTCTTGTCTCTTCCATCGATCTATCCATTCATCCTTTCATCCTACCATTTACCTGCCGATGTCCACCATTTACCCTTTACATTCTGTCGTCTATTCAGTTTTTCATCCATCATTCAGTTTTTCACCATTCTGTCTGTCCACCCTTCATATCCAAACCTATCCATCCATCTTTAAACCTATCCATTCATCCTTTCACTCATCCATCTCTTTATCCACCTTTTCACTCATCCATCAATCCTTTCGCTCATCTATCTATCAACCATTTCACTCCTTTATACCATCCACTCTTTCATTCCATCCCTCCTTTCACTCAATCCCTCCTTTCACTCATCCATCATCCACCCTTTCATCCATCCTCCCTCCCTTTCATTCATCCATCCATCCATCCATCCAATCTTTCACTTATACACCCATCATCCGCCCTTTTATCCAATCATCCACCCTCTTTACCCATACATCCATTCACTCATTCATCCATTCACTCAGCCATCCATCCATCCACCCTTGCTCACTCATCCATCCACTCACCCACCAACCCTCCCTACTAGGTTATTGATGAACCTTTGTCGCCGCAGACATGTACACACAAAGTGCCACCCATTTTCTTTAAAATACCTCCTGAGGGTGTCTTGAGTCTCTCTCTCTCTCGCGCGTTTTTAGGACAAAAAACAGTCATACAAATTCAGGCAAACACACAAACCTAAGCAGACACACAAAAGACTCCGGTATGTTAAAAGCCATATTATACTCTTCACATGGCTTTTTTAATTGCCACTGCCAGGGGACAGCCATGATTCCTGTGTTTGCACAAATGCAGAGGATAGTGTGAATGTGGTTGACAGCACGGGCCTGAATGGACCCCAGAGCAGCCAAGGTTTCAGATTGCTTATGTGTGACATTTTCATATTTTCATTGTAATTATGAGTGACATTTAAACGAGTATGAGTGACATTTTCCCGCGAGCAAAATTAAGATATGAAGACGAGGGAATCATATAAATATCAGAAATGACACTCATTTGAGTTTAGCTGCTAATGTTTCAGATAGCTTATGTGTGACATTTTCAAAGATTCAGTGGATTTACTAGAGTCCGGCAACAACTAGATGTGTAACACTTATTTTTATTTATTTATTTATAAAGTTTTATATAGCGCGAACTTGATCCCGAAGGATATCAGAGCGCTTTACAATTTGAGGCAAAGGCAACAAATCAGAACATTAAGTCTAACATGGGGGATCTAATGGGCATTGAATCAACTAGTACAAACATAACTGCTCAATATAACCTGAGTGCAACAGTAGGAATGGGATGGAGCATAGAGAGATAAGGGGAGTACATACAATAATCATATACAGGAACAATAACCAGTACCCAAAACAATAATCAAAAAAGAGCCAAATGGGGTGTCTAAAAGGTATTGAATCAAATGTTGACATTTAACAGATCATCTATACACCCGGGTGACCGAAGAATGTGCTAGACGATGGAGCATAATGACTTAAGGGGAGCAAAATTCAATAATCATGTACAGGAATAATAACCAAACCAAAAACAATGATCATATACAAGAATAATAACCGATACTATAGTATGTCCGATGTGCTTAGAACTAAATTCTGGACACTCAAAATTCATGCCCTTTATCTCTCAGCACTCATTACTTATGTTTTGTTTCCTTCTATCTTTTCTTTATATGTGTAGCTTTCGGGCTTGTCTATATTTGGGTTTCTTGCCTTCTCTTTTATACCCTTTCTAGTTTGATTGTCCGATGTTGCTTCCGTTAATTTGTTCTTCTTGTTCCCAAACTATGCCACAAGATTCTATTCACATTAACTATCAAAGTTCAAGACATAAAAAGCACAACACGCTCCTTTCTGCATGCCCAAAACCCCAGACCTCTATCTTGCGACCAAAATCATGGAATGAAGTCAATGGAAATAGACAAATATCAGAAATCACACTCATTTGAGCAACAAGAAAGTCAAATTCTGCAGCAGGTGCTTTTGCAGCTATTATTTAATTTCTATAAAAAAAAAATATCAGCACCCTCCACCCCAACCTCAGCTGCGGCCACACCATTTTCAGCACAGACCACTCTAGATTGCCCATTTGCAAGGCCCTTTGCCATGCTGGAGCCCCCTAATAATTTCTGTAACAAACATTTTAAATGTTAGCAGCAGGAGATGATTAAATTAACATCTGACTTAGCTGAATCTCTTTACAGCTGTCAGAACGATCCACCCAGAGGAGCTGCTGGCCTGGCACCTCAGGGATTGCTAGCCTGTCTCTTCTTCAGAGTCAGACAGTGGCCCTGCTGCGGTGTCTCATCAGAGAAAGCCTTCTATGTACAGACCGGGTAATTGAGGCATTTTTTTTAGGAAGGTAGATGCCTCAGTGCAGAAAGCTGTTAGATTAGCGCCCAAGGAGCCTCTTCCATCGCATTGTCTGGGCATTAACCCTCCGATCTAGAGAAAGTACGGGAAGTGTGAGAATCCGCTGCCCCTGCTAAAATGTATATGTTTAAAGTATTACCCTGCACTGACTTTTCACTACCTGAGGTGCTGCGCTTTGAAAATCACACACGCATACAAGCAGGTAAAAAGAATCTCCACCCTGCTTTGTCAACACAGCATGACGTTGAGCACCTCACATTATTCAAAGGAGCCCTGTCGATTAGCTCAGCAGGGGCTCAGATGGGGGCTACAGAAGTGGCGCCTTGCCTGACAGACACGTTCCCTTCCTACTCATTCGCACTCTCAGCCAGTGAGCCTCCCTTTTCATGAATACTGGTACTCTCCTCGGCAGAAGAGAAGTGCCAGTACTCAGAGTGACAAATCTAAGAAGTGCCGGTACTCCGTACCGGTGAGTACCGGCCCATTTAAAGCACTGCGGACAGGAATACAAAGTTGGACGAATTCGGTTAATATCAATTCATCGGTTAAAAACTGCTGCTACTGATCTAAAAGCATATGTAAAAACTTTATGAGCATACAAACCAGCGCAAATATGTGTAAAAGAGAACTCTTAGCGAGATAAATCGAAGCATAGTTACATTGCCCTGTGTCGCTACTATAGAACTAAAAAAGAAATTTGAAAAGTGCCATACGCATAAACAACACTGTGAACACTTATGAGAGGAAATCCTGGCGAAATTAGTCAAAAGATGGTTGGACAGTCCTAAATCCCAACAGTTTTATGCCGAACATTGAAAGCATCAGCTTCTCCTCAAACTCACAGACAGACAGACGGACAGGATAAGTAATTGCCAAATGTAATGTAAAAACACTATTGTTTTGTCAACAAAAACAATAACAACCATACAGACGTGCAATAACATACATTAGTAATAAGACGATTGCCCTATCAAGGAAACAGAGTTCGCTATACCTTTAAAAAGCACTACTGGTGTATGTTTTCGGGTGCAATGATTACATCATTACAATGCTTAGCCTCCATTCCACTGATACTCAGATAGGATACAACGACAGCTTTGTGACATATGACACATTTAGACCTCTCAATAATAAAGTGTAAGGTGCTATCAGGAAACCTATCAAAAATCTTAATTGATTTTCCGTCTTAGAAGTACTAATGAAAAGGTGTCATCAAAGTGAGTTAATAAAATACAGGGTGTTGCTAAAAGCCTTAAGTAAAGTATTAAAGTATGAATCAACAATTATGCCCTTTTAAAAACCATTTCCTATTTCAGTAAGGTTATTTGAAACCTAATATTTTGCTGAACTAAAGATGGCTTTCTGTTAGCCATAAGCCTTAAGTTAGATGGGATAGCAGTGATGCTATGCTGTCTATTCACATCACTGCTAGCAGCTGCACCAGTGCTTACTTATTGCAGTGATTTGTTCCTAAATGATTACTCGATTAGTTATACTCTCTGTGACCAAACAGCCCTACCAATCAGACCAGGCTAAAAGTTGTCCACTTCTGCTCAGTGTGCAAGACAACATTATGTAACTGCAGATGCAACCATTTACAGTTTACTTTTCCCTATCAGCTCTGGTGCCATTAATCAGTCCCATATAAGTGAAGCAATGAGTTATCAGCTTTTCGACTTTCTTTTGTCTGCACGTGCCATTGGTTTGTGGGCCAAGTAGGGGCCTGACTTAATCCCCAAATTTTCCAGATCTCCACAGGACCGTTGGAGCAGAATGCGTAGAGCAGAGAATGGATACTCCCTGACACGTACCCCTTGTGCCAGAAAAATCGGCTTCAACAGTAGCCTGCTAGATGGTTCTGATTTGGGACAGCAGCACAGTAGGTACAACAATGATTCATCTCTGTAGCTACAGAGCCTACATTCCCCAGACCCTCCTTGTCCATGTCCAGCCTAGGCAGGGTTAACGTCTCTCACTGGTAATCCTAAAAGCCGCATGTGCCGGATCTTCCTACCATCCGGGCTGTTTACAGCTTGTAGAAGGAATGGTTGCAACTTCTCTACCAGATAAGAGCTGTTCAAGAGATATATGTATGCAGAGTTACTTAATAGCCTCAAATCCTGGTCCCCTGAGATTTCCCTCAGTTGTCTATATTACTTTTTTCCAGGTTGTGTAGGAAGCGTCCACGTTCTTTAAAGCTGTGTCCTCTATTTGGAGAGACACAATGTTGCCCTACAGATAATGATGCCTTGCATTATCCGGGGTCTCGAAGATATATTTCAAGTATGCCTTTAGTGAATTAGCTGGGGCAATCATGATCCTGATATAAACTTTTAGTAAGGTGATTTTGCAGGCTAGGGACTGATTAACCAGGCCAAATTACAATCTTAATCATGATCGTCGAATATAACGTGGCAGCTGGAATATTTTCCTATAGGCAGTACAATGAATGTGCTCCAAAACAGATGCAAGGGCTCCTGGATAGGCCTGGTGCCCTTACTGCAGGGCTGGGAGAAGTGTTGCATTTATGACCCTGGGTATGGGGGCAGCTGAAGGACTACTGGGTATCGAGTTCAGTTGGATGATATCATAGGCTATTGCTGCTCCTTTCTTTTTCAAAGTTTTCACATGTGTGGTAGATATAGTATTTACTGCAAACCAAACTCCCAGATAGTTATATTTCCTGGTAGTATTAATAGTCATATCACCTAAATGCCAGTTAACATCATTATTTCGCTATCATCCGAAAATTAGGACTATATTGGCACATGTGTCACGGTAGGATTTTGCGAGTCCTTAATTGCTATAATTAAGGAATCGCAATTAAGGACTCGCAAAAGCCGATGCATGTAGGAATCGCTGTAAAAGTAGCGATTCCTACACATTCCTTATTTGCGAGTCACAAATAAGGACTGGCTTCCCATTCATTCCTATAGGCCTATAGGCCCATAGGAATGAATGGGAAATTGCATGCGCAATTTTCGAGTGCCAATGGGTACTCGCAAATTGCGCATGGAATTTCAGGGTGCAAGGGTGTCAAAAGGACACCCTTTTGCACCCCTGAAATTCATCTGTGCACATATGTTTCTCAAACACATGCCCTAAGGGCATGTGTGTACGCAACATGACACTTTGAAAAATACACAAAAGTGCATTTTCAACGTTTTAGCAAATTACCATGAAGTTCAACTTCATGGCAATTTGGGCCCCCTATTAGTGAAATCACTTTTTTTTTTTAACTTTAATGCATGGCATTTAAGGAATCTCAATTTGCGATTCCTTAAATGCAATCGCAACTTAAGTAATCGCAATTTAGAGATTACTTAAATTGCGATTTTTTTATTTGGGATGTTGTATCCCAAATGCAAAAATACCGGTCACAAAGGGACAGATTCTGAGAATCTGCCCGTTTGCGACCGGTTTCTAGTTTGATGCATGGGGCCCTTTGTTTTGTCTTTGTTAACCGTAAGGTAATTTTTCTCATGGTAGGTGTTTAGGGCATTCAGCACTCATTGGAGTCCTGCCTTGGTGTAGTCCATTATCACAATGCCATCCACACATTGGATGATGTTGAGTTGAGTAGACCCAAGTTTTGGGGGCACTAGGCCACAGGCTTCTATAGACTTCCCCAAATCAGCAGTATATAGATTGAAAAGGAGAGGTGCGAGAACGCACCCCTGCTTTAAGTTGCAGGAGGTATTTATTTTGGGTGTAACAGTTTTGACTCCCGTTTTCACTCGGACCCATGTCCTCATATCCAATGACATTAACCCTGTTGAATGCTGCACTTTAATGAATAAAGCAGCAAAATAGTGGTAGGTGATTTCTTTGTGCTGCTCGATGTCTCAGAAAGGATAGTGCCATAATGTTACCCACTGTAGATGCAGGCCTTCCAGAAACTTGACTCAAAAAAGCAGGATTTCATGCTCTATAACCCATGCCTCCAGTTGTTTAAGTAGAGCATGTGCATAGGCTTTAGTCCCCTGATCCCTATGTTATGTTATTTTAAAATCATTTGTAGAGCGCACGTACTGATTGTTTTTTTGGCGCTGAAGCGCTATTAGATGATAGTTTGAAGCTTTAGTCTGGTCCCGTTTCTGCTATATGGGTCACAAGATAGACCCCCTCCATGCATCCAATACCACTGCTATTAAAAAGGCATGATTGAAGAGAGGGGTTAACATCCTGGAAAAAGCTTCCTGAATGCATTTAGGTATACTGTTGCGGAAGAGAAGCAGAGCCGATCGGACGCGACTCCCATTGGCTACTCTCCAGGCCCTGCATTAACTGCGCAATATATGGCACCATTGGTTCCCAAAACCGCCTCACCTGAATTTTGAGGGAGACTGGCGGCAAGGGTGGTCACCGGAGGTGACCGGCAACCTCTGGGGGTCAAGATCTGCAAGGGGAGCATCCTAAAATGGTGGCTCACACTAACTCGGCTTCCCGCTCCGAGTGCGGTGGCCCCGAGTGACAAGGGGAGCCCCGCGACAACCACCAAGGCAGCGGATGCCGAGGCACTGCATTGTGACACCCCCCCCCCCCACCAGCGCCCTTGCAGCTCCGTTGCTGGAGCAGGGACCCCCACCAGCTGGAGAGGACCTTCAGGGGCATGACAGCCCCCAGCACCTGGCGGTGAGTGGCGCTCCGGTTGCGAAAAGGGGCGGGGGGCTCCCCAAGCTTGCCACGGTTCTTGGAAGCACCCATTAGCAGACTGATGCCTGACCTTAAGATGGCAGCGGTCCGGCGGTATCTCACAGCCATATAGAGGAGCCTCTGCCCGTGGTCCCGTTTTCGGCAAGCTGCCTCTGCTTCTGCCATGGCGCCCTCTCAACATGATTAGGGAAGTCGTGAGCCCACCAGAGGTTAGCCTGTGGGGCAAATTCATGTTTTAATTGAATCATAGGAGTTACTGGACTCAAGACTTTCGGTCACCCAATGTGGGGGTGAGCCTCTTCAGGAGCCCACCTGGTGCAGGGTTTCGCCCTTTTACGCACTGGTCCTTTAGACTGACAAAGTAGAGATTGGCACGGAAGCTGTAATATAAAGAAAGTATTTTATTAGGACTCATGAGTGGAACTACATCGATACAGAACCCTCAGGCAATGTATGAGGTAGCACATGGAGTACAGAAACCATGGGCTTTATATACTGTAGTAAGTGCAGTGAAAGCATGAAGGCTCAAAAAGAGGCAGTACAAGTGCACACACAAATAGATTTTCACATACAAAGATACATGAAAATCGCTTAGTCAACAAAACGGGAGGAGCTATAATACTGCTGACATCACTTAAAATAGCCTGACAGTTAAATACATGACAGGTGCATCCTAACAGCTAAGGCCTCTCTGAGCATGCGCAGTACTCAGGTTCAGTGCTGCAGGAGCTAACTATAGATGATGACTCAGGCAAAATAGAGAAGCAGGCAAAAGCGAAGAAGGGGAAGCACATGGCAAACACATGGCTTAACTAAAATGGATGCCAAAAACAAAATGCCTTCAGCTCATGCTAACAGTAATCTCTGCCAAGTTTCGACACCAAGACCATCACCCTTGTGTGCAACACCACCTGAACACCTGGCTGAACAATGGCAAGAATTTCCTGCTCTGTAAATATGAAATTGTTAGAATTGGGGGTCTCTGGTTGGCACAGGTAAGTACTTGTAACAAGCAGGGACCCTCTCCTCTACTCAGGATAAGGGGATTACCCTCTAAAATAACCCCTGCTCCCCCTTTAGGTAGTGTGGCGCGAGCAGACAAGACTTATCTCAGAGCTCTATAGGTTAAGCATTTGTGAACACATACAGTTACTCAGTAACAACACCACACATGGACACCACACCAGGGTTTGTATAAAAATAAGTATCTTTTATATGAAGGCTTAGCACAAGATCCAATAACGGCAATAAAATGGCCACAGTACTATTTAGGAATCGAGAGTTCTTTAAAAATGCGTACTTTCTTGTTCTGTGCGCTTCCGCACTCTCCAAGTCTCGCACAGCGTTGGGAAAAGTGTCTGATGGGACAAAACAGCACTGTGGACACTCCGGTCCGAGGCGTACACTGCTGGGGTGAGAGTCGTTTTACAGTACCTTAGGTTCGAGGAGTCCGGCTCGGACAATGCGGGAAAAATGGAAGGCGGACCAGGAGCGTTGTCGGCCCCTCTGCGAGGCGAGCCCCGGCTCGTTACAGGCGTCTTCTGCGTGGCGTAGAGTGGGGGCCACGGCGAGCGAGGCGGACGGTTCTGGTCGGGATGCGTTCACGTTTACGTTGCAAGGTGCGAGCCGCGCCTTCAAGAGCAGGGGTGCCTGATAATCCGGGACAGTGCGGTGCGGGGCGGACTGTACGCTGGAAGCGTGCGAGCCGTACTCCGCCCTGCGGTGCGCTTCGTATCTCAAATGCCAGCAGCTGCGACACGGCGAGTGGTGCGGCTCGAAGGGGGGATGGTGAAGCGGTGTGCGGTGCGACCCGGTTGTCTTACTGTGCGAGCTACGGCTCGTAGAGGGAGCGGAGTCACACGGTTCGGGGCGTCAACTGGCACGGGCTTCCCAGCGGACAGGTCTTCGAGGAGCCCTTAGATCGCGGCTCCAGCGGCACGGGGAATTTGACGATTTCCAGCAGCTCTTGTGAAGGCGTTGGGAGTCCAATAGTCCTGGGACTCCGTTCAGGGGGTAAGCTCACCCACAAGCCCTTGGAGATCTTTTCACAGCACAAGTTGATCAAAAGTCTTTTCCAGTTTTTTTCCTCTCCTCTCGCAGCAAGGCAACCACTGCAGGCCAATCCCCCAGGTCAGGGACAGTACTCCTACTTGCAGCTTTCCCAGTTCCTTCTCGTCAGGCAGAGGTTCTTCTTGTTTCAGCAGGATCTAAATTCTTGGGAGCAGGGCCCCAATATTTATACCACATTTCTTTTGTTCTTTGAGTCCAGGGGGCGTTTGCCTAGTTCAGTCCAGTTCTTGAGCACTTTGTTGATATGACTCTGGCTTGTCTTTTCAGTGTGCAGGGCAGAGACATCAGACGCTCCACAGGAGGTGGAGCCAGCATTGTGGTGGCAGAGAACAGCCCTATTCAGAGTCCAGGTGCACTCCTCCCACCCATCTGGATGTAATCTTCCTATTCACCACCTGGCTGCCCCAGCCTGTCTCCTGGAATTCCCCAGCCCTGTCACTCACAGAAACCAGAGAGCAGATACACATCCTAGCAGAGGCGGGATGAAAAGGTTAGGCAAGCAAATACCAACTTTCTAAAACTGGTATTTGCAAACACAGTACATTAAAATAACCTTTACTAAAATATGTATTTTATTATTCTGAGTTCAGGCAAACTAAACTTGAATTTCTACCATGTTCCCTGAGTCTGCTGGGATCATAGAATGTAACAATACTAACAGCCCATTCTGGCCTATGAGAACAGGTAGCCTTGCAATAGTGAAAAACGAAAATGGCTGTAATTCACTATTAGGACATGCCACACACATCAGGGCTTGTCCTACTTATACTTACAATGCACCCTGCCCTTGGGCCTACCACATGGGTGACTAGTATGAAGTTATGGGAAGGTTTAGGGACTGGCAAGTAGGTGCACCTGCCCAGTCAGCATGTCAGTACCAGACTGCATGCAGGTTCTGCAATGGCAGACCTTAGACATGTTTTACAAGGCCGTTCTGTGGGTGGCACAACCAGTGCTGCAGGCCCACTAGCAGCATTTGGATTTACAAGCCCTGGTCACTCCTGGTGCACTTTACAGGGGTCTGATAGTAATCCAAATAAGCCAATCAGGGAATCCAATCAATGTATACATTTCATACAGGGAGCACTTGCACCGTGGCACTGATTGGCAGTGGCACAGTGTTCTGAGCAGCTAACACCAGCAAAACACATGAGGCAACAAAATGGAAGGGAGACCCACGCCAATGGTGCCAGGTCTAACAGAAATTTATAATTGTCCATGCCTAATCACTGTTAAAATGTAATCCTGAGTAAAGTTGCAATTTGTATGTATATTTATCTCTAACCACTAGTATATGTAGTGGACCTTTGTACTTACTACCATTCCTACATGATTTTAGAGTTTATCTGTTTGTAGCTCTTCCTTGAGTGACTTTACAACTTCTACATTTGCAATTTTTCCCTCCTTTCACTCAACCTGCATTTATAACTCCAACCACTAGTATATGTAGGAGACCTTTGTACTTACTACCATTCCTATGTGATTTTAGAGTTTATCTATTTGTATCTCTCCCTTGAGTGACTTTACAACTTCTACATTTGCAATTTTCCCCTCCTTTCGCTCTACTTGTACATTTGCAATTTTTTTTTCCTGTTTATACCTCTTACGTAACTTATGTAATCCAAAGTCCTTATGTAACACAACTGGTTCTTCTGTAAAGCGCTCTGACACCTTCTGGTAATGTTCACGCTATATAAAATCGCAATAAATAAAATAAAATACTGTCTGGAAGGCTATTTGGGCCAGGTGCTCCTTTTTTTCATGAGCCTTAAAATCTTCATCAACATGTCAGCTGTTGTAACGTGCGTTGAAACTTGATTTGGATTTGCTGCTCCTGACAGTAAAGTATGGTGGGGTTCAAAGGATTGGTCTCTGTATATAATTCCTTCATATGCCTTACCCAGGCCCACTTTGAGACTCCATCTTCTCTTGCAATTTTACTGTTTTTTAGATTGTTGATATGTTCCAAAAAGTGGTTCTGATTTTTTTTCCTTAAGCTCTAGGAAGATGTCATACCATTCCGTTTGATCCATGGCGTTCATTTGCTCCCATATTGTTTTTTTGTGCAGCATTCATATATGCTTAACCGCCGTGGTGGACCTTGCAGTGGGAATTTGTTTATGTGCTTTCTGAACCTTATGTAAAGCTATACTGGTGGAAACAATGGTTTTGGTATGGTGTATTTATGGCCACCCTTAGTCTGCCTTTCCTTGAATAAACAGGTGTTGTGGCCTAGCAAGTAGGCTCTTAGATCGTCTATAAGTCTTAACCCATGCCTGATGCACTGACTGTGGGTGCTTATAAATGTCCTCAACTTCCTGCTTTTCTAGTCATGTGGTGACAATTAAGTTGTATTCACTTTATCCTCCTCACAAGGTTCACTTATTCCGCCCCTGTCGAAGAACTCACATTATTACTTCTTTCTGGATGATGTTAACTCCAAATTAGACCTCAGTGGGTTATGGTCACTTTCTGATCTGATGTCTATCTTGAGATTTACAAGCTGCCCCCCCCCCCCCTAAAAGCTCTGACATAAAGACTTAGTCAATTGTCGAGTTTCTTTTGTAGGTAGTGGGAATCAACTGATAAAATACCTTGTGCCTCAAGTTGTTGTTGCGCCAAAATCACTTTGTAAGTGGTCAGGAAATCTTGCATCTTTTCCCCATCTTTGGACTGGGTGGAGGATTTACTTGTGTTTCCCAGACCACGAACATTAAAGTCACCCAAAAGATATTTGTGCTAGCACCCCCACTCACTGCACCCACCAGATATTTTATCACAGTGCACCTTCCTCTGGTTTTGTGAGCATGATATTATTAAGGGGGTTGCTTTCTTGTCTACTACTTAAGCCAAACTGTGACTGGCCCCAGTCGTGCCCTTGAGTATGCTTGTTGCTGTTTGGTTTGGGACCTGTGGTAGAAAAACATATGGGAATTTCAATGGTTGGGCCTTTAAGAGTTCAATCTGCAAATTATCTTTTTTCTGCCAGGACCGCATCTCTATGACCCACCTTCCTCCAGACTATTATGGTGGCTTCTGTGCTTGAGGTCATGGAATTGAACCTCACCCTCGCTATGTCTTCTGAGTTGAGATGCTTCAGTGAAGGAATATGTCTAAATAACTGTAGGCGATTTCCTCTGTTAAGTGTGTCATGAGGGCCCTTAGGACAATAATGGGGTATATAAGCCAAGTCTGAGCCTTCGAAACATGCCTTCTTATTGGCTATGCCGAATATGCGATGTTACATTGCATGCGGTACAACGCATGCGATTACAACGTGGTTGTTACAATGACCGCATTGTTAGAACACAAACCATTACATCGCAAGTCGTTTCTACGACTTGCTATAGGGGGCGTGCTGGACTTAGGAATAGTATAATTTACTATTCTAACTCCAGCGTACGCAACAGCAGGGAAGGTGTTGGAATAGTAAATTATACTATTCCTTAGTTTAGAACGCCCCCTACGGCAAGTCGTAGAAACAACTTGCCTTGTAATGGTTAGCGTTGTAACAACGTGGTCGTTGTAATGACCGCATTGTAATTGCATGCATTGTACCGCATGCGATGTAAACTCTGCCTGATGAGGTTGTTACAGACGCCGGCTCAAATAAGTTGTAGAGCACTGAGGACCTTTGGAGGACTAACGCATGCCCACTGCAGTTAGATGGATAGGCGGCAGTGACAAAATTCAGTAGCGGCCCCCTATTTTCTTGTGTATTTTGGTGCTGATTTGCTGGGTCGGCAATGTACAAATTAGTGCTGTGTCAACAGCACATCTCACAGAGACTAATAGAGGCACTAGGCTGTCCGCTGAAGCTCCTATAGTGGCTGGATTCAATAGCAACCCCCTTATGTCTTCCCCATTTTGTTTCCAGTTTATTGGCACTGGATCTGATGTCCTCTATATGTCCAACTGCATGCCCATTCTTGTGGTACGTTTCTCTGTAGAACTGGTAAGTAGAGCCATTTGGCGCGTTCCTTCGATTTGGGCAGTTTCCAATGTAGCCTTATTATTTGACTTTGGATGTGGAGCAAATATGTGAAAGAAATTTGCTGTGCTTGATCCCATGTAAGCCATTGATGTATTGGATGTCACTAAAATCAGAAAACTTCTTTTTGATATATGTTGTTTCTTTGTCTGCTTCTTCAGTCTCTTTTTTGCTCTTCTTGATAGAATGGAGACTTTCGGAGGGGCAGGGGGGCGACTTGGTAGGAACATCATGTGATTTAACATTTCCATATTGATCGAGGTTGGCCAAACTCAGGATAGGCTCTTTCTCAACAAGATGATCAGAGGTTGACAGAGAATTATTATTCGCACCACCAGAACTGGTGGTTCAGCTATGCCTGTTGGACATTTAAGAGGGGTAAGTGACCCTTAAATATTGGAGTTAGCTTCCGGTTGCATGATTCATCCTTTGGTGCCCTGATATATGCATTTTCCACTAAGGTACTTACCATCTCTGGCAGGGTGCTTAATTTATCAATATGGGGGACCAAGGGCATGGTTTTCCTTTCTCATTGCCCCAAATTTCCCCTCCAAGTTGCTTAGTTTGATCCCCAGGTCAGCTAAATGAGTTGCCAGTGATTGTATTAGGTCAATCTGGAGCCCCATCTTATTCAATTGCCAGAGCAACACCTTGGTGATCGTATCCTGCAAGGCGCTGATGAAGGCCAGTGAAGGGCTAGGGGCAAAAGGTAGAGTATTCTAGATTCCGATGGCTCGGTTCATTTGTCTCCTTGCCAATATAGTAGTTTGAGTGAGTGTTGCATCTATTTGAGCCTCAATTGTGGAAAGGAAACTGGACCGTTACACTTTCCCTCCTGGTGGGTGTTGGCATTATCGTTGTGGGGGACAGTATATCTCCACTCTCCTGTGTCTGTGGCCATCTCAGGTTTGAATGAACTTGGCCTACTATCATCAGCATGTTTTCCGGAGAAGCTGCTGCAGGCACACTACTAAAAGCCAAAGTGGTGGCTGGTGTGGCGCGCTGAGTGATGGCCCATAGTTGCTTCTCTTTTACAATTTCCCTCTTGTGAGTACCATCTATTTTTAAGTGTAAGTGTGGTTGGGACAATGTTCCGATTGTAGAGTGCTCTAGGATCAGCCTCAAGCATGATTGTGACCTACAAGCACTTGGTCCAATAGTTGGCAAGGCCACTTGGTTAGTGGTATGAGGGCTGGTAGGAGGTGCTTCCAGTGTAGCAGAGTCTGTGATATTGCAAAATAATTGCCTTATTGAATTGTTTGAGGCAGATGATTTCGCCCCTGGGTTCTGCTTAAGCACCTTCTTTTCACTACCAATCCATTAGTCTCTGATGTTGGGGATTTCAGAGAAGACAGTGCGTCCGATAAGTCTTTTTACGAGATGGCTGCTAGCTCCCGTGCATTCTAACCAACTTCCTACTGGTTTAGGTAAAGCGCCCTTATAGAGGAGACTCTCCGGCACCAGGACCGAGCACCAGATGTGTCACTTGTGACACTTCTCATTAACACCACTCACCAACACAGCCAAATGGCTGCAGAGACAGTGCAAGACCTACATCCCCTCCTCCCCTCAGTTTAGCAGGTCCTCTAATGTGGTCCGATGGAGGCAGGGGGTTGGTGTAGCGTAGTTGAAGGTACTCCTGGCAAGGGGAATGGAGACCAGGTGCAAACAGGTCCAAAAACCAGTGGGCAATAAAAAGTAGAACAGCAAGGAAGGTGAAGTTGAGCCGGAACTCACCGGGAAGCACCGCAAGCCTCACCCAGACCTGCAGCGACCCGGGCTCACACTTACGGTGGCTGAGTACAGCCACCAGGCTTATCCCCTCCCTCACGCTGTGTCCCTGAACACTCCTGGGCTTCAACCCCTGCTTACTCCTCAGCTCTGTGCACCTTGTAAATTTTTGGGAGCAGATGCGTATGCGAGCGCTGAATAAATAAAAAAAATAAAAAAAATTTTTAAATTCAAATTGTCCAGCCATGAAGAGTCCCTGCCAAGTAGTATTTTGCTCCCGTAGTTGATTTTTCGAAACAGTTTAGCTCTAATGAAGCACAGAATCCAGCCTGGGGCCACAACAACTTTGAGGTCTTAAGGAAAGCTGAACGCAGATTGATGGCTTTCACCTTTATTGACTCCTTTTGTAGGTTAGAAGTGCCTCAAGTGCATTCGGACACCCATATTTTTATAGTCCTGTTCCTTGGTTATAGTTTCACCACCTATATGCCATGATCTAGGCGTACTGACTTTCATGACTAATATTACTATTTTAGACGTACTTAGATTGATATCTATATTGTTTTGCATGGTATAGTCATGTAATTTATTAATTAGTCTTTTGCTGAAAAGCACTAGGTCATCAGTGTAGAGTAAGTTCAATATTAAGAATGCCCCTAACTTTTGGAAGATGTGTATTGATAGTCTAGCTCTTGCAACAGGTCAGTAACATACAGGTTAAATAAAGTAGGTGCTTGCACGCCCTCCTGCTTCATTCCAGTGGGAGTGATGATCTTTCTGGAGGGATGTATCTCATCACTGAGCCAGATTTTTTTTATATAATAACCGATCTCCCTCAAGAGTTTAAGTGGGAGACCCCAGAGTTTCAGCTTAATCTAGAGATTTGTCCTGAGGACCCGATCAAAGGCAGCCTTGAAATCAACAAAGTAGGTTCTTCTTTGTTTAAAAGTTTTTTTCAATAATCTCACTTCTTTGGGAGCCCTCCTTGAGTTATGACAGTCAATAGAGTTGGTTTAAAAAGCAGATTTACCTAGATATCGCTTTAGTACTGCTTCCACAAAGTTTTCCCAGGTTATGTTACTGATTTATAAAATGCCCAGCTACCCAACAGAGTCTAATGTCGCTGGACAAGGCGGCTGGCAGAGACACAAGACTGATAGACACCAGCCTCACGATAGAGAATCAGGCTTGGCAACTAAAAAGGAAAGTCTTATAGTTCTTACGGAAGGTGAGCAAAGAGGGACAGTTCCTGAGCTCAGCTGGAAGAGAGTTCCAGAGTTTGGGGCCCAGGAAGCAAAATGAATGGCTTCTCATGCAAGCAAGGCGGAACCTGGGCATTGTGAGCAGTGAGAGGCTGGATGATCTCAACTGTTGGGAGGGCACATAGGGTTTCACCAGAATATGGATTTAAGAAGGAGCCCGGACATATAGCATAAAGCCTTGAATTCGATGTGCCTGTTCACCCTGAGCCAGTGAAGTTTATGAAGCAGCGGCAAAACTGAGGTGTATCTAGGCAGTTGAAAAAGAAGGCGCGCGGCCGCATTCTGGATGATCTGCAGGCAGTGGATTGAGGATTTGTTTGCGCCCAAGTATAAAACATTGCCATACCCCAGGCTGAATGTCACGAAAGCCTGCACCACCGTTCTCTGGCCGTCCAGGGAAATTAGCCAAAGGATCTTTTTAAGCCATTTTAGAATGGAGAAGCAGATGGCTGTGACCCTGGACACATGAGGTGTGAGGGAGAGGTTGTTGTCAATAATAAAACCAAGATTTCTAACCTTAGGGACCGAAACAGGTAATGGTCCCAGAGCAGCTGGCCAGTGGTTAACACCCCAGAGGTTGGGGTTATTTCCCAGAACCTGGACCTCAGTTTTGTTGCCATTCAGCTTTAGATCATTTCTAGTCATCCACAGGGAGACATTTCTCAGGCCAAGCTGGAGCAGGGAGGGATCTTGATGCTGAGCGGCTGATAATGAGAAGATAATCTGGGTATTATCTGCATATGAAAAGATGGTAAGTCCAGACTTCTCAGCAATGTCCGCCAGAGGGCGAACGTAGATATTGAAGAGCAATGGGCTCAAAATCGATCCCTGAGGGACTCCAAATGTTAATTCTAAGGTCTTTGATCTTGAATTTGGCGGAATGGCTGCATTATAGGTACTGGGGCGAGGTGCAGAACAACCACTGTGGGTCTGACACTAGCCTTACTTTAAACAACCTTCCATAGCGCACATTAGGCATTTACAGGCTTGAATGACTACTATTCTTGGCTTCATTTTAAATATTGTAAATACTGTTGCTGTTTTAAGACAAAGAACTGCTTTTTAAATTTCACTCACCTACCTCTGTGGGCGCCATTTTTCTCCCAGATCCACCACAGCTTGTGCTGATTGAGTGGAGGGAGGCTCTAAACGCGACCTGCTCACAAGTAACCCTCACTTCCGGTTGCACACTAGGAGAGGCCATCTTGGACACGGAGACGGTCTAGTCTCCTGACAGGCTTGCTAACACTCCACTATTTAGCAGGGGATGGCGCCAACGCACAGCAGACGCGGGCAGCGGGCGCGCCGCTGGCGCACGAAAGCAAGCCCGTCTGCACCCTTCCACGCCTGAACCGGGCCTAGGGCCAGAAACGCTGTCTCTCCACCACCAAATTTGCCTCTTACTAGGGAATATATATTATCCCTAAAAAATGAGTCACCGACCAGTTAACAGTATTTAGATGCTGCTAAATGGGAGGTACGTATTAGCTGCAAGAATTGCAAAAAAACCTTTAATCTTACACAAACACCTGCAGTTAAAGGGGAGGCCAGAAATAGTGACCTACGCGGTGGCCTTATAAATGCAAGGTCAATGTGCAAACACGCCCTGCATATCTATGATTTAATAATCAATGGTAATCTGGATTGCCTTTTTGTGACCGAAACTTGGCTAAAGGCTTGGTCTAAACCGGACATTGCAAACGCCCTCCCCCCCGGATATCTCATTCAGAGGGTAGATAGAGCGTTACAATGAGGGGGTGGCCTCTGGATTATCTACCGTGATACTCTCAGGTGCACCATAGACCAACTACATGACCTGAAAGTCTCTGTATTCAGTTACATGACTCCTTCTCCTTTGCAGGAGCACTATTTTATTGCCCCTCGGGTCCGCGTAAAGAATTCCTAGAGAATATTGGAGTGTTGATTAGCACGCTAGCTCTCAGGTTCTCCATTTTACGTTACTAGGCGATGTTAACTTACACATCGACTCTCACAATGACCCAGGAGATATTTTGTTTCAAGGATGTAAATGGACGTACTTGGCTTAGAACAGCGTTCCATATCTCCAACTCACAGGGCTGACCATACGTTGGACTGTATATGTTCAAACTTGGAAAACCTTGAAGTCAAGCCTCCTGTTTATCAAACATGGACAGACCTTAAAGTAATTCCCTTTGATATCCTGACTAAGAATAGGCCTCTTAGTAGGGATTATAACAAGGCCTCACAACAGGACAAGGCTAGATGGAAGGAATTAGTAGGATATCCAGATCTCCTTCCCAAAGCCCTCGTGGACAGACCCAACTTGCTAGGATACCCCACAGCAGATAGCAAGCTTTTTGGGCAGTGGATGCATGCCTTGAAAGAGCAGCTGATACCCCCGGTCTCATGTCATAATTCTTCAAAAAAGAAACCATTGGCCCCATGGTACTCACAATCCCTAAAAGAACTACATGGACACGTTAGATCGTTAGAACGCATGTGGCGGCAAAACTACAATGAAAATGAGCTTAAAAATTTAAAAACAGCCCTCAGAAGATATCACACCCTGATCAAAACCTCCAAAAAAGCATATTATACAGAGGCTATTAAAACTACCAATAACAATCAAAAAGAGATTTTTAAAATAGTCAATCTATTCACAAATCCTAAAAGTCTACAAAAAGAAATTCCCCCCTCTCAGAGTCACTGCAAGAAGATAGCTGATTTCTTTGAAGAGAAGGTTCAGAAACTACTTAAAGACTTCCCCTCTCCCACTCTCACCTCCAGGTACAAGGATATTCTCGAAGAGACAGGCAGAGCAAGTATGCTGACCTTTAAGCCTATTACAATGGAAGAATCGCGTTTGGCGATCATGTCCATTAGATCTGGATCTCCCTCCCTTGCCCCCCTACTCTAATACACGCTCTCATAGATATTGTGAATTACAACATAAATAACATAATCAACTCTTTCCTTTCCACAGCAAAGATCCCAGTAGAGTGGAAACTGGCTGCAGTCAAACAACTCCAAAAGAAACAACTGGCAGATCGGACTATTCTCTCAAACCTACGCCCATCTCGCTCCTCCCTAGTCTGTGTAAGCTGACTGGAAAATGTGTAAATAGGCAACTTACAACATTCCTGGAGAAAACCAATGCACTGCACACTAATCAATCAGGTTTCAGAGCACAACACTCCACCGAATCCGCACTACTGTATACGACTGAAACCCTGCGAGTAGCCCTGGACCAGGGAAAGAAAGCAGTCTTATTGTTATTAGACCTGTCGGCTGCTTTTGACACGGTCTCACATGGCATCTTTTAGACCGTCTCGTTTCATATGGCATATTTGGCACTGTACTAGACTGGATTAAGAACTTCCTGCAAGATCGCCGTCAAGTGATCACATTAGGTCAATTTAAATCTGAGGAGAAGGCAATCTGTCAGGGGTCCCTCAGAGCTCGAGTCTTAGCCCGACCCACTTTAGTGCCTATATGTTTCCGCTAATTAAATTAATATCGTCCTGCAATATAATATCTCATATGCGGATGATATGCAGCTAATCCTGGTCTTAGATAACGATACTACCCAGACGGAGGAAAACCTCTGCAACTGTCTCACAGCAACTTTCAGTTGGATGAACCATAACCACTTGAGGTGTGACTCGGAAAAAACTGAAATATTACCATTAGGTCAACAAAATATTTTTTCACCCAAACTCTGGTGGCCGGAAAATACTGCTCCTCCTCCAAATACAGTAAACGTGGTTAGAAATCTTGGAATAAAATGTGACACTACCCCATTGTTTAAACAGCAATCCCTGACAGTTGCCGGGACCTGTTTTCACATCATAAAAAACCTCAAGAAATTCTTTGATCTAATTCCCATCTCAGCAAGGCAAATGGTCGCCGTTGCCCTTATCACCTCCAGGCTAGATTACTGCAATAGTCTAAATGCAGGAACTAATAGAGCAGTACTGCATACGCTCCAGGTGGTCCATCATGCAGCTGCACGGCTGGTACTGAAATGGCCCAGGTGATCGTCCGCAACAGTGGCACTAGATATCCTACACTGGTTACCATTTCACTAACGCATTCTGTTTAAAGTCCTTATTATCACTTTCAGGGCATTCCATTCTCGGGGCCCCCAATACCTCCAAACTGGTTCCCTCCCAAAGCCTGAGATCAGCAAATGCCAATCTGCTGAAAATACCTGCCTTCAGATTGGTGTCAAAGGGAGGAAAATCGCTCACGGTCTTAGGCTCAAAGGCCTGGAACAAACTCCCCCCAAAACTCTGCCAAATTACATCAGAGTCCCTGTTTAGAAAGGCACTAAAAACCTGGATCTTCAGTGGTCCGGACACTCTATGCAAAATGTTGATCTGATCTCCCTTCCTTACCGTCTTGCAGTAAACCACCTCCTCTTTCCATCGGGGTTTCCGTTTCTCAGCGCCAAAATGCTCCTCGGAGTGATAGCTGCGCTATATAAATATACCATTACATTACATTACATTTGTCAAGAAGACCAGAAAGGTGCGATCTTTTAAAAAAGAGATCAGCCACCTCAAGACCAGACCCTCAGTAACCGAGGCCTCAAGTTGGCCTATCAAGATGGAATCTGACACTGTATCGAAGGCCGCACTTTAGTCAAGGAGGATGAGGGCAGTAGTTCCACCAGAGTCAAGCAGTTGCCTGAGACATTCCGTGACCCCAAGTAGGGCAGATTCGGTGCTATGGTCAGATCTAAAGCCAGACTGTGATGGGTGAACAAATTGCGGGTCGTAACGAAAGAGGAGAGTTGGACATTTGACGCCCCTTTCCAAAATTTTAGAAGACAGAAAGAAGAGTGATCGGTTGAAAATTTGACCAACAGGGAGGATCCAGGTTGCCCTTTTTTAGCAAAGGAAGGACAAGAGTGTGTTTCCAACTCTGAGGTACATGTTCTGTCCCTAAAGAAGTGTTGAGAATGTTGAGAATCACAGTAAGGACAGCCTCATACAAGAGTCTGAGTTTAGAGGGAGGAAGGGGGTCAAGCGGGGAACCGGACTTGATGGATCCCCGTTGTGATTTCAGTGTAGCCAGGTCCAAAGGGGACCATATCCTAATTTGGAGAGGTTCCTCACACTAAATAGCCTGGGGGGATGTGTCACAATGTCTATTTATTGAGTTGCGGGAGCGTAAAGTTCCTTTGTTGGGAGGCATCCATGACAAGTAGACAGTGGATGGACTCGACTTTAATTTAAAAAAAAGTCGCTAACTCATTACACTGATATTGAGATAGAGATGGGGGTGGCAGAAACGTGCTAGCTACCGAAAGCTCCTTCACGACTTTAAACAGAGTTTTTTGGCAGTGTTGGGAGTTAGTGATCTTCTCAGTGAAGTAGGTCGCAGGAGCGGATATACAAAGGGCATGATATTTCTTTAGTGCAGCCAAGTATTCAGACTTAGCCTTAGGCGCGTAGTGTTTCCTCCACTGTCTTTCTAAGGTTCTGCAATGTTTTTTATCCTGTCTGAGGGAGTCAGTAAACCAGGGTGTGGGAGGATGCATTCTATGTTGCGATATAGATGAGAGTGGCGATAGCCTCCGTGAACCAATGTTGCACCGAGATTTGATCTGGATCAGGTTGGGATGTAAGGGTAGGGTTTTCTTTAAGAAGCAGCTTATTAAGCACTGACAGCTCAAGTTTAGACCAATTCCTGGTTTTAGGCAGCTAGGCAGGCCAGGGTCAGGAAGTGGAGAGGAGCTTAATGGTACTGCAGATTTGAATGGGTGGTGCGACGGATAAGGTTGAGAGATTAGAAAAAATGGGGTCCAAAAGGTGCCCCGCAATGTGAGTAGGTGAGGAGTTGAGAAGCGGGAGATTAAGCGTGCTCATGTCCTCTATAAGTGCAGATGTTGGCTTATTGATGGAGTCCTTGAGATGAAGGTTGATGTCACCAAGCACAGAGAAATTGGCTACCCATAGAACACGGTGGGGCCAGAGAGTCAGAGAGAGCTGAACACCAGTTGTAAAAAGGCCCTGGGGGTGGTAAATAAGTGCACTTGAGAAGCTACATGTAGGAGAAAGAGGGATAGAAACGAGCAAGGCTTCACAGCTAGGGATCTGAAGCTCCTCAATTTTACATTTATAAATCTTTTTAAAAATAATTTTGATACCTCAACCTATTTTGTGGGGTCTGTATATAGCTAGCACAGCAACATTGTCAGGAAGTGCTAAGATAACATCCGGTAAGGACCCATCATGAAGCCAGGTTTTAGTTAAAAAAACACATCTGGGTCAGCATCCACGATAAAATTAAATAAATGTAGCTGATGTTTAGGTAAAGAGCAGCAATTTAAACTAAAACAACGAAATAACAACGAAATTCATTGGGAAAGAGTGAGTCAGCCAGAGTGTTGGAAGGTGGCCGCGGAGCATCCACCCTAACCTGAAGGGCTTACGCAGTCTCACGCTCGGAGTTAGGAGTGCATTTGAACCCGCAGCAGGAGCAATAAGGAGGAAGGGTGACTGGATTGAAGATCTGGCTTTCCGCCTTATGTGTGGGCCTTAGCTTGTGCAGGGCCAGGGAAGTATAAGATCTGGGGGATGGTTGAAAAGGAGGGTTCTTGACCCCGGCCGGACGCGAACAGGTGCAGACGAGCTTGCCTTAGGCGTGCCCGCTGCGCGCCCGCATTGGCTTCAGTTTAAGTAGGTGGTTGCAGTAAAAAGACTAGACCTCACACCACTCGAAAATGCAGCCACACGCCGGTAGTGACCGAAAATGGGTTGTGGGTCACCAGTAACCTCCGCACAAACGGCGCACAGCCACGATGGAACAGGGTGGGAACCGCGTCAACAAGAGGAGCCGTTCAAAATGACCAAAATGATGCTGGCAGTGTGCAAAAAAGCTGGTAAGTGTTGCGAGAGAAGCAACATTTAAAAAGTTAAAGAGGTCTCAATATTACAACCTTTACTCCCCAATTTTAGGTTTAAAAGAGAGACGCCTTTTCAAAGTACTTCATTAATGGTTGTGTCACTCCATTTGAACATTTTTATGTTATCGTAGAGGGGTCCCGCCCGTACGATATTAGCTGGTTCATGACTGGGGACATTGTCAGCCATCTTGATCACTTCGGAACAGTGATTTCTCTCCGAGCGGGGCTCTATTTTGTAGAGTGATATATATTTAAACAGTTTCACGCTGCCCAAGGTGTAGTCTAAATAAGAGGTGATCTTGTCCACAGTTTTGTTTCCGGCCCGTTCCCAAGCATTGCGCCATTGTTTATTTATTCAGCCTGCCTTGCGCCATTGTTTATTTATTCAGCCTGCCGCGTGTCTGTTGCTGATTTTTCCGGTCAAATGGCAACAGACATCAAGTAACTACCCTCACGGCTGCTCCTTCTGTCGCGCTAGTAATCGCGCGCTTTTATCCCCACATAAATTGCCTCGCGCCTATCATCTGCGCAACCCGGCTGCCCGTAACGGCGTGCTCCTGTTAAACCCCCGCACCCGGTACCCGCGAATTACCGCCCACGTCGCCCGTGAAGGAGCCTGTACCCCCAAATGGCAGTTCCTCGCCTATCTGTTTTAGGTGGTGGGCGTGCTCCGGGACATTGTATCTACACGCATGTATTGTATTTAATTTTCATCTGTTTTAGACGGAGTAACCGACATTGCAGCTACACGCAATTATTGGATTTATCTGTTTGGGGACCGGCTATGTCCCCCCCCCTGTTTATACCATGCCGGCCCCAGGTGGGGGGGGGGGGGTCTCTGTTGATAACCAATTTGTGTACCTGCTCCTTATTCGGCTATTGTTCAATTTATAACCCTGCACTGAGCAGTTTATTATTATTTGTGCTGGGTTGCCAGCCCGGTTTGTTCTGTGGCCGTGATTTCAGCCATATTCCATACACAGTACTATGCCACAATTACGATGCGCAACAATTACTGGGCTCCCAGGCCGAGCGGTACTCACGCATCCATTTGCCTTTCGTGCCCGAAGTATTCTGCGAAATCCAATCCGCAAACCCAAGGTAATGGTGATTACAACAGCCTGCCAACAGTTTTCTGCAGAGTGCATGAGAGGAACTTTAAAGGGCAACACGTTCGTTAAGATCAAAGTATGCATGCAGAGAGGGTATTATGCAGTTAATGTCCACGCTCACGCCCTGAGGAGCGCAGGTGGTAATCAGTGTTCCTTATTACAGGCAGGGTGGAACTAGCGACCAGCGGGACCACGGGAGCAAAGGGTAACTCGCGCAGCGAAGTGGTAAGTGTGAGAGGAATACGCCGAGGCGCTTTGATGCCCCAATATAGGGCGATGCGTTAGACAGTTTAACACCCGGGGGGGGGGTCGGCATACAATGTCAGTTCCCCCCCCGCCAACACCAACTGCTCTAGGGCAGGGAAGAGCGAATGTTTATTTATGCCTTTTATCACAGTAGAGCCAGAGTGAAGGACGTCAAGCTGAAATAGCGTTCGCTAAATAGCAAAGGAAAGGACGGTGCGACGACAAGTGGGGCAATATTCCGACGCTCAGGAGCAAGAAGTAAGTTGATCTCTGGCAATGGAACGGGCACTGAAAAGAGGGGTAGTCAAACGGCCACAGGAAAGGGGGGTAGTCACCCATCACTTCGCGACCCCCCTCCGTTTATGGCGTAAGGATAGTCAATGTACATTTATCTTGCAGATAGAGGCGGAACGGAGTCACGATGTCCGAGCAGAGATCCCCATCGCTCTTCTCTACGTACCAAGACGAGGGAACAGATTCGGGACCATCCTCAGAGGCACAGGCAGCAACCTTTCTTCAGCTCGTGAAGACCAATGGCATGGCATGGGCAACAGAGCTGCTCAATGCCAGCAACACTGACTCGGGGTGTCACAGTGACATTATAGCTATAGAGGAGGATGATACAGAAGGGTCAGGACACCCCAGGGCGTCCAAGAGGGTTAAAATTGCCACGAACAAGGAATTCCCCCCACCGGCGAAAAGCAAAGGCGGGGCCAAGACGACGGTCGCACAGATACACGACGCGCCCGGAACGTCAGGCAATCGTAAAGCTTCACAACCCGCTGCGGATTACGCCACTAAAAGCGATCTAGGTAAGATCATGTTCACATTGCAAACTTTTATGACTGAAATGAAGGAGAGCGTATCGAACTTGGGAAGGAGGGGCGATGGGCCGGCCAAGGTATGGGGGTCGGGGGGGTCTGCCCCTAGATTACCGGCATCGACCTCCCCGGCCACAGTACCCCTGTCATCACAGGTCCCGCTGGCGCCTGCGGTGCCGTTTACAGATAACAATTCCACACCTGATGTAACAGGGCCGGCACCCCCGCTGGCTCCATTGGTACCCGTTTCTCCGGATACGCCATCACCTATACCAATCCCGCAAAGTACTATCCCCCTCCCTTCCTCAACCCCTCTAATCCCCCTCCCGACAGCCACTCCACCGATACCTGTGCCGGCACCGACAACGCCAACTAGCGAGGAGGAGGAAGTGGTGTTAGATGCACCCTTGCTGTCGGGGCGCTCATCCTTGTCCTGGGAAGTCCCACTGGCAGCAAAAGAACTGATCTGGAAGAGAGAATTCATCAATATTTTCTCCCTGCTCATGCTGGGCCAACAGGGCACAGATCTGCGCGGGGCAGGGCTAAAAGAAGACGAGAAAAAGGTGAAGTTTCAACATTTGCCTGAGAAAACAATTGACACATGGTTAGAGGCCTTTGCGATCTTATCGTCTGTAATAATGGAACAATTTTCAGATCAGGACCCTGCTCTGGTGCAATATGGCAGACTAATTCACAACGAGTCAAAAAAGTGGGGTGGCTAAACTATGACAGAGAGTTCAGGAAGAAGATGTCCAAATCCCGCCAACAAGCGCGCCCGGAAGGGCTCGTGCTACGGCCCTGGAAAACGGGCCGGGGTAGCAAAAGGAAGCAAAGCATGCCCATGCCCCTCAGGGCTCCGACCCGCACAAACCCGCCCGAGACCGCACGGGGCTCGTGCTACGGCTTGGGAACGGGCAGGTAGGGCAAACGAAGCGCCCGCCGTGAAGCGGACGACACAAGCCTGGGGGGGGTGAGGGGGGGGGGGCTGGGCACGCCACGCGACCGGAAAATTGCTTTTTATGTGCACTTCCGCCGCTCACGAACCGGTAAAGCTGGACGGACGCTTGTTAAAAGTCCGTAAACAGAAACCGATAGCAGCAGCCTATCTGACTGCCTTCCGCCAAGTTGCCTGTAGGGCTCTCTTACCCCCACCTCCTAAGGTACCGGCCCTGCCTCCTACCGCCGGCCCACACACATGAGCCAAACGAGGGGGGGGGGGGGGAGATAGGGACCTGGCCCAGCCTGCCCAGTCCCCCTGCAAGCGCGACCGAGGAAGGTCGGCTGTAAGGGGTCCCCCCTCCCCCCAAACACCGACGTTTACCCCCACCTCCTCAGCGGCCCGTCGGTAAGCGGGCCGCCTAGCCCTGCTCAACCTCCAAGAAGAGGGAGTAGGCGGAGGTGGGGTACCAGCCCGTTTACCCCCACCTCCTCAGTGGCCCGTCGGTAAGCGGGTCGCCTAGCCCTGCTCAACCTCCAAGAAGAGGGAGTAGGCGGAGGGGGGGGTGCCAAGCCCGTAGCGCTACACTCACCGCCAGTCAGTGATCCGCCAGAACCAGAGTCATCACGCGGCGTCCAGAATCGATGTAAGGGAGGGGGATCCTAGACCTGGTGGGAGAAGGAGGGGGGAAGGCTACCTATGGGCCTAGACAATGGAGGCCTGGAGGCAACCTGCCTTTCGTGACCTGCCTGGCGGGGGGAGCAGCGGCAAAGAGGACGCGGGTGAGGAGGGGGAGCCCTTTGTACCTGGAGCCACGCCCATTCACCTGCGGCCTGCCCGCGCCGCGCCGCCCCCAGGGTCCTGCTGCCCGGCTCCCTCAAATGTACTACGAGGGGCTGCCCTCCTACGGGTCCCCTGCAGGGACCATGGGCATCCTGCATTGTCAGCCATCTTGATCACTTCGGAACAGTGATTGCTCTCCAAGCGGGGCTCTATTTTGTAGAGTGATATATATTTAAACAGTTTCACGCTGCCCAAGGTGTAGTCTAAATAAGAGGTGATCTTGTCCACAATTCGGATCCATGAAGCTGAATTGACATCTGGAAATTGACAGTTTAGTACTTTCAATCCAATGGCTTTACATTGGGCTACCAGGATTTTGTTTAACTTAACCTGCCTCATGGCTGTGGGCGTGGTTTGTTCTGGTAGCATAGAGTGTGTGAATTCTTATGTTTAAATGGGCACTGATGTTAACAGATAGCTCCCCCTTGGAGTGACCCATACACCCTTCTTTTATTGTAGGTTTAAGGCACTTTATGCACCCTATAAGGGGGATTGATGTTAACACCAAATCTCCTGTAAGGGAATTATTTCAAACTGCTGCCGGTATGAAGTGATCTCACAGTCACATATCCTATGACACAGACCCCAATGTTCCAAGTGCAAATTTTCAGCTTGTACAGGTTGGATATAATTGGTGAAGAGGCAAGTCAAATTCAGTCCTGCGGAATATATGCAAATGTCACTGGCATGACGATTTGAGTAGCAGGAAGTGGACTAACTACTACAACTAACGATTACCATTTCTTCCTATGTGACATAGTTACAGTTATGAAACAGCTCGCGTCCTAATATAGATACAGGTTTATCTGAAGAGAGGACTTACATCAAGGTTGGTTTAGAGACCAGACTGCCTGGATGAATAACATTAGTTTTGATATCTCTTAAACTTGCACAAAGATGAAGTGGATGTAAGTTAAATTGGATGGTGGGGGTTGGTTGCGCTCGGGGGTGGGGTGGGGGGGGGGGAATTGACCAAGGAGTATGAAGGATTTACAAGTGATCAACCAGAAAGAACTTTGTTAAAACAGTTAATATTTTTGTTAATGGGTGAAATTAGCCAGAAGAAACAAAACCATCAAATCAATATATATTAAGTCTTGGGTGGGTGTGCACCACCTAACTTAATACACCTTGGTTACCTGGACCAAGGAGTATGAAGGATTTACAAGTGATCAACCAGAAAGTACTTTGTTAAAACAGTTCATATTTTTGTTAATGGGGAAAATTAGCCAGAAGAAACAAAACCATCAAATCAATATATATTAAGTCTTGGGTGGGTGTGCACCACCTAACTTAATACACCTTGCTCACCTGGATGAGCTCGACCTGCTATGTGTGTCCCGCTAGCACAAAAGCACACCTCTTACCAAGGCGCAGGGGTCTGTGCTTCCTTAAGTGAAGTAAGACAAAAGCCTTATAGAACGACATAATGGCAGCGCCAAACTACTTTAAAACATCCCACAATTGCCTTTAAGGGTATGATTAGCACTCTTATCTGCACAATTTTGTTACACGTGGAATGCTAAAATTCCTTGGCTATTCCTACTGGGTGCATCACACCTGCCTGGGATCACTCAGTCTGCCTACATGATTACAGCCATTGTGTGTGCTGTCTGGGTGCATTTCACCTTTACTTGTCTCAACCTGCTTCTTTCTCCCCAGGGACACAGTGGATTGCTGAGACATTTCAGGCAAAAGTTTAATCAGACTTGCAACCTCCAATATGGACAAGAAAGGGGGTGTGCCTGTGGGAAGTGGATTCTGGAAGGGGCCCAACCCTGCCCAGTTTAGCAAAGAGACACAAGAACTGCTGAAAGGTGAGTCTGAGAGGGCCAGAGGTCTCTTCCTTACAAAGACACCTTCAAAGTTTTCTCATTACAAAGTGAGGACAAATATGTTTTCTTCAAAGAGGAATCTTGAGTCTCACCCAACCATATTTGTTTTGATCAGTCATATTTTCCTTTGTGATTCAGCTAACCAACTGAAGTGTTTCTCAAGGAACTAAATGTCACATTCCCATACTAAGATTCACCTCCACTGCCTCACTTCATAAATCAGTCTGTTATATTCTCCTATTGTCTGCTCAACATCTCTGTTCTTAGTGCTTCTCTTTCCTCTCTCTCCCATATTCTCCTGTTCTACTCTAGCATTTATTTTATTCTTATAACACTGGGGGTCTCAAGATTCTAGCTGTTCCTGCTGGTGGCCCCCACTCATTCTCACCTCATTGTTCTAAGCCCTCCTATTTCTGTGCCATTTACTTCTCCAAGTTTATCCTTATTAGGGTACCATGTCCAATGTAAGAGAGATCGATCTCAGCTCTTTTGTTAGCTGTAAAGCAGGTTGCCACCACTTTGTTTATGCTGTGCTATAAAAAGATTAAAATAATATAAATATGGCTAAAACTTGCATCATTTGTGAATTAAACAATGGCACATTTTTGGATTGATCAGTAAAGGTTCCTTTGCGGAATTGTACAGTAGCATCTGCCTCCTTTTATCGATTAGTAATGTCTCCCCTTTCTTTGTGTTGTTCAGTCGTTTCCCTCTTTTCTTAGTATTGGTGCACCATGTACACATTTTCTGTTGATCAGTAATGTCTTCTTCTTCTCTGTGTTATTATTGTTTCCCCTTTTTCTCTGTACTGATCTGTCAGGCTTCTCCTGTTTTTGTACTGGTCAGTCACATCCTCTTTTCTTTTTTTTCTTTTTCATTCCCTTACCACCGACCAGTCAGATCTCCTTCTTCTCTCTGTATTGATCATTAACATCTCCCTCTTCTCACTATGAGTTGCTCAGTTGTCTATCCATCTTCATCACTGTGTATCAATCAGCATGGTCTCTCTTCTCGCCTGTATTCATTTGCTGCCATTTCCTTTTCTCAGCTGATCACCCATGTTTTCCTCTCTTTGCCTCAATCAGTAACATCTTCTTGTTTTTGCATTGATCAGCATCGGTTTACTCTTTTCTCCATATTAATCTATTCTGTCACTTTCTTCTTTTGAATTGATCATTCACAGCTCCATTGAGTCTCTGCTTTGAATTAATTCTTGCCCCTCTTCTCTCTGGTATTGATTACTTATGCCTCCCCTTCGTTTTTTCTTTAATCTACTCTGCATCCCTGTCATGTCTTTCTACTCGTTAGGACCAGCAACTTCATCTCTACACCCCGCTCTGTATTTATCATCCATATATCCCCACGTATCAGTAACGTATCCCTCATTTTGGGTTAATTACCTTCACATGTACGTTTTAAGAACATCTTTGTAAGATACAGACATAAGTAGAAAGATGATTGCAGTTGTCTCTAGCTCATGTAAAGGAGTCCTGCCTTGCAACCAGTCCCCCTAAATCAAGCTTATCCAGTGCTTAATTTTTGTAATCATTATTCACCAGGGCTCTTCTCTGGAGGCCACTGCAGCCTGCACTGACTAATGCTCCCGCCAGCGCTGCCAATGACAGTACCACCATGACTACTAAACATCGCACTCCTACCAATGTGACAATTCAGACTATTCAGACCACTCAAAGCTATATTGATGGTGTGAACTACCGATATTATTTATTTTGAATGTTTACTGATGTATTACACATTGTTATTATGCTCATTTCAAAATTAAATAGACAACGCCATCATGTGGTAGAGTGTCATTAGAGCAGGTGCTGATGCCGAGCACCCGAAACTACCGGCTCAAATTAAGCACTAAATATTTTAACTTTGTCTGCTATCAATTCCTAATGCACATTATGAATGAGGTCTTGTTAATTATACTATAAACTTCTTATTGTGTGCTGCATTGGGACAGTGGGCCCACAACCTTTGAATCGATATTACAAATAGTAAACAACACCACAAACTTGTCCTGCTTTGGCTATATCATTACGTCTCTCTTTTCTTTCCTTGTTTAAATAATTTTTATATCCATTTTTCTCTCCTTTTATATATCATTCACATCTCCCTCATTGATCCACCAGTGTCTCTTTTCATATTTAGCATTGATGCCTCACTCAAAATCTTTGTAGAACAGTCAGTTCTCACTTGTCTTTTTGTCTCTCAGTGTTACCTCCCTCCACTCTCTCCTTGTGCATATCATCCACTCAACCCTCCTCTTTAATGGTTGCTCAGATGTGCGCCCCTCCTCTCTGTTTGCTTCGGTAATGCATTTTCTGGCTTGGTGTGGAGAGCACTGTACTAATCCAGTGCTGAAAAACTTTGACCAAATACAGGCAATTAAGTGGGCAGTAAAAACAAAATTGCTGCCACTGATGGATTGATGCGATTTGCTTAGAGTACTCTTAAAATGGGAGTCTCCCAGAACTCCTGTTGGATTCTTCTGGTTTGCATATTTTGAACAATGCCATCATAAGTTTATGTGCAGTATGACTCCTCTATGTATGTACTGCTCAGTCACGTGTCCCTCGTCTCTGGATTAATCTGTAATGTCTCCTTCTTCTCCTTGTATTGATCGGCAATGTCTCCCTCCTACCTCTGTTTTGATTAATGACGTTTATCTTTATAGTGATGATTTTGAGGAGTTGTCTTTCACTTCCCTCCGCAATGATCAATGAGTATCAGTTCCATATCCCCTTTCCCTCTGAACTTCCCAGAAATGTTTCTCTCTGTTGATAGGTTGTCCCCCACTTCTCTTTGAATTGATCAGTATGATCTTCCTCCTCCATCTAGATTGATGAGAAATGTCTCATTTGTCTCTTTCCCCCTCAGTGATGATGCAGGAATCCAAATTGACAAACTTCCAGCAGCGTCATCTCCGCACCCACCTCCAACGTAAGTCTCCCGATAATTGATCACTGTCTGGAGCCCTGTACAGCCTTGCAAAGTGAGAATGAACCCAGATCTCCTTTTATTTTGAATTTTGTTCCTAGGAGGGGATGCTTTGCCAACCAGTTGCCACCCAACCTCCAGCCCAGCCCCTCGACACCCCTCACCTCCACCTGAGGAGAACCACCATCTTGTTCTCCCTTCTCGGCCCTGCTTGAGGCCAGCTGAGAGCTGTCGGGCTGGGGGTGCATACAACCGGGACCAGTACAGGCCACAGGCAACCAGTAAGTATGGGGTGGGACATGCCAGGAAACATGCCTCCTCATTCTGAAGAGGTCAGTGGTTGACAGGTAGAATAATAAGACTCAAATGACTCCAAGGCTGGAGGAGGAAAGGGCAAGTAGATTGATTCCACAGATAGGGTGCCAAAATTGAAATGGGGTGTTCTATTAACCCGTTGAGTGGCAACCTGAGTCTGGAAACTTGAATCTGAAGGAGGATGAGGGAAGGTTGATTTTAGATGCGGGTTGCAAAGACACTGCAGCGAACCTACAGCATATACTCAACAAAGGTCCAAATAAGGATGAAAATGCGTTCACAGTGGAGGAGGTTGCCAAGCTAAATACAGAGGCTGGTTAGCACAAAGTTGCAGATTCTGCACTGTAAACTTTGCACGTGATCACTTAAACATCAAAACATGTTAACACTGAATGATAGAAGGTAGAATAGCAAATTCTAGAGATACTGCACCTTAAGCTGCAGGGTCTACACAGTGAACCTCAGCGATTGACACCTAAGGACCAAAACATGTCACTAATAGATAGGAGAAGGGGAAACAAACTGAATCCAGAGTCAGTGCACAAAGAATTAACATCTTATGAGAGGAAACTTAAGGATCGAAACATGTTGCCACTGGATAAGAGAAGGCAGACTGAGCACATTTCAGAAGTAGTGCACCTTGAGGATGCAAGGCCTACACCATAAACTCTCCAAGTGAACCAAGAACTTGTTAATGCTGGTGGAGAGAAGGTGAAACAGACTAAAACCAGAGCCAGTCCACTCAGAGGATGCAGGGTTTACCCTGTTAACTTTTATCAGTAGAGCAATAAGGATCTAAAAATGTCAAGGCTGGTGGAGAGGATTAAGGCATATGAGTGAAGCACACTAATGCCTCTATAAAATGAATATTTTAATGGGTAAATGGTGGCAAACAGGGACCAGAAAATATGCTGATTGTTGTAATGTATCAGGAATTTTCTGGTTACAGAAAGGCTAGTGGATATAGGTAATGGCCCCAGTAGTAAGGGAAGAAATTAAGATCTCTTTTTACATAGAACAAAATGATGCAAGCATAGCACATGCCTTCTAACCTGGCATTAGAACACCATCGCTTGAGTTGTAGCTATTTATGAGTATATTTTGTTGATTTTAGGAGACCTCGAGAAGGAGAAACGGAGACTCCAGAATATCCTGGCAACTGGAAAGGATGTTCCGGAGGTGAGGCGGGACCGCCGGCCAGCGCCTCGAGAGAAGGAGGTGGTGGAGATTGAGCTCGACCGGTTTGATGAATGTATGTATATGTGTGGGATTGCTTTCTGCACCAGGGAGAGTCCTTGTCCGGCTCCCATTGCCCCTGGAATGTAATTTGGCATATACCTGTGCAGGAAGACATTGTTATTTATGTGTAGGCCTGACTCTGCATTATATGTGTTGTTATTTTATGTGTATTTCTAAAGCTCACTATCAGCTGCAAGAGTATCCTGGCGCTGAGCAGATGTGTGTGCCTAGCCCTGCCTAACGTAGGTTGGGTAACTGAAAATTCAGGTCTTTAGCTTCTTGCAAGATTAAAGAAGAGAGTAAGAGGCTCCGATGTGGAGTGGGAGGTGTGCCACGCTGTGGGAGTGATATAAGAGAGAGTCTGTCCTCCTGATCTGGTTCTGTGTAAGTGGGGGATATGTGTGAGTAGGGGTCCTTGTGAGCTAAGGTTTCTGGGTGGTTGGTGGAAGGAGATCCAACTGCTCAGGAAGGTAATTCCTTGCATGTATGTGTGAGGAGTCTGAAATGAGCGCGTTTGTATATCAGGAGCCAGTGGAACTCTCTAAGGTGTGATGTGGTGTGAGTTCTGTTCAGGATGAGTCTGGCTGCTAAGTTCTGGATGGTTGTAGTCTTCTGGTGAGTTGCTTGGTAATACCGGCATAGAGGGTGATCCTGTAGTCCAACATGCTGATGACTAGTGTGTTAGTGACAGTTTTTCTGGTCTTGCTTGGGAGCTATTTGAAGATCTTCCTCAGCATCTTCAAGGTGTGGAAGCAGGATGCAAGGATGGCGCTGACTTGTCCAGTTTGCTGTTGATGATTCTGAGGTTTCTGGCATGAGTGTTGGGTGTGGATGTGGGTCAGAGTTCAGCTGGCCACCAGTTGGAGTCGCATGATGTTGGTGTTTTTTTCCGTAAATCACTACTTATGTGTGGTCGTGTTGAGCTTGAGACAGTTGACTTTCATCCATTTAGCAACTTTAGTCATGCAGGGAGTGAACTTGTTTCTTATGAGTTTCTTGTCGTCAGCTTAGAAGAGGATGTTGATGTCATGTGCACAGATGGATCATGTATGCATTGAAGAGGGTGGGGCTGAGTGATGAACTTTGAGGCAAACCACAGATGAGTTTATGGACTTCCGAGGAGTATTTGCCAGGCTGACAGCTTGTGCTCTATCCATTAAGAAGGAGCAGATACAGCGAAGAGCGAATCCTTGGATGCCAATCTCGTACAGGCACCTCATGAGGATGGGGTGTGAGACCAGATCATATGCTGCAGAGAGATCATAGGGATCTTTATTCATGTTGTAAATGTTCGAATAATTTAAACACTTAATCCACATACTTATACAAAAAGGTGAAGAATTCAGCAAATCTATTGTCCTAGTGCACCCTTCAAAGCCTACATTATTTCCTAACATTTTAACTAATGGATAATAACCCTTACTCATAACTGCATTGTAGCATCTTTAGTTTTATACACTGCTGCCTAAATCAGTCTACATTAATGGTGATTATAAGAGTTAAAAAGCACCCAGTGCCCTTATGAGGTCCAAAAGCATCCAAACCCATGATGCCTTGTACTGACACTTGACGAGCAAAGCCAGTTATTTTTAACATAATTACAGTGTTTTACAGAAGCTACACCTCTTGGCTTTATCACACATGGTTGAGAAATAGTGAGAGAGGCACACGGGTCCTTTATGACTTTAAGGAATATCATTATAATGCAGAGCAGGATTACTAGTGGGTAATAATGTCTTCTGAAATGTAGGATCTTCACAAATGTTCATGAATGCTAGACTAGAGTAATAAGCAAATTCTCATACACTGTGACTCTGTGGATGGGAGCGGGGACAGCAAGCTTTAGAGGGGTTTATGCTGCTCTTTATAGAGCACCATTAGAAGAGGTTCTTAAGTGTGGCTTGACCTATGCTAGAGTCAGCTACTGTGTAAGAATCTAGATAATAGTGTCTAGTAAGTGTGTGAACAGATTTCCTACTGGCTACCCTACAATAGTCAGCTAATTGACTATGCTTTGACAAGTATGTAGTAGCCACTTTTCCTCTGGTAGAATGGCTCCTGGGCAGTAACGGTAACGGTTTATTTTCCCATTGATAACAGACAACAGTAAAACATGCAATACACAATCTAGTGAGAAATTCATTGTTTTGAGGTAACTAATTCTATATGTAGTGGACAAAAGGTACACTTTTTAATTATCCCTGATAAAAAGTGCCTGTATTTTCACTTTTTCATGGATAAATTGGCTTATCCCTGATTTACATATTTAACTTACCTACAGGTCCCTAGTATATGGTGTAGAAAATGCACCCACGGCCTGGACGTTGAATACCACATGTGGACTGCATCACATATTACACCATCTACAGAGTGGGCCTGTAAAGCATGGCTTCCGGCCTACCATGTGTTGCCTGACTGCAGCAGCCTGCTGTCAAACTGTTTAAATAACATTTTTTGCAGGGGTTTAAATATGAATTTGTCACCACTAAGTTCTCCATGCTGCCCACAAGGTAAGGTGCCTGATTTATAAAAGTGAAACGTGTGAAATTAAAATTGGCATGTTCCTCCAGTGACTAGCACCCAAAAGCAATTTTCACTGGCAAGGCTGTAGCTGAATAGATGATATATTATAGAATCTGTAACGTTTGAGAGGAAACGGCTACAAAAGTCATTTAATGACTACTTTAATACTTAGTAAAAAAGTTATTTAATGGTAAAGTTGGATTTATATTTTGCAAAAAAAATATTTAAGAAAAATACTCTTTAAAATGTTACCTTTAACCTGCCTGAACCTTCAATTGACTAGTTAGCATTAGCATCCTGAAAGCTGGTCTCCCAGTGCTTGACCATAATGAGGTGTGAAAACTGCTCAGAGAGCAGAAAAATGGCTCAGGTGTGGGGAAGTGTTTTTCTTCCCCTTGCAGGAAGACCAGTTAGGGTGGACCCAGGAGCTTCATTAACTTGTAATTGGCCTAAACTTTCATAAATAAATATAAGGTGAGACCTGGGGAAGTCAAACCTTTGTTCTCACATCCAGGCTGTTTCGAACCCTAATGGAAAGGAAGCTACCCCAGAACCAGTTTGAGTGACCACAAAGAAGGAGGGCTACTTATTTACCAGGGTACACAGGGTCTCCTCAAGGGAGAAATGTTTTTCCCATCTTTGACATTAGCAGTACGGGCACGGTGACATTGTTTGCATTAATGTTACAGCAAACAAATGATGGACGGAATGATGACAATGCGAACATTCTCCCCCAGTCAAAAGATCTGGGTTAAATCCATCATTCTTTTGCCCACTACGCCAACCCAGTTTGGTCCCAGCCATATGCAAATCAGTCTTGACCCTGTGCCCCAAGGGAACAGTCCAGACCGAACTGCCAGGCCAGGTCCTCCCTGGACCGGGAACAAGCATCCTGGGACGGGTTTCAGGGTATGTCACCATTCTTCAGCCAGGCTAGCTTGTATCCAGTGGCAGAGTGAGCAAGGGACCCACGTCTGGGCATAGCCATCCTACTTAGGATGAAAAGTGTGACAGCAAACAAATGATGGACGGAATGCTGACAATGCAAACATTCTCCCCCAGTCAAATGATCTGGGTTAAATACATGGTTCTTTTGCCCACTACGCCACCAGTTTGGCCCTAGCCATATGCAAATCAGTCTTGACCCTGTGCCCAATAGGAACAGTCCAGACCGAACTGCCAGGCCAGGTACTCCCTGGACCGGATACAAGCATCCTGGGACCGGTTTCAGGGTATGTCACCCTTCTTCAGCCAGGCTAGCTTGAATCCAGTGACAGAGTGAGCAAGGGACCCATGTCTGGGCATACCCATCCCACTTAGGGCAAAAAGTGTTACAGCAAACAAATGATGGACGGAATGCTGACAATGCAAACATTCTCCCCCAGTCAAAAGATCTGGGTTAAATCTATTGTTCTTTTGCCCACTAGGCCACCCCAGTTTGGCCCCAGCCATATGCAAATCCGTTCTGATAGATACATCTGCCAGAGGATTCCTCACCTTGTGAATATCCCCTTGCGTCAGCAACATTCGGAAATTCTTTTCGTAGCTTCGCGCCGACGTGGACGACGTCACAGAGGCACAGCATCGCACGCGACTCCGATGACGTCACTGACACTATAATAGGCCCACGCCGGCGTGATGATGTCAGTTCCCTTTTTTCCGCGTCATCAACGCTAACAGTTTCGGGGAATCTCTGTAGCTGTTGGTAACTTTGTTACTGTTTTCTCTGTTTTCTTGCTTCTTTGTCTCACTGAAGATGTCGACTAAGACCGGATTCAAGCCATGTAGAGAGTGCGGCAAAATGATGTCGCTCACGGACCCGCACCAGCACTGTATCTGGTGCCTGAGTTCGGACCATGATGTCGATAGCTGTTCTTCGTGTAAGAAGATGAATCCGAAGGCGCTTCGAGAGAGGGAGACTAAGCTTTTAATGGCGAAGTTAAGAGGAAGTAAAGATAAGAAGTCTTCGAGATCCCGTTCAAGAAGGACGAGGTCGAAGTCAAGGTCGAGGTCAAGATCACGATCGGCGTCGCTTTCGAAGTCGTCATCCGGTCATGCTTCGAAGTCGAAAAAGAAGCATAAGAAGCGAAGGCATGAATCTCGGCATCACTCCGGTAAGGATTCGGACTCGAGACCGAAGTCGCCAAAGAGGAAGCATGGGAAGGATGTAGTGTCTCCATCACCAGAGGTCTTGGATCCAGAAGGTGAGGCTTCGCCTTCGGAGTCGCAGGTTCAATCGCCGACTTTGGTTCTGAATCCGTCTCAGGCGCCGTCTCTGGCTCGAGAGGATGAAGAAGTCCCTTTGGATGAGGGTTTGATGGCACGACCACCTGTGAAAGAGGAGGCGAATCCGGAACCTCTGAAGAGTCAGTCTGTGGGTTCTTACCCACCTTTCCCAGCTCCAGGTCAAGACCCTACTGCGTTTTTAAACGCTATGTATGGTGTCTATTCCAGAGCATGGTACCCCTCTGGTGCATCTATGGGTTCTCTGGCGTATAATTTAGGAGTTCCCCACTCCTATGCTCCAGCTCCCTTTATGCCATTTATGCCGGCTCGGACGCCGCCTTGGCATTACTCGGCGCCGCCGAGGTCATCGGCGCCGATACCGACGTCGCCGGCTCCGAGTCGACCTCGAGAACAGCGCCCTGGGCCTACGGATTCGATATCGACGTCAATACTGGCTCCGTCGGAGTCGTTCACGGATCCAACGGCGCGGCTGTTGAAAGAGAGATCCAGAAGGGATGCTCAGCGCCTCATAGCGGAGCAAAGATATAGAGAAGCTGAGGCTGAGATGGAAGAAGGTGAGCTTCAGGAGGACTGTTTTGAAGATCTAGGAGAAGCTAGTGGTTTGGAACTTTCTCCTGAATGGGAGCTGCCATCTGTGTCTGATGCCCCTTCAAAGGATGTTAGGCCATACCACATGGTCATGAGGAAGGCTGCAGAACTTTTAAATTTAACCTTGCCTACAGTGGAATATAAATCCAATCTCTTGACTGATGTTCTCCATTCCCCAAGTTCTGTTATTGAACTGTTGCTTCCCTTTAACGAAGCATTAACTGAACCTATTTTGGAGGTTTGGAGCAAGCCTCTTACTGCTCCTGCAGTGGCTAAAAGTGTTGCAAGGAGGTATAGAGTTGCACCTGGGGATCCTGAGTTTTTATCCTCGCATCCTTTGCCTGAAAGTCTGGTTATTCAGGCAGCCTGTTCAAAAAAGACTGGGTGCTTTCCCTCAAGTGCCTGGGGATAAGGAATCCAAGAAACAAGATCAGACTGCGAAGAAGTCTTTCTCTTTAGCAAGTATGGCTTTAAAATCGACTAATGCCACTTGCCTTATGGGTAGATACATACATGCCCTGATGGATTCTTTGCGATTGTTGGCTCCTAAAATTCCTGATGACAACAGGAAGGATTTTGATGAGGTATTGGCTGATGTGCAGGTGGCTGCACGTCAAGTGATCCAGAGTGGACTTGACACCGCTGATTCTGTTGCTCGCATCATGGGAACTGCTGTTGCCTCTAGAAGGGCTGCCTGGCTGAAGTCATCAGACTTTTCAGCGGACGTTCAGGCTGCGTTATTGGATTTGCCTTTTGACGGTATTGGTCTTTTTGGTAAAAAAGCAGATGCATCCTTGGAAAGATTTAAGGACAGTAGGGCTACTGCCAAATCTTTGGGGCTGCAGACTAGAGGTTCATCTACCAAAAGGTTTAGGGGTTTTGGACGTTCTTCATTTCGTCCCTACCGTCAAGGGCAGCAGCAGCAACAGCAGAATCCACTGAATAAATCATACAGGGGTAGGCAAAGAGCTCGTCCACGAGGACGTCAAGCCTCCTCCTCCTCCACCTCTTCCAACACCCCAGCCACAGAAAAGCAGCCCTAGATCCGCCATTCCGGATCATGTGGGCCCAGTGGGGGGCCGGCTTACCCATTTTCTACGGGATTGGGAATCGGTTACAACAGATCTTTGGGTTCTCAATCTCGTAGAAAATGGGTATGCTCTTCCCTTTCGGGAATTCCCTCCGAATTACCCTCCTTGCCAAGGTTCCTGCACGGAGGAACACCTGTTACTCCTGCAGGAGGAAGTCCAGACATTGTTAGGAAAGGGTGCGATAGAGATGGTTCCAGAGCAGGAAAGGGGTCAGGGGTGCTACTCCCGGTGTTCCTGATACCCAAGAAGGATGGCAGACTTCGTCCAATCCTGGATCTCAGGATCTTGAACCTTTACCTAAAACAGGAGAAGTTCAAGATGCTCACCCTTGCACAGGTTCTTCAGGCGCTGATGGAAGAAGACTGGATGGTGTCAATAGACTTGCAGGATGCATATTTTCACATCCCTATCCTGCAGTCACACAGGAAGTATCTCCGTTTAGGGTGGGATCGCAACATTACCAGTTTGTGGTTCTACCATTTGGTCTTACTACTGCGCCTCGAGTCTTCACCAAGGTGATGGCTGTGGTGGCGGCACATCTCAGAAGATCGGGGATACCAGTATTCCTGTATCTGGACGATTGGCTGGTCAAAGCAGAATCTCCAGAGAAGGTGCTCCATCATCTGCATATGACAACTCAGTTGTTGTACAGGTTGGGTTTTTCGATAAATGTGCCCAAATCTCAGCTTGTGCCCTCCCAGCGCAACCTGTTCATAGGTGCGGTACTGGATACAACTGTGTGTTGTGCATTCCCTCCTCCACAAAGGATTCGCGACATACAGGAGTTGATTCCTTTATTTCACAATGGAGCGGTCGTTCCAGTCCTGAAGTTCCTTCGCCTGCTCGGTCTGATGGCTTCCTGTATTCTCTTGATCAACAATGCACGCTGGCACATGAGGGCACTCCAGTGGTGCCTCCGCAGGCAGTGGTATCAACACAACGAAGATCTCAGGGAGTCTGTGAGGATCTCCAGAGAAACAGCAGCGGATCTGTCTTGGTGGGGAGTGGAAGGCAACCTGCCTCAAGGGAAGCCTTTTCAACTGCCTCTAGCTGTGGCCACAGTGATAACGGATGCATCCACTCTAGGGTGGGGTGCTCATCTGGGGGATCTGGAGGTCAAGGGTCTTTGGTCTCCAGAGGAAAGGTTGCTTCACATCAACCTTCTGGAATTGCGGGCTATACGTCTGGCGCTCATGGCCTTCCTCCCTTACCTTCGCGGTCGGTCGGTTCAGGTCCTGACGGACAACACCACCGCGATGTGGTATGTCAACAAGCAGGGAGGAGTAGGGTTGCAGTGTCTCTGCAGAGAGGCTCTGCGTCTCTGGTCCTGGGTTCAGGGTCATCAGATTTGTCTGATGGCAAATCATCTGGCCGGAGTTCTGAACGTGCGTGCAGACAGTCTCAGTCGGCAGTTCTCAGCCGACCACGAGTGGAGGCTTCATCCAGAGGTGGTTCGACACGTCTTTCGGACGGGGGGAACTCCTCAGGTGGACCTGTTCGCCACTCGCAAGAATGCTCACTGCCCGTCATTCTGCAGCCTCCAGTATCCGATGCATCGAGCCTTGGGGGACGCGTTTCAGTTGAGTTGGGACTCGCAACTCCTTTACGCGTTTCTTCCCATACCCTTGATTCCTCAGGTTCTGAGGAAGATTCGCCAAGACCGGGCCCAAGTTATATTGGTCTCCCCAGATTGGCCAATAAGGGTGTGGTACACAGATCTTCTCAACCTCTCCTTGTGCCCGCCGCTCCGTCTCCCTTTCAGGGCAGATCTCCTCTCTCAGATGGAGGGGCAGGTTCTACACCCCCACCTCCAGACATAACACCTTCATGCCTGGAGATTGAACGGGGCAAGCTGAATTCCTTTTCTCTCCCACATGATGTGGTGGATGTCATTCTTTCGGCCAGGCGTGACTCCACCAAATCAATCTATTCATACAGATGTCTAAATGTGTCACGTGGTGTGGAGCGAAATCCGTTGACCCTTTGAAGGCTCGCTTGTCTGATATTCTGCAGTTTGCTCTTTCTTTGGCGCAGCAAGGGTTTGCTGTTGCCACAGTTAAGGATTATCTTTCGGCTTTGTCGGCATTGCTCTGTTTGCCGGATCAGCCGTCATTGTTCAAATCTCCTGTGGTTTTAAGATTTTTGAAGGGCCTTACAAATACATTTCCTCCTACTCCCTTTATTGTGCCTCAATGGGACTTAAATCTGGTGCTTACTTTCCTGATGGGTTCTCCTTTCGACCTTTGCACAAGTGTTCCATGAGACTTTTGTCTTTTAAGACGGTCTTCCTTGTTGCAATTACCTCGGCAAGGAGGGTAAGTGAGCTTCAAGCTCTTAGTTCAAAGCCCCCATTCTTGACCATTTATGCTGAACAAATGGTTCTTAGGACCAGGGCTGCTTTTCTGCCTAAGGTGGTAACTCCCTACCATCTAGGACAGTCTATTACCCTTCCTACCTTCTATCCTCCCCGTCCCCCTTCCAAGGAGGAGGAGAGACTTCACCGCTTGGACCCGAAGAGGGCGGTGAGCTTCTACCTGGACAGGACAAGAGAGTTCAGGGTGGATGCCCAGCTGTTTGTTGGATTTGCTGGTTGCAAGAAAGGAAAAGCTGTGCACAAGCGCACACTTTCAAGATGGACCATACTATGCATCAAGATCTGCTATTCCCTTGCGGGTAAGGAACCTCCAGAGGGTATTAGGGCTCATTCTACTAGAGCAAAGTCTTCAACATCTGCTTTGTCTAGGGGTGTGCTTGTTGAGGACATGCTGCAACTTGAGCCTCCCTCCACACTTTTGCGAAGCATTACTGCTTGGATACCGAGGTGAGGAGGGACGGCCACTTTGCGCGTTCTGTCCTCCAGGATTTTCTGGTATAGGAGAGTGGACACCCTCCTCCGGGAGTGGAGACTGCTGTGGGACTCTATTCACAAGGTGAGGAATCCACTGGCAGATGTATCTATCAGAAGAACAAGTTACTTACATTTGGTAAAGCTTTTTCTGGTAGATACAGTATCTGCCTGTGGATTCCTCACATGCCCACCCGCCTCCCCATTGTCCACTCTTCTATACCTTAGATAATGGCAATGTTTTAATGTATATATCTTATTCTCTCAAAAGTAGTGTTTTATTCTACTTGAATTACTACATTGTCTTTACACTGTGTGTTATCTTGATTATTGTATACTGTGTATATATCTACTGTTTTCGGTCCGTCCGTGTGCCTCGAAGGCACGGAAAAAAGGGCGGAACTGACGTCATCACGCCGGCGTGGGCCTATTATGGTGTAGGTGACGTCATCGGAGTCGCGTGCGATGCCGTGCCTTTGTGATGTCGTCCACGTCGGCGCGAAGCTACGAAAAGAATTTCCGAATGTTGCTGACGCAAGGGGATATTCACAAAGTGAGGAATCCACAGGCAGATACTGTATCTACCAGAAAAAGCATTACCGAAGGTAAGTAACTTGTTCTATTGACCCTGTTCCCCATGGGAACATTAGAGTAAACAGAAGCTGCTGATCAAGTGGGTAGGGTTACCCCAGAGAACTTTTAGCCCCTTGGGTAGGGAGGAGTCAGAAGTCACCTTCATTGACTAGCTAGGGCGAACAATAAATTGAGCACCCCAGTGCACCCTCCTCAGAACACTTCTGGACCTGGGTAAGATCAGGAAAGGACTGAACTCTGCGTGCTGTAACCTGAGAGGAGCTCTGAAGGACTGGGCCTGCTCCCTTCTGTACCCAGGACAAAGAAGTAGACTTCATGGGTCATTGGGCTGACTTCCTTTGTGACTAAAGGGGCACAACAACCTGAAGAAACACAGTTTGCTGGATGACCAGTTGGCAGTGACAACTGGATCTGAACTGGACCCTGCACAAAGCCTTGGCTGAACCAAGCCTTGAAGTCCTAGGATCTCCCCGAAGCCTGGAAGCCTTAGGTGAAGGGCTAAAGGAAAAGGGGCTTACCACTGCAGTTTTGGGACTTGAAAAAATTCAGACTTGCAGCTGCTGGATGACCAGGACCACCCCTCAAAGCTGATCTGGTGGAGAAGCAACACCAGCAGGTGGATGAAATAGGTTGATCCCACTTCGAGCTTCTCCTCAGCGGCAAAACCGTTTCATCTAGCCCTCGGAAAGAAGCTATCCAACCCCATGGAGCACTCTTCAGATAAAGCATGCTGCCTTCTCCTGCTGGAGAAATAAGAGCTCAATTTCAGGGACCAAGTTCCACAGCAGAAAGCTTGACCTGGCGAAGGTACCAAATGTATCCAATCGACATGACGGTCCTGGGTGCAAAATGTAACGATTCCCACTTTGAGCTTTTCCTGCCAAAATCAATAGCTTCATTCGTGACCTCGCTCAGCGCCTATGTGACCGGTAAGATCTTTCCGGATTCAGCCTGCTGCCTTGTCCGGCTGAAAGATTCTGATTTCCATTTTGCAGACTAAGTACAATGTTAAAATACTTGACGAGTCCGTTTAGTGTATCTGACGTCAGGATCCATCGTAGTCAGCTTCAAAGTACGTCTAGATCCCAGTTTACCGCAACCATAAACTATCATGAGCGCTTATTGCTTTTTGGCGGTATTTTCACTTAAAACTTTTAAAACTCATATTTCAGGTTCCCGTTAATGGATTTGTACCATTTTGGTGGCATTTATGTTATTAAAATCTACATTCTTGTTCTAATTTGGTTTGGGATTCCTATTGTTTGGTGTTTTGACTTTATTACTGTTTTGGGGCTGCATAAATACTTTTCACATTGCCCTAAGTTAAGTCTGTCTGCTGTGTGTTAGAGCTACCAGGGGATTGAGGTCAGCTATCCCTGATGGGATTGCATTAATATTCCTTGAGGTGGGTGTCCGCCCACTATGAATTATAATCCACCTTCTTACACAGACCTTTCTGCGCAACCTCATAAAAATTCAGCTTTGAATCCTTGGGAAGCTCACCTACAAACCTCTGCACTGAATTGCAATGGGATTGATCAAATTGTCCCAAAAACCCTGTAACACTTGCAGTTTTGAGAGCTGTAGGAGGCAACCTACATATTGTTTTTCCTGCAGTGTCAATGTTTTTGCTTTCCCTCCAAAATCTCTGATGCTGACGCATGCCTCTTCTGAACGGTGAAAACTGTACTAGATTCCGGTTTCAGTTCCAGACTCAAGAAAGCTGTGTCCCTTTCAGGAGATCTCTAATTATTTAGTAGCCATGACATAGTTACTTTCATCATGGCAGGACTGGGGAACTTTTCTTCTGCTTTTTCCAAGTCCTGGCATTAGTTGAAGTAGAGATCTAGGAGTTGCTGTGACCTACGAGTCCCACGATGATGGCTACTAGCACATGGGGTGCTTCAAAATGGATGTTGAGTTTGGATGTCCCTCGTGCCAAAACCTCTTGAAAGTGATGTCAGCCACCAGTAAAATTCCTGATGCTGATTGATGTGGGAGTGTAGAAAGAGCTACTGTCCCAACAATCCAAAGAGCTGGCAGTAAATGGAGATGGTCTTCTCGTGCAACTTTGTTTCCATGGTGGATGATCTTAATCTAAATCTTGTGGCAGGTGCTAAAAAGGGCAAGGTGCCTCTCCTGGCCTAGAACGTTTTAAGAAGCAGACATTGCTTTAGTGTTGGAAGATTGAGAGGTCTCAGTGGAGCCTGAATAGGATCATCTGCATGTTTTGTAAAAGACATGGGGCCTGATTTAGATGTTGGCATTTCCTCACCGCCAACATACTGGTCCGCCCACCCGATTTAAAGGCGGACGGACCATAGGTTTGGCTATGTCATAACTACTTCCATCACCTCCTTAGCCAAACTTCTTATATGACCCATTGGAGTAAGAGCCATGGGGGAATTGGCTATATGTCCATCCACCCAATTAGGATGGGCAACATTTAGCAGTTTATTTACTGCCGGTCACTGCCAGGCAAAGCCTGGCAAAAAGGGACCGTAAGAAACACAAAAGGCCTCCCTCATCATAGAAGATGACTCCTATGATGAGGGGTGCTTCGGCAAAACATGAAGGATGGAATGCTGAATGAATCAAGCATTCACCCCCAGTCAAGAGATCTGGGTTAAATCCATTATTCTTTTGCTCACTATGCCACCCCAGCTTGGATCCAGCCATATGCAAATCAGTCTTAACCCTGTTCCTCATGGGGGCAGTCCTGCTCGAACTGCCAAGCCGGGTCATCCCTGGACAGCATCCTGGGACCGGTTTTGGGGTAACACCCCTCATCAGCCAGGCTAGCTTGAATCCAGTGCCACAGAGAGCAAGGGACCTACGTCTGAGCATACCCATGCCACTTAGGGCAAAACGTGCTGCAGCAACAAATGATGGACGGAATACTGACAAATCAAGCATTCACCCCCAGTCAAGAGATCTGGGTTAAATCCATCGTTCTTTTGCTCACTACACCACCCAGATTAAACCCAGATCTCTTGACTGGGGGTGAGTGGTTGAAAAGTTTCAGCACTACGACGGGGGTGAGTGACTGAAAAGTTTCAGCACTCCATCCATCATCATGTTGTATTTCCTATGGTGAGAGGTCATTATCTTTTATATTTTCAAAAACAAAATCCTACTTTGGGATTTTACTTTTGAAAATAAAAAATAAAACAGCTTGTTGCAAGGCTCTGTCTTGGTGATGGAACCCTGCATCAAACTACAAAAAGCAATGACAGGAACCGCCGTGGTGGTCATTTCTAAATTCAGTGGGAGGCACCTCCGTCAGGGCGCCGGAGCAATTTACTCCATCGCCCTGTTGTGGGAATGGGCCACACGCCAATATATAAATCGGGCCCATAGGCTCTAATGGTGCTGCCATGCTTATTGGGGTAGATGAAAAGCACAACCTTGCTGCACCAAATTCCTTATGCACAGTCAATACTAGGCAGTTTTCTCCAATAAATACGGTCAGTTTTGACCTGCTGATATTCAGCACTAGACTCATAATCAGCGGCGTCTCTTCCGCTAAGGTAGAGAAGCATCGTCCTACTGCTCTCTGAGCACTGCAAAAGGAAAAATAAAATGATACTAACACAATGTTATTATCATTTTATGTTAAGTACGGAGCCAGGTTATGGTAGGGCGAGGCTGGGCTGTCAGAGGGAGAAGGAGTGGTTGGTGCACCATAAGGGTGCGTGGCGGTTGGGGCCGTCTTGGGCCGGAAAAACCATCATGCACACATAGCATTTCTCTACCTGGCTGTGTTGCACAGCCTGGTGGAGAACTGTCCCAGGTTCCCAGGTACTGCCTGAGCAGCCAAACGGGCCACTCAGACCTATCACGATGCTGATGTCATGCTGGTGACGAGTGTTACAGCAAACTGGAATGGCATGGTGAGCACAAAAACAATGAATTTAGGCCCATATTGCTGTACTGGGGTGAATGTATGACATTGTTCTGCATTCTGTCCATCAATTGTTGTTTTTGCATTTGTCACCCCGAGTGGAACAGGTATGCCCAGACGTGGGTCCCGTGCTCTCCATGCCACTGGAGTCAAGCTATCCTGGCTGATGAGGGCTGAAAGCCGGAAACCTGTCCTAGGATGCTTGTTTCCAGTCCAGGGAGGACCTGACCTGGCAGTTCGGGCTGGACTGTTCCCATTGGGCGCAGGGGCAAGACTGATTTGCATATGGCTGGGTCCAAACTGGAATGGCTTGGTGAGCAAAAAAACGATGGATTAGGCCCAGATCTCTGTAATGGGGTGAATGTGTGACATTGTTCTCCATTCTGTCCATCAATTGTTCTTTTTGCATTTGTCATGCTGGTGACAGCAGCATTGTGATTGGCTTAGGGGAGGCTGGGAGCCTTAGGAGAGGCTACAGTCAGCGACCGGCAGGTAAGTCATCTTTTTTTCTTTCTTTTTTTGTAACCCCCCTGCCTCCACCCCCGCCACCGTTTCATAGCAGCCGCCACTGCTCATAATTGCGATATGTGCAGTGAAAGTAGGTCCTGCACATGCCTTAATTAGCCAGGCTGGTCATAATGAGGGCCTCAGCCTAGTTTCCTATCTGTCTATGAAAGTCCTCTTAGACATTTTGGAGCAAAACTCTCATTCCTTGATTGAAGGAGAGGTTAGGAGGTATACCACACAGACGCGGTGAGGGTCAGTTGGAGCTATTTTTCTTCCCCATGAAGGATATTTGACAAAGAGAGAAGGCACTTAGGCGGCAAAAAATAGCTTAGAAAGCTAGAAAAGCCTTAGATTGCTTTGTAACAATCACAAAAGTTGAATGAAATTGTTCCTTGAAAACATTCCGACGGACAAAACTACAAAAAGTATTACAAGGAGCAACTTGCACTGGATCCTCCCCTGCCTTCCGCGGGAGCTCTAATCTAAGCCCTGATGTTTTTAAAGCCTTTGTGTGTTTAATTTTGTGTCCTACCATTTTAATTACAAACTTACCTACCCTCGCAGGGACCTTTCCTTGCCTCGTTTTCCCCCGCGCAGCCGAGGTAGACGCTGCAGCGGGGTCAGCCTCTCTCGCTCGCCGTCATCAGCGAGCCGCTCCCCGAGCCACGCCCACTCTCATCTGGCCACGCCCTGAACAGCCCTATATATCATGTGCTTCCTCCGTACGCGCAGCGGACGGGCGCAGCGGGCGCGCCTAAGGCAAGCCCGTCTGCGCCCGTCCGCGGCCTGACGGGCCCAGGGCCCAGAGATGCCGCCCCTTCCATCACTTACTCCCCTGCTTCGCTTAGAAGCCTCCAGTGTCCCTCTTGTGCCCTTCCATCCACAACTTGGGATCGTCTGGTGTCTCTTGGCATCTCGGCCGACCTGCCTTCTCCCAGACTCATCCGGGCATCCGTGTCTGTCCCTACCCCGCCCGAGACCTGCATTCGTATATTTTATCTTAATACACGGTCTCTTCCTCAACATCATGCCGATATCTTTCTTTTGTTGACGGCTGAGAATCCTGATATCCTGCTGCTCACTGAGACCTGGCTGTCTGATCTTTCCCTCCCTGACATCCTGGCTGCTCTACCCCCTAACTACTACATGCTGAACGCCAATCGGCCTAATGGCCGTCGTGGCGGTGGGGTGGCGGCAGTCATACGCAAAGATTTGCCTTTCATCACGTCCTCCTCACTATGTCTCCCTGATGCCGAGAATCTCGTCATCAGCCTGGCAACTGAAGCTGGTGCCCTGACCCTTATTGTCCTATACCGCCCCCCTACCCCTATGCCCCTGCGAGCAGCTTTCTGCCTTGATGACTTCCTCAGCCCGCATTGTTATGTTCGGAGATTTTAACTATTGGTTCAATCACGCTGACGCTGGCCCCCACGCCATCGAACTGTTTGAGGCGCTCCTTAGCCTTAATCTGACTCAGCACGTCACCTCCCCTACTCATATCGGGGGTCATATTCTAGACCACATCTGGACACAAGGGGTGTCGCTCTCTTGTCCGATTATCTCCCCTTGTGTCTGGTCCGATCATTCATTGATCGAGTCTTCCATCCTTGTAAAGGGTCTGGTTAGGCCTCCTTCCTTGGAGGGAGGGACTGCTCGGAAATGGAAGACCCTTGATTCATCTGCCTTCCTTTCCTCCCTTGCTGAGACCCAGCCTCCAACTATTGACATCCCAGATGTTAACATCATGGACGCTAACATCTCCCATTGGCTCACGACGGCTAGCGACCTATTTGCACCCTTGTCCTGCTTCCCTCGAACACGCCCCAATAACTCTCATAAATGGTACAACTCTGCCCTGAAACAACAACATCTTGAGCTGCGCCAACTGGAGCGTAGATGGAGGCGTAACTATCTTGGCTCCGACAGGGAGGCGTACGTGTCCGCACGGAAAGCCTATAAAAAAGCCATTATCACAACCAAGTCTGCTTTCATCTCTGAGAGAATTTTAACAGCCCCCAACAAATCCAAAGAGATTTTCAAGGTCCTTGGCGAATTAACATCGGACGCCAGGACACTCCCGAATGTGCCTCCCTCTGCAGAGTCTTGCAATGCTTTAAATTCTTTTTTTATCGATAAGATCACCACAATTAAAAATTCTATTCCCCATTCCATCCCCCTAGCCACAGCAGTATCCCCCCTCGTCAATTCCGCTACCCTGTCCCGGTTTCCTACACTCGACCCGGAGTCCCTTGCCAAGCTGTCCACCCGTGTGAAATCTGGCTCCCCCAAGGACTGCTGTCCCCCCTCTGTGCTCCGTGATATCTGTCACACCCTTCCACAATGCATCCTTCCCTTACTTAATTCTTCCCTCAACTCTGGCATAGTCCCCAGGTCATTTAAGGAGGCCGTACTGGTGCCCCTGTTAAAGAAACCCGGCGCGGACCCAGCGGTCCTCGCTAACTATCGGCCCATCTCCCTTTTGCCTTTCCTGTCTAAAATCTTGGAGGCACATGTCACTACTTGCCTCTCGCAATTCATCGAGGAGTCCAACTTCCTGGCAAATAACCAGGCCGGTTTCAGACCAGCCCATTCTACAGAGGCTGTGATTCTTGCCGTGTTGGACAACCTCAGAAGCAATGCCGACAGAGGACTACCCCAGGCATTAGTCCTACTTGACTTATCGGGGGCATTCGACACGGTGGACCATAACATCTTACTCCACCGTGTCGAGTCTGCCGGAGTCTGTGGGCCTGCTTTGTCCTGGGTTAAATCTTTTCTAGAGGGGAGATCCCAGGCAGTCAGTTTGGGTCCTTTCAGCGCCACCAGCGTCTCGTCATCTTGCGGGGTCCCTCAGGGATCTTCCTTGTCTCCCCTTCTTTTTAATTTGTATCTTCAACCCCTCCTTCACTCTTTAGGCAGGTGGGACGTCACCGTGTTTAATTACGCGGATGATTTGCAAATTATTTTCCCCCTCACCTCCCCTGACGCTGTTACCAACTTTCAGACGGCCATGACACACATCCAGCACTGGATGAACCAAAATCAATTAAAGCTCAATCCGGGCAAGACTGAGCTTCTCCTTCCTGGGATAAGTGCCCCTTATTGGGGCCCCCAGTACTGGGCCATTGAGCTTGGCACACCTCCCTCTCCTGCTGGCTGTGTAAAGAGCCTCGGGGTCATTATTGACTCTGGGCTCACTCTCAAGGCCCAGGTGAGTGCAGTAACATCCTCCTGTATGTTCCAGCTATACAGGATACGGAAAGTTGCCCACCTCCTGACTCCCGAAGCCTTGTTACAAGTCTTAATAGCCTTGGTGATGTCCCGTCTGGACCTCTCTAATTCGATATACCATGGCCTTCCCAAATCCCAGCTGTCCAGGCTACAGATTGTTCAGAACCAGGCTGCTAGACTTGCATTCAAAATCCCCAGATGGCAGTCGGCCCAACCTTTATTATATCAACTTCACTGGCTACCAGTCAGTGAAAGAATAGCTTTTAAGGTCCACTGCCTGGTCTTCAAGGCTCTCACCGGTCCCTCCCCTGCTTTCCTGAAGTCCCTGATCACTCCTTACTGCCCCTCTCGCACTCTGAGGTCCACCCACCTCCAGCTCCTAGTTGTTCCCCGTGTCAAACTTACCAGATCTGGTGGTCGCAGTTTCTCTCATCTGGCCCCTAAGCTGTGGAACTCTCTTCCACTTTCACTTAAGACTTCTTGTTCCCTCCTCTCTTTTAGGAAATCCTTAAAAACATTGCTCTTCTCCCATTGCCACTAAATTCCTTCTGTCCAATCTCAGGATCCTATCAGCGCCAGGAAACTTATGGTGACAGCGCGCTTAATAAATGTCTCTTAACATTAACATTAATATTAACTTTCACGATCCGGAAAAAAGAACTGACTCTGAGAGGCAAATGCCAGTGCAAGGCATCATGGGACCAGATCCTGCTAGACATCTTAAAGACACAGGGCACCTTGTAACTCTTCAAATTCAAGCCTGCTTATTCCACCATAATATTTAGATTTAGGCTGTAGTTTAGAAGTGCTGCGCTTTTATTTTGGAATAGTTATAATTTCAGGGAAAAATGTGGCCTACAAAAAGCTTTGGAGAGTGCTATACAGCACTGGGTATGCTAGATTCTGCACTTTGTTATGTAAATAGGCACATGGATTAAGGGCCAGATGTATCAAGCTTTTTACAGTTCACAAACGGGCCAATTCGCAGAACGGTATAAAGCCTCTTTAAACGCCTTTTGGGATGTATCATCCCGAAAGGCATTTGCAAAATAGCGAATCACAATTTTTGCAATTACTTATTTTTTAATGCATTTAGGGATTCCTTTAATGCAATGCAAGAAAGAATTGCAACTTGGCTTTAAGGGATCGCAAATTACCACCAACTTCAAGTTGGTGGTAATTTGCAAATTCCTAGAAAAATGCAAATTTTTGCATTTTTCTAAGTGCCATGTAGCGCACACACATGCCCTTAGGGCATGTATGTGCGCCACATGTGCATACATACCTTTTTTGGGGGTGCATCAGGGTGGCCTTTTGGCCCCCTTGCACCCCTGAAATTGCATGTGCAATTTGCGAGTACCTGTTTGGTACTTGCAAATTGCGAATATAATCCTATTCATTCATAGGAAGGAATAGGAAGGCATTCTTTAATAGCGAATCGCAATTTACGATTCGCTATAAAGGAATATGTAGGAATCGCAATTTGTTTTGCAAATTCTACGTACATTGCAGTTTGTGATTCTTAAATAGCGAATCAGTAAAATTTGCTATTAAAATATCGCAAAAGCAATTCTTGATACATCTGGCCCTAAATGTTTTAGGGTCCCGGCATGCAGAAGGAAATTATTCTATCATTATGACTATCTGTAATCCTATTATGAGGCAGAAGAGTGTGGTGACAGCATGCCTAAGGAGAGGGGTGTAAGAGAACCTAGGAATAGCAAAGCATACCCCAGGGGAGCTTTCCCAGTCCACAAGGCAAGGATCCTAGCATTTAAGAGTGTTGACGCATTGTATGCACTGGATATACTGTATATCATTCTATGTGGTGTCATTGCACTGACACCTGGCTTGTGCCAGTGCATGTACCAAAGTATGGGTGTACTATGTAGCAGAATATGAGTACAGGAGCTCTTTAAGATTTAACTGCTCATGCAACATTTTTCTTTTTTCTGCAAAACACAAACTTCCCTTGACAAAGGTAATTTGTTATTGTTGAATAGAAATCATGATTTAGAAATGAGGAAATGGCATTGAGAGGTTCTTGTTTTAAATATAGTGCATTTCGAAGACTAACCAATCTTTTGTTTATTTCAGTGGCCACAATGGCATATTCTTTCTCCCTACAGATGTTGCATACTTTAATCGTCATGTGGTCAGTCGGTCACTGTGCTTACCACACCACTTACCTGGCCCTTTTCTGTTGCTTCTTACCTTGCAGCTTACCCCATGAGCTTTCTCCCCAGCTGATGTAATCTTTGGATGTTTTTTTCCCATACTAATCCTTCCCTTCTCCCTCTTAACCGCACAGGAAATAAGGTTAAAAGGTGGAGAGTTAAGGCCGTGTTCTGTGTTGTCTTATTTGTATGGGACTGGAAGGGCTTAAGGTCAGAACTACTGCCATATTTACCATGCATCTTAGTCTTTCCATTAAACATTCCCCTTCTTCTCCATCGCTGGTTCTGATAAACAAATGCATTTTGATAGAGTACTGCAGTTTCCTTAGTTTACACCATCACACACACAAGAATACTCCTCTTGCATCTCTCATGGCAGGGTCCTGCTCTTCCCCACATACGCGACAGTTGGATATACACAACCAGCATGTATCTACACAATAACACTTTCTACAAGACTCAAGATGGTGGCGTCCTCCTCCTTCATCGGCGCCAATCCTCCCACTGAATCACAGATATCACCCCACACCTCTGGAGAGGGAGGGTTTGCTGATCCATTATTGATTCAGATCACCTTTCAGCCTGAGGCCCCTAATTGACATGGATTGTTTTGTTTTGAATCACTCATTGACACCGTCTCATGTTGACCCCTATGTGGTATCTGTTTATTCTATGCTGAGCTCCCCTGTCACTCCTGGGAAATCTCAGCCTATATAGTACTGCAGGATGTATAATGCCATTCCTAGGGATTTCTGCCTGCCACTGCAGGGATGTGGGGTGTTTGGCAAGGTGCTGTAGCTTATGTTGTGTTATAAAATTTCTAGAGCGTGTAGCTGCCCCAGCAACGGGGATTCCCAACACTGGTCCAAAAAAACTAAAAAAAAACTGCAGAGAACTGATGAAGGCCATATTAAAAGGAAAACAGACTCTAAGTAGAGAAGAACCAGTATAAAGCATGGTTCATAGTATAATGTCCATTTTAAGTTGCTCCCTGCCACCCTTGTTGAGTTGTGAGGGATACCTCTGAGCCCAGGTCATATAGCATGGCTGGTTGGATAATGCTTATTCCCATGGGTTTCTCCTCTGCCATTTCTGGATGGACTTTTCAGACTATTTAGTAGGGCTGTCTGCATAATGCCCACTCCTGTGGGTTGCATCTGTGTCTCGTCTTGGAGAGCAAGACTCCTCACATCATACAGTGTTGGCGGACTATAAAATGCCCATTCCTTGGAGTTGCTAATCTGCGGCTTTTTGGGGGTGTCCTCAGACAACCCACCAAGGCTTATTTTATAATACCCATCATTATGAGTATCTCTGCTGCTGCTCCAGGACCGACCTCACTGATCGTATAGCAAGGCTGGTTAGAGTGACCAGTCCCAAGTACTGCTCCCTCGCTATTCCTGGGTAGACTCATCAGATCAGATATAACTGGTTGTATGATGCCCGTTCATATTGCCCCTCTCCGAGTCTTCTGTGTACTGCAAAATATATAGTTGATGCAAGATTGCGCCTTCCGTGAGTAGCATTGTTTCAGTCTGGGCAATTCTTATGCCCACTCAATGTGGTTTAAACTGTGTCATACAAACCAGTCTAAAATAGGTAGGTATCTGCATGCATGCATGACCACTTTTTCACACTTTTCCCTAACTCCCAAGTGTAGGCACTGCGACACGTCTGAGCAGTGTCTGCCATTTATGCATGCCACCAAAACCCTTCCCTATAGAACACAATACACTCACACACTTTCCGTCCATGTATGCACTAACATGTAATCCCTAAGAGTCCTACATGTTACCGCATAGATGAACAGAAAGAAGGGTCCTAATTCTTGCTATATATTGCTTCAAAACAGACAAAAGTGCAGGAACAAAACATAACAATGCGGCTCAGGTCTTCATACATGACATCCAAAACCTTCCCAACTAGGTGAAACAACGGACATGCACTTTTATCCATAGCACTCAGCTTCATGCTATTCATCCACAAATGCACATATTACAATAAACAGATCTCCGAGTCTGATTTCTCCTTTCACTTCAGATTTTGTTACTTTTCTGCTCCAAGCATGTTTGTCCCATTCACTTATGGTTGCGCTGTACCCCTCTAAGCCTGGGCCTTCTCTTTCCGCCTGGTTCCTCTCTTTCTTCAAGGTATGGTTCCTCCTTTCCCTGCAGGCACGATTTCTCTTTTCTTCTTTGCTGGTCCTCTTTTTTTATTTTGGAATTTTTTTCACCTGTCATTATTCTTCTCTTCCCTCCTGGTTACTCCTTCCCTTTCAGGTCTAGTTCCTTTCTTCACCTTTAGGTAGTGTGCGTTTTCCTCTCTCCTGGCTCCTCCGTCGATTCCAGGTCTGGCTACCCATAATACCCTGTCAAGGTTCCCTCAAGGATGGTATTCTCTTCCCACCTTCCTTCTCTCTTCCTTCCAGGCCTAGTTTTTCCTTCCCTTTTAGTCCAGTCCAAATTCCCTGTAGGTCTGGTTCTTTTGTTCTCCTATGGGTCTTCCTTTTCTCTCTAGGCCTCATTCTTTTTTCTACTGATGTCTCTTTTCCCTCTTGAAGTGGCTTCTTGCTTTCTGTATGCCGGATTCCTCTCTTGTAGCTTACAAGTCTTTTGCTTCCTTCCCTCCAGTCCTGCTTTTGAGCCTGCCTCCAGACCTGGCTCGAAGCATGCATCCGAACTTAGTTCTAAACCTGTCTCCAGACTTGGTTGAGATCCTACTTTAGGGCCTGGTCCCAGGCTTGCCATGCTCTGTCAGGGTTACATGTGCATGACAATAATGCCCTAGTTTCTGATGCTAACATGGTTTGTACTCTTTTGTTCCAGTGGTGAATGAGATCCAGGAAAGGCGGCAGTTCCTGGATGAGATGGAAGCCTTGGGTCAGGGCAAGAAATTCCGCACCATTGTGGAGACCGAGATCTCACAGGTAATTCACAGTTTCATAGTAGAGAATAGGATGCCTGGGGGCAGAGAGCATGGGGTAGGGGAGCTGGCAGTCAGGAGCCCTTTGCAGAGAGAGACATAGAGTATTAAGACAGAGAGAGGCTAGAGGCATCGGGATCGCCTATGACAAAGAGAACAAGGGATCAGGGGGAAGATTTTGGGTGACCTATAGAGGAGAGAGATAGGGGGCATGAGATGGAGGAGATAAACAAGGACAGGGCACTGGGGTTTAGTGCGGGGCCAAAGAGAGAAAATGAGGCAGAGGGACAAACAGGCTGCTCAGGCCAATCACGATGCTGCTCATGCAGTGTTGTGATTAGCTGGGAGAGGCTGAGAGCCTGGGTACTTCCGGCGCTACAAAGTGAGGATGGAGAAGAGGGTCGGCGACTGTGAAGAAGGTAAGATTTAAAAGCATTTTTTATCCAATCCCCCTCTGCCCTGTATGGAAGAAGCCACCAGTGAACTTAACGGTACCTGAGGTGTTGTCATTCGGTCCTTGGTACTGTTGTCATACTTCTCAATGGCGAGCAAGTCTGTGCCGACGCCTGCTTCAACATCGAACGGTGTTCTCAAGGGTGGTGAGAAGGTCTAGAGTGATCACGAAGATGTTTTTTATGTTTCCTCTCCCTAGATCTTTTCTATGGGAGTCTTTAGTGCGATAAGTTCTGGATTCAGGAGAAGGAGTCCCTTCACAGTCCTTTTTTCTCTTTCTTTTCCTCTTGACGTATGTTCTCCAGTTTTCTTCTCAAGTGAATGGCCTCATAGTCTTGACTATTTTAGGGTTCTCTTGGACATTTTCTGACAAAATTCACTTTTTAAAAAAAAACGTTATTTTCAGTTTTACACATACATGGCAATACTTAATGTTCACAGCGATGCATAGCGAGAGAGTCTGCATATCCCAATGGAGCACGATATTTGATACATGTTATATCCAGGACAACAATAAGCAATATATTACGAATGCGAGACAAGTACCATTAACCCCCATGCCCGCAGGCCCCCGTAAGCTTCTATCACAGTCCAGCCAGCCCAAACCTAACCCCACCCCACTTCCTAGCTGCAGTAACACAAAGAGCATAGGAACTATCATAGCGTATAAGGATCCTTTGGTACCCTCAGTCCTAGCCTACCCCTTCGGGGACAATGCCATTCGTGACTTGTGTGCCTGTAACTCCCCTTTGCTTAGCAATGTATGCTCTGTACGGGACCCATATATCCACCGGGCGCGAGGAACTTGGCACTAACGTAGCATATTCCTCGCTGTCCACATTACAAAACGCCAAGCTGTGAAGCCAAGCCTTAAGCGTAGGGACCCTTTTACTGCCCCATAGTAACGCCACCTCACGTTTAGCCAACAGAAACCCCAGGGCTGCTAACCTCCTGACCTTTTTAGGGAAATTAACCATGTATCCTTACAGTGCAATCTCCGGCATAGGGATCAATGTCATGGAAAGTATGTCACCTAAAGTAGCGTGTATCAGTACCCACTATTGTTGCAACTTTGGACAGGTCCATGAGAGATGGGCAAAGTCGGCTTGTGGAGCCGAACATTTCTGGCATTGGTGAGGCCTAGTGGGATCGATCTTATGGGACCATGCCGGAGTGTGGTACATCCTGCGAAGAAATGTAAAATGTAGCAGTTTATGTCTACTGTTTAGGGACACCACCCTCGTAACCCTGCAGCAGTAATCCCATTGGTCATGAATTATAGGCCGACCCAAGTCTTGCTCCCATGCAGTGCGGATTTTGACGTCGGAGAAGGGGAGCCCCATCACACATTGTCTATACAATTTGGAGATCAAATGTGCCCCAGTTTGACTTTCAATAACTAACGTCAGAGGAGCAGCCGGCTCAGGAGCTATCGGAAAGGAAGCGAAGGTAGCTCGTAACATGGAAACCATGTGGCGCAGCACAAAGCCATCCATAAAGGAGCAATCTTTGAATCGCGCCTCCTCCGCGACAGAGAAAATATGGTTGTCAGGGAAAAGGTCACCCATCGTGTGGATTTGAAATTCAGCCAGTGTGCGCTGTGCTAAAACCTCACCAGTTATGGGGAACCACGTGGAGTTCGGAAGTGGCAACGCCGGGGAATACAACAGGTCTAAACTTAACAATCTACGTAACTTCTTCCATGCCCAGCACGTGGTGTATACAGTCTGAATATCATGCGGATCCCTTGGGATTCCTTTAGGCAAAACTGAGGACAGATTCTGCGGAAGCACCAGATTCTTCTCCAGCTTCAAATAGGGGACACGTGCGTCTGGATGATACCAGGCATAGGAATAGCAGCACTGCGCCATCAAATAGTAAAGATACATGTCAGGAACCCCAAACCCGCCTCGTTCATACGGTAGTGTCAAAGTCTGCCAGCTCACCCATGGTCTGTTGTCATCCCATACAAGCCGCAATAGCAGTTGCCACAGCTGCAAAAAGAAGGGCTGAGTGAGAGGGATGGGAATGTTGTTAAAAAAAATATAAAAATCTCGGGAGTACCACCATTTTAATAATGGCCACTCTACCCGCTATTGACAAAGGTAGCCGTAACCACCTCTCGACATGCGATTCAAGCGAGCTGATTGCGCGTCCATAGTTCAATCTGATGATAGTGGCTGCATCTAAGTGTATGTACACCCCGAAATACTTAACTGCATCGCTGCACCACTCCAAGGGAAACTCACAGTCCCATGCAGCTGTGCTGGTTATCAACGGGAAAATTACGGACTTGTGCCAATTAACACTCATGCCTGAAAACCTACCAAATCGGATAATTTCCCTAATGAGGAGTTCCAAGTTAATATGGGGTTGCCGTACGTACAGAACAGTATCATCCGCATACAGAGATACCAAAAGGGGGCCAGTATGAAACTGCAGACCTCGATGTAAGTGTTTCTCTTGAAAGTGTCGAACCAATGGGTCCATCGCTAATATAAAAAGCAATGGGGACAGGGGACAACCCTGACGGGTGCCACGGGACAGACGAAATGGCGGGGAAATAGTACAGCCGCAGTCTAGCTATGGGTTCCGTATAGAGCAGGGCCGCTGTAGAGACAAAACATTCAGGCATTCCCATGCGGCGCATCACAGAAAGAAACAAGCATTTACAATGCAATGGTTTTGCCTTTGTTAAAGTTAGAGCTATTGGCATTGCTCTTGACACTCTGAAGCTCCACTCTGAAGCTCCACTCTGAAGCTCCACTCTGCACTCTGAAGCTCCACTCTGCACTCTGAAGCTCCACTCTGCACTCTGAAGCTCCACTCTGCACTCTGAAGCTCCACTCTGCACTCTGAAGCTGCACTCTGAAGCTCCACTCTGCACTCTGAAGCTGCACTCTGAAGCTCCACTCTGCACTCTGAAGCTGCACTCTGAAGCTCCACTCTGAAGCTGCACTCTGAAGCTGCACTCTGAAGCTGCACTCTGAAGCTGCACTCTGAAGCTGCACTCTGAAGCTCCACTCTGAAGCTCCACTCTGAAGCTCCACTCTGAAGCTCCACTCTGAAGCTCCACTCTGAAGCTCCACTCTGAAGCTCCACTCTGAAGCTCCACTCTGCACTCTGAAGCTCCACTCTGAAGCTCCACTCTGCACTCTGAAGCTCCACTCTGAAGCTCCACTCTGCACTCTGAAGCTCCACTCTGCACTCTGAAGCTCCACTCTGCACTCTGAAGCTCCACTCTGCACTCTGAAGCTCCACTCTGAATCTGCACTCTGAAGCTCCACTCTGCACTCTGAAGCTCCACTCTGAATCTGCACTCTGAAGCTCCACTCTGCACTCTGAAGCTCCACTCTGCACTCTGAAGCTCCACTCTGCACTCTGAAGCTCCACTCTGAAGCTCCACTCTGAAGCTCCACTCTGAAGCTCCACTCTGATGCTCCACTCTGATGCTCCACTCTGATGCTCCACTCTGATGCTCCACTCTGAAGCTCCACTCTGAAGCTCCACTCTGAAGCTCCACTCTGAAGCTCCACTCTGATGCTCCACTCTGATGCTCCACTCTGATGCTCCACTCTGATGCTCCACTCTGATGCTCCACTCTGATGCTCCACTCTGATGCTCCACTCTGATGCTCCACTCTGATGCTCCACTCTGAAGCTCCACTCTGAAGCTCCACTCTGAAGCTCCACTCTGAAGCTCCACTCTGAAGCTCCACTCTGAAGCTCCACTCTGCACTCTGAAGCTCCACTCTGAAGCTCCACTCTGCACTCTGAAGCTCCACTCTGCACTCTGAAGCTCCACTCTGAAGCTCCACTCTGCACTCTGAAGCTCCACTCTGAATCTGCACTCTGAAGCTCCACTCTGCACTCTGAAGCTCCACTCTGAATCTGCACTCTGAAGCTCCACTCTGCACTCTGAAGCTCCACTCTGAATCTGCACTCTGAAGCTCCACTCTGCACTCTGAAGCTCCACTCTGAATCTGCACTCTGAAGCTCCACTCTGCACTCTGAAGCTCCACTCTGAATCTGCACTCTGATGCTCCACTCTGAATCTGCACTCTGAAGCTCCACTCTGCACTCTGAATCTGCACTCTGCAGCTCCACTCTGAATCTGCAGCTCCACTCTGCACTCTGAAGCTCCACTCTGAATCTCCACTCTGAATCTGCACTCTGAATCTCCACTCTGAATCTGCACTCTGAATCTGCACTCTGAATCTGCACTCTGAATCTGCACTCTGAAGCTCCACTCTGAATCTGCACTCTGAAGCTCCACTCTGAATCTGCACTCTGAAGCTCCACTCTGAATCTGCACTCTGAAGCTCCACTCTGCACTCTGAATCTGCACTCTGAATCTGCACTCTGAAGCTCCACTCTGCACTCTGAATCTGCACTCTGAAGCTCCACTCTGCACTCTGAATCTGCACTCTGCAGCTCCACTCTGAATCTGCAGCTCCACTCTGCACTCTGAAGCTCCACTCTGAATCTCCACTCTGAAGCTCCACTCTGAATCTCCACTCTGAATCTCCACTCTGAATCTGCACTCTGAAGCTCCACTCTGAAGCTCCACTCTGAAGCTGCACTCTGAAGCTCCACTCTGAATCTGCACTCTGAAGCTCCACTCTGAATCTGCACTCTGAAGCTCCACTCTGAATCTGCACTCTGAAGCTCCACTCTGAATCTGCACTCTGAAGCTCCACTCTGAATCTGCACTCTGAAGCTCCACTCTGAATCTCCACTCTGAATCTCCACTCTGAAGCTCCACTCTGAAGCTCCACTCTGAAGCTCCACTCTGAAGCTCCACTCTGAAGCTCCACTCTGAAGCTCCACTCTGAAGCTCCACTCTGAAGCTCCACTCTGAAGCTCCACTCTGCACTCTGAAGCTCCACTCTGCACTCTGAAGCTGCACTCTGAAGCTCCACTCTGCACTCTGAAGCTGCACTCTGAAGCTCCACTCTGAAGCTGCACTCTGAAGCTCCACTCTGAAGCTCCACTCTGAAGCTCCACTCTGAAGCTCCACTCTGAAGCTCCACTCTGAAGCTCCACTCTGAAGCTCCACTCTGCACTCTGAATCTGCACTCTGAAGCTCCACTCTGCACTCTGAAGCTCCACTCTGCACTCTGAAGCTCCACTCTGAATCTGCACTCTGAAGCTCCACTCTGCACTCTGAAGCTCCACTCTGCACTCTGAAGCTCCACTCTGAAGCTCCACTCTGAAGCTCCACTCTGAAGCTCCACTCTGAAGCTCCACTCTGAAGCTCCACTCTGCACTCTGAAGCTCCACTCTGAAGCTCCACTCTGAAGCTCCACTCTGAAGCTCCACTCTGAAGCTCCACTCTGAAGCTCCACTCTGAAGCTCCACTCTGAAGCTCCACTCTGCACTCTGAAGCTCCACTCTGCACTCTGAAGCTCCACTCTGCACTCTGAAGCTCCACTCTGAAGCTCCACTCTGCACTCTGAAGCTCCACTCTGCACTCTGAAGCTCCACTCTGAAGCTCCACTCTGCACTCTGAAGCTCCACTCTGAAGCTCCACTCTGAAGCTCCACTCTGAAGCTCCACTCTGAAGCTCCACTCTGAAGCTCCACTCTGAAGCTCCACTCTGATGCTCCACTCTGATGCTCCACTCTGATGCTCCACTCTGAAGCTCCACTCTGAAGCTCCACTCTGAAGCTCCACTCTGAAGCTCCACTCTGAAGCTCCACTCTGAAGCTCCACTCTGGAGCTCCACTCTGCACTCTGAAGCTCCACTCTGAAGCTCCACTCTGCACTCCGAAGCTCCACTCTGCACTCTGAAGCTCCACTCTGAATCTGCACTCTGAAGCTCCACTCTGCACTCTGAAGCTCCACTCTGCACTCTGAATCTGCACTCTGAAGCTCCACTCTGCACTCTGAAGCTCCACTCTGAATCTGCACTCTGAAGCTCCACTCTGAATCTGCACTCTGAAGCTCCACTCTGAAGCTCCACTCTGAAGCTCCACTCTGAAGCTCCACTCTGAAGCTCCACTCTGAAGCTCCACTCTGAAGCTCCACTCTGAAGCTCCACTCTGCACTCTGAAGCTCCACTCTGAAGCTCCACTCTGAAGCTCCACTCTGAAGCTCCACTCTGAAGCTCCACTCTGAAGCTCCACTCTGAAGCTCCACTCTGCACTCTGAATCTGCACTCTGAAGCTCCACTCTGCACTCTGAATCTGCACTCTGAAGCTCCACTCTGCACTCTGAAGCTCCACTCTGCACTCTGAAGCTCCACTCTGCACTCTGAAGCTCCACTCTGCACTCTGAAGCTCCACTCTGCACTCTGAAGCTCCACTCTGAAGCTCCACTCTGAAGCTCCACTCTGAAGCTCCACTCTGAAGCTCCACTCTGAAGCTCCACTCTGAAGCTCCACTCTGAAGCTCCACTCTGATGCTCCACTCTGATGCTCCACTCTGAAGCTCCACTCTGAAGCTCCACTCTGAAGCTCCACTCTGAAGCTCCACTCTGTACTCTGAAGCTCCACTCTGAATCTGCACTCTGAAGCTCCACTCTGCACTCTGAAGCTCCACTCTGAATCTGCACTTCCACTCTGAATCTGCACTCTGAAGCTCCACTCTGCACTCTGAATCTGCACTCTGAAGCTCCACTCTGAAGCTCCACTCTGAAGCTCCACTCTGAAGCTCCACTCTGAAGCTCCACTCTGAAGCTCCACTCTGAAGCTCCACTCTAAAGCTCCACTCTGAAGCTCCACTCTGAAGCTCCACTCTGAAGCTCCACTCTGATGCTCCACTCTGATGCTCCACTCTGAAGCTCCACTCTGAAGCTCCACTCTGAAGCTCCACTCTGATGCTCCACTCTGATGCTCCACTCTGATGCTCCACTCTGATGCTCCACTCTGAAGCTCCACTCTGAAGCTCCACTCTGAAGCTCCACTCTGAATCTCCACTCTGAATCTCCACTCTGAAGCTCCACTCTGAATCTCCACTCTGAATCTCCACTCTGAATCTGCACTCTGAAGCTCCACTCTGAAGCTCCACTCTGAAGCTCCACTCTGAAGCTCCACTCTGAAGCTCCACTCTGAAGCTCCACTCTGAACTCTGAAGCTCCACTCTGCACTCTGAAGCTCCACTCTGCACTCTGAAGCTCCACTCTGAAGCTCCACTCTGAAGCTCCACTCTGAAGCTCCACTCTGAAGCTCCACTCTGAAGCTCCACTCTGCACTCTGAATCTGCACTCTGAAGCTCCACTCTGCACTCTGAAGCTCCACTCTGCACTCTGAAGCTCCACTCTGAATTTGCACTCTGAAGCTCCACTCTGAAGCTCCACTCTGAAGCTCCACTCTGAAGCTCCACTCTGAAGCTCCACTCTGAAGCTCCACTCTGAAGCTCCACTCTGAAGCTCCACTCTGCACTCTGAAGCTCCACTCTGAAGCTCCACTCTGCACTCTGAAGCTCCACTCTGAAGCTCCACTCTGAAGCTCCACTCTGAAGCTCCACTCTGCACTCTGAAGCTCCACTCTGAAGCTCCACTCTGAAGCTCCACTCTGAAGCTCCACTCTGCACTCTGAAGCTCCACTCTGAAGCTCCACTCTGAAGCTCCACTCTGAAGCTCCACTCTGCACTCTGAAGCTCCACTCTGAAGCTCCACTCTGCACTCTGAAGCTCCACTCTGCACTCTGAAGCTCCACTCTGAAGCTCCACTCTGCACTCTGAAGCTCCACTCTGAATCTGCACTCTGAAGCTCCACTCTGCACTCTGAAGCTCCACTCTGAATCTGCACTCTGAAGCTCCACTCTGCACTCTGAAGCTCCACTCTGAATCTGCACTCTGAAGCTCCACTCTGCACTCTGAAGCTCCACTCTGAATCTGCACTCTGATGCTCCACTCTGAATCTGCACTCTGAAGCTCCACTCTGCACTCTGAATCTGCACTCTGCAGCTCCACTCTGAATCTGCACTCTGAAGCTCCACTCTGAAGCTCCACTCTGAAGCTCCACTCTGAAGCTCCACTCTGAAGCTCCACTCTGAAGCTCCACTCTGAAGCTCCACTCTGCACTCTGAATCTGCACTCTGAAGCTCCACTCTGCACTCTGAAGCTCCACTCTGCACTCTGAAGCTCCACTCTGAATCTGCACTCTGAAGCTCCACTCTGCACTCTGAAGCTCCACTCTGCACTCTGAAGCTCCACTCTGAATCTGCACTCTGAAGCTCCACTCTGCACTCTGAAGCTCCACTCTGAATCTGCACTCTGAAGCTCCACTCTGCACTCTGAAGCTCCACTCTGCACTCTGAAGCTCCACTCTGAATCTGCACTCTGAAGCTCCACTCTGCACTCTGAAGCTCCACTCTGCACTCTGAAGCTCCACTCTGAAGCTCCACTCTGATGCTCCACTCTGATGCTCCACTCTGAAGCTCCACTCTGAAGCTCCACTCTGAAGCTCCACTCTGAAGCTCCACTCTGAAGCTCCACTCTGAAGCTCCACTCTGATGCTCCACTCTGATGCTCCACTCTGAAGCTCCACTCTGAAGCTCCACTCTGAAGCTCCACTCTGAAGCTCCACTCTGCACTCTGAAGCTCCACTCTGAAGCTCCACTCTGCACTCTGAAGCTCCACTCTGCACTCTGAATCTCCACTCTGCACTCTGAATCTCCACTCTGCACTCTGAAGCTCCACTCTGAATCTGCACTCTGAAGCTCCACTCTGCACTCTGAAGCTCCACTCTGAATCTGCACTCTGAAGCTCCACTCTGCACTCTGAAGCTCCACTCTGCACTCTGAAGCTCCACTCCGAAGCTCCACTCCGAAGCTCCACTCTGAATCTGCACTCTGAATCTGCACTCTGAAGCTCCACTCTGAAGCTCCACTCTGAAGCTCCACTCTGAAGCTCCACTCTGAAGCTCCACTCTGAAGCTCCACTCTGAAGCTCCACTCTGAATCTGCACTCTGAAGCTCCACTCTGCACTCTGAAGCTCCACTCTGCACTCTGAAGCTCCACTCTGAATCTGCACTCTGAAGCTCCACTCTGAATCTGCACTCTGAAGCTCCACTCTGCACTCTGAAGCTCCACTCTCCACTCTGAAGCTCCACTCTCCACTCTGAAGCTCCACTCTGAATCTCCACTCTGAAGCTCCACTCTGAAGCTCCACTCTGAAGCTCCACTCTGCACTCTGAAGCTCCACTCTGAAGCTCCACTCTGAAGCTCCACTCTGAAGCTCCACTCTGAAGCTCCACTCTGAAGCTCCACTCTGAAGCTCCACTCTGCACTCTGAAGCTCCACTGAAGCTACACACCGCGCAGGGCAGCTCTGGATGCTGATGCGAGAGGCCAGCTGGGAGGCGCGCTGCTCGTCTTCCTGCTCGTGCTGACTCGGAGAGAAAACTTGTTTTCATTGGGAGAGCGGCCTTCAAAGACCCGGTCACTGCGCCTCTCCGAGTGTTTAGCTTGGGATAAAATGGGCGCAGTGTTGTGGTGATGACAGTAGAGCAAGGGAGGTGCCGGCAATGCCGGAACAGAATCGGGGGCGTTCCCGGCGTCGCGTGACGTCGGCAAAAGCCAAAGAATGTCGGGAACGCCCCCGTGTCTGGTCCGGCATTGACGGACAGGCCCCTCGTCCAATGGCAAGGCTCCATTTACGGAGCCAGCCAATGAATGAGGAGGGCCGACCCAAAGCACACTACAATTCTCATCAGGTTTTCGCCTGCGCGAAAAAGATGCGCAGAGCGCATCTTTTTGGCGAGGCAAAACCTAAAAAGGGCCACTCAAGGGAATCAAATGCCTTCTAAGCATCAAGAAGTACAGCAGCGGCGGGAGTATTGGGGTCAATCCTATGTAATACTGTAAATAAGGTTCTCAAATTGAGAGAGGTGGACCTATGAGGGACGAAGCCAGACTGTGCCGGTGAAATGATAAATTCCATCAATAAGGACAACCGGATGGCGATTACTTTGGCTAAAATGTTGTAATCGAGATTAAGCAGGGACAATGGATGATAGGAACCGCAGAGAGTAAGGTCTTTACCAGGCTTAGGGAGAAGTATAATTACAGCTTTTCTAAATGTGGGAGGGAGGATACCAATCTCAAGAGCCTCAGCATAAACCTCTATCAACCGTGGAAACAGTATATCCTTATAAGCCTTATAAAAATCTGTGGAAAACCCGTCAAGGCCGGGCGCTGAGGAACCTTTAAGTGCATCAATCGCCTCCAATACGCTATCCGAAGAAATGGGAAGAGCATGGAATTCTTGCATATGCTTTGCAAGAGAAACCAAAGCAATTTCTGCTAGGTACTCTCCTTGCTCCCAGAGGTCCCCAGTGAGCTTAAAGGTGTATAGAGTTTTAAAATGCGAAAGGAAGGTGTCGCAGATATCTGGAGTGGAATGGAACACGCGGTCATTTGGGCCTTTAATTTCAGTGATATAGGCTTTATCGTGTGTAGGGTGGAGCGTGTGCACTAAAATCTTACCGGGCCGTTCACCCTCCCCATATCTTCTGGCCATGTGTTGCTTACCAAGGAACAGTAGTTCTCGCTCAGCAGCGTCTCGAAATTCCAACATCAAGGCCTATCATCGGGCCTTGCCAGTCTCCGACCCCTCCTCTAGTAGTTCCAAATCAAGGGCAGCAATTTCTTGCTCGATACATCTTAAAGTGGATCGCAAAGCTCTCAAGACACCCAAATTCTTAGCTATGCATACCACCCTGATGTAGGCTTTAAAACCCTCCCAAAGCACCACCCAGGTATCCACCGAACCCGTATTTATTTCAAAATATACCTCGATGGCCTCCCTAACTTCCTCCGAGAACACCTGATCCTGGAGTGCCCTCCCAGGGAAGCGCCATTGCCTCTCATAGCCCCCGGGTCTCGGGATGTTGAGTCGAAGCAGGACTGGAAAGTGATCCGAAAACGTTCTTGGTAGTGTCACCAACCCTCCTAGCCAACCAGCCACCCCAGGAGAGACTAACCAGTATTCTATTCTGGTCCAGGTATTGTGGAACCCGGAATAATGTGTATATGCTGCGAAGTGTGGGTGATGTGTACGTTCAACGTCTACCAGCGAAAAGTGTCTACAGATGTCCTGCAATGCCATACGTGAACGGTGTTTAGAGTCAGGTGCGGAGGAGGTGCTGTCTTTGGCGGGTTCTAACAACAAATTAAAATCACCACCCATTATCAATGAACAAGGATCCAAAGCCAAAAGGCGTACCTGCAGCGCGTGGAAGAATTCCAGCGAGTCCACATTCGGACCATATATGCCCACTAGAGCCACATTCTGTCCCCTCAAGGAGCCCACTACTATCAACAAGCGGCCATTGCCATCAGCAACCACCTTGTGCAGCGCGAAAGGAACTCTCTTGTGGATAAATATGGCAACCCCTCTTGCGTAACTACTGTAATTAGAGAAATATCTGTGGGTTCCCCAGCTTGCCGCCATGGATGTAGCATCGAGCCCGGAAGGACCGGGCTGCCAGCCTATCTGCGCCATTTAGACAATATTACTGCAATCAGGAAATTAGCAAAATCAACCCAATGCCATGCATCATTGACCTGTGTATGAAGTTCTGAAAACCTGTGAAAAAACCGCAAGTGACCCCCCCACTCCCACCACCCAGCCTCATTTCGTCCCTGGCGAGGCAGATCCCATCCCTGCAAACCAAATGACGGTGCAAGTCAAACAAGCTTCGTAATACAGTTATCGCATATACACACCGTAAACTTGGCATTTCGAACAAACAAACCTTGGTGTTCACCATGAGGCGCAGCAACGCCATGCCAGCCGGGCAAAAATGAACACAAAAATGGCGAATGGAAGATGTCTCAACTATGGTAATAACCTAACAGAGCCTTCACATACAAAAAATTAATCAACCAGTTCCAGGATTGGAGAAGAGTTCCATACTGGCCTCAGAACCGCTATGTGTTGGGGATGTCGAACGTGTGGCTGCTGCCACTCCATTGTTGCTCCTCTTGTACCCTTGGCAAAACTCCTGTGCCTCTGTCAGAGTTTCGAAGATGCGGGATCTGCCATCCACATCTACCTTCAGCCTAGCCGGATAGAGCATCCCATACCTCAGGCCCAAGTTCTTTAAAGTGGCCTTCACTCCATTAAATTAGCGCCGAGCCTCTTGAACCATTACAGTGAAGTCTGGGAAAATGGATAATTTATTTCCCTGCCATTGGACCTCCCCCCGATCACGGGCCAAACGGAGCGTTGTGTCCCTGTCCCTAAAGTACATAAGTCTGGCGATGATTGGCCTCGGAGGCTGCCCGGGCCTGGGGCGAGGCCCCAACGATCTGTGTGCACGTTCCACCACAAACCCCTGAGTGAAAGCCTCTCTGCCAAAGAGATCCGATATTAGTTGTTCCACGAATGTGTCCATGCGACCTGAGGTGGCAGTTTCTGGCACACCATGAATGCGCACGTTGTTCCGTTGGCTACGGTATTCTAAATCTTCGTTCTTTATCGCAACTTCTTTCAGGATTCTTTCCACACTTTCTAGGTGCTTCTGAGATTGCGACGCTCCTTCTTCTATATCCGAGACCCTCGCTTCCAAGACATTGAGCCGACGGTCATGGGCTTGGACCTTCGTACCCATATCAGCCAGCTTTGTATCCAATGCATCAAATCTGCTGTCTAGGGCCCTGAAGCCAGCCCGCATCTCCTTAAGCATCGCCGCAGTTAGTGAGGTGGAGTCTTCAGCTTCATCCTCACCCTGCGCTCCATCCGCCGAGTCTACTTGGTCACTAGAGGTAGCGTCAGGGACTTTGTCGAACTGCAGCGTCCGCTGTTTAGGGTCCTTCCGTCCCATGGCTGCACGCGGCTGGCTGCATCCGCCAACACAGGCGGAGCAATGAAAGTCGCGCTGCAGATAGTAAGCGTGTAAGAAGAACCACCAAATGGCCGATACCTGCGCCTCAACAACCAGCAGGGGCCACCCCAGCAATGCAGCCCAGAGCACAAAGGGGATTTATTCTGCGACAGACAATAGCTCTGAGTTGCCAGTAATGGAGGAGACAGCCAAACAGACGAGGTCCCAGGATAGCCCTGCGTCGATTTACCGCCACAGAAGATGACAGTCGGTAGGAGACAGCTGTTTAGTACAAAAGCGAAGCGGGCACCATGGAGGAGACGTGTGGTGTGACCCCAATCCAACGCACAAGCACCAGTGCAGGAGCTCAGGGTATCAACAAAGCAATGCAGCCAGACTCCGCAGATAACAAACTGACCGGCAACAAGAGTACTGTGCATTATAGCACCACAGCAGGAACTCAGGAGCAAAGAGTGTCACTACTCCAATCATGCAGGAAGCCCTGGACTGTGGCCAGAGTCCGTAGGCCTCAGCGCGGGTGCAATCCATAGTGAGGCATCATGTTATCAGCTACCCCCATTGCAGGCCGGTGCCCCGTGTCATCTCCATACATGGATAAATGAGGGAGCCAGCACACCCAATCCTGCCCAGTACCACGCTACCCCCAAAGCGGCAACAGGCGGGTTCCACTCTCTAACCCGCCACACCCCCAGCTGCCAAACAGCGCCCATGGCCCAGCGCAACCGCAAGGCCGAGAAAGCCCTGCAGCCGCCGCGTCAGCAAAGGCGCCGCCGCACCGCTACAGCAGGAGGGGCGGGGGGAGGGTCACCACCTGCAGCAGGGGTGGGTCGCCTCCGGCACCGGACAACGAACCAGGGCCTCCGGTCACCTACGTGGACGGACGTAGTGCTCCACGCCACAGCGCCGCCAGGCCTCCAGTCCCTAGCCCAGATCACAACAACGCTGGGACCCGAAATGAGCCGCTCCACTTCTTGGATCTACCCGATACCGGCACCGATCTTCTAAGCATCTCCCTCTGGGCATGTAGGGAAGGCATCCGCTGTGTTTCAGGCCGTCTACATCGATGAAAACAGGTTAGTGCAGTGCCTGGCCGGCGGAGCTTCAGACGGCCATCTTAGTCGCCTGCATGGCCACGCCCCCCCAAAATTCACACTCTTTAAGTGTTGAGGCCGGAAGACAGACAACACACACAGAATGTGGGCCTGATTAAGCCTTTTGTTCACCCACATGAAGGGCATTTCACAAAAAGTTAAGGCATTTTGAGAAAATAATCACCGCTTTTTGATGGAAATTTTGTGGAAAATGTAGAATAGCCTCAAAGATTTCCAATAAAGCACACAAAAAAACGACCTTTTTTTGTTCAGGGATTCTGAGACTGTGAGGCAAACTGCCAGTACAGTGCATGAAGGGAAGGGATGCTCCTGGCTCCTTAAAGTAAAAGTATATTTTCCTTACACTCTTGACCTGACAGACTCCTTTATTACTTAACTTTTTTTCTCTGTATGTGCTCAATATGTGTTTTTAGAATTGAACTTAAGATTGCCTCTTGTCAGATTCTACAATTTGGTCACATTATATTGATTAGATGCCTTTTATGGTCCAGAAAATGTCAGTAAAAAGCAGGACTATCATGTTTTTTAATGTAGGTAATTCAAATTATATGGATATTGAGGTGGTTACCCCAGCTAATAATGACTTTCAATACTTGAAATAAAAGTGTTATGTGATCCCCACAAATGCATAGGAATATTACAAGTGTATGACTATCAGTGAGGATCCTACAATGCAGAACCCTACTACGTATAGCCTTTGTCCTGTACTGAAATCTCAGCTGAAAGCAGAACCCCTATTACAAACAGTTTTTGCCATGTGCAGAACCGCTCCACGGAATGCCTACTCCCTCTACACACCCAAGGCCCCTTAAGTGACGAAGGCCCTACTATGGACCTGTACCAATCACTTTGCAGATAGTCGACCTCTTGTGGGTAATCAAGCACACATTGGTGGGCTACTACCTGTTGCCTACAATCTTCACTCCTATGCACAACTTTTCTTGCAGAGCCTACACTCCCTCCATACACTAAAGGCCCCTTAGGAGAGTAAACACCTATTACGTACAACCTTTGCCCTGTAGCAAAGCTTTTAAGGTTGCCAACCTATTGTGAGCAATCAAAGAGACAAGATTTGGTAAGTCGGCATGTGATCAGTGATGTCAACAATGATTTCATTCAACATGTTATGAGTGATGTGTTTATTTTTTACATAATTTTATTGCCAAGCTAAACAGTAATTTAAACAAAATACAATACAATAATTAATCCATTAACCCCCTCCCCCCAAATGTCCAGTCTCCATTACATCATCTACCACTACATTTCCATCACTTCTATTTCCGAAGTTATTTATACTGTTTCTACACACTTTCTTCCCTGGATTCATCCACCATAATCTGGATTGTTTAGGTGATCCCATGCTTGTACCCTGTCAATTGATCCTCTTCTTTCCCATACTTCACCATACAACACTGCACTCTCATAGCAAGCCCCCTGAATCAGCAGTGTTTTGTGAGGATACAAGCTGGGCATGGCGGGGGGAGCAAGTTCTAGTTAGCTCAGTAAACTATACCTGGTGAGTTTAAGTGTTTTTTTTGCGTTAAAAACATGACAACATGGGGGGCGTGGCTTGCCGGGCGATGATGGCGGTCGCAGCCTTGTAGAGCTCCCGCCGGCCCGACCTTAATTTGTTCACTTATCCTGGTCCCCGAGCCCGATACTGCTTCCCGGCGACTGGCGCGAAGCTGGTGGAGTCCCTTGCCTGCTCCGGAGTCCCGATCCTGCACTCTTCTCTCTCCTGTGCCCGTTGGGAGGCGACGGCGCCCTGCGGCCTGGTGACCGGCTGGAGACCGGGGTCCTCGAGTTTCGGGACGCCCGGCGGTGGTCGCGGGCTCGCGGGTGGTGGCGGCTTCAGTTGCGCCGCTACTGGCTCCGTCCTACTGCTGCAGCTGCCCGCGGACCGCGGTGGCACCCCTCATCCTTGTGCCTTGGGTGGACGCCTCTCTCCCCTGAAATCCCGGAGAGGCAACGACGGAGTGAGGCCTGGTGACCGGCTGGAGACCGGGGTCCTCGAGTTTCGGGACGCCCGGTGGAGGTCGCGGGCTCGCGGGTGGTGACGGCTTCAGCTGCACGGCTCCTAGCTCCATCCAATTGCTGCGGCTGCCCGTGGACCGCGGCGGCGCCCCTCATCCTTGTGCCTTGGGCGGACACCTCTCTCCCCTGCAGTCCGGGGGAGGCACCAGCGAGGAGCGGCCTGGTGACCGGCTGGAGACCGGGGCTCCCGAGTTAAGTGACGCCCGGCGGCGGCTGTGGGCCCGCGGGTGGCGGTGGGGTCCGCTGCACCGCTCCTGACTCAGTACCCCTACTGCTACGATTGCCCTCTGACCACGGCAGCGCCTCCCCGTTCCTGCACCTTGGGCAGACATTTGTGGGGATAAACGCCGGGACGGCCCGTCCCGCCTGGGTGAGACCGGTCCTCGGATTTCGTGGCCTCGGGCCTGGGCTGGCCTCTTGGGGCTCTCCCACTGCAGTTCTCTTCAGGGGCCTGGGGCCTCCAACGCTAGGGGCAGTACCTGGGGGGTCCTGAGCCTTGTTGGAAGGGGTGCCGGCCTTGCCCGGCGAGCGGTCCCGGCGAGCCCGTGTTGGGCCATGACCAGAACCGGAGGTGGCGGCCCGCCTAAGCATGGCCCTATCGATAAATTCACGGGGCCTAGTGGTGGCTCCGGGGCGGCCGGTGGCAGCGGTGGCCCTGGACCGGACAATGCGGCGATCCTGGCGGCCATCACCCAATCCCGGGATGCGCTTGATGCCAAAATCGGAGCGGTGGGAGAAGATGTCGCGCTGCTGCGCCAGGACCTCCGGAATGCGGTGGGTCGGATCACCGAGGCCGAGTCCCGGATAACGGTGACCGAAACGGACATCGGCGCCCTGAAGAAGCGGTTGGCGGAAGTGGAGGGAGTCCAGAAGACGTTGGCGGCCCGCGTGGAGGATGCCGAGGGGCGCGCACGGAGGAACAACCTCCGCTTTATTGGCTTTCCGGAGAGGTGCGAGAAAGACGACATGGAGGGGTTCCTGACCCGGTGGCTGGAGAGTTGGCTCCCCGAAGGGGTGCTGTCCACGTGCTTCGTTATCGAGAGGGCGCATAGGGCCCTAACCCAGCGGCCACCGGAGGGTGAGCGTCCCAGGTCAGTCATAGCCCGGCTGTTGAATTATCACGACCGTGATGTCATCCTGAGGGAGGCAAGGACCAAAGGCTCGCTTACCTTTGAAAATCGTACCATCATGATTTTTCCCGACTACACGAGGTTGGTGCAGAAGCAGAGACAATCCTTTGTGGCCGCCAAGGCCAAGTTGAGGGGCTTGAAGCTCCAATACTCTCTCCTATACCCGGCCCGTCTGCGAGTGGTGCATCAGTCCAGGACGCATTTCTTTGATTCACCTGAGGAGGTTTTCCGTTGGACCGATGAGACGGTGCAGCTCCGGCCGCATCCCCAGCCGGGTCTGAATCCGGGCGGGTCCCAGAGGTCATCGCCGGAGCGGACGAACCACCAGAACCGGAGGGGTCGACACCGGAGGTCCCGGTCTCGGAGGCGGGCGGCCTCTGCTAGCGCATCGCAGACGAGTGGTGCGAGGGACTCGGAACACTCTGATGCCGGCAGTTGAACACTGGTGGGACTGGGCCTTGTTGCTGAGTCCTGAGTTGCCCTTCATAGGCTGGTGAGACTGTTCTCTTTTGACTTTCCTATGACCAGTCTGTTCCCGGTTACTGACTCCTATTGCTTTTAGCGGGAGCACGGTAGGGCTCGGGAGGCACCTTTTGTGGGCCTCTGACCCTCACGGTTGTGAGTGTAGTGGGGGGGGTGGTGTGTGTGTGTTGATTGGGGTGTTGGGATCCATTGGTATGGCGGGCCCTGGGTTCTCTGTTCTGGACCCGGGTCTTTCCATGCCGCGACAGATGCTTCAATGTTCTCTGAGGTATTGGGGTGGGGGGAGTGGGGCGTGGGGGGATGTTCTTTGGTTGCTGATGGTTGGGGGGGCTTGGGTCTGGGGGGGTTGCTGAGTATTGGGATGGGTAGGGGGGGACCACACGTGCCTATGATCGTTGATTTTGTTGTTTTGTGGGGTGCGCCGGGGTGGTGTGGAGGGCCGGGTGCTGGTTCCTGTATTGACTATGGCTGATGCCGTGACTATGTCTTCTCCTAAGGCCCTGCGTGTTGTGACATGGAATGTGAGGGGAATTTTGGATAAAATCAAGCGTGGGGCTGTGCTACGATGGGGGAAGAGGGAGATGGTAGATGTGCTGCTGCTTCAGGAGACCCACATGCTGGGTTCCAAGGCCCTTAGCCTCCAGAGGTATGGATTTCAACAAGTGTACCATGCCGGGTTTGCAAGGGGCTCGCGGGGGGTGGCTATCCTGGTGCACCGCAGGGTGGCTTATGTGCATGAGAGGCAATGGATAGACCCTCAGGGCCGCTTTGTTTTCATCAAGGGCCAGCTGGGTACTGAACAGGTGGTGTTTGGTAGCGTGTACGCCCCCCCCCCTCTCCAATGGGCCCTGTCTGAGCGGCTGTTCGCGCTGTGGGATGAGATTCCGGAGGTGCTGACCATGGTGGGAGGTGACTGGAATGAGGTTATGGATGTGGGCCTGGACCGTCGGAGGCGGGCGCCGGCTGTGGTGGATCCCCCCCCCGCTGCTGCTCCCACCAGATTGAGCGCGACTGCAAGTGGCCTGGGATGGGTTGATGTGTGGCGCCACTTTCATCCTGCTGCGCGTGAATTCACATTTGTGTCGGCGGTGCATGGGTCCTTTTCAAGGCTGGACTATCTGTTTGTGCCGGGTGCCTGTCTGAGTCGTGTCAGGGATGCGGTGATACTCCCCAGGGGCCTGTCTGATCACTCCCCGGTCCTGGCAACTATGACCCTCCCTTCCCAACGACAGCCGTTTAGAAGGCGGATGTCGCCCTGGCAGCTGCAACGGCCCGAGTATGTGCATCACCTGCGCGTGGCGATTGATCATTATTGGCGTGAGAATCTTGTGGGTGATGTGGATGCAATGGTGGTGTGGGAGGCGCTGAAACCCACGTTACGGGGTATTGATATTGCATGGTGTGTGGCTGCTAGGCGGAAGCATCAGGAAGCCATTGTGACCGCTGCCGCCCGTGTAGAGGAGTTGGAACGGCGGGGTAGTCTTGGGAGCGACGAAGACATGGTGCGGCGGCTCCTACAGGCCCAACAATCGTACGCCTCCGTCTTACACGATGAAGCCCGGCAGGCGTGGCTCGCCACGCGTAGCAGGGTATACCAGTGGGGCGACAAATCCTGCACTATGCTACACAGGTTGTGTCAGGCGACTTTCCAGCCTCTTGTGTTGCCGGGTCTTACGGCTGAGGACGGCTCAGTTATGACTGACCCGGCCCTATTGGCGGCCAGCTTTGCCCGCTATTACGAGACGCAGTACGCCCCTTGTGACCAATTGGAGGAGGGTGGGATCTCCGCTTATCTTGACGACCTGCTACCGCGGGCCGTTCCTGATGAGACCAGGACCGCCCTGGACGCCCCGCTCACGGCTGAGGAACTCGGGGAGGCCCTTGGTCAACTGAATGCCGGGAAGGCGCCCGGCCCGAGTGGCTACCCGTGTGAATTCTATAAAAAGTTTCACGTCCAGCTGGGGCCCCACTATCGGCGTGCCCTGGAGGCGGCGCGGGTTCAGGGGGAGATGCCGCCGGACTGGCGCCATGCCGAGATCGTGGTCTTCTTAAAACCGGGTAGGGAGCCGGACAGATACGACTCTTACCGGCCTATTTCCTTGTTAAACATCGAGGCTAAGATCCTGGCTAAGGCCTTAGCGAACCGCCTGCTACCCCACATCACTGACCTGGTCCACCCAGACCAGGCTGGATTCATGCCAGGGAGGGCCACCCGACACAACATCCGACGGGCGCAAGCGGCAGTGGATGCTATGGGAGCTAGCGATGGGCGGGCGGCACTCTTCTTGGCTGATATGGACAGGGCCTTTGATTCTGTGAGTTGGGTTTATCTGTTTGCCCTCCTGGCCCGCCTCAACCTGGGGCCGGTTTTCCTGTCGTATGTCCGTCTCCTCTACACTAACGTGACGGCCTCGGTCCGTGTGGCCGGAGCTACCTCTGGGCGTTTCCATATAAGACGTGGCACTCGGCAGGGCTGCCCCCTGTCCCCGTATCTATTTGCCCTTGCCATGGAGCCCCTGGCGTCGCGGGTACGAGTGGATGCCCGATTGTGTGGCTTTGTCTGGAATGGGGACCTGGCGGACAGAATTGCGCTGTATGCGGATGACGTCCTCTTCTTTCTCACCGACCTGCAACGCTCGGGCCCCCGGGTCCTGGAGATTATGCGGGCGTTCGGCGAGGCATCGGGCCTCCGTCTCAACCTTAACAAATCGACCCTGTGGGTGCTGGGCGGCGGAGTGGTCGCCGACCCCTGGGCTGCGGAGTTGCGAGTGGCGACGGGAGGCCTAAAGTACTTGGGCGTTTTTCTATCGGAGTCGCGGGTTGTGGCCTGGGCGCGTGGAGTCCTGCCGGTGTGGGAACGGGTACAGGCTGATGTCAAAACTTGGTCCAGGATGCCGCTCACTATCTTTGGTAGATCGGCCATCTTCAAGATGGTGGCGCTTCCGCGTCTACTGTACCAGCTCCAGAACTTCCCCTACCCCATCGGCCTGGAGTGGTTCCGTCAGGTTAACTCGGTTTTGGGTCGTTTCCTGTGGGATGGGGGTGCGGCCAGAGTAGCACTGAAGACGTGTTTTCTGTCCACATACTGTGGCGGTCTGGCCACCTCGGACCTCCTCTCCTACTACCAGGCTTCCCAGTTACTTGTTCTTAATGAGTGGTGGTATGGCGATAGGAGCGATCCGGCCTACGCCCTGGAACGGTCACTCATGGGTGACCATACGCTCCACACCATCCTGTATTCGGCTCGCCTGCGTCGTGGGTTACCCTCGGTCACGAGGGTGGTCTTTGCCGTGTGGCGACAATCCTTGCGCCGCATGGGATGGTGGGGCAAGTTGACGGCTGAGACGCCGCTTTGGCATAATGGTCTGCTCCCAGAGCTAGCGGCTCTGGCCGGCTTTGAGGGTTGGGAGGCAACAGGGGTTACACAACTGGGCCAGGTCGTGTCTGGCACCACTCTCAAATCCTTCGAGGAGCTCCGCACGGAATTCCAGATGCCTCAGTCCCAATTCTTCCGATACCTTCAGCTGCGCCATGCCCTCGCCCCGAGCATCGCCGGTCTCGACTCCTTGCCAGAGTTTAGCCCGATCGAGGCCAAGGTGTTTATGGGAGACTTGGGAGACAGAAAGGTCTCCAAGATATACCAGACACTTGTTGTCCACTGCTCCTCCACCCTGCACTCCCTTCGTGAGGCGTGGGAGGTGGACGTGGGTCCCCTCGATGAAGACGATTGGAGGGAGGCGCTGGAGTGCCCACGTGGAACTGCCATTGCCATCCGGCTCCGGCTCATTCAGTTCAAGTACCTGCATCGGGCATACTATACACGTGAACGATTGTGGAAAGCTGGTTTGATTGCATCCCCGGAATGCTTGCGCTGTGGGTCGGTGCCTGGGTCCTTACTGCATACTGTGTGGACGTGTGGCCGGCTGACTGGGTTCTGGAGGGGTGTGTGGAGTTGCCTGGCTGAGGTGCTGGGCTGGGACCTTCCTCGTACCCACCGGTTGGGCCTCCTGCACATCATGGAGGGGATTGGGGGTAACATGTATAAGCGCCATTTGCTGCTCTTGGGGCTGGTTGGGGCCAAGCGAGACCTGGCCCGGGCATGGAAAGCGGTGAGGGCCCCCCCCCTTTCTGCTTGGAAGGCGGGGCTGGATTACTTCATGGGTCTGGAGAGGCCGGTCTTTGAAGCACGGGGCTGTCCTCACAAGCACTTCAAAATTTGGAAGCGGTGGGCTGACTATCGTGGTCTACTTCTGGACCCCCCAGCGGAGCGTGAGGAGGACATTTGATCATAGTGACACTGTTGGCCCGAAGTAACATTGCCCTGGTGGCGCTGCACCTACTTACTTTTCTTTATTGCTTTCTATGCACGTGTGGTGGGGGGGGTTGGGGGGTGTCCGGGGCTGGGGGGGTGGAGTTGTGGGTTAGGGTGGGTCACTGGGGTGTTTCTATACTGAGCATATTTTATGAGTCTACTCTTGCATTTGCTGCCTATGTAATTGCTGTTTTGATACTGTCGTGGTGTTCTTCGGTTGTGGAGATGCCACATTCTCAATGCTCATTTGCTCAATAAAATTGGTTGGGAAAAAAAAAAAACATGACAACATGACTCACAGTTTCACCTAAGTATAATGTCACTTTAACCATTTATATATTCACTGAAAAAACCAAAGGTTATAGGGAAGTTATAGTTATGCTAACATTTCATTCGTAACAAACCAGAGAAATTCAGTTGTTATAGTTAGTGAGGGAACTATAACTCCCTCCCCCACACTGCAGTGCTTATGACCTCACGTATTACATCACTCATGACATGGTCAGTGACATCACTCATGACATCACTCATGACATCTCAAATGACATCACTGATAAAATCATCCACAGAACCTTTGGCGCACCCACTTACACCCCCATATAACCTTTAATACACCCACTCCAACTTCCACACTACCATTCCCAAACCCATTCACACACCCATACCAGTACTTACACAACTACTTGCTAATTCATGGATCAACCAGGCTGCGGGGGAGGCCATACTGTGGCAATTCTCTCTCAGCGCTTAGAGACCCGCCGGTACTAAGCGCTCTACAAATCGCCATTAACATTAATATAAGGGCCTCCCCCTCATCAGTTTACTTGATTGCCCCGGGAAGGTGGCGCTCCCCGGGGCGCTGGAGTGTCGCATGGGCACCTCCCCACATTATTATTAAACATGCCCCCGTGATTTGGATAACCCTGGGACTTAATGAAAAAGACAGGTGGGAGCCAACTGTCTTTTTAATTTTTTTAGTTTTGCCGCTGAATCGCACATCTGTGGCAACATTTTTTTTAACTGCTTAAAAACTCCAGCGGGGTCTCCGTGGGACCACCCCACCATATCTGGAGGTCAGTGTATTCCTACCCTGTCCCCTTTTACTATTTTTACTATTTTTTTGGGACTCCGCTTTAAGCCAAGTCCCAAGATGTCTGCCAGCACTTCCTGCTGGGCTCCCAGATATCTATGTTTTTCAAACTTTAATATTTCTGAAAATATTGAACAGATTTACACCAAATCACAAAAAGCACACTTGCTGGACCAATATCTAACTTTCTGCTAAGTTTGGTGTAATTACGTTGCGCAGTTCGGGCTGTTGTTGTGTGCAAAAAATGAAAAATCCCCATAGACATAGCATGGGGAAAACACGTTTTGGGGCTACCCTTTTTTCTCGGCCTCCGCTTGACAGATCACCACAAAACTTTCAACAACTGAACCAAAAAGGAGACTTTTTTGAAAATGTTGTGAAGATTCGTCAAGCGGTACCAAAGTTAATGGCAAAACAAACAAGCATTGGCATAGCCAGTAGTTCTCTTCCAGGGGATCCTCATCAATAGTCATAAGCACGGAATATTCCCGCCCATGTGCGGGACCCCGGAAACAATATAAAAATATATATGTAAAAAACACATATATCTCGCTCCACATATATGTATGTACATATATTATTTTTCTCACACCAATGCAGCTCCATAACTGAGGCTAAAACAATGTAAACACATATACATGCACTGCAATTAGTAAGGAAGCAAAAGAAAAAACACATTAGATCAAATAACCTTTGAACTTTGTGTTTTAATGAGTAGAACACTCATAAATCCTGAAAATTGCTTGCAAATAGACATTGTTAGCCCTCAGGCTGCATTGCAAAACAATAGCATAGAAAATGAAACCATTTTCAACAAAAACTGGCACCGTGCCTTTAAGGCAGCCATGACCCCAGGCTTCCCATCATGCCTCAGGGGTGACAGTTAGGTCAGTTGTTCTTTCTGGCTCCTTCAGTCAGGACCCTGGTGAAACAGCTCCCTTTCCTTTTGACTTTTTGTCAAAAAATATTCTTGTTATCTACAATTTTTTGCTTTCACTCGACGTCTTTTTGACTTAGGGTGTTACTTCTACCTTTTTTTGGCTTAAAAAAGGTAATTTTTCTGTCAGAGATGCCTTCACTCTTTGACAAGTGCCCTTCATGTGGAAGGAAGATGGCCAAGACTGACACTCATTCAGTGTGTATCCTGTGCCTACCAGAATCTCACTCATCGAAAACCTGTAAACACTGCCAGGTTTTATCATCCAGAACTCTGAAAGAACGTGAGAGAATTCGTGTTTATGGGCTTTCTGAGAGAGGAAGATCTCCCAAGAAGCAGAAAAGTCGGAATACGCGGTCGACGTCGAAAGAAGCCCCGACTGGTTCACATTCGGCGTCGAGATCGGCGTTGGAGAAGCAGTCGACGGCGACGAAGAAGATGTCTTCAGCGTCAACATCGAAGGTACCTCCGCTACAGACAGCGTCGAGGGATAGGTCACCGTCGAAGCAGAAGAGTTCGACGGCGAGCCACCTGACGTCGAAGCAGCATCGTCATGCTATGACGTCGAGGCATTCTCCGTCGACGCCTGGCCACCGGCGTTCGGCGTCGAGCCATCCTCCGTCGACGACTAGTCATGGTCGTTCGGCGTCGAGGGAGCCTCTATCGACACATAGTCGATCGACGTCGAAGCAGTCCACGTCGACGCCCTATCAATGGCGTTCGACGTCGAGGCAGCCTCCGTCGCATTCGGGTAAGCGGCATTCGGCCTCAAGGCACACCCCGTCGCCGACAGAGCACCGGCGATCGGCATCGAAGCAGCCTCAGTCGTCGTCGAGTAGACAACCTTCGACAACGAGGGGATCTATGCCGAAGGACACTCATCGTCACCCGAGGTCGGCATCGAGGAAGCCACGGTCGACGTCGAGGGAGCTTCTACCTGCTCGGCGCTCGGCGTCGATACAGCCACCGTCGATGGATCAGCGGAGATCCAGAGAACGGAGTGTTTCGCAGCTCCTGATAATCTCTCCTGCAAGATCACAGGAGAGGTCGCCTTTGCAGCAGGTGCTGCAGGAAAAGGAGGGTGAACCATTGGACCAGTCTCAAGTATTAAGGTCTCAGTTAGGTTCTCCAGGATCTCCATCAGCTGCGGAGGTGGGATAATCTCCACTACAGGAGCCTCCTGCCAAGAGAAGGAGAGTCACAGAAGAGAGATCTCGTTCCAGGTCTTCCTCTAGATCTATAGTGAGCCTATCCTCATCCTCCTCAGCATCTCGCAGTGGCGGATCTTCGGATGGACGAAACAGTGTTTCGGATAGGGAGAGATCCAAGTCCCCTGCAAGATCGCAACAGGACCAAGCGGATCAACCTCCACGATCACGTTCTCCAGTGAAGGATTCCGCACACAAATCTCCTCCTGTTCGTCTTTCCTCACGGTGGTATAGACCTCTTCACCACTGGGCCAAGGACAAGGAGACAGCTGATCGGCTGAAAGCATATCGAGACCAGGCTCATCGCCGTAAGGAACGGTCACGTTCTAGGCACTCAAGTAAGAGTGGATCTCGTCGCAGAGACCGATCGCACTCTAGAACGCGCTCAAGTAGAAGATCTAGGTCCAGGAGGACTCGTAGTTCTTCAAGTTCTTCGAGGACCCGCTCTCACAGGGATTACTCTCTGACCTTGACAAACAGTCCACGCTCAAGGATATCTCCAACTGAGGATATTTTTTCATTCCAGGATATCTTGGGCAGGGGAGCCCTGAAGCTAGGAGTGCCTATGACTGCTCCACAGATCAAGACGACAGTCATATTTGAAACCCTACAGCACAGAACGGCACCCAAACCTTTGTTGCCGATGGTCCCGGGTATAATGGACCCAGTAAATGAAGTCTTCCTGACGCCGGCAACGGTGAAGTCCGTCCCAGCGAGGATTCTCAAGAAGTATCGTCCTCCTGATGAGGATCCTCTGTTCCTCAAATCTGATCCCCCGCCTGATTCAGTAATCATTGCGGCGGCTAGAAAATCCAATGCGGTAGCTTCCTCATCCACGGTGCCTCCGGATAAGGACAGCAAGGTGCAAGATTCCTGGGGGAGAAGAGTTTGTAACACCTCAGCTTCTTTCCTCAAAGTCTCCAATGCGAAAGCGCTGCTCGGCAGATATGATAGATCTCTGTGGGACTCACTTCAGAGATTTTCTGAAAAACTTCCTCAGGAGGATAGAAAGGACTTTGAGGAGGTTCTGATGGAGGGCAGTCAAGTCTCCAATCAGATTATAGGAGCGGCGGCAGATGGGGCAACGCTGGCTGCGCATGGTTATGCGCATGGAATCACAGCGAGGAGATCCTCATGGTTGCGCCTTACGGCATTAAAACCCGAGGCTCAAGCCAGGATTCTAAATCTTCCTTTTTCGGGCAAGTCTCTCTTTGGTGCGAGTGCTGATGAGGAGATGCAGCGTATGAAGACTGAGTTGGACACCCTCAAAGCCGTGGGGCTCGAAAAGAAAAAGGAATTTAGGAAGAAGTTCCGTTCGGACAACAAGGGAACTTCGAAGCAGAGGGTTCAAACCCCTCAATGGCAGAAGGGCCAGAACCAACAAGGCCAACAGAAATCACAATACAAAGGCAAGCGCAATTCCAAAGGAAATGGGAATCAGCGCCAAGGCAACAACTTCAATAAGTCTCAAGTCGCAATGAGTCTTCACTTCCCCCAGCGCCGTTGCCCACTCCAGTGGGGGGAAGCATTGCACATCACAGAACAGAGTGGCAGGCCATTACAAAAGATCAATGGGTGTTGTCTACGCTGCAGAATGGGTACTGTCTTCGTTTCCATTGTCTACCTCCGCCAGTTCCTCCGATGTCAATGTCAAGCCACCAGCTACAAATGTTAAAGAAAGAAGTAGCGACACTCCTCGAGAAATCAGCCATCGAGAGGGTTCCGGTGGCTCAAAGGGGGAAAGGAGTATACTCGAAGTATTTTCTGGTCAGAAAAAAGGGCCAGAAGGCAGAATACAGACCTATTCTGGACTTGAGAACACTCAATCTACATGTACGAAAAGAAAAATTCCGCATGTTGGCGCTCCATCAAATATATCCACACCTCAGGAAGGGGGATTGGATGTGTTCGGTGGACCTTCAAGACGCATATTTTCATGTCCCGATACGACCAGATCACAGAAGATTCCTTCGGTTCCGGGTGGGGACCTCTCACTACCAGTTCAAAGTCCTTCCTTTTGGGTTGAAGTCGGCCCCCAGAGTGTTCACAAAGTGTGTCGCAGTGGTGGCGGCAGCTCTGCGCCGCAGGGGAGTCTTCGTATACCCATACTTAGACGATTGGCTGTTGAAAGGTCCAACTCCAGACAATGTACGGAATCAATTCCAGACATGCATAGAACTTTGTCAACGTCTAGGCCTGCATGTCAACTTCACGAAGTCGGTCTCCCATCCCACTCAGAAGATTCACTTCCTAGGAGCTCTGCTAGACTCCGAGGTAGGAAAAGTGTTTCCTTCGGAGGAGAGACAGTTTTCAATAGCGCTCAAGTGCCAGCAAGTTCTTCGCAACAGGACTCAGAAAGTGCGAAGATAGCCTCCCTCTTGGGGTCGATGGCTTCCTGCATATTTTTGGTACCGAACGCCAGACTTCGGATGCGTCCTCTTCAGCAGGATCTGGAGGACAAATGGGACCAGCAATCAGATCGATGGGACGATCAGATCACTTTGTCGGAGGTAGCACGAGCTTCCATTCCGTGGTGGACGAAGAAGGAAAACATGCAAGTGGGAGTTCTCTTCCATCAATCTCCTCCTACGCAAACGATCATCACAGACGCATCATTGCAAGGCTGGGGGGCGCACATGGGCCCTCTTCAGGTGCAAGGTCTGTGGTCGTCAAAAGAAAGCACCTACCACATCAACTTGCTGGAGTTGAGAGCAGTCCACCTGGCTCTCAAAGCTTTCCTTCCCTCGATTCAGACAGAGGTGGTGCTAGTACAAACGGACAACACCACCACTATGTACTATTTAAACAAGCAGGGAGGAACCCGCTCAAGGACTCTGTCACTAGAAGCTCAGGGCATCTGGCATTGGCTTCTGGCTCGCAAGTTGTCTGTTCAAGCAGTCCACCTCCCAGGAGAGCAAAACGTGAGGGCGGACGCACTAAGTCGACACTTCGAGGACAGAGAGGACTGGGTTCTCAACGACGAAGTACTAGACGACGTTTTCCAGGCTTGGGGTCGTCCTTCCATAGATCTCTTCGCGGACGACGTAAACAGCAAATGCCCAAGCTTCGCCTCGAGGTTCTATCGACCAGGAACGAGGGGGAATGCTCTTTTGATCGATTGGTCAGGGGAATTTGTGTACGCCTTTTCACCCCTTCCTCTGATCCCGAAGGTGGTGAGCAAGCTGAATCACTCGTGCACAACAATGATCCTGATTGCCCCCGACTGGCCGAGGCAATGGTGGTACACGGACCTCCTTCACCTGTCAGTGTCTCCTCACAAGAGGCTTCCATGCAGGCCGGACCTGTTATCGAAGATGAACGGGAGGATTCACCATCCCAACCTTCCGTCACTGAACTTGGCAGCATGGCTCCTGAGGTCATTCAGTACGGCCATCTAGGACTGCCACAAGACTGCATGTCCATTCTGAGAGAAGCACGACGTCCTTCCACGAGACATTCTTATGCATGCAAGTGGAAGAGGTTCTATATGTGGTGCGTGCAGAATGGTCATAATCCGGTGAAGAGTCAGGAAGAGGCAGTTCTTCCATACTTATTGTATCTTGCTAAAGCAGGTTTTAAGTTTAACTCCATTAAGGTGCATTTAGCCGCTATAACTGCTTATAGGCGATCACCTTCACAAACCTCTTTTTTTCAGTTGCCAGCAGTAAAAGATTTCCTGCAAGGTCTGAAAAAGGTATACCCTCCTGTACGGCCTCCTTCTCCTCCCTGGGAGCTGAACCTAGTCCTATCAAAGTTGATGGGCCCACCTTTTGAGCCCATTCATAAAGCTACTTTACAGCATATTTCCTGGAAAGCGGCTTTTTTGGTAGCGATTACGTCAGCCCGTAGGGTGAGCGAAATTCAGGCCCTGTGTACTAAAGAACCGTATACAGTTTTTTATTTGAACAGAGTGGTGCTCAGAACGCACCCTTCTTTCCTGCCGAAAGTGGTGTCAGATTTTCATGTCAATCAGTCTATCTCTTTTCCCACTTTCTTTCCTAATCCCTCTACTCCAGCTGAGAGGGCGTTACACTCTTTGGATCTGAAGAGGGTTTTAAAGTTCTATCTAGACAGGTCCAAGTCTATTCGACATTCTGATCAATTGTTTATTAACTATGGATCGATCAGAACTGACCATGCATCATCGAAACGTTCCATTTCCAGGTGGATCGTTTCGTGTATCAAACTTGCTTACCAATTGGCGCAAAAACGTTTGGGGTTTACTCCTAAGGCGCATTCCACTAGAGGTAGAGCGGCCACTACGGCTTACCTACATGATGTGCCCATGTCTGAGATCTGTAAAGCGGCGACCTGGAGGTCTGTCCATACATTTACCAGACATTACTGTCTTGATTCTGACACTAGAGCAGATACCCAGGTGGGCCAGGCCTCACTGAGGAATCTGTTTAACAGCTGAATTATTTGGCTGTTATGACTTGGTTGGGTCATATACTTCTCATTTACCTGCAGGTGGTTGTTGGGCTTGCTATTCTATTCAGTGCTTATGACTATTGATGAGGATCCCCTGGAAGAGAAGGATAAGTTACTTACCTGTAATCCTAGTTCTCTTCCAGGGGTATCCTCATCAAAGTCATAAGCAACCCACCCGCCTCCCCAGGTAAATGAGATTTTGTACTATTTCAATCTTGTGGTTGAGCCCTGTCTTCAGGGTTATGCAAAGAACAACTGACCTAACTGTCACCCCTGAGGCATGATGGGAAGCCTGGGGTCATGGCTGCCTTAAAGGCACGGTGCCAGTTTTTGTTGAAAATGGTTTCATTTTCTATGCTATTGTTTTGCAATGCAGCCTGAGGGCTAACAATGTCTATTTGCAAGCAATTTTCAGGATTTATGAGTGTTCTACTCATTAAAACACAAAGTTCAAAGGTTATTTGATCTAATGTGTTTTTTCTTTTGCTTCCTTACTAATTGCAGTGCATGTATATGTGTTTACATTGTTTTAGCCTCAGTTATGGAGCTGCATTGGTGTGAGAAAAATAATATATGTACATACATATATGTGGAGCGAGATATATGTGTTTTTTACATATATATTTTTATATTGTTTCCGGGGTCCCGCACATGGGCGGGAATATTCAGTGCTTATGACTTTGATGAGGATACCCCTGGAAGAGAACTAGGATTACAGGTAAGTAACTTATCCGTCTCGCCTTTGGGACCTTATAAGCATATGAAGAAAAAAAAAATTAAAACAACACTCCATTGAAATTGAAATGCACGCTCCCAGGATCGTTCTATTAGGATCGGGTTACAAGGAGACAATGGGCATCCGGCAGTCTGCTCTTTGGGACCACCTGACATGGCAGCTAGCTGCAGACGCATAGGTGGTAATTATTAAGAGGTATGCGTACTAGCGCTGGACAATGCAAATGTCATGAGAACCCACTGCCTAAGCAGATCTAATATTTACCGAGAGAGAACGTTTACCGGCCCCGTGGAGGCCTCTTTCATCTCCCGGTTTGTTGTGTACGTGGTGAGCTTCACTCCCAGGCACGCAACCCCCAGGAAGAGGCCTCCATTGCCTGCACCTCCTCTGGATGAGGCCACTTTTCACCACAAGGGAGGGGTATGCAGAGGCCAGGGGGAGGGGGCGAAGAGTACTAGGAATGGTACCTTGGGAGGGGAGGAGAGCTGAAGGGACAATTAAGGTCCTATTGTGTGTCCGTCAAGCCACCCACAACGGCCTGAAACACCCCGCAGCGCCCGCCAGCCCCGGGTGGAGCATGGTGCAGATAAAATGCTGGGTTTCGCGAGTTAGGCAATGCTTACACAGACAGACCTGCTCTTCACCATAGGACAAAGGGGACCGCAGGCTCCAGGCAGCGCTAGTCAAGGGGTGAGTTGGGCATTGATGTGGGGGCACATCTTGAGGAGGCCAGGGGGCACACACACACACACATCTCGACCTCCCCTTTCTAGAGCGAGAAGGGTAATAGATGCGCAGTGAGGAGCTATGCGCATTACAAACCCAGCTTCCTAATACTCCCACTCTGCCGGTTTGGAGTATTAAGGCGCATTTTGTTTTAGGTATGTTTAGGAACACAGCTAGGATATTTTGACAGAAAGAAAAAAGAAAATTATCAGTCATGCGACTATAAGAGTAGTGGCATAAGTAAAGGAAACTTATAGTTACAAGTTACAGAAAATTAGAAGACACATTGATCAAAGATTACAGCGGGCGCTCTTCAACTGCGTGAAACGTCCCTTTCATCATGTAGATGGCGAGCGAAAGTTTGATTTGCAGAAGATCACATGATGCTTCAGTGGAAATGCTGATCTCGTCAGGCGCACCCTTTGAAGCAAGGCTTCGTATTTTAACTTCTTAGATACTACATTACTATCTGCAGCACATTTGGCGGTGGGTGAGCACCAAAGAACCGCAACTGCCGCGGGGCATCTTCGCGGCTGGGCCAGCTACGTGGACGAACGTAGTGCTCCACGCCACAGCGCCGCCAGGCCTCCAGTCCCTAGCCCAGATCACAACAACGCTGGGACCCGAAATGAGCCGCTCCGCTTCTTGGATCTACCCGATACCGGCATCGATCTTCTAAGCATCTCCCCCTGGGCATGTAGGGAAGGCATCAGCTGTGTTTCAGGCCGTCTACATCGATGAAAACAGGTTAGTGCAGTGCCTGGCCGGCGGAGCTTCAGGCGGCCATCTTAGTCGCCTGAATGGCCACACCCCCCCAAAATTCACACTCTTTAAGTGTTGAGGCCGGAAGACAGACAACACACACAGAATGTGGGCCTGATTAAGCCTTTTGTTCACCCACATTAAGGGCATTTCACAAAAAGTTAAGGCATTTTGAGAAAATAATCACCGCTTTTTGATGGAAATTTTGTGGAAAATGTAGAATAGCCTCAAAGATTTCAAATAAAGCACACAAAAAAACTACCTTTTTTTGTTCAGGGATTCTGAGACTGTGAGGCAAACTGCCAGTACAGTGCATGCAGGGAAGGGATGCTCCTGGCTCCTTAAAGTAAAAGTATATTTTCCTTACACTCTTGACCTGACAGACTCCTTTATTACTTAACTTTTTTTCTCTGTATGTGCTCAATATGTGTTTTTAGAATTGAACTTAAGATTGCCTCTTGTCAGATTCTACAATTTGGTCACATTATATTGATTAGATGCCTTTTATGGTCCAGAAAATGTCAGTAAAAAGCAGAACTATCATGTTTTTTAATGTAGGTAATTCAAATTATATGGATATTGAGGTGGTTACCCCAGCTAATAATGACTTTCAATACTTGAAATAAAAGTGTTATGTGATCCCCACAAATGCATAGGAATATTACAAGTGTATCACTATCAGTGAGGATCCTACAATGCAGAACCCTACTACGTATAGCCTTTGTCCTGTACTGAAATCTCAGCTGAAAGCAGAACCCCTATTACAAACAGTTTTTGCCATGTGCAGAACCGCTCCACGGAATGCCTACTCCCTCTACACACCCAAGGCCCCTTAAGTGACGAAGGCCCTACTATGGACCTGTACCGATCACTTTGCAGATAGTCGACCTCTTGTGGGTAATCAAGCACACATTGGTGGGCTACTACCTGTTGCCTACAATCTTCACTCCTATGCACAACTTTTCTTGCAGAGCCTACACTCCCTCCATACACTAAAGGCCCCTTAGGAGAGTAAACACCTATTACGTACAACCTTTGCCCTGTAGCAAAGCTTTTAAGGTTGCCAACCTATTGTGAGCAATCAAAGAGACAAGATTTGGTAAGTCGGCATGTGATCAGTGATGTCAACAATGATTTCATTCAACATGTTATGAGTGATGTGTTTATTTTTTACATAATTTTATTGCCATTTATAATAAGCTAAACAGTAATTTAAACAAAATACAATACAATAATTAATCCATTAACCCCCTCCCCCCAAATGTCCAGTCTCCATTACATCATCTACCACTACATTTCCATCACTTCTATTTCCGAAGTTATTTATACTGTTTCTACACACTTTCTTCCCTGGATTCATCCACCATAATCTGGATTGTTTAGGTGATCCCATGCTTGTACCCTGTCAATTGATCCTCTTCTTTCCCATACTTCACCATACAACACTGCACTCTCATAGCACGCCCACTAAATCAGCAGTGTTTTGTGAGGATACAAGCTGGGCATGGCGGGGGGAGCAATTTCTAGTTAGCTCAGTAAACTATACCTGGTGAGTTTAAGTGGTTTTTTTGCGTTAAAAACATGACAACATGACTCACAGTTTCACCTAAGTATAATGTCACTTTAACCATTTATATATTCACTGAAAAAACCAAAGGTTATAGGGAAGTTATAGTTATGCTGACATTTCATTCGTAAAAAAACAGAGAAATTCAGTTGTTATAGTTAGTGAGGGAACTATAACTCCCTCCCCCACACTGCAGTGCTTATGACCTCACGTATTACATCACTCATGACATGGTCAGTGACATCGCCAGCCGCTTTAAATCCCGAGAGCTGTAGGCCGTGGGAGGAAACATTTACTGGGAAAGGTGGGACATGCACCGGCCTTTGGCCATTTGCGAGCTTTCATTTTTGAAAGCCACATGCAATGGCCAATACCAAGAGGTCATGCGTGCTGCGCTAGGCTCGACCTAAAGATGCTTTTCCTACGGAAACTTTGGTCCTTACTATAACTACCTACTGAACAAGGAGCTACATGCTCCAAAATGCGTTGAGTTTGTGATCAGCTGCTAATAAATCACGCTTGCTGAAGCAGAGCCACAGAGTGTTTACCTCTATTCAAATCGACATATCGGAGATGTATAATTGTATTTTTTATCCAAGTAATTTTTTTTTTTAAAACCTACGTTTAGGTGCCCCAACCATAACTTCACTTTAATCTTGTTTATTTCCGGACTATCAATCTATCTATCTATCCATCTGGTTAAGAACATAAAGCTACATTGTTGTGTTAGCAGATTTATAGAGCAATTATACACCAGCGCTTTCTTGTATTGAATATCAATAAAGATAACTAGGCCAAAGTGATGTAGACTAAAATGTGTGGGGAAAATAGTCTTGTTTTGAAAGAGCCTCCAAATTTACTGAGCCAAGGGTACAAATGAAGATTATCAGGAAGACCTTTTCAGAGTTTCTCAGCGCAGAACAAGAAGCTACAACGACCTAGTCTACGTTAGGTAAATTGAGCACTAACTAAGAGGTTAGCTGAAAAGGATAGTAGTATACATGACAGCTTGTATCTCTTTATCCACTTACTGATAAACCAAGGTGCATATTCCTACAGAGCCCTGGTGACCATGCAGAGAACCTGGAATTCATCCTGTTCTCTAATAGTAAGACTGGCAGGTTTCTTAAGAAGAGAGTGGGCATTACAGAACCTAGGACAGAAAGTACCAGTCTGGCAGCAGCATTTTGGCGGACTTGAATTCTTTGGAGTAGCTAGTACGGAAGACCTTCATATGTAGAACTGGCATTAAGCATTGGAGTAGTAAAGTCTAGATCCAATAATTGACGAAATGAACCCTCTTTCACTACTTTTGTTGAGGTACTGAGTGAATTCCCTCAGCACTTTGAGTTGCCATGAGCAGGCAGATTTCAATAAAGATAACTGAAATGCAAGTGAGTTAATCACCATGATTAATTCCTCCGCGTTATTTGGCTGTTATGCTGCCGGAGGCAACTTAGCTCATAAGGTTAGTAAGATTCATGCCGCAAGGTTAGCCCATCCATTGACGACCACCAACCTCAATTTTGCTGCATTAAGTTTAAGATAATTACTGCCCAAATGCATTCTATGCATTGTTTGAAGTGAAGGTAAGATAACCGATCACCATCAAGTGGAACAGAAAGTCGCATGCCATCTGTGCAAATGTTCAGACTGACGTTTTTGGAATGGAGTAATCCATATTTTAGATGAGAGTCAGGAGCTTTGAACTTTGTAAGCTCAAAGCCTGTGTGTGCACAGGTTTTTGGAAAGATGTGAGCCATCCTAAAGCAGTATTTATTATTCCTGCCACATGGAGGCAGCTGATGATACCATGGTTTATAGTGTTAAACACCGTAGACACAAATCTAATAGTAACAGTGGGTTTATATTACCGATGTCCTTCTTTAGTATGAGATCATCATCTATGGCCAGAAGGGCATATTCTGTACTATTTGTAGGACAAAAACCTGCTTGAGGGTGCCCTAAAAAGTTTATAGATGACATGCATACTTAATAGCTTAGCCATATGATTTTCTAGTATTTCAGCACATGTAGCACAATGCATATGGGGAGGAAATTTTTATTTGTATTTGAATTCCCACATGTTAGGCATTAAGGACTACTTCCAGGGGTTGTAGAATCATGATTTAGAGCTGTTTTAAGAAAGTGTACTGGGCAAGGACAAGAAGGAGCCACTGATTATACTTTAGTTAATGCCTTTCAGAGCTCCTCTGAGCTTAATAGACTGAAAGGTGAGAGAAGGGTAGAAACTGAGCAGGTTTCCAAAGTCCAAGGGGAAGTGAGGACTATTCTTTCGGGTCCAATGTTAAGCCGAGACTGATATCAAGGATCCACAGGTAAGTGAAGATCCCTCCAAGGGGCCAGGGGTAATTAAAGACGGGTTTCAAGATCCAGAAGAAATTGAGGGCTGGCCCTAAGGCTTCGGATGTATGCGGGGCTGGTCCAAAGAGTCCAAGGATATGTAAGGGCTGATCTAAAGGGTCCAGGGATAGGTACATGCTAATCTTTGGAGTAACAGTCAGATGAATTTTGATCGTTGGGGTGTTAGTGCAGAGCAAGAGATACTGGGGTGTTTGGAATGGGCGGGAACATATCTGGGTTGGACAGCGCAAACCAGGTGACCATGTCTCTTCTCTGCCCTCTGCAGAAACTGCGGGAGATGGAAATAATTGATCAGCAGAGGAGCCGGGACCTGAAGGACAAGCTGAAACCATCAAGGCAGCAGAACACTGAGCCTCAGTAGTAGAGCCCCTGAACCAGGTGTGGCTTTAGACTTTGGACCACAGCGCCTGGATCAAGGAGCTCAGGACAGATCATGTCATACTAAGATGCTGGTCCATAAGAGACCCTAAGACAGAACACATCAGGCCACAGAGGAGGGCCTTCAGGGGCCTTGTGAAAGAGAACATCAGGTGATGGACCCAAAGCCATACCATGGAGTAAAGGTAGACATTGGATACCCCAACATTTCTTGGGAGCCGGGGGGCATCATTGACCTGTAAACGCTAGACATTGATGAGCCACATGCGAGGACACTCATGACCATGGAGAAACGGGTATCAGGGTCTTGTGATGGGACACATCAGGCTACAAGCTAGACACATCAGACACAATGGGATACAGCATTTCGTACCATAGACAAGAGCTTCTGTTATGGAATCCTGACCAGCCATGTTGAGCAATGGCCAAAGAGTAGGCATATGGAATCCGGTGACATAGCATATCTTAAGACAAAGCTATGGTAGAGATGGCTGGGCTGATGACAGAAAACGTTTTGTCACACATACCTGATGGATAGTGGTGGCTCTGTGACGCCAGATATCAGATTCCACTGGAGAAAATGTGACCAAGACGCCTGGAGGTACTACACTACCTAGGCCCAAGATGAGCACTTGTGTCCCAGAAGTGTTCCATGGTATTAAGCATGTAACAGGTTATGGGTGTCTTTATGGTAGTCTAGGGTAATTCGCAGCAGAAAGAAATATTGCTCCTACATGAACATCTTCATGGATATTTGGACTTTGGGGCAGCGGTTCACTAAAACCTGAAAATAAAAAAAAGTGTTTCAAATACAAAACTGTGCTTTATTTAAATAATATACACAATAAGATATGGTTTATAGCTAAAACATATTTACTACTTTTGAACTTAAATGTCTTATTCATTAGTTCTCAGTTTCCACTGCTTCCTGGATGATTCTTGAGGATCTGGATTGTATTACAGAATATGCTGTCTTGAGATCCAGGGCCCATGTTATGTCATTTGCAATGTTCCCTTCACAATACACCACCCCATGTGTCCTTTGTTTTGCAGACTTTGTTAATCGACTTTCAGTGTCAATACTGAAATAAGGGACTTGTTGAGATGCCAGATGCTAGTGCAATAATAAGGTGTTCCCAGGTCAGGACATTAAGGGATCAGTAATGGATTTAGCCAGCATCTCTTTCTGCCTGATTGCACAGAAAACCTTACCAGAGCACTTTGTGCTCCTCTGCACTACAGAAAGTTATCAGGTGGGCCTTGTATTAGGTCTGATTCGCTATACTTAGCCCTTGTGATCAGGCTGCAGTGGCCAACTTACTAGAATGTCTCTTTAGTTTCCCTTGTACTATTATGTAGGATTGGTGGCCCTGGTAACAGAGATACTTCTGACCTTTTAGGTATTATGAGGTCAATGTAATTCAGTCAGTTTATACGTGGCCCTTTGCATTTTCACAGACAAACTGTAGACCTGGCCTTTGCCAATGGGGACATCAGCTAGATATATTATGTCGTACTCTGCCTGTGCTATCAAAAAACACATTATTTCCACCAGGAATATTTTTAGGTATGTGTGTACATAATTTACCACCACATTTCCTTTTTTTTCCTTATTAATCTCAGAGAGGTGTTACACAAATAATTACACTGAATGATATATACTATACAAAGGCAATTGTTATCCCATTCACATCATAATTCATTTCCTAAAAAAAAGTCAAGAAAATCAAGTAATCGCAGTATTTACATTGATACAAAATTAATTGTGGAACGATTCCTAGTACTTTCAATGTACCCTAAGCAGCCAATTTGATATTGGGAGCCAATGTTTCTGCCCCCATTTATTAGCCCGATAGCCCTTGCATTCATAGAGTGCTTGTTCCAGTTTATAAATTGCAACCAGGCGGACCAGCGACTCTTGGAACCGAGGGGGCTCCGAGTCTTTCCATCTAGTTTTGATTATTAATCTAACAACCGTAACTAAAATAAATATGATACTATCTGTCCTTGGCCCAGCCCAATACTATTGTCGTGGCCCACCATCATAAGTGAGGGGGTTAGCTCAACACTTCTTCCTAGTATCTTCTACCGAACTGTTTCCATTTCCCTTTTTAACAGATCTAATTTGGAGCAGCCGTAAAACATATGTATCGCCTCTGCTGGCCCAATCCCACACCTGGGGCAAGTATCATCCTCCTTTTTTCCCTAGGTAAACAATTTGGCAGGGGTATAATATAAATAAAAAAAATCGTTTTGAAGTGTTGGGCCTTTAAATTAGCTGATAAAAGCGTTCTTTTGGCCAGCACGAGTGACATATCTATATCTATATCTTCGTTTTCTAATCTACTGGCCCGTTTCCTCTCTGTTCTCGCCAAATAATCGGGGGCTTCATCCATCATGCCATATAGATGTTTTATTCTACAAACAGATCCCTCTAGGGTCTCAAATAATGGGATCTTTACCATTGAGTTTGCCTGTCTCCGTTTACCAAAGAATCCTTAATTTGGAGATATTTGAAATAATGCCTATCAGGGATTCCATATTCTGTCTGCAAATCAGGAAAAAGCTGTAATTGATCACTTGCCTGGATATCTCCCACTATCCTCAAGCCTAGCTGTTCCCATTGTTTCCAAATTGTATCGTAGAAAGCCAAGGGAAAGAAGGACGATCGCCAAATAGGTGTATACCATGTACATTTTTCAATACTCAAGTATCTTTTCATTTTTCACCAAGTTTTCCAGGCATTCCTAATCATTTTGAATTGTACCTTCTTAAAATATTTAGTTTCAAGCTGGTGGAGTAGCAGCGCTGTAGCCCCTTCCCCAAGTGCCAACTCATAGATTGTGGGAAGCTCCTCGGCTCCCACGGTTCTCTCTCTACCATCTTTTTAAAAGAGAAGTATATTCATAAATTGCAGTAGCGTTGCCCAGTGGTAAAAGGTGAGGTTGGTAGGAGCCCACCCACCCCGTGTTTGTGGCAAAGTAAGAAGTCTCAGGGATCTCCTAATCTTACCAAATTGCCAAATAAAATTGCTAAATATAGCATCTAGGGCCAGATGTAGGTGGCCATTTACCGACCGGTAAATGGGTTTTCGGTATGTAGGGGGACAATTTTACCGAATCGGTATCCGAACCGAATCGGTAAAATACAGAATCGGTATTTTTACCGATTCGGTAACTTTCAGATGTAGGTGGGACTCTTCTGAGTCTCAAAGGCCTTACAGAATCGGTATTTTACCACCCAATCCAATTGGGTGGTAAAATACCGAATGCAGGTGTGCATGCACATGTGTGCATGCACACCTATGCCATGTGACAGACAGACATGCCCTTAGGGCATGTCTGTGTGCCACATGGCACACATGCCTGTATTTGGGGTGCTAGAGGGTGTCAAAGGGACACCCCCTGCACCCTTGCTGGAATTGGTATTTACCGAATCGGTAAATACCGATTCGGTAATGCCCATTGATTCCTATGGGCTTCAATGCCCACAGGAATCAATGGGCATTACTGAATCGGTATTTACCGATTCGCTAAATACCGATTTTTACAGATTCGGTAATTCAATTACCGAATTTACCTACATCTCACACCTTCATATTTACCGATTCATAAATACCGAATCGGTAAAATTCGGTATTTATGAATCGGTAAATACGAATTACCTACATCTGGCCCCTAGTGTTTTAATTAATGACCCTTCTATTTCCACTGGAAGTGCACTAAATAAATATAATATCTTGGGAAGCACTACCATCTTAAGTACGTTGATCCTCCCCATGATGGTCAGATGTAATGAATTCATCCGTCTGAGATCCGCTGATATTTTATTAATCATTGGGTCAAAATTAATTTGTGTGATCCGATCTACATCCGGAGTAATCTCGACCCCAAGGTATATGGCCGTGGGTACTTGTCTATTATCCTGAAAGATAATATCAGCTATCAGTCAAATGTCTATTGGCGCTGCTGTGATTATTTTTGCTAGGCCTTTATCTCTAGAATCATGGGATTATGGTCCGACATTAATTTCGGCAATATTTCTATCCCTGCCCCATTCAAAATCTGATTTGTAACAAAAAAACATCCAACCGGACATATTTCTTATGTGGACATTAGAAATAAGTGTACCCGGGAGCCGTAGACTGTACCTAACGTTATTCCCAGCTCCAATTCTACCAGGGCCCACCTTTCTCCGGTATCAACCAATCTCCGTTTAGCTGATACTATTTTATTCTTGGCTTAGATGGCCACCCCTCTATTGTTAGAACTTTGAGATGAGCATGCCAGTAGAGAGTACCCCTTTGCCGTGATTAGTCCCCATTTGTCCCATTATATGTGCATCTCTTGGAGACAGACAATGTCAGTGGCAATAGATTTTATCATCTCCATGACCCTAGATCTCTTGTTCCTATCCACTAAGCAACCTATGTTAATAGAGCAAATCGTAATCTTACCCATTTGGTCTTGATGAGTAACCCTTCTTGATTTTCGCTCCAAGCCTCTTCACCCAGCCATAGTGATGGCAGTTTATTTCATTTGCTGTCATTATCCTAATTCATTTATAGCCCTGCATTGCTACCTTCTTAGCTTCCTCTCTGAGATTTTTACCCCATTTTTCCCCACCCCGTGCCCCTTCCCACAAGAAGCCCTCATGCTCCCGCCCCCTAATCACCACATTTCCATAGTTCTCAAGAAAGATTAAAAAGATTTGGATTTGGGCGACAATATGTCAATTTATTCTGAAAATAAATCATCCAATGTAAAATTATAATGAATTTCTACCATCAGATTTTCCATGTGCATAACATCAAAAAAACACTATTAATTACCATCAATTGTTTTCCTTTTTTTTAAAATGTTTGTGTGTAAAACACTGTCAGGGATGCAAAAGCATGCTATATGTAAAAAATACTAAGCATGCTTTTGTATACATACACTATTTGGTTAAATGATTTATCCACATAAAGTAGTCCCCAACTAAATCGGTGCCCCCTTGCAATCTAATAAACTACCAACAATAAGTTTAGATTTCTCCTAGGACATAACCAGTGCGTACATGTTTCATTATGCATTGCTTAATTTTCAAATTGCAATTTGAGTTGCAGGCTTACCTCTTCTATCATTCTTTGGCTCCTGCACAGAGGTGCCCATCCATTACTGACCAATTGAGGGAAATAATGGTACTCCCTCAAGATGATGGTGCCTTAGGACATTTAATCTGTACGAGTAGAATTCAATAGGAAGCTATTACTATTCAAACGATCAACGCTGGTTAGAATCACAGTTGTTGAAAGGGAAAACTTCTGCATGTGCCAACAGGTGACTAAATAGATGGCATGTATAGTGAAATCGATATTTTGCCACTCAGAGTTTTATCTTGGTGAAGCATTGTACTGCCGCTTTATGATGGTGGATAGACTTCTGCCATCAACATGTTTCAGACTCAGCAGGAAAGCAGTGGCTTTTACTAGTTCTATGTGGATCAGGTTGATCACCTCCATGCTGCCATCAGCCAATAGATGAACCTATACCAGGACATGATTGGCGTGTGCCTCTTGTTGCGAAAGTGTTGGATCTGAGCTCTTTGAGATGACTTTACCACATGTGACTCTGATCTCTGCCACTTACTGAACCTTCAGTGATTAAGGTTCAGTTTTTGTGTGCACCCAGAAAAAGAAAGGGAGTCTCCATGTTGATGTCCTTGTCACCGGCAGCCCGATTTCCAAAGTACCATTGCTGAGTAAGATGTTGGGAGACGTGGCTGTTATCCTCAAGAGCAGACTTTTCTTTTTCGGATGTTGCACATGGTCTCCGTGATGGATGATCTGCTCATGGTCAGAAGCCATGTTCAACCTTTTTAGTGGAACCTGATGGGTAATCGTGGCGGTCCCTTTGACACAGTCCTGCAAGGCATAACAGGTGGCGATGGCATCTCATATATTGCCAGTTGGTCAAAGTGTCAGTAAGGAGCCTGTAATTACACCGCTTTTGTTTAACATGCATGGAAGGTTGTTAGGTGACTTCATCCAGAGAGATGGCCTGTAGAGTAATTCTTTTTTCAAACTTTCTTTATTGAAGTTTTACAGGGCAATTATTGCAGTGTGACAATGGTGTAATACTAAGGACCATCTATACAATCATGTTGCTGGTAGCAGGTGCAGATTCATAATGAGTAGGTCACAATATAGCGCAATACAAAAATCAATTGTATATCAAGAAAGAAGTAAAACACTGTCTTTCAAATAAGGTACAGCTCAACATTTCAAGCACATCTTAGTCTTTATCCTTTAAACATCCTAGAACAAACACAAACAAAAACTAAACAACATGCATGGGTGGAATATCTTCATCTCATTGTGCCAAGAGAATGTTCTGTTCCAGGCCGATGTGGGATAAAAATATATGTTGTATCTGAGAAAGTTGTGAGAGGTGTATGCAGTCTGGTGTTAAATTGGAAAGAGATGGAGTGCTGGAGAAGAGCAGAAGGCCCAAAGATAGCAAACGGACCATAGGCCCCAAATGAAGTCAACACTTTTCCTAGGACCTTTGAGAAAACCAGACATGCGCTCCATCGTGAGGGCTTTCCAGAGACGTGAATGTCATTGCGACAAAGATGGAGCATCAGGTTTCTTCCAAGCTGACAGTAGGGCCATTTTTGCTGCTCCCAAATAGAGCCATATGAAAGATCGATCCCATAGCATTTGATATTTAAGGGATTTATCTTGGATACCCAAGAGAACGAATTCTGGAGTATGTGGAATGGAGTAGTTCAAGATATATTTTATCTGGGCTAGAATCTCGGCCCACTAGGGTTGTGTCGTTGGACAGTCCTACCAGATGTGCCTAAAGTCGCCTAATAGCCCACATCATCTCCTTCAGCGATCAGATGTATTTGGAAATATTTTTTGAAGCTTTGCTGGGCATAGGTACTAATTGTAAATTTATTTGTAGTGAGCTTCCCTCAAGCCAATTGATCAATTAAATCTGGGGATATCCTTCCAGAGTGTGTCCAGTTGTTTTTCAGTGTTCATAGTCCCCAATGCTCGCTCCCAGAAAAAATGTTGGGCATGGAGTATATGTGTGAGTGTTGGAAGTTAGGAGGGAATACAGAAAGGAGATGCACCCCCGGGTTGTTCCAGGTCTCCTCACAAACCCTCAACTGGCGGCTAATAACATTGTTGGTTGCTGCACCCAATGTTTTAATTAGGTATAGTGGTATATCTCTGATGCAGGTAGGTGAAAGTTACAGCAGCTGTTCTCAAAGGTGAGGATGTCTCACCGGTGAAACAGATCTGAAATAGTGAGGTAACCCCCGTCCCACTGTGGTAAATAAATAAATAATACCTCTCTTTTTGCATGTATAAATGAATAACAGATAGCTCAATAAATAAGAGTCAAGATTCGAGGTAGTAGGAGTTTTGCAGGTTTAATACAGCATAAGGACAGGAACAGGACAACCTGCACAGGAATAGGATGGCAGGGCCCTGGCAGCGCTGCCAGGATCAGGATCGGGACAAGGGAACGGATAACTTTTAATAACAGTACATGAGCATATATACATAACGCAAACACATAGCATTACATTGCAATGGGCGTAGCAGTGGGTGGAGCAATAGGCGTGACGCGTAGCAGTCGCGAAAGATAAGGGTGAAAAGAGGTGTAACAGGGCGGATACACAGACATGTGATGCAAACGTAACAGAATATGTCATGAACGGGGCGGAAACCCATGGAGGGGGCTACCTAAGGAGCCGGGACCTCTAACCTGATGGTGCGCGCAAACTGGCAATGACGTATCACTAGGAGAAGCTGGGGGCTTCGAACTCTGTGCTAGGAGCAGAGACTGAAGTCTGGAGAGTCAGGGCGACATGTACCTAAACAGTATCTAGTATCTGATGTTTAGAGAACATGTTGATATAAACTAGAAGTCAGGAGGGGAAAGGCTAACAGACACTAAGACTGGACCATGCATTATTCTACATGTAGTGCGTGATGAAGAATATTAAATGACCATTAATACAGTATTTCTCTAACATGGGGCCGTAAAGGCTAGACAATGACGGAAACTATTGATGCAGTTCAGTAGCTTTAGGAATGCAGAGGAAGAGGACTGAACTGATAATCTGGAATCATAACATACTCTTGGCAGACTCAGAGGCAGGGCCAAGCTGAACCGGGCACTGCGAGGCAGGAAGTAAGTGAAGGGTCGAGGATACAGGTGGGGGCTGTATCGCTCCTCCGCGAGGCTTCAGGAGACAGGAGACAGGAGCTGAATCTGGTGTCCGGGCCCTTTTGAGGCCTAGAAACGGGGACTTTACAATGGAATAACGTGCACACTGAGAAACGTGGCAACGTAGCTTTACATAGGCCTGATATTCGTAGTATTCACGAGAACTGGAAACTGCCATACTAGAGGTGGACACAACTGTAATTGCGTCTTTAATCAAACATGGGGAATAACATATGCATATTAATCATGCACATATAACATATGATGGATGACATGTAGGGACACAGAACATGGCAAAATTTACTTTTCCACATTCCCTCCTTGTCACTACGTTTCATCAGGAAACATCAATATTCATGATACCATCTATCATTTCATACAGTATCATTTGTTCGTCTCGAATTGTCTTGGAACGGGATTTAGAACGGGGCTTGGGACTAGGAATACAAGAGGTAGCACAAATGCCGCAAATCTCAGGGCCACATTGTATACAGAGGCAGCAGCTGAATATGATCGCTACTGCAATACCTAGAAAGGACAAGACTTTCCATCCCCAGGCGGAAATTATATTCCAGAACCAACCGGACCATGTCCAGGTGCCTGGATCTTGGTGTAACAGATGGGCAATTTTATGGAGTCTGGTTATAGCTGAATAAACAGACGGCGCGTTATTTGGAATGAAAATGCAGCAACTAGATCCGATGACTCTACAGGCCCCGCCCCTATCGGCCAGTATGACGTCAAGGACGAGACGATTCTGTAAAACGACAAATCTCATAGCAGATTGCTCTTCGGTTAAGTTACCTAGAGCAGAGGCAGTCTCATTGATTACAGCTTCAAGGGTTCTGGTTAACCTACGGATTAGCTTACTATTCTGGATAGGTCCTATAACCCCTTCCACGCTCATGACGAGCTGGGCTCGTCATGGTGTAGCCTCCTCGCACGCTCATGACGAGCCCAGCTCGTCATGAATAATGGAAAATGGGCAATCCCAGCACCGGGGGGGAAAACGCATAGCAGCCAAGTGGTTAAAGAAAAAGAAACCTCTGTTGAAATCTGTATACTGTTCTAGGGCAGTTTCAGTATAATCGACAATGGGGGACTCCCTTCTATGTCTAACGTGTACTAGATGTGTGTTTCTATGATAATCAGATGGGGCTAGGAAAACTGGTGGCAGTAGGAAGGCAATGTAACAGGTTCCCTCCCAATCGAGGGGCAGACGAACATATGCGGTCTGACCACAAATAAAATAAGAATGACGTGAAGCTTTGAAAATAGATTTCCTACTGTCACTATACTTGACAATAGTAGTACAATCACTATGACCTACGTGTACGGAACCATTATTTCGGACACATAATTCGCCTTTGACTGGTAGTACTGAAATAGCAGGTAAGTCTGGAGTGGAATCAGACTGAACATTCAGGACCATGAAATTCGAAGAATAATTACCTAAATTGTACACTTCATTTTCTAGATCTAACCCGGTTCTGTGGGGGAGACCTTGCTTGTCTGGAAAACACGTACTGTTAAGAAAAGACATATCTGTTGAGGATAACGTTAACGTGGACCATGCTCCACACGAACCATTATGTGAAAAAGGATAAGGAAAAAGTGGCAGAACTCCCTTCGGTGTCTGGAAAGGGGGGAGTCGACCACACACCCAACAATTAGTGGCATTGCTGGTCTGGTGTGAATAATGTAACATGCGGATAAAAGAATTATTTCGCATAGCGAGGCGGTAAGAGAGTTCATGAGGAGGTAGATCACTAAACGTGTGCTCTACTGTAGCATTAGAAGACGTATTTACATGAGAAACTGGGAAACACAGGTAAAATGCATAACTGGTGCAGGAAATCATAATGCTGAGAAATAATATGAAACTTAGAAAAATGATACATCGGATTGAGTTTTGACTAACTCTCTCACTATGGGGGTCTATTTTATACATGTCAGAAACAGTCTAACCGTTTCACCTAGGGGAGGACTTAGACAATCAAACTGGCTGACTTATTTTACTAGACCGGAGTTTCAACTTATACTCCTGCTGCGGAGTTTTCTCTAACAGGGGAGAGTTTGTAGCAATGTCTTTTGCGGGACAGTCCTTGAGAACAATATTTTGGCAATCCTTCAAATCCTGGGAAATGTTCTTTGAGACGGGTTTCAGTCCATAAAACTTCTTTATATGTGAAAGGTGCACCCAGCCTTTGCGACCCTCCAACTTCACGGCTGTACGGGTGGCGAGGAGGACCTGTCGGGGCTCCTTCCAGCGTGGCTCCAGCGGACTTGAGCGGTCAAAATTCCGGACAAGGACCATGGATCCTGGAACGATTTCATGCGGTGCCACCTCGGTGTTGTCTGGAAATGCGGCGGCAACCTGTGAACGACAAGAGTTGAGGGCAGACATCAAGGAAGCTAGGTAATCTGTCAGCATATTACTTGACTGAAGTTTGTCGTGCACACCTCTTTTAGTTTCATATACTTCTTTTTGCCAATTATTCACTTAATGCGTGCGCCATGGAAAACGTGATCCATCCCATGTTCACGTTGGCGTTTACAACAGTTGATGGTGGAGTGGAACTCCACTCCACTCCAGGCGCACAGCGCCAGACACATATAGATGACATTTCACCTTATTCAATGATCGTGACTCTTACTCGCAAATTCTTCTTCATTAAATTTTATTTTTCCAAAGTTCTTTTCACACGTGTTATGCTCATATGTAAATAACTTCTCTCAACACGGATATGCTCCAGGCTTTTTTCCGTGTACGTTATACCAACATAAAACATCCTTAGTTGTAAGATTTTGCCCAATGCATTTCGAAGATTCAAATGTCCCTCGTACTTATTATACATCTTTAGTAAGATGTATAATAAGTACGAGGGACATTTGAATCTTTAGTCGAAGGGTATTCTGGGAAGCGTAGGCATGAGTGGTTACATATAGGGCGAGTGATAGTTTGGAAAAGGTTAAATTTTAGAGGCGGGGCAATTACGCAGGTGTTTTATTAGCAGCACTACGAGGCGCATTGCGAGAAGGATTTGTTAGCGGAAGCTATGAGGAGAGTCACACTTGACCAGGTACGATAGTATTTCGATGCAGTTTGGTTAATGATTGGGTAAACAGGTTGACACTCACTGTAACGGGTTTAACAACTGGGGCACTGCGTTTTATGTTTAGAGGGAAAGCGCTGTAAAGAAGTTCCATTTAAAACGATGCATGGATTAATTAAAATGCCAATTGTAACAGAGTTAATGTTAGAGACTTGAAATCAAATGTTAATAGCAATGTTTTGTATTTTGTAGCGGACCCCTGACGAAGGATTTTGAATAATCCGAAATGCATTGGGCAAAATCTTACAACTAAGGATGTTTTATGTTGGTATAACGTACACGGAAAAAAGCCTGGAGCATATCCGTGTTGAGAGAAGTTATTTACATATGAGCATAACACGTGTGAAAAGAACTTTGGAAAAATAAAATTTAATGAAGAAGAATTTGCGAGTAAGAGTCACGATCATTGAATAAGGTGAAATGTCATCTATATGTGTCTGGCGCTGTGCGCCTGGAGTGGAGTGGAGTTCCACTCCACCATCAACTGTTGTAAACGCCAACGTGAACATGGGATGGATCACGTTTTCCATGGCGCACGCATTAAGTGAATAATTGGCAAAAAGAAGTATATGAAACTAAAAGAGGTGTGCACGACAAACTTCAGTCTTTGATATTTGATACACACCTGTCCCACCTGTGCGTAGCACCCATTGAAAGGATTAAACGGATGATTCTGAATGATAGACATCAATACACACGTAAAGTGCACATCCAAGGATTAATGAAACTTTGTGAATGGACATTTGGTTTTAAACAACTCATGGATTTCCCCGAACTGTTTGGAACATTTTTGTGAAACGGCATATACGTTCATGTAATGGTTGAACTGAGATCTGGCATGATGAACTTCATTAACATTGCATAAGCGCATTAGTTAACTTCATCAGGGAGGGCGGGGCATAGAATTGCAAAACCTTAGGAATGTTATAAATGACACCGCAGCTTACTAAAGATGTATAATAAGTACGAGGGACATTTGAATCTTTAGTCGAAGGGTATTCTGGGAAGCGTAGGCATGAGTGGTTACATATAGGGCGAGTGATAGTTTGGAAAAGGTTAAATTTTAGAGGCGGGGCAATTACGCAGGTGTTTTATTAGCAGCACTACGAGGCGCATTGCGAGAAGGATTTGTTAGCGGAAGCTATGAGGAGAGTCACACTTGACCAGGTACGATAGTATTTCGATGCAGTTTGGTTAATGATTGGGTAAACAGGTTGACACTCACTGTAACGGGTTTAACAACTGGGGCACTGCGTTTTATGTTTAGAGGGAAAGCGCTGTAAAGAAGTTCCATTTAAAACGATGCATGGATTAATTAAAATGCCAATTGTAACAGAGTTAATGTTAGAGACTTGAAATCAAATGTTAATAGCAATGTTTTGTATTTTGTAGCGGACCCCTGACGAAGGATTTTGAATAATCCGAAATGCATTGGGCAAAATCTTACAACTAAGGATGTTTTATGTTGGTATAACGTACACGGAAAAAAGCCTGGAGCATATCCGTGTTGAGAGAAGTTATTTACATATGAGCATAACACGTGTGAAAAGAACTTTGGAAAAATAAAATTTAATGAAGAAGAATTTGCGAGTAAGAGTCACGATCATTGAATAAGGTGAAATGTCATCTATATGTGTCTGGCGCTGTGCGCCTGGAGTGGAGTGGAGTTCCACTCCACCATCAACTGTAGCATATTACTTGAAACATCGGTAATACTTCGGGGTCTAGGAGTACCCCACATGTTAGGGGGGCGGCCGAAAACGACCTCATACGGGGACAGACCTGATCTGGAATGTGAGACCATGCGCATATAGAAAAAGGCAACTGGCAGAGCTACTAGCCAGTCCACACCTTTCTCTCTACATACTTTGGCGATGTGAATTTTCAGGGTCTGGTTATGTCTCTCTACGAGACCTGCTGCTTCAGGATGGCGTACACAATGGAACTTCCACTGGTATCCTAACAAAAGGGAAACGTGCTTCATTAACTCAGATGAGAATGGCTGGCCGTTATCAGAATATACGACCCTAGGGAGTCCATAACGGGGGAAGAACTCACGAACTAACTGCTTGGCAGTGGTCGCGGCTGTGTAATCTGGGACTGGATATGCTTCTGTCCACCTGGACAAGGCGCATACAACTACAAGGACATACTTGAAACCTCGACATCGCTCCATCTGAATATAATCCATCTGGAGGACTTCAAAAGGGTGGTCAGGAGGCTGGAATCCCCCTTGTTCCACCGGGACACTTTTACCTGGATTAAACTGACAACATATCATACAGGTACGGACTTTCTGCTTGGCTGCAGCTCGTAAATGCTTGTTGAACCAAATGTTCTGGATACTGTCTAGCATAGCTTTTTCTCCTAAATGTGCTGGACTATGTGCGGTATTGATAATGACTTGAACCATAGAGTCGGGGAGAAACCATGTGGCTCTACCCTTCGTTAACCATCCTTGATCTGTCTGGACCCCTCCTTGTTCGGACCATTTCTTGATTTCTTCAGGAGTAGCATGTAACTGGATATCTATGACATCTTGTGTAGGGTCCTTAACTGTCATACATGTAGTCGGATCTGGAGTGTGTGTCTGTGTCGGATTAACTGGAATGTCTGGAGTCTGTGCTGTAAGCTTGGCTGTGCGATCTGCTAGATTGTTACCTTGAGAAATAGTGTCAGTAACTTTCGTATGTGCTTTGCACTTCATGATAGCAATGGATGTCGGTAAATGTATGGCATCTAACAGAGCTTGAATAAGGAGACCATGCTGAATCTTGGTTCCATGAGAAGTCATGAAACCTCTCTCCTGCCAGAGCACTCCAAAGTCGTGTACGACTCCAAATGCGTAGCGCGAATCTGTGTAAACATTAACTTTCAAGTTCTTGGCGTGTAGGCAGGCTTGTGTCAGAGCAACTAGCTCTGCTGCTTGAGCGGACAGGGTGTCAATACGGTGTGTTTCAATAACTTCGGTGTCGGTAGTCACTGCATACGCGGCGACTAGTTCTCCTGTACTTGTTCTCATACATGAACCATCCACATAAAGTGTCAGGTCGGGATCTGGTAACGGAATATCTGTCAGATCTTGTCTTGGCTTTGTCGTAATGTTAACTACTTCCACACAGTCATGTCTGGCAGAATTCGAAGTAACTGATGGTAACAATGTAGCAGGATTTAAAACGTTGCAGCGTCTGATTTCTATGTGTGGCTGGAACAGTGTCAATTCATAACCTGTTAAACGTGCAATTGTCAAATGCTGAGTCTGTGTTCGGTTTAAAAGAACTTCCACGGAGTGTGGAACTTGTACTGTCAGGGAGTGTCCTAAGACTATGGAATCACTTTGTCTGATAGCTAGTGCTGTGGCTGCAACTGACTTGAGGCACGCAGGCAGAGCCTGGGCTACAGGATCTAATGTGCTCCAAAAATAAGCACATGGCTTGTATTGTCCTGCTTGATCTTGTGTGAGAACAGATAATGCTGTACCTTCGCGTTCTGTGACGAAAAGTGTAAAAGGCTTACTGTAGTTTGGTGTAGCTAGAACTGGAGCTTGGCATAAAGCTTTCTTTAACTCATTGAAACTGAGTGTATGTTCAGATGTCCAAGGGAGGACAGTCGATACGGCTGCCTCCTGTGTCGTTAACTGTATCAGTGGCTTGGCTAGAAATGCATACTGAGGAATCCATTGTCGGCAATAAGAAGTGAGGCCGATAAAAGCACGTACCTCCTTCTGGGTCTTGGGCTGAGGAAGACTCGCTATTAACTGGATACGGTCTGGTGTCAACTGCCTACCCCTCTTGGACAGTAAGTGTCCTAAGTAGACCACTTGCTGGACACAGAATTGAAGCTTAGAAGGGGACACCTTGTGCCCCATCTCGGCTAGGAAATACAAGACTGTAAGGGATGCTCGCTCGCAAGCACGTTCAGAACGGGCTGTGATCAGTAGATCATCGACATACTGGAGCAGGGCAGTGTCAGTTGGCATGTGAATGTTGTCTAGTTGTCTCTTGAGTGCTTGACTGTAAATACTAGGACTTTCTGTGAAACCTTGAGGAGCTCGTGTGAACATATAGCTTCTTCCATTTAAACAGAATCCGAAAAGAAACTGGCTGTCTGGATGAATGGGAACACTGAAAAACGCGTTCTTGAGGTCTATGACAGTGAAAAATGTGGCTTCGGAATCAATGGCTGTCAATAGGGAAGAGATATCTGGGACAACTGGATACTGGGGAATAATACATTTATTAAGTTCTCGTAGGTCAATCACTAATCGATATACTGGGGGTGCATTTGGATCAGTACGTTTCATGACTGGAATGATCGGAGAATTGCATACATTGGAGTCAGTTTCTACAACTACTCCTTGAGCGATGAGCTCGTCAATAATTTTGGATAAGGCTGCTACAGCCTCAGGTGGCAATCTATACTGTCTGATTCGTGGTAACACTACACCTGGCTTGAGAGTCACACGATGGGGTGTGATTTGCATATAACCAACATCAGTTGGACCTTGCGCCCATAAATGCTGCGGAACATTAGACAATCTGGGATCAAAATCTCGTAATACATAGTGACCCTTAAAGTCACGTAGGAACAGACGTATTCCCTCTGGGGAACAGCATATAACTGCACCTAATTCTTTCAGTGTTTTAATGCCTAATAAATTTTCTGGACATGACTTAGTAAGTAACAGATCAGTAGTACGGGACAATGGACCTACTTCTAGAGTAACTGGCTTTGATATTTCATTTACAATAGGTTTTCCTGAAAATCCAAGGGAAACATTTCTTGAGCCTGAGAGCGGAGCCCCTGGAACTTCGGCATGGCTAATTGTGGTCCTACTTGCCCCTGTATCAATCAAAAACTTTCTATCTTTCCCTAGTACTTGACTGTGAACATAGGGACCTTCTTGATCTACAGGTATCTCGATGAGAGGCAAGCCTACCTCCCTCTCTAGGCTGTTTCATGAATACGGTTGATACTCTGGATACTCAGACTGTGCATACTGGTACATCTGCTGTGTAACATGCTGTGTTGCAGCGATGGGCTGCGGTGCTGTAACTGTCTGTGGTGCATTCTGTGGCTGAGGAATCTGTGAAACTTGTTCTTGTCTAGGCGGACGTGGTCTTTCTTTAGTCTTACCGGTAGCTATGTTATGTTTCAGAACTGCACACTCGTTTATAAAATGACCTGACTGTTTACAATAATTGCAGTTCCCTTTAACGGGAGCTGCAGGATGACTGGCTTGATTCGGACCCCTCTTCTGACTGTCTTGAGGAACAGATTGTGCAACTAGTACTTTCATTTTCGTGTCTTTCATACGCTTCCTTTCGTGTTCTTGCTCTTCCCTGATTCTATTCTGGTGGTATTGGAGCATCTGTAACATCTGGGACGGGGTATTAGCTTGCCAGGTACTTTCGACTTCCAAAACTCGATTTTTAATTGGTGGACTTGAATTCTCGACTAATTTAGTAACAAAAAGATGAGGGTATGACTCACTACTTGTCTTGAGACCACTGTTGATGCTAAAACATTTCTCAAATCTAGAATAAAAATCACTAATGTCTTCGTCTTGTTTCTGTTTACAGGCTGAGATTGCATCCCAGTCTTCTTTTCTAGTTGTCAATAACCTAGGCAAAACTTGTATTAATAATTCCGGTAATTCTTTACATTTCGCTCCAAGACCGGTACCTGGTACTCGTGCCTTATCTTCGGCTTCTAGAACTGCCCAATCGATCTTTTTCTCTCCCACCTCCCATTCTTTTTCCTTGAGCTTTTCATACACCCCTGCGGGCAGCAGAACCTTTAACATTTTAATTATATCTGGATAGGTGTATTCTCCCATACGGAGCATGTCTTTTAATTCTCGGTGGAACCCTGCTGGATCTTTATCATGACAGGGAATTAATTTCTTCATCTCTAGGAGTTCCATCTTTGTAATCGGAGTGTAAACAAACACTCGTTCTAGTTCGCCACCCGTTCCTCTAACTGGGTGGACTTCTCGTAACGGATTCTGTCTCTCCATGTAAAATGGTTTACTTTCTGGGGGTGAGACATGAACAAAATGCGGGTTCAAAAACGTTCTATATTTGTGACGCTGTTCTAGAACGACACTAATTAAATCGGTACCTAAACCTTTCCATCTATACTGGAGTAACTCGTTCAGGATATCATGTAACGGGCCTGGATCAGAGTGCTGACCCTCATACAATGTAATGAGGTGCTGAATCATATACATACCCGCCAGTCGTTGCTCGGCTGGGGGCATTTTCAGAAACATTTGTGCCACTATTTCGTCTGGAAAAGTGGTAGAATCAGTAATCCATCGGACTGCTGATCGGACTAGTTCTTGTTCATGCATGGTACTCAACTCACTGTAACCGATTCGTGATTTCAGAATGTGATCGGTAGCTTGGAATACTTGTTCTAGAGAACCTTGTTCTGGTGCTGGATGATGGAAAGTAGACTTGTGTTCTAGGCGTAAATGGCGATCTGGAAATCTAGATTTTCCTACATACGCTATTCTGTCAGGATTCTCGTCCTCTACCTCTTCAGTATCAGAGTTACTTTCTTTCTCGCTTACTTGTGCTGCTTTACGTTGATCGTGTAACCTTATTATTTCTTTACGAATTTTCTTGTACATACTTTCCATAGCACTGATGGTTCTGTGCTTACCCTCGGCTATATTATCACTCCACTTTGTCAGGGTTCTCATTTCGGCTTGATCTTTGGACGGGTAATCTTGTTCTCTTATTAGACAATTGATCAGAAACTTTAATATCATGAGCTGGGTCTCAGCTTTCCTTTGAGACATGGCCTCGCCAATGCTTTCTGGATCATCCCCTGTACGGATGAAACGATATATTCTGTCTAGGTCTTCTTTCATATTCGGTAGGGTGACTAGATACTCGGCCACCCTTCTTACACGTAATGAATATAAAACCATATTATCCTCTCCTGGGACTGGATCATAGCCGCATTCATTAAGGGCTTTTCTTATTTCTGCTACAGACTGATGTCTGGGCGTACGCTGTGACGCTTGCATATGTAATTCGGCTGTTGTTAAACGCTTATGTGGCGGCGGGGTCTGAGGAGGACCTCCCCCTGCGGCCCCTAAACTAGAGTCGTCTACTGATGCTCTTCGTCCTGGCAGAGTGGGAAATGGAAATGTAGGCTGAACTTGTATGGCGGGCTGGACCGGGGGTACCGTAACAGGTACTCCGGTGTCTGGAGGAGCGGGAAGTGCCTGATTTACAGGGACTGGCGGAGCGCGAACAGGATTTGCATATTCTGGGACTGTGTCGTCCAAATAGGACGAAATAAAAATATCAGCTGCGGTCGGTTTGTGACGTAGCTTGGTCGGAACTAATGGTGGCGGGAAATTACTGGATGCCTCCGGGGTCGCTTTTGGCAAGCCCTCGGCAAGGAGAGGATACATACCCTTAATAAGGGCATTCCTCTGTCTCTCTGATTGTTCAGTTTTGACTCGTTCACCAATCTCGATTAATTCCCTTTCTTGGGCTCGTTCCAAGGATTCTCTACTTAATTCTGACTTTCTGATTTCTTTTTCGGTTCTTTTATGAGATTCTTTGCGCCATAACTCGATGGCATCTTTCTGTGACTGTCTGGCTTTCTTTTTCCATAATGCCTCTTCTACTCTCATGATGCACTCGGCATCCCATGTGCCTGATACGGGCCATCTATACTTTTCTTCTAACTGTTTGGTATAATCTACCCATAAATCTAGATATAATATGGCACTTATGCCATGCTTCTGATACATAAAATGACCTGGACTGTCCCTAGGCGGAACTGGAACTGCTTCTTCTAACAAACCCTTTCTAGTTTTTAACTGACGTAATCTCGAAAAGAGAGACATTGTAAACTTGAATCGGAACACAATACAATAGACGAGGAACAATAACAGTTGGGAGAACAATTCAGGCATACCACGACATTGGAAATACATTGAACAACATCATAACATAACAGTTCGGACAGAATATTACCTGGAATACTGAGAACAGAAACACAAGAATTTCTCGAGAACGGAACAGACTAGAGTTACTGGATGCACTGCTGAAACAGTACGGAACATACCGGTCCCATAAAGGGACGCATCAAGACCCGTATCCACCTAGGTGAACACTTCGTTTGTGGGTCTGTGTACCACCAACCCACGGACCAGAGTCAATTTAGATTGACCCTGTCTAGATACTACCCCAGCGACGGTACTCACCGGGCAGCAAGAACGGAAGGCCTCGGATCGGACTGGACTGCTACGACGACGGACGACGAACTTCGGACTTCAGTTACGGGTGGACCTCCGGATACCTCGGACCTTGGACTCTCGGCTTGGGCTCTGGTCGGGACTCGCCGCGTTCCTCCACCGTCTCGTCTGGATGCTGGACCGCCTCCTCCGTCTCCTCCGTGGGCCTGAGGGATACTTGAAGCAGAAATATCTGCCGGTGCGCAGAAGAGTTCCGTCACGACTGCAGAGGGTCAGGGGGTCGGCGTGGCTTCACCGACGCGTGGGGAAAGGGCAAGTCCCTGTTCGGGCGCCATTATGTGGTAAATAAATAAATAATACCTCTCTTTTTGCATGTATAAATGAATAACAGATAGCTCAATAAATAAGAGTCAAGATTCGAGGTAGTAGGAGTTTTGCAGGTTTAATACAGCATAAGGACAGGAACAGGACAACCTGCACAGGAATAGGATGGCAGGGCCCTGGCAGCGCTGCCAGGATCAGGATCGGGACAAGGGAACGGATAACTTTTAATAACAGTACATGAGCATATATACATAACGCAAACACATAGCATTACATTGCAATGGGCGTAGCAGTGGGTGGAGCAATAGGCGTGACGCGTAGCAGTCGCGAAAGATAAGGGTGAAAAGAGGTGTAACAGGGCGTATACACAGACATGTGATGCAAACGTAACAGAATATGTCATGAACGGGGCGGAAACCCATGGAGGGGGCTACCTAAGGAGCCGGGACCTCTAACCTGATGGTGCGCGCAAACTGGCAATGACGTATCACTAGGAGAAGCTGGGGGCTTCGAACTCTGTGCTAGGAGCAGAGACTGAAGTCTGGAGAGTCAGGGCGACATGTACCTAAACAGTATCTAGTATCTGATGTTTAGAGAACATGTTGATATAAACTAGAAGTCAGGAGGGGAAAGGCTAACAGACACTAAGACTGGACCATGCATTATTCTACATGTAGTGCGTGATGAAGAATATTAAATGACCATTAATACAGTATTTCTCTAACATGGGGCCGTAAAGGCTAGACAATGACGGAAACTATTGATGCAGTTCAGTAGCTTTAGGAATGCAGAGGAAGAGGACTGAACTGATAATCTGGAATCATAACATACTCTTGGCAGACTCAGAGGCAGGGCCAAGCTGAACCGGGCACTGCGAGGCAGGAAGTAAGTGAAGGGTCGAGGATACAGGTGGGGGCTGTATCGCTCCTCCGCGAGGCTTCAGGAGACAGGAGACAGGAGCTGAATCTGGTGTCCGGGCCCTTTTGAGGCCTAGAAACGGGGACTTTACAATGGAATAACGTGCACACTGAGAAACGTGGCAACGTAGCTTTACATAGGCCTGATATTCGTAGTATTCACGAGAACTGGAAACTGCCATACTAGAGGTGGACACAACTGTAATTGCGTCTTTAATCAAACATGGGGAATAACATATGCATATTAATCATGCACATATAACATATGATGGATGACATGTAGGGACACAGAACATGGCAAAATTTACTTTTCCACATTCCCTCCTTGGGGGCTCGTCCGGTCAAAGGGACCCAGCAAAAAGGCTGGTTTAAAGGCCGCATTATAATGGATAGGGGTGTAGGGAGAGGGTTATGTTGTCAAGCCATCTGCACGAGTGACATTGTCCCAGAGTAGTACTATTCAGGGTACTCAAATGAGCGTTATGCGGCTGGTCAGGTTTGTGTTTCCACAGGGCTTCCCAAATTATTTGACCAACTACCACTCTATCCATGTGGAGCCAATGTTTGTTGGATTCCTTAAGTGACCATACAGAGATGACTCATAGTTGAGAGGCTTTGTAATAGAGGGTGGAGTCCAGCAGGGCGAGACCACCTGCATGCTTTTGGAGAGTCAGTAATTTATAGGACAAACGTGCTCTACAAGTTTGCCAATTTAAGTTTGGAATTGCCGAGCAAATGGAGGAGAAGTCTCTGTCAACATCAATGGGGAGCCCCTGAAAAAGATACAATATTCATGGATGTACCGTCAACTTCACAGCGTTGATGCTGCCAAGCCAGGAGAGATATATAGGGGCCGATCATTTCAGATTGTTTTTTTAGCTGCCGGAGTAAGGGAAGGTAGTTGGTTTTGTATAGGTCAGATACTTTCGGAGTAATTTTAATTCCCAAATAAGTCATTTCTTTTTTCACCCAACGGAAGGGGGGGGGGGGAGATTGCAGTCACCTACATTACTCCTGCCCGGACTGTCAAGTGAAGCAAAAATTATTTGTGAAGATTGACCCGGAATCCGGCAACTGCTCGAAATGCTGAAGTTTGGTTTGAGGGCTGAGAGGGACATCCGGGGGAGATGAGTGACAACAGTATATCATCGGCAAACATGGAGATTTTGTGATACACTGAGCTGAAAGATTGTCCCTGTATGGAGGATGTTGCTCGTATCTTAGTGACTAGGAGTTCAATACTAAGACCAAATAAGAATGGGGAGAGCAAGTACCCCGATCTTGTACCTCGAGCAAGATTGAAGTATGCAGAAGCCGTACCATTTACGACCATCCTAGAATGAGAGCAAGCATAATTTGTGCGGATCATAGAAATAAAGCAATCCCCTAATCCAAATCGACGAAGTGTATGGAAGAGGAAGGGCCAGTCCACCCAGTCAAATGCTTTCTCAGGTGGTTTAGTCGCTTTATAGACCAAGTGGATTACCCTGCTCAAGTTGTCATGCATCTGTCTCCTTTTAATAAAACCAGATTGGTCAGGATGAATCAATTCTGGCACGATGTCCTCCATTCTGTGAGCTAGTATTTTAGTATTTAATGTGGCATCTAGAGTAAGTAAAATTATTAATCGGTAGGACGGACAGAAGAGATGATCCTTCCTGGCTTGGGGATAACCGTAATCAAGGCCTCTCCCATGGAGGGAGTTACTGCTTGTGTATTTGCAACATAATTAAAGAGAGCCATCAGGTGTGCGGCTAGGTCAGAACTAAAAGTTTTATCGAATTGGGCCGTACATCCATCAGGGCCAGGCAATTTATGTAGTTTGAGGGAGTTGTTAGCAGTCTGAGCCTCTTTTTTCATAATGGGACAGTCTAGAAATTCATTGAGGGTTGTGGAGACTTTAGGCAGATCACTTACTCTAGATAAAGTATTTGTTCCTCAGTGTTAGTGGGGTTCGAAGTGTAAAGGTGAGTATAAAAGTATCAAAATGCCCTAGTCTTCTCTTCCTTTGTTCTCAGCACTTCCCCTGATTCTCCCTGCTCTGGAAGATATACTTCTCCTATTTGTCCGTAATTGCCTCACCAGCAGCGTGCCTACTTTATTGCCCTGATTGTATGTGGTTGTCTTAAGGCGGAGTAGGTTCAATTCTGCTCTATTAGCATAGATGGACCTAATTTTACCCTTTAGTGCCATAACTTTTCTCTGCAGAGCCAGAGTAGGTGCAGCCTTGCGGGCTTGTTCGGCTAAATGGAATTCATTTTCTATGGCTTGTTGCTCTCGAGACTTCTGTTGGAAAAGAGTAGTCATGAGAGAGACACATTTCCCCCCGACAGCCACCTTAAAGTCATCCCAAGTTGTTGGGGGTTAGTATCTTGAGGCTTATTCAACTGGTAGTTTTCTCTAATTGATTTACGTAGTTCATCTCGAAAGAGACAACAGCGTGTGAGGATGTTTGGAAAAAAAATCCATGAAATGTAGATTTTTGACTGCGCTGAGTCTAAAACTACTTCCACTGCGGCATGGTCCAAGAAAGTCATGGAGTTTATAGTAGCAGCCGCAATAGTATGTTGTAGGGGTTGGCTGACAAAGATATGATCTACTCTGGAATAGGTACAGTCGGAGTGTGAAAAAAGGTATATTCTCGGGTAGTGGGGGTACAGATTCCTCCATGCATCCAATAAGCCTAATTAGCTAAGTGTTAACTTTGTGCTTCTAGTAAAGATGCCTGTTACAGCAAACAAATGATGGACAGAATGTTGACAATGCGAATATTCTCCCCCAGTCAAAAGATCTATGTTATATCCATCGTTCTTTTGCCCACTGCGCCACCCCAGTTTGGACCTAGCCATATGCAAACCAGTTTTGACCCAGTGCCTCATGGGAACAGCCCAGACCGAACTGCCATGCCAGGTCCTCCCTGGACCGGAAACAAGCATCCTGGGGCCAGTTTCACAGTATGTCACCCTTCTTCAGCCAGGCTAGCTTGAATCCAGTGGCACAGTGAGCAAGGGACTCATGTCTGGGCATACCCATCCCACTTAGGGCTAAAAGTGTTACAGCAAACAAATGATGGATGGAATGCTGGCAATGCAAACATTCTCCCCCAGTCAAAAGATCTGGGTTAAATCCATCATTCTTTTGCCCACTGTGCCATCCCAGTTTGGACCCAGCCATATGCAAATCAGTCTTGACCCTGTGCCTCATGGGAACAGTCCAGACCGAACTGCCAGGCCAGGTACTCCCTGGGCCGGAAACAAGCATCCTGGGACCGGTTTCAGGGTATGTCACCCTTCTTCAGCCAGGCTAGCTTGAATCCATTAGCACAGTGAGCAAGGGACCCCGTCTGGGCATACCCATCCCACTTAGGGCAAAAAGTGTTACAGCAAACAAATGATGAACGAAATGCTGACAATGAAAACATTCTACCCCAGTCAAAAGATCTGGGTTAAACCCATCGTTCTTTTGCCCACTGCGCCACCCCAGTTTGGACCCAGCCATATGCAAATAAGTCTTGACCCTGTGCTTCATGGGAACAGTCCAGACCGAACTGCCAGGCGAGGTACTCCCTGGACCGGAAACAAGCATCCTGGACCCGGTTTCAGGTATGTCACCCTTCTTTAGCCAGGCTAGCTTGAATCCAGTGGCACAGTGAGCAAGGGACCCACGTCTGGGCATACCCATCCCACTTAGGGCTAATAGTGTTAGAGCAAACAAATGATGGACGGAATGCTGACAATGCAAACATTCTCCCCCAGTCAAAAGATCTGGGTAAATCCATCGTTCTTTTGCCCACTCTGCCACCCCAGTTTGGACCCAGCCATATGCAAATCAGTCTTGACCCTGTGACCCATGGGAACAGTCCAGACCGAACTGCCAGGCCTGGTCCTCCCTGGACCGGAAACAAGCATCCTGGGACCGGTTTCAGGGTATGTCACCCTTCTTCAGCCAGGCTAGCTTGAATTCAATGGCACAGTGAGCAAGGGGCCCACGTCTGGGCATACCCATCCCACTTAGGGCAAAAAGTGTTACTGCAAACAAATGATAGACGAAATGCTGACAATGCAAACATTCTCCCCCAGTCAAAAGATCTGGGTTAAATTCATCGTTCTTTTGCCCTCTGCGCCACCCCAGTTTGGACCCAGCCATATGCAAATCAGTCTTGACCCTGTGCCTCATGGGAACAGTCCAGACGGAACTGCCAGGCCAGGTCCTCCCTGGACCGGAAATAAGCATTCTGGGACCGGTTTAAGGGTATGTCACCCTTCTGCAGCCAGGCTAGCTCGAATCCAGTGTCACAGTGAGCAAGGGACCCACGTCTGGACATACCAATCCCACTTATTGCGAAAAGTGTTACAGCAAACTGGGGTGGTGTAGTGGGCAAAAGAACAATGTATTTCACTCAGATCTTTTGACTGGGGAAGAATGTTTGCATTGTCAGCATTCTGTCCATCATTTGTTTGCTGTAACACATTTAGTAAAGATGTCAGCCTTTGTTCTGTGGGGGTGAGTGCTGTCTAAAATAGGGTCCGAAACAAAGTTGAAGTCACCTAGAAGTATAATTTCCCCCTCAGTAAAACCGCCCAGCATTGTAAGGATGGCCAAACTGACATGTGCACTTACATTTTTCCAACCCAGCTGTATTGTGCAGCCAGGTGGGAGAAAAGGCATAGGTTTCCTGTCTCGGAGCAAGCGTCAGTCTAGCCCGCTTAGACCAATCCTGGTGCTGCTCTCATGCATGTGAGCAGCATCTGGATTGGGTATGATTGTCATGTTCCTGAAATGGCTTTATCTGTGGAGCCGGCAGAGGCCTCCCCGCTGAGGCTGTCAGGGCTAGGAGGGGAAGCTAAAGTCACACCCAGCATGTAGGCAGCATCTTCCAGCTCCGTAAAGTGATGCAGCTTATTGTGGAATTCAAGGACGATGCCAAAAGGGTAAGTCCAGTGGTATTTAATGTGATCTTGGTGTAAGGTATTGGTTACTTACTTAAATTGCATGTGTCTTGCCAGGGTGGCAGGGAGATATCCTTGGAAAGAGAAGAAATCTCGTTGTCAGGTTGCTTATAGAATCGGTTCCTTAGTTTTGAAGGAGTGCAGCTTGGCAACAATATCTCTAGGTCACTTCCCGCCACCCAAGTTTTGCGGACCCACTCATTGTAGTCTTTCTATCCACACCTCCAGTCGATCCTCGTCCCGGAGCTCTTGGAACAGGACTGCAATAAACGCCTCCAATCAGGCCCCTCGACCCCATCCTTCAGGCCGCATATTCGGATGTTGTCTCGTCTGGAGCGGTTTTCTAAATCCTCCCATTTCAGTAGGGCTGTATGTAGCTGGGATCGGAGGTGGTCCATGGAGCGTTCTATCAGGCTTAGTCGCTGTTCCAGGTTTTGTTGTTTCGTTTCCAGGTTTAGAGTGCGCTTCCTATTGGGGTCTATGTCAGACTGGAGGGACACCAGACGGGAACCGATCTCTGCTTAGAAGGTTGCAAAAGAAGCAGCCATATCCACTTTGAGCTCATCTCTAAGTTCTTTCTAGAAATCCCGCAAGGAAGAGAGAAGCTCTTCCTTAGTCAGGGCCATTGCTGAGTCAGAGCTAGGGTCAGTGGTCAGTTCTCTTGTTTCCGCGGTGGTAAAATAGTTAGACACCCTATTGACCTCGACATTCTTTGGTGGCATAAAGAATAGTTGATTGAGTATGGCAAGGAGACTCAGGAGGGGGGCTGCCAACTGAGCAATGGGGTGGGTAGAGCAAGTTAAACCGATATGTCTCAGCTGCACCCATTGCAGGGAAAGCGGAAGAGTCAATTTACTTATGTGAGGAATGGAGTTCCTTGAGGTAATCCATTGCAGTTCTTGCCAGGAAAGACCACCCTATGGTGCATAGTGTTGTCTCTGCTCCCCAGAGAAACCCCTTGGATCCAGGAGAAGCAGTGGACACTTGGCCACCCGTGACACCCCTGAGAGGGTCCCCTGCAATCAGGCTGGGGGCTGAACTAAAGAGGGTTTGTTGGCAGCAGTTATTATTAGAGAAGGCAATGCAGACCGGCAAGGGTTACAGAGGTAAGGCTAGGTGTGAGGCCTGTGAAGTCCGGAATGTCAGTTGTGGCAGAACAAAGACTGGCCTCTCAGCACTGGTGCAGAGTCCAACACCGCTCTCTGAGCACCACCGGTGCCATTATTTGGTCAGGCAGCAGGGGTCTGAGCACCGGAGCGTTCACCAGACAATGTTCTGCCATCTTGACAGGTGCAAGCACTGTATCGCGGGGTCGCTCTTTCTAAAAGTATCCACATGTCAAATGTGGGTTACGGGCCGGGATGCATTATGGGCCTGTCGGCCTCCATGTTGGTGCAGGCCATAGGAACAGAGTCGGGCGAGGGACAGCTACTCTCTTCGCTGCGTCCTTACTTATCCCTCTCCTTACTGCCGGGGACCATCAGTTTCGAGCCATGCTGCTAACGGTGACTGTAATCGTAACCTGGGAAGGGTATTGCCTCAGCAATGCAGGTAGGCCTCTGTGCTAGGCGCCCCCATGACTCTGCGATCTTTTAAGTGTGCTGCTGAGTTTTAAAGTAGGGTCTGCTTCTATGATTACCCCCATTTTTTGCCTGATGCTAAGCTGTTTTTGACTAGTCAGACAGGGATCCTGCTAATCAGGACCCCAGTCCATCTGCTTTCTCCCTAAACTGTTGTGTTCAGTACTTAGGTACATCCCAGATTGGATACTAGTGTACCCTTATACGTCCCTAGTATATGGTACTAAGGTACCCAGGGCATAGGTACCCCAGAGGTCTCCCATGGGCTGAAGCATGTATTATGCCACCCATGAGAGACCATTCAAAATGAAACTACAGGCCTGCCATTGCAGCCTGTGTAAGCAGGTGCTAGCACAACTTACTAAAGATATAGGTTTCCTATATCTAGGCTCACTGCACTTAAAACATATAAGTCACTCCTTTAGCAGGCCTTTGCAATCCTGAAGGCAGGGTGCTTGGTTCCAAGTGAGAGGGTGCCCCTGCATGAGCAGGACACCCCTGCAGCCTACGGAGTCCATTCTCCTGGGATGTCAGTTAAGCAGCCATATACTATATAGAGGGAAAACGCGTAATTACGCTATGACAATCTTAAAAATGGCTGCAAAGAATCCTATCATATTTGGTATCATACATGTTGGATTCATACCCCCACACTATAAACGGTGTGGGAGGTATGATTACAAGCACTGGAAGAGCCCTCTGTTAGGCTCTCAATGTTCCAGGTACCAGCCTTCTTGAACCGGAATTGATCCGTCCATCATCCCCTTTGGTATCGCTTTGTTCGCCCTAAGTTGGCAGGGTATGACCAGACGTGGGTCCCTTGCTCACTTTGCCACTTGATTCAAGATAGCCTGGCTTATGAGGATTATGAACTCGAAACCGGTCCCAGGATGCTTGTTTTCGATCCAGGGAAGACATTGGTTGCTTGGCAGTTCGGGCTGGACTGGTCCCATGAGGCACAGGGTCAGACTGATTTGCATATAGCCATGTCTGAACTGGGGTGGTGGAGTAAGCTAAAGAATGACGATGGATTAAACCCAGATCAGTTGACTGGGGGGAAGTGTTTGATTTGCTCAAACTCTCCGTCCATCATCCCCTTTGGTATCTTCTTGACCCGGCAGCACAAAATGGTTGCTGCCTCCCAGAGACATGATTCTGCCCTCCTGATGCTGAGCCAAGCTCGAGCAGGGGAAGCCAGAACAATAGGCATCCTGTCACAGGAAGGTATGACCACCACCCAGACAGGATTCAGTGTATTGGGCTGGGGTGGGTGCACTTGCCAGCGCCACTCAGTCTGCCTTAGGGGCGCATTTGGTGTCCCTGTGCATAGTCCAGTTCAAACCAGTCCTGGGAGCCGTTAGCTCCTGCTCTGGCGCAAAACTGGACAAAGGACATGGGAGTAACCTCCCCCCTGGTAGGGTCCTCTGAATCTTCCCAACCCTAAGGTACTTAAAGGGTTACATGGTTGTATGTCCCTAGATTCGTTGTGGGATAAGTATCAGATCAGACACCACTGCACTTCTACCGTCGGAGCACTCTGCGTTTTGCTGGACTTTGTTTGGGCCTGACTTCGTCTCCCTTCCAGTCTGCTGCATCGTCTGTGCCTGTGCATCATACGGAAACCTTCCAAGGCCTGTGAAGCATCAAAGACACCTGAAGTAATCTCCCTTGGAGGGAAAGAGTCACTCCCCTGCAATCGCAGGCACCGCACCAGTCTGCTGCTCTTGAGCTCCTCCGGACTCCGTGGCCTCTGCAACAAAGTTAGTGGTTTTCCACAGTTTCCAAGGCCTGCCCTGTCCTCTCACCAAGTTGGAGGCCAGTATCCTTTGTGGGGGTTGCAATAACTGAACCCCTGTGCACCGCGTCCAACTTCCAGTTGCAAAGGCTTGTTGGCTTCTTTGCAAGAAGATCTTCGGGCTCGAATTAGCCCCAACCTCGAGCACCTCCAGTGACCAGAATCTTTAGCCGCATTGTGTGCATCGAAGCCTGCATCTTTTGGTGAGCTACTTGAGGTCCTCTTGTGACTCCTGTGCCTCCGGCCTCTGGGTCCACTTGAGGGTCACACTTGTTTCTCTTGGGCTCCACTGATTGCTCGGGGCCTGCCCTGACTCCCCTGCTTGTGGTGAGTCCCCTGGACCTCCAGGTCCCAACGTTGCTCCTTCTTTGATTGTTGCGTTGGTTGCATTTGCCAAGGCTTGTTGGTGCTCCTGCCGGACACCAACCCCTCAGCACTTGACATCCTTCATGGGACAGCTTGTGCACGGGCCCTGGTACTCCTCAGCATCGCCTGGTCCTCAAGCTGCAGAGTGAAGGTCATCGTCATCCGTCATGCAACATCTGGCATTGTAGGACATTCGTCTTCCAAGTCTCCTAGTCACTCCCAAGTGACATAGACTATCTCATCTCTGCTTGCATTACCTTTCATCAAGAATCCATCTTCGGATTCCACCGGACACTTCTTCCTTCTTCCACAGCGGCACTTTCCTGAAGTCCTTTCACAGGGTTTCTTCAGGGTCCACTGGGAAGGGTCCTTAATCTTTAAAAATCCAACTGCGACTTGCACATAGACTTGTTCGGTGCACATAGTCGTGTTCCCACACTGCACACACTCTCCGTGGGATCCCTATCTACTCATGTAAACATAAGGATTCTATCAGTGTGTAGAGGTGCAAGATATTTTTTAAGAATTTTTAGTTATAGTGAAGTGATAGGCTCTCTCTTAACGGTGGAAAGATGAGAGCACGTGTGCTTGTTTAAAATACCCCTCACACACTAAAAAAACCGTTAGTGTCATGCTTCATCATAGGGGTCTTCCCGTCCCTATAACGGGGCGGGGCGTGCTACGACCAGACGGACTACGCGGGAGCACTATAAATGTGACAGAGCTATGTGTGGGTGCAGTGGTGATAAGTGAAGTGTAGGGATCTAACTAGTGAATGCAAAAAAATACAAAAATTAAAAATTCCCTGGCTAGTAGAACAAATACACTTTATTGGTTTCTCTGGCTGGGAATATTAAAAAGGGGATACAGGTAGAGCAATTACTGACTACCGAGTCGACATGTTTCATAGGCAGTCCCCTACTGCCTACTCATCAGGACCAAATCGTGATCCCTACTGTGAATAGCTCAGTTCTATAGAAGTAGGCCTACGGTCCTACAAATATGCCAGCAAAAATAAGCTGAATATTTGTGCTTCGGGGCATGAGCTGGCCCAGGTGAAGCAAGGCACCAATAATCAGTGCCAAAAACGTGACCAATGGTCTCTGTAAAAAAAGAGGAAGAAAACGGGGGAGAAAGCACAGACATATTCATGTTATCACTACTGATCATGAAATGTACTTCATTAATTCGCCTTTACATTCACAACAATAGCCAATCCAGTAAGATTTCGTTATGCTAGGTGCAATTTCCTTCACAACAAGTTTTAGTGTATTAATCAGTATACACCTCTTATTGCTGGACTGTGTGTCCGACGTTTCATCCAGAACCATCCAAATGGACGTGGTTCGTTAATAACTCATCACTCATACATTAGTGGCTCAACACATTCACACATCCAATCCCAAAGGTATCAGAAAGGACCCATATATCGTATTTTTCAAGATCGATATTCTAGAAGTAATATTAGTGAAGATGGTGGTTAAATACACTCGTTATATACATACTTTTCGGTAATTTTCTCAGTGCCCCATGAGCTGGCAGGAGGAGGAAGATTTGCTCGGTCTACTGAAAAATAAATGTTGCCGCCCCCACTGTTAGATGTGGTTCGTTCGTTTTCTGACAGAGAAGTGGCCCTGTGACCCATTTATTAAAGACTCGGGGTCCGAGTCTATTACTTACGTTACCGGCTTAGCAATTCGCCTGTCATTCCTACCGTCCAGCTCCGAGGATGTGTAGTCACTCGTCTGCCGGAAAGATATAGTTTGCCATTGCCTTCCGTCATGCTCATTGCTTCGCGTGGAACGCCCAAAAAAAAAAGACTAGAGAGCGCAGTCCTAAGATGGCCGCCGCAGAACGGCCCAATGTGAGGACTGTTATCAGAAGTCTTTCCACGCTTTCCATGGCTAGCGTGAAGGACCCGAAGGGTCTTAAAAACATGAGTGCAGATTATAATAACGTTCTACACCTCAAAAATAGATGCTTATTAAATAGTGCTCATAAGTCAAAATAAATGTAGTGGTATTTTCAGAAAACGAATTGTTATCAGAGAGGTGTTCATGGGTCAATTATGTCAGTCGCCAGGGGGTTCCCTCCGCAGAGTACTGTGTCATATCATCTTTACTGGGTTGGTACAGCCCACGGGTCACCCGAATTAACTCGCAGATTGACCAAAAAGCAGATGGTATCAATGTATATTAATTACATGAGGATGGAATGATGGCTTCTAAAAAGCCGGGGGTCACAGCTGTCCCCAAGGTATGTCATCTTTCAGTCCCCTTTTATGGGATTGGATGCGAAACACCCATCTTTGTTCTTTCTCCAGAAGGAACCTCTCGTTGTTCACTTGCTCTATCACAGTCCAAGATATTTCACCAGGTTTGTGGTTCATCTCTAGGAAGTGATTCGTGAGTTTCGTGCTGGTTTTCTTGCATTTTATGGTACTTTTGTGTTCACCTATCCGAATTTTCACTGCCCTACTCGTCATGCCTACATACTCCAATCTGCAGGGGCATGTGATTAGGTAAACCACATTGGTACTATTGCAGTTGCTGAAGCCCCTTTGTTCCCAGGTCGTCCCATCACTAAAGGTTAGGTTGTTGCTTTTCCTCGTGAGACAACAGACTTTACAGTTTCCACATGGATGATGACCATGTACAAAGTCAGGATTATTCTGCACAGTGTTGCTGTTTGCTTTGGGTCTTGTGTGGACTAAGACATCCCTTATACTCTGTGCTTTCTTATGAGAGAACATCGGTTTTGGTATTTGCAACCCACCACTATTCAGAATCTTCCAGTTCCTATTAATGATCTTGGTCACTTGGTTGGAACAGGTGTTATAGGTAGTGACACAGATAGGTCTCTTATCCTCCTCTTTTGGTATTTTTTCTTCCAGAAGACTCTCACAGCAGTTATTTTTTGCCCGTTTATATGCCTGGTCGATGATCTTATCAGGGTACATTCTGGCTTCCAGCTTCTTTTTCAGGTCTTTAGACTGCAGTCTGAAGTCATCAATCTCTGTGCAATTCCTGCGGAGGCGCAGGAACTGACCGTATGGGAGATTATCCCGCAGATGTCTCGGGTGAAAGCTGTTGTACAACAGTAAACAGTTCTTCGAGGTGTCTTTAAAATGAGTTGTGGTCATCAGTCTGCCTTCTTTGGGGAAGATGTTCAGATCCAAAAATACCAAGTTGCTATTGGAGGTGGTACTGGTGAATTTCAAATAGTTGTCTTGCAAGTTCAACCAGCTCAAGAATTGTTTGGAGGTCCTCTCATCTCCATCCCAGATGATCAGGATGTCATCGATGTACCGTTTCCATACTTTGATGTTATCTCTGAAAGGGTTGTTTGGATGAAGTATTTTAGTCACTTCTATGTGGTGCACATATAGACCAGCTATGCTGGGAGCAAATGTGCTTCCCATGCTACAGCCGTGTTTCTGTAGATAAAGGGTACCTTTATGCTCAAAGAAGTTCTCTCTAAGGGCTAGGGAACAGCATTCCATCACCACATTCCGTGGTGTCTGGTATTCCCAGAAATCCTCGAAAAGGACATCTTCCACAATCTCTAGAGTAGCATGATGTGGCAGGCTAGTGTAGAGACTCTCTACGTCACAGCTGATTAGTAGCTGGTTGTTGGGATCAAAGGTGATGTTTTCTAATAAGTTCAGGACATCCTTCGTATCCCTGAGATATGTTGACGTTTTCTGAACAATCGGTCTGAGGAAGGCATCCGCAAACCTCGACAAAGGTTCCAAAACTGACCCGATGCCGGATACGATGGGTCGTTCTGGAGGGTTCTGTAAGTTCTTGTGTATCTTAGGAAGTGTGTACAGATACGGGGTCCTTGGGTTCTTTTGACACAAGAATTCTCCCTCCTTCTTAGTGATCCAACCATGTGTCACAGCTTCCTCTACCATCGTGCTGATTTTTGTTGCTATCCTCTTCGTTGGATCCGTGTGGAGAATTTCATAGTTCCTTTCGTCTTGGAGCAGTCTCATGCATTCAGTATCATACTGGCTTGCATTTTGTATGACAGTAGCGCCGCCCTTGTCGGCCGGTTTAATCACTATACGTTTGTTATTGCTCAATTCCCGTAGTGCTTGTCTTTCTGCATTGGTCGTGTTCTGGAAGGTACTCCTTTCCCGTGGGTTAATGTCTTCAAGTTCCCTCATCACCGACTTCTCGAAAGCTAGTAATTCGATTGGTAGAGTATTGTTCATCGGTGTGAACGTAGATTTTGGTCTGAGTTTCGTATCACCAGGTTCATTCTCATCTTTTTTGTCTTTAAAGAAGACTTGCAACTTCAGACGCCGCATGAATTCCTGGACTTCCTTGCATAAATGAAACTTGTCCATATTAGCAGTGGGTACATACCCCAAGCCTTTCTCCAGTACCGCATTTTGTGCTTCTGTAAGTTCACAGTCGGAGAGGTTTACCACCAGACTTACTTCTGGCTTTTCTTGGCGCCTGTCATGCTTCTTGTGGCTACCCGTGGGGTCTCTTCCTCTCCTGTGTTCCAGTGTACGGAGGTGCCCCTCCGGTTTCTTCCCCTTGTCTGTCCCTGGCGCGCCCCTAAAAAAGGCGCTGATTGGTCGAAATAGCCATAGTCCTGTTGTTGATATCCCCATACGGGAAATGGGCCCTGTGGGTGTTGGAAAGGGGGTTGTGGACCAAACTGTGGTTGTTGAGGATATACCATGTGGGGTTGAAAGTTATTCCACCCTCTTGGACCCCGGTAATTTGGTCTGCGGAAGTTCCTCCTTCCCCCTTGAGACCTTGGGCTCTTGTTACGACTCGAGTTAGACCCGCTTGATCCAGAGTCCGATGATTCATCGTCTGTGGTTTCATTTGTTGATTTGTAGTCATCTTTTATGGAAGGGTAGACTCTCTCTTTTGACCACTGGCTGTTGTCTTTTTTTAGTTTCTCATATTTGCTGTTCTTCAGGGTGGTTTCGAACTCATTAAGGGACTTATTCATTTTGTCAAGGTATTTTTTCAGATCGGCTGGGGATTCATAGCTTTTCAAGCGAACTTCAATGGTTTGTATTTCTACTTTTAGTTCGCTTGCCAACCTACTGGCAGTTTTGATAATTAGCACAATCCAATCACGGGTACATCTCCATGAGATTTTGGACCAATCAATTTTAAATGTCTTATCGTGTAAGAAAATGAAGGGTTCGTTACGGACTACAAGGCCTGCTGGGGCTGTGTTGGCCTGGAGATACTCGGTCATCAATAGGCCATGGATGGCGGTCTTTATTTGTGTTCTTCTAAGTTCTTCCAGTTCATCCCAGTCATTGTTCCTTGTGGAGGGGCCAGCGGTACTCAGACCCTCAAAAGTTCCTAGGGTGGCTATGAGATTAGAGATTTCATCCTCAGTGAAAGCCAGGCCTAGATCAGCCATGGTTATTGGCAATACTCAAAGTGGAAGAACGATATAAAAGGTCCTAAAGTCAGCCCAGGGATCAGGTGCTGGATGCGGAATCACTGTCGTTATGTAGTGAGAGCGACAATGTCAATTATCATTCTTTTGAGGTTCCGCAGCTGTGCGCTGCCGATGACCACAAAAAACCAAAGGGGAAGCGTAGAGGTTGAGATAGAATCACCTTCCTGAACGGTTCATGTAAACATAAGGATTCTATCAATGTGTAGAGGTGCAAGATATTTTTTAAGAATTTTTAGTTATAGTGAAGTGATAGGCTCTCTCTTAACGGTGGAAAGATGAGAGCACGTGTGCTTGTTTAAAATACCCCTCACACACTAAAAAAACCGTTAGTGTCATGCTTCATCATAGGGGTCTTCCCGTCCCTATAACGGGGCGGGCGTGCTACGACCAGACGGACTACGCGGGAGCACTATAAATGTGACAGAGCTATGTGTGGGTGCAGTGGTGATAAGTGAAGTGTAGGGATCTAACTAGTGAATGCAAAAAAATACAAAAATTAAAAATTCCCTGGCTAGTAGAACAAATACACTTTATTGGTTTCTCTGGCTGGGAATATTAAAAAGGGGATACAGGTAGAGCAATTACTGACTACCGAGTCGACATGTTTCATAGGCAGTCCCCTACTGCCTACTCATCAGGACCAAATCGTGATCCCTACTGTGAATAGCTCAGTTCTATAGAAGTAGGCCTACTGTCCTACAAATATGCCAGCAAAAATAAGCAGAATATTTGTGCTTCGGGCATGAGCTGGCCCAGGTGAAGCAAGGCACCAATAATCAGTGCCAAAAAAGTGACCAATGGTCTCTGTAAAAAAAGAGGAAGAAAACGGGGGAGAAAGCACAGACATATTCATGTTATCACTACTGATCATGAAATGTACTTCATTAATTCGCCTTTACATTCACAACAATAGCCAATCCAGTAAGATTTCGTTATGCTAGGTGCAATTTCCTTCACCACAAGTTTTAGTGTATTAATCAGTATACACCTCTTATTGCTGGACTGTGTGTCCGACGTTTCATCCAGAACCATCCAAATGGACGTGGTTCGTTAATAACTCATCACTCATACATTAGTGGCTCAACACATTCACACATCCAATCCCAAAGGTATCAGAAAGGACCCATATATCGTATTTTTCAAGATCGATATTCTAGAAGTAATATTAGTGAAGATGGTGGTTAAATACACTCGTTATATACATACTTTTCGGTAATTTTCTCAGTGCCCCATGAGCTGGCAGGAGGAGGAAGATTTGCTCGGTCTACTGAAAAATAAATGTTGCCGCCCCCACTGTTAGATGTGGTTCGTTCGTTTTCTGACAGAGAAGTGGCCCTGTGACCCATTTATTAAAGACTCGGGGTCCGAGTCTATTACTTACGTTACCGGCTTAGCAATTCGCCTGTCATTCCTACCGTCCAGCTCCGAGGATGTGTAGTCACTCGTCTGCCGGAAAGATATAGTTTGCCATTGCCTTCCGTCATGCTCATTGCTTCGCGTGGAACGCCCAAAAAAAAAAGACTAGAGAGCGCAGTCCTAAGATGGCCGCCGCAGAACGGCCCAATGTGAGGACTGTTATCAGAAGTCTTTCCACGCTTTCCATGGCTAGCGTGAAGGACCCGAAGGGTCTTAAAAACATGAGTGCAGATTATAATAACGTTCTACACCTCAAAAATAGATGCTTATTAAATAGTGCTCATAAGTCAAAATAAAATGTAGTGGTATTTTCAGAAAACGAATTGTTATCAGAGAGGTGTTCATGGGTCAATTATGTCAGTCGCCAGGGGGTTCCCTCCGCAGAGTACTGTGTCATATCATCTTTACTGGGTTGGTACAGCCCACGGGTCACCGGAATTAACTCGCAGATTGACCAAAAAGCAGATGGTATCAATGTATATTAATTACATGAGGATGGAATGATGGCTTCCAAAAAGCCGGGGGTCACAGCTGTCCCCAAGGTATGTCATCGTTCAGTCCCCTTTTATGGGATTGGATGCGAAACACCCATCTTTGTTCTTTCTCCAGAAGGAACCTCTCGTTGTTCACTTGCTCTATCACAGTCCAAGATATTTCACCAGGTTTGTGGTTCATCTCTAGGAAGTGATTCGTGAGTTTCGTGCTGGTTTTCTTGCATTTTATGGTACTTTTGTGTTCACCTATCCGAATTTTCACTGCCCTACTCGTCATGCCTACATACTCCAATCTGCAGGGGCATGTGATTAGGTAAACCACATTGGTACTATTGCAGTTGCTGAAGCCCCTTTGTTCCCAGGTCGTCCCATCACTAAAGGTTAGGTTGTTGCTTTTCCTCGTGAGACAACAGACTTTACAGTTTCCACATGGATGATGACCATGTACAAAGTCAGGATTATTCTGCACAGTGTTGCTGTTTGCTTTGGGTCTTGTGTGGACTAAGACATCCCTTATACTCTGTGCTTTCTTATGAGAGAACATCGGTTTTGGTATTTGCAACCCACCACTATTCAGAATCTTCCAGTTCCTATTAATGATCTTGGTCACTTGGTTGGAACAGGTGTTATAGGTAGTGACACAGATAGGTCTCTTATCCTCCTCTTTTGGTATTTTTTCTTCCAGAAGACTCTCACGGCAGTTATTTTTTGCCCGTTTATATGCCTGGTCGATGATCTTATCAGGGTACATTCTGGCTTCCAGCTTCTTTTTCAGGTCTTTAGACTGCAGTCTGAAGTCATCAATCTCTGTGCAATTCCTGCGGAGGCGCAGGAACTGACCGTATGGGAGATTATCCCGCAGATGTCTCGGGTGAAAGCTGTTGTACAACAGTAAACAGTTCTTCGAGGTGTCTTTAAAATGAGTTGTGGTCATCAGTCTGCCTTCTTTGGGGAAGATGTTCAGATCCAAAAATACCAAGTTGCTATTGGAGGTGGTACTGGTGAATTTCAAATAGTTGTCTTGCAAGTTCAACCAGCTCAAGAATTGTTTGGAGGTCCTCTCATCTCCATCCCAGATGATCAGGATGTCATCGATGTACCGTTTCCATACTTTGATGTTATCTCTGAAAGGGTTGTTTGGATGAAGTATTTTAGTCACTTCTAGGTGGTGCACATATAGACCAGCTATGCTGGGAGCAAATGTGCTTCCCATGCTACAGCCGTGTTTCTGTAGATAAAGATAACCTTTATGCTCAAAGAAGTTCTCTCTAAGGGCTAGGGAACAGCATTCCATCACCACATTCCGTGGTGTCTGGTATTCCCAGAAATCCTCGAAAAGGACATCTTCCACAATCTCTAGAGTAGCATGATGTGGCAGGCTAGTGTAGAGACTCTCTACGTCACAGCTGATTAGTAGCTGGTTGTTGGGATCAAAGGTGATGTTTTCTAATAAGTTCAGGACATCCTTCGTATCCCTGAGATATGTTGACGTTTTCTGAACAATCGGTCTGAGGAAGGCATCCGCAAACCTCGACAAAGGTTCCAAAACTGACCCGATGCCGGATACGATGGGTCGTCCTGGAGGGTTCTGTAAGTTCTTGTGTATCTTAGGAAGTGTGTACAGATACGGGGTCCTTGGGTTCTTTTAACACAAGAATTCTCCCTCCTTCTTAGTGATCCAACCATGTGTCACAGCTTCCTCTACCATCGTGCTGATTTTTGTTGCTATCCTCTTCGTTGGATCCGTGTGGAGAATTTCATAGTTCCTTTCGTCTTGGAGCAGTCTCATGCATTCAGTATCATACTGGCTTGCATTTTGTATGACAGTAGCGCCGCCCTTGTCGGACGATTTAATCACTATACGTTTGTTATTGCTCAATTCCCGTAGTGCTTGTCTTTCTGTAAACTGTAAAGTCTGTTGTCTCACGAGGAAAAGCAACAACCTAACCTTTAGTGATGGGACGACCTGGGAACAAAGGGGCTTCAGCAACTGCAATAGTACCAATGTGGTTTACCTAATCACATGCCCCTGCAGATTGGAGTATGTAGGCATGACGAGTAGGGCAGTGAAAATTCGGATAGGTGAACACAAAAGTACCATAAAATGCAAGAAAACCAGCACGAAACTCACGAATCACTTCCTAGAGATGAACCACAAACCTGGTGAAATATCTTGGACTGTGATAGAGCAAGTGAACAACGAGAGGTTCCTTCTGGAGAAAGAACAAAGATGGGTGTTTCGCATCCAATCCCATAAAAGGGGACTGAACGATGACATACCTTGGGGACAGCTGTGACCCCCGGCTTTTTGGAAGCCATCATTCCATCCTCATGTAATTAATATACATTGATACCATCTGCTTTTTGGTCAATCTGCGAGTTAATTCCGGTGACCCGTGGGCTGTACCAACCCAGTAAAGATGATATGACACAGTACTCTGCGGAGGGAACCCCCTGGCGACTGACATAATTGACCCATGAACACCTCTCTGATAACAATTCGTTTTCTGAAAATACCACTACATTTTATTTTGACTTATGAGCACTATTTAATAAGCATCTATTTTTGAGGTGTAGAACGTTATTATAATCTGCACTCATGTTTTTAAGACCCTTCGGGTCCTTCACGCTAGCCATGGAAAGCGTGGAAAGACTTCTGATAACAGTCCTCACATTGGGCCGTTCTGCGGCGGCCATCTTAGGACTGCGCTCTCTAGTCTTTTTTTGGGCGTTCCACGCGAAGCAATGAGCATGACGGAAGGCAATGGCAAACTATATCTTTCCGGCAGACGAGTGACTACACATCCTCGGAGCTGGACGGTAGGAATGACAGGCGAATTGCTAAGCCGGTAACGTAAGTAATAGACTCGGACCCCGAGTCTTTAATAAATGGGTCACAGGGCCACTTCTCTGTCAGAAAACGAACGAACCACATCTAACAGTGGGGGCGGCAACATTTATTTTTCAGTAGACCGAGCAAATCTTCCTTCTCCTGCCAGCTCATGGGGCACTGAGAAAATTACCGAAAAGTATGTATATAACGAGTGTATTTAACCACCATCTTCACTAATATTACTTCTAGAATATCGATCTTGAAAAATACGATATATGGGTCCTTTCTGATACCTTTGGGATTGGATGTGTGAATGTGTTGAGCCACTAATGTATGAGTGATGAGTTATTAACGAACCACGTCCATTTGGATGGTTCTGGATGAAACGTCGGACACACAGTCCAGCAATAAGAGGTGTATACTGATTAATACACTAAAACTTGTGGTGAAGGAAATTGCACCTAGCATAACGAAATCTTACTGGATTGGCTATTGTTGTGAATGTAAAGGCGAATTAATGAAGTACATTTCATGATCAGTAGTGATAACATGAATATGTCTGTGCTTTCTCCCCCGTTTTCTTCCTCTTTTTTTACAGAGACCATTGGTCACTTTTTTGGCACTGATTATTGGTGCCTTGCTTCACCTGGGCCAGCTCATGCCCCGAAGCACAAATATTCAGCTTATTTTTGCTGGCATATTTGTAGGACAGTAGGCCTACTTCTATAGAACTGAGCTATTCACAGTAGGGATCACGATTTGGTCCTGATGAGTAGGCAGTAGGGGACTGCCTATGAAACATGTCGACTCGGTAGTCAGTAATTGCTCTACCTGTATCCCCTTTTTAATATTCCCAGCCAGAGAAACCAATAAAGTGTATTTGTTCTACTAGCCAGGGAATTTTTAATTTTTGTATTTTTTTGCATTCACTAGTTAGATCCCTACACTTCACTTATCACCACTGCACCTACACATAGCTCTGTCACATTTATAGTGCTCCCGCGTAGTCCGTCTGGTCGTAGCACGCCCCGCCCCGTTATAGGGACGGAAGACCCCTATGATGAAGCATGACACTAACGGTTTTTTTAGTGTGTGAGGGGTATTTTAAACAAGCACACGTGCTCTCATCTTTCCACCGTTAAGAGAGAGCCTATCACTTCACTATAACTAAAAATTCTTAAAAAATATCTTGCACCTCTACACATTGATAGAATCCTTATGTTTACATGATCCGTTCAGGAGGGTGATTCTATCTCAACCTCTACGCTTCCCCTTTGGTTTTTTGTGATCCCTATCTACTCACCTTGGGTGGTTCCTTGGGTCCCCAGCATTTCTACATCCTCTAGACACCGTCTTGACTCGAGTCGTATTTCTTATACCACTTTCTTAGTATATGGTTTGGTGCCCCCTGGGGCCACTGTGTATTTCGTGCTTTTTACTGTGTTTCTTTGCTAAAGTATTGTGTGCATTGTGTTTATCACTGGGTATGAGATATTGGAACGTACTAGAGAGTATTATATAATGAATACATATTTTTATAAATACTTGGTGTGGTTGTTTTTCACTTAATCTGTACTATAAGATTGCATTCTCGTAAAACAAGCTGATTTATACTCCTTCAGGACTACGCCTGCTCTCCACATCTACCACTTAGAGAGCTTTCTAAGGTTATCTAAGACCTCTTAAATCGCCATAAGTGTTGTCTGGACTGGTGCAAGGTGCCCACTTACATTAGTGGACATCATATACCAGGCCAGCTTCTCATATGCTGTGACTACCGGAGGTTTCCTGTGCTGTAGGAGGCCAGGGCGAGGCATCCGCCCCGTAAATGATGTGTGCTTTGCTATCCCTAGTAATTCATGGATCGGATGTCTGGATGGCGCCAGATATAAGGGGATCTGTCTGGTGCGGCGCGGAACCTAAGTGGATCCCGTCCACAGCATTGATGGTTGGCCACGCCCTCCTGTGGAGTATTTTTATTCAACTTATTTAGCTCAGTCACGAACCCCACCTCCCATTGCATTTTCGGCAAACAAGGTAACAAACAGCCAACAAAGCAGCATGCAAATGTAATTTATAGAAAAACATAGCACATCAAAAGCACAATAGTCCCGCACAATTGGACAATTACTCAAGTCTTTTAGACCACAAAACAAAGTAGTCTGCAAGGACTGCGTAAACACCCACAAAGATTTCAACTTGTGTTTGTGCTGTGAAAGCTTTATGGCGCCAGGTAGAATTGTCTAATCATCATCTAAAACCTTCATCACATGGATTTGTAACAGATTCAGTTCCACACAGTGAGCTCAGCTCTGTCTGTTAATGAATAATCTTAATAATTTAGCCTAAATAATGTGTGGCCTGAAGGTAAAGTATTTAAAAATGAGGTTGCATCTGTACACTTAACCAAGGTATATGTCTGAATGTGGTAAAGGGTTGGCGCTTTCTTAGCCCTGCAAAAAACGTTCCGGTTGCGTTTTGTACATGCAGTATCCTAAACTGGTAGATTGGAAGGCCAGCTTATAGGTATTTCTCATGGTGGCAAAACGTCAGATTAGGCTACAACGGCATGGCCTTCCTTAGGGATAAATCAAAGATGCCATGCTATGGTTCTTTAGTTGTTATAAAAAGTGACTCAAACTGAGTCCCTCAAGGTACATTCCATATTGTCACAACTGCACTTTCCATGGATATTTCTCCCTATGGATTCCTCACCTTTTGAATATCCCAAGGTGCCAGACTGTATCTCGAAAAATCGCAATAGCTCTCCTTCTTTGTTAGGTGGCATTCGGCTCTGTCGGTCAACTCCATGGACAGGAGACCACAGGAGCCATGGAGTGCCAAACCGGTATCATACCGTCATTTCCCTTTTTTAAGTGCCCTAGAGAACGTTTTGCAGTGCTAGGTATGTTGCCTTCAACTAAAAAGTCAGGGTTTCAATCCTATCAATCGTGCCACAGACAAATGTCCATTTGGGTCCCTCATTAGACCTGCTTGTGGTGTTTGGGGGTCTAAGCTTGATCTGAAGTCATGCAACCAATGTAGCCTCATGCATTTACAAGCGATAATGGAGCGAGGGGTGAAACTCCTTATGATGTGGGCGCACACCAAGTTCTGGCATTGTTCCTGCTCCAGATCCAGTCAAGGTCCAAATCATTTTTTTTGTCAAAGTAATTGAAGGAGAAACAGAAGAAGGGGCACAATTGGGATCCGGGCATGGATGATTTATTCAGCACACCATTGATCACGATGATGATAATGATGACAACAGCAAGATGGCAAACTTGCAGACTCCCACCAACACAGACACAGCAGACTAAGTGGCACTCCACACTGCAAGTGACAAGATACTTCCCCAGAGGTAGAACTTGGGAGCCCTTCAGGGCCACCGTCTGCAGAAGTGGCCTCTTGTCCCGCAGTCCTTAAGAATGCTGTAGAGATCCTAGATTTGCCGCTACCCGCTGACCTCAGGGAGATCCTTCGATTAGCTGCTTCATCTTCGTGTCCCTTGTTATCATTCAAACATGGTCTGATGGAACCTATTAAGGCAGCCTGGGCTAAACCAGCTTCTGACCTGCGAGAGAGCAGGCATATTGCATGTCAGCTTGTTTCCGGTCCAGGGAAGACATGGCTTGGCAGTTCGGGCTGGACTGTTCCCATGAGGCACAGGGTCAGACTGATTTGCATATGGCCATGTCTGAACTGGGGTGGCAGAGTGGGCTAAAGAACGGTGATGGATTAAACCCAGATCTGTTGACTGGGTGTGAGTGTTTGATTGGTTCAGATCCTCCGTCCATCACCACCCACTTTTGTACCGCCAGATTCTTATGAACAACACAACAGCTGTGTGGTAAGTAAACATGCAGGGCAGAGTGGGGTATCCTCGTCTGTGCTGTGAAGTGATGAAACTAGGTGTACCTGGGCTTTGTGTACCCAGTAGTCACACTAGGTGTACCCGAGGACCAGACTGGGTGTATCTGGTCTTACACTTATTTGCCGGTCTTTGTATGAGTTGTACACAGTTCTTACAGTGGGTGTGCCCTGCACGTACACTGGGAGTACCCACTCTTCTTACGAGGTGAAACAGTTTCTTACATTTTGTGCACCCTGTGCTTGCACGGAGTGTACTCAGTACTTATTATGGGTGAACCTGTTACTCCCACTAGGTTACCTGGTCCTTACACTGAGCATGTTGATCTTATTATGAAGTGTGCCAGAACTTTAGACTGGGTGTGCTTGGTCTTTTCCAGGGTGTACCCGGAGTTTACACTGGGTGTGCTTGGTCCTTTCCAGGGTGTACCAGGAGTTTACACTGGGTGTGCTTGGTCCTTTCCAGGGTGTACACGGAGTTTAACTGGGTGTGCTTGGTCCTTTCCAGGGTGTACCCAGAGCTTGCACTGGGTGTGTCTGGTCCTAACACTGGGTGTACCTACAGCTTACACTGGGTGTGCTTGGTCCTTTCCAGGGTGTACCCGGAGATTACACTGGGTGTGCCTGGTCCTAACACTGGATGTACCCGGAGCTTACACTGGGTGTGCTTGGTCCTTTCCAGGGTGTACCCGGAGTTTACACTGGGTATGCTTGGTCCTTTCCAGGGTGTACCCGCAGCTTACACTGGGTGCGCTTGGTCCTTTCCAGGGTGTACCCGGAGATTACACTGGGTGTGCCTTGTCCTAACACTGGGTGTACCCAGAGTTTACACTGGGTGTGCTTGGTCCTTTCCAGGGTGTACCCAGAGTTTACACTGGGTGTGCCTTGTCCTAACACTGGGTGTACCCAGAGCTTTCACTGGGTGTGCTTGAGCCCTTCTTAGATGTACTCGGAGCTTACAATTGGTGTGCATGGTCCTTTCCAGTGTGTACCCGGAGCTTACACTGGGTGTGCCTATTCTCAACACCGGGTGTACCCAGAGCTTACACTGGGTGTGCTTGAGCCCTTCCCAGGTGTACTCTGAGCTTACAATTGGTGGGCATGGTCCTTTCCAGTGTGTACCCGGAGTATACACTAGGTGTGCCTGGTCCCAACACTGGGTGTACCCAGAGCTTACACTGGGTGTGCCTGGTCCTAACACTGGGTGTACCCAGAGCTTACACTGGGTGTGCTTGAGCCCTTCCTGGGTGTACTCCAAGTTTACACTGGGTGTGCATGGTCCTTTCCAATGTGTGCCCGGAGTGTATACTGGGTGTGCCTGGTCCTAACACTGGGTGTACCCAGAGCTTACACTGGGTGTGCCTGGTCCTAACACTGGGTGTACCCAGAGCTTACACTAGGTGTGCCTAGTCCTAACACTGGGTGTACCTAGAGCTTACACTGTGTGTGCTTGAGCCTTTCCCAGGTGTCTGAGCTTCTAAACAACGCCGGTGGGACGCGGCATCGAAGCCCAGACTGTGGATGGTTTTCATAGGGACGCGTGATCGATTGACACGTTTGACCCAATGAGGAGGGTTGTGGGTATGCTGTAACTTCGCAACCTCCAGGTGTTGCATATAAACACAAAGTGAAAGAATGAGAAGATGAACCCCTGTTAGCCCTGATGAAGTTGCGCAAAAATACAGCAACTAAACATGTTGGCAATGGCAATGAAGTATTAGACATGGTTTAATAGGAACCATTTTTAATTTGGAGAGCTTGCAGTCCAGAATAAAATTTGAGTGGCCAACAAGCCCTGCAATTTTAATGGTGAGAATTACACTTATTATTTCTCACTGGGGTTCTTTTGGTATATGTTTATACACAATAATAAGTGCTGTCTGTCTTGTCTTACTATTACATGAGTGATCATCACTGTCTGTGGTTCTCGAGAAGGAGAACAAGCACTGGTTCTTCTTGTCTTGTCTTTTCTTTTCCTTTTTCTCATTTTCTCTTTCACTAAAAGAGAGGGAGTCACCAATGATGATAAGTGGGTACACTGGTAATTGGTAACCAGTAACCCCGTTGGCGGTTCTACCGTGAGGTACTCTCTCTCCTCTCCCACATTTTTTCACTGGTTGGAAGGTGGGGAGTGTGGATGGTAGTTGACATTTTGTATTTTTTGTGAAAAGCGACACTGTGACTTAAATGAGTAGTTGGACTGCACACACATAAGGGAATTGAAAAAGGCTATTGAAAACCCTGGTCTTTGTAACGATTAATGGGAATAAGTGTCTAGAGAGTGAGGCCTTGTTTAGTTTATTATGTTCTGAGTGGGGGGTGGCCACCACCTCCTCTCCCCCTTGGTTCCTAATATATTGACCTTTCCCAGGTGTACCCGGAGCTTACACTGAGTGCGCATGGTGCTTTCCAGGGTGTACCCGGTGTTTACGCTAGGTGTGCCTGGTCCTAACACTGGGTATATCCGGAGCTTACACTGAGGGTGCTTGAGCCTTTCCCGCGTGTACCCGGAGCTTACAATGGGTGTTCATGGTCCTTTCCAGGGCGTACCCAGAGTTTACACTACGTGTGCCTGATCCTAACACTGGTTGTACCCAGAGCTTACACTGGGTGTGCCTAGTCCTAAGACTGGGTGTACCCAGAGCTTACACTGGGTGTGCCTGGTAATAACACTGGGTGTACCCAGAGCTTACACTGGGTGTGCCTGGTAATAACACTGGGTGTACCCAGAGCTCCCACTGGGTGCACCTGGTCCTAACACTGGGTTCACCCCGAGCTTACACTGGGAGTTCCTAGTCCAAACATTGTGTGTACCCAGAGCTTGCACTGGGTGTTCTTGATCATTTCCAGGGTGTACCCAGAGCTTACACTGGGTGTGCCTTTTCCTAACACTGGGTGTACCCAGAGCTTACACTGGGTGTGCCTTGATCATTTTCAGGGTGTACCCAGAGCTTACATTGGGTGTGCCTTGTCCTAACACTGGGTGTACCCAGAGCTTACACTGGGTGTGCTTGGTCCCTTCCAGGGTGTACCCAGAGTTTACACTGGGTGTGCTTGGTCCCTTCCAGGGTGTACCCAGAGTTTACACTGGGTGTGCTTGGTCCCTTCCAGGGTGTACCCAGAGTTTACACTGGGTGTGCTTGGTCCTTTCCAGGGTGTACCCGGAGTTTACACTGGGTGTGCTTGGTCCCTTCCAGGGTGTACCCGGAGTTTACACTGGGTGTGCTTGGTCCCTTCCAGGGTGTACCCAGAGTTTACACTGGGTGTGCTTGGTCCTTTCCAGGGTGTACCCGGAGATTACACTGGGTGTGCTTGGTCCTAACACTGGGTGTACCCAGAGCTTACACTGGGCGGGCCTGGTTATTTCCAGGGTGTACCATGAGCTTACACTGGGTGTACCTAGACCTAACACTGAGTGTACCCAGAGCTTACACTGGGTGTCCTTGATCATTTCCAGGGTGTAGCCGGAGCTTACACTGTGTGTGCACATCTTTGGCACACGCTTACGAGATCAGGTGCTTTCAGGGTGGTGCTGACATACCACCCTGAAAGCACCAGATCTCGTAAGAAGTCTTGGGGTACTCCCTCTAGGACGAAACACGTGTTGGCTACAAAAACAGGAAAATAATCTAAGTGTGACAAAAAGAATAAAGAAAGGAGACTTCAACCGAAAAAAAGGGCATCAACTTTGTCCAATGTGTATTACTTGACTGTTGTTCTAACTTGTATACTCGAGATAGCGTGTGCTAGAGATTTGTATGACTATTATCTGATTTGATTTTATGAATCGGGTCTGGGTGAAATAGGGTGATTAACTTCCTGCTCTTTAAGCACGGCTTGCAATTATTAAGAGAATTTTGTTTTAAATACGCTTAGTGAAATTGTCCCTTAGCAACAACACTCATTAAATCTTACACTGGGTGCGCCTGGTCCTAACACTGGGTGTGTCCACTCCTTGCATTTAATATTGGTGTGTCTGGTCTTTGTATGCTCTGCCCCCAATCCCTAGACTGCACCCTGGTCTTACAGAGTGTACTTGGTCCTTATCTTGGGTGTGCTCTCACATGGATTATGCAGACCTGTTTTTTTGTATGGAGTGTACCTGGTCCTTAAAATGATTGGAGCCAGTGCTTGTACTGGATGTACCATGCCCTAAATTGTGGGTGTCTGGGCTTTGTATGGAGTGACCCTGGTGGTCAACCAGGCCCACCTTGTCCTTACACCGGATATAACAGGTCCTTACACCGAATGTACTTGGTCCATACACCAGGTGACCATGGTCATTGTAGGTCCTAAACTATATGCCTGTCATCTCCCAAGGTATGCCTGGTGCTTACAGAGGTCATGCCTGGTCACTATACTTTGTGTGCTTGGTCTTTGCAAGGGTTGTACCAGGTCCTTACATTGAATGTACTTGGCCTTTTAAAAGGCCCTGCGCAGACTTTGCATGGCGCGAGCCTGGTCCTTGCACTGGGTGTGCCTTTTCCTTACACTGGGTTTAACTGCTTCTTAGACTGGGTGTACCTGTCTGTTACACTGGGTGTAGCTGCTTCTTAGAATGAATGTGCCTGTTCCTTACAGTAGGTGTGCTTTGTCTTCTTTAGACAATATCTGGTCTTAACATGGGGTGCATCAAATCTTTCTATGGCGAGTGCTCAGTGCTTATACTGGGTGTACCTGGTCCTAATATTCTGTGTATACTGTCCTCATACATAACAGGTATGCCTGGGCATTACGCTGGCTACGCCCTGGTCCTTACACTAAATATACCTGGTTCTAACACTTGCTGTACCTGGACCTTACAGTGGGTGTCAGATCTTTTTATGGGCATACCAGGTCATTCGGTGTGCCTGTTTCCACTCTAGTTGCACCCACTCCTCAAAGTGGGTGGACCTAGTACATACACTAGTTGTTCTTGGTCCTTACACTAAGGGGCTGATTACGATGTCGTTCGGAAACTATTCCGGCCGAATTGGTTTCGAAATCATTTCTGACCAAATCGGGTTCTGGGAGTCCGACCAAACTATTACGATGCTTCCCAACATCGTTCGGTCGGACTCGCATTGACTTCAATGGGAGCCTGTATTCCGAATGCGGACACAGGCTTTCATCGAAAAAAGGGGTGGTTGGTGAAAACCTTGCACCCTGTGGCGGGTACCCTATGATGCCTGTCACACTGTGCATGGTTTAACAGGGGGGGTTCCCTTGGGTACCCCCACAGATCCCAACCGGAGACCTCATGGTGAAGGGGAGGCCTGCTACGGGTCCCCAAGGTTAGATTCCGAAAGCCATTTCATGTCGGGCAGACCGAATCGGAACGGCTGTCCAAATCGGTCATCGCAATTGCTTGCTCGGAAACCGTGTCCATAGAGCGGTATGATTCGGCTCCGAAAGACTCGGGCTGTCCGAATGCCTTTTCAGATCAGAAACAGACAGCCTGAACAGTTTCAGTGCATTGTAAACAGTCTGTTGGAAATGTGTACGATTCGAGTGGAAACATAGGTTCCAAATTGGATTCTGAGATTCCGAATCCCATACGGAGCCTTCCTGCACAACATCGTAATCGGCCCCTCAGTGTACTCAGTCCTGTCACTGGGTTTAACTGCCTATAACATTGGTTCTGACCAGGCATTACATTGGGTGTACCTCGTCCTAATACTTGGTGCGCTCAAGCATTACATTGGGTGTACAGCGATCTAACAGTGGGCATTCTCAAGAATTACACTGGATCTACCGCAGCCTAACACTGGGCATGCCCAGACATTAAATTGGGTATACATCGACCTAACACTGGGCGTGCCCAGACATTACACTGGGTGTAAAACGACAACACTGGGCGTGCTCAAGCATTACGCTAGGTGTACATCATCCTAATACTGGGCGTGCTCAGGCATTACACTGGGTGTACATCAACCTAACACTGGGCGTGCCCAGGCATTTCATTGGGTGTACATCGAACTAACAGTGGGCGTGCTCAAGCATTACACTGGGTGTACATCGACTTAACACTGGGCGTGCTCAGGCATTACACTGGGTGTACCTCATCCTAACACTGGCCGTGCCCAGGCATTAAACTGGGTGTACAGCGACCTAACTCTAGGCGTGCCCAGCCACTACCCTGGGTGTAAAACGACCTAACACTGGGTGTACATTGTCCTAATACTGGGTGTGCTCAGCCATTACACTGGGTGTATATTGTCCTAATACTGGCTGTGCACAGTCATTACACTGAGTGTACATCATCCTAATAATGGGCGTGCCCAGACATTACACTGGGTGTAAACGACCTAACACTGGGCATGCGCAAGCATTACGCTGGGTGTACATTGTCCTAATACTGGGCGTGCTCATGCATTAAACTGGGTGCATATTATCCTAATACTTGGCGTGCTCAGACATTAAACCGGCTGTACATCGACCTAACACTGGGGATGCTCAGGCATTACACTGGATGTACATTGACCTAATGCTGGGAGTGCACAGGCATTACACTTCGTGTATATCGACTTAACGCCGGGCACGCTCAGGCATTACACTGGGTGTACTTTGTCCTAATACTGGGTGTGCTCAGGCATTACACTGGATGTACATCATCCTAATACTGGGCGTGCTCAGGCATTACACTGGGTGTACATCAACCTAACACTGGGTGTGCCCAGGCATTTCATTGGGTGTACATCGACCTAACACTGGGCGTGCTCAAGCATTACACTGGGTGTACCTCATCCTAACACTGGCCGTGCCCAGCATTAAACTGGGTGTACAGCGACCTAACACTAGGCGTGCCCAGCCACTACCCTGGGTGTAAAACGACCTAACACTGGGTGTGTTCAGGCATTACACTGGGTCTACATCGACCTAACAATGGGGGATTTAAGGCATTATACTGTGTGTACATTGTCCTAATACTGGGTGTGCTCAGGCTTTACACTGGGTCTACATCGACCTAACACTGGGCGTGCCCAGGCATTACACTGGGTGTAAAACGACTTAACACTGGGCGTGCTCAGGCATTACACTGGGTGTACCTCATCCTAACACTGGCCGTGCCCAGGCATTAAACTGGGTGTACAGCGACCTAACAATAGGCGTGCCCAGACATTACCCTGGGTGTAAAACGACCTAACACTGGGTGTGCTCAGGCATTACACTGGGTGTACATCAACCTAACACTGGGCGGGCCCAGGCATTACACTGGGTGTAAAACGACCTAACACTGGGCGTGTTCAAGCATTACACTGGGTGTACCTCATCCTAACACTGGCCGTGCCCAGGCATTAAACTGGGTGTACATTGACCTAACCCTCGGCGTGCCCAGGCATTACAGTGGGTGTAAAACGACCTAACACTGGGTGTGCTCAGGCATTACACTGGGTCTACATCAACCTAACACTGGGGGTTTTAAGGCATTACACTGGGCGTACTTGGTCCTTACACAGCATGTACCTGGTTCCTACCTTGGGAATCCCCAGTCTTTGTACAGAAAGTGCCTGATCCTTAGACTGGGTGTATATGGTCTATATATTTGAGTGTACCTAGTCCCTTTATGTGACGTGCTTGCCCCTCACATTGGGTGTGGCAGGTCCTTACACTCTTGCTCTCAATACGTTTATTTGTTGTTCCCTTCCTTTGTACTGTCTGTTCCTGGTCTTTGTGGTGAGTGAATGTTGTCCTTTACCTGGGGGTGCCTGGTCATTACTCTTGGTTTACCTTGTACTTAAATCGTAATACTTGGGCCTTACACAGAGTGTGGTTGGCCCTTTCACTGTGTGTACCTATTCTGTGTACTGAGGGTATGTGGAACTAAGTGCACATGATCCCTACAAGCAGGGCTGGCTTTAGCGCTAGTGGCGCCCAATGCGATGATCTCTTTTGCCCCCCAACCCGCTTCCAATGACCACCTTCTCCACTACCAATCTCCAATACTGCCCCTCATCTCTCCATAGCCCCACCCTCATGTGGATTTCATTTGTTTAATAGCGCTACTCATAACAGTGTAGGGTGTCAGAGCACTGTATATCACACACACAGTAGAACATGACAATGAATCATACATGTGCAAATCAGTCTATAGGAAATATTGCACAACACAATGAGGATTACCAGGTGTAGGAATCACTTGTCATCCCTACTAGTAGCTAGTATACTTTAAGAGTACTTGGTCTGTAGAAGTACAAGCTCAGGATTTAAAAACGTACCACACGGTTGGGTTGACTTTAGTAATAAGAACATATTTCTACCCAAACAAACCTTTTTAGCAACATTAGAATAATGAAAGACCAAGGAAAAAAATATAATGCACTAACCTATACCTTGTAGTTTTGAATACAGCTCTTTGACGACACTTCATAGGTCACTATGCTATATTAGGATTGTAACTTCTGATCTGCAATTATCAAAAGTAACAAAAGGACCTCTGTGACAAAAGCAGTAACACTCTGAGCTGACACGTAAAATACAGTTCTGTAATCTGCACGGTATACGTTCTTTGCAGCAAGCACATTAATCCTCTGCAGTCTGCGCTACTTTATGATGAGTCAAAACCGCCACTAGACTAAACTCCATCTCTCTCCTGTTGGAACATTAATCACCTGAGTTATTCCTGACATTTTTATTGTTGCCTAAAATCTGCTGGATACTCAAGGAACTTTGCAGCAGGTGCTTTTAAACCAGTAGGTTATTTATATTATTTCCAAACACAGCACCGCCCTAGGTCAGCGCCATGTATGACTGCACCGGTCGCACTGACACAAAGCGGCCCCACCTACAAGGGATGCCATGACTTTTACACTAACTGAGCCAAAAAACACAAAGTGGGCGCAGGGAGCACTGAGCAAAGGCACTCTGCCACAGTTTTGGCATGACCGGTGCCCTAGGTAGTTGAAGAGCTGGAGCAGCGCTATTTCATTTGGTAAATGGTTGCTTATCCCAGAAACGTTAAAGACATGCTGCTTTTGGTTGGAAATGTAGCATCATCATTGGTCGAGATATGAACAACAGAACATAACACAAAAATATACGCCAAGCCACATAACATAATTAAAACATAACAAGGCACATCACAACAAAACAGTAAAAACAGAATGCGGCACAAGAATTGCAGTGCAACACAACAAAATCACAAAGAGCAACATAAATAACAGGACACATCACCACCACAACAAAATTCCACACCGCAAATGTGCACACATGTTCTTGTCGCATGTTACCACCTCCACAATACTGTTTTCATAAAACGGTGGTAAAAGGTGTTTATGAGCAAGCACTGCCTTAGCTTACCTCCAAGGACATGAAATAGTCTCAGGGACAAATGTTTTGTGATCTAGCCTGCTGTGTGCACCTATTCTATGCATGGGTATACCCAGGACCACTGTATTTAAGTGTTTCTACGGCCGTTGTGTTTTCCTCATAATTATGGATCTGCCACATAATCTATCATCTGCTGCATAACCTGCAAATGTTAACAAAAAAATTGTTTCTAGCTCATACAGATGATAAGTTACTAAAAACATAGCCACACATATTCCTGCGCAGTGAAGAGCCCTCCGCAGAGGTTTGTCTGGTCATCTTTCAGTTTCTTATTGCTGTATTTAATACGTTGAAATCTTTGGCCACGCAGTGTTACCATCAGTAAAAGTAACAAAATAATGAAGAGATACTATCACAAAATGTGCAGCCTTTTGCCGCATAATATGCCTTTTCATCAGGGCCGGCTCTAGGGCGGTGCGATCAGTGCGACCGCACCGGGCGGTGACTTGGGCTTGGGCCGTCATTTTTTAAAAATGTATATTATCATTTTAAAAGCACCTGCTGCCGCATTTCTAGCCTCCAGCAATTTTCAGACATCATATAAAATGTCAAGATAACTCTGGTGATTAATCGTCTTCCTGGAAAGAGACTGGAGGTCTGTCTTGTGGAAGTTTTGACTCATCCAAAGGTAGCACAGAGGGTTAACATGCCTGCTTCTAAGAACGTGTATCCTGCAGATTACTAAGTGCATATAATGTAAATAGGTCAGTGGGTTACTTCTTTTATAAGAGTGCTCCTTTTGTGACTTGTCGTTTATGTAAGTCAAAATCCTAATGTAGAACATTGAGCTATTAACTGTCATCAAAGAGCAGCTGCATGCAAACTGCGAGGTATATGTTAGAGCTATATGTTTTTTTGCCCAGTCTTTCATCACCCTAATCTTGTGAAAAGGGTTCATTTGGCTAGAAAACAATTCTTATTATGAAAGAGAACCCCTAACAATGGTGTTATGCTTTAAATTCTGAATTTGTGCTTTTCCCCGAATATTGGCTCTTAAACTATATTACCTACCAGTATCGATGACGTCACTCCTACACTACACCTTGTAGTCCTGTCTGATGTAACATTTCCTATACACTGATTTACCCACATGTGCTTGTCTCTGTGCAATGTGTGTGTGGTACAAAGTGCTCTGACACCTTACACTGGTATGAGTGGTGCTATAAAACTAAATGAATCTGAGAGAGTGGTTATGGAGACTTGAGAGGTACTGTTAAAGGGTGCTAGTGAGGGAATCCCTGGCAGAGGTTGTCATTGGGGGGGGAGGGGGGGGTGACCAGAATTTTAAAGCCAAAAACCGGGACATTTCACAAAAATAGAAGAAGGACTACAATTTTACTTCAAGCGATGAGAGCGCTCCTCAGCAGAGAATTACAGAACAGGCAGTAAGAACATACATAAAATGTACTTTTTAAACCCAGTAGCTTGCCTGTTAAATAAACTGATTTCTTGAAACAACTGCTAACTTTCCTTGCTATGTAAAACATAAAAAACACCTCCCACCGTTTTCAGTCGACCCTCTCTAAAAACTGGGACATAAGCTAAATTTCTTGAAATTTGCTGGGACGGCTGGTTAAAAACGGGGACCGTCCTGGCAAAACGGGGACGCCTGGTCACCCTAGGGGGGGGGCGACAACCAACACTGTTGCACAGGGCGCCACCAGCGCTAAAGCCGGCCCTGCTTTTCATGCTGCATAATTTGCCTTTTCATGCTGCATAATTTAGCCAAATCTGCTGCAAAATGTGTCTCTCCCTTGCCGCATGATTCTAGCGGCTTTGAATATACCTGGTCCGTACAGAGAAAGTGCCTGGCCCTTGCACAAGGTATTCTTGGTCCATGCAATGGGTGTACCCGGGACGTGTATCAAGTGCACCCGGTCGTCACACTGGGTGTTCCTGGGCGTTACACAGAGTGTACGCATGCCGTGACTCCACACTGGCTTCCCCGGCCTCCACATGGCGTGTACAAAGTCCACCCCCCGCGTGTTCACCCTCTTGGCCAGTCACGTGCCCCCTCCACGGGTGTTTTATTACTGCTGGGTATCGGATGGACCCGGCGGCCTGTGAATTATTAATCCCGCGGCTCTTCCTGCTCCTGGGACCCACACACGGAGCTCCCCCGGTGCCCGCTCCCTGCGCCCCAAGGCCCCGAGATGGACGTCTTGTACAGCTCCACGCTCAGCATCTACAAGGTGAGACACCCGGGGAGGGGAGGGGCGGGGTGCTCGGCCTCATCTTCTTTCTCCCTCGAAAGAACCTTGTCCCGGGGTGGCCCCAACCTCGCGCCACACGGACGTCTTCATTGGCTCCACCCTCGCCACCTGTAAGGGGAATGCCAGGCGGACTGGGCAGAAGGTTGGGGGTTTCAGCTTGACGCCAGCCTGTCTCCCCCAGAGACCCGTGCCCTGGTGTGGTCCAAGCCTCACGCTGCGTGACCCACGGGGGCAGTTATGAGTAGGACAGCAGGTGCAGTAGCACCGGAGCCCTGGAAAGTCAAGGGCGCTCAGTGCCCCAATAATTTGTTTTACCAACCTACTGGGCAGGGCCCCATTTATTTGCTTACAGTGGGGCCCGTGACGCCCTGATATGCCACTGAGATGACCTGAGCAAGTTTAAGGTGAGGTACCGGGCCCCTAGTACTGGAAGTTCAAGGCCTTTTTGGTGTGGTGCCCACTCTCACGCGACAGGGACGTCTTTTACGCGTCCTCCCTCCTTGAGAGGTACTTGTCCTTGAGGGGCCTACCTCGACGACCGCTAACACTCCCTCCCCTGGCAGCTCTGATGCGAGACACCTGGGAGCCTTGGCATGAACTCACACCTCCCTCGAGACCCTGTGAAGTGCCCAAATTGAAGTGGCATAATGAAACTCATGCCATCCAGGGCACACTGGCGTAACGGAACTTGAGGGGCCCCCCTGCAAGGTACATGGAGTGGCCCCTCCGGACCCATGAAGGAGCTCTCCGGGCGGAGCACTGTGCTGAGGGGGCCCCAGGAACTTCGGGGGGCCTGTGCTACGCCACGTAACGGAACTTGAGGGGCCCCCCTGCAAGGTACATGGAGTGGCCCCTCCGGACCCATGAAGGAGCTCTCCGGGCGGAGCACTGTGCTGAGGGGGCCCCAGGAACTTCGGGGGGCCTGTGCTACGCCAGATAGCTGTGTGATTCCTGTCAAGGGTAGGTGTGTGTGTGTCCTGGTCTGACTCCCTCCAACCCTCCCTGGAGCGAAGCTTGCCTCGCCATGGCGACCATATACATCAAAGTCCCCCGGGGGTCCCTGGAAGGGGTGGAGCGCGTGCTCCTGACGAACACCCCCAACTCGAAAGGTACTTGCCCTGATGCGATGTTCAACCTCGGGATACGAGGCGTGCTTTTCACCTATCACCTACACCTGGGTTACTCAACCATTTCAGCCAATTCAAGAGACCCCTCAACATGCACATTCTCGCGAAATACCTTGATTGCATCTCACTATGCTAACGTTACCGGAAACATTGGCTAATGGTCACATGGTCCAGAGTATTCCCCGCACAGAACGGCAGCCACAAAACTGCTCACATGTGTGTTTAGAAGAATGCAAACGTCATTCTTTCACAAATGTAGGTGCAAGAAATATTTTCAGATATGTAAATCAAATGGACATGCACGCTCTGTTTTTCTGGTCACCCGTACCCGGAAGACCCCCCTACGAAATTGTTGTTACAAATTGTATCAGCATGTTCGTAAATATTACGAGACGCTGTGGCACCATTTTCCACACTACTATAAAGTATCAATAAAAATGGTCGGCCTGCCCCTCACACTTGGAGTGTGTGTGAGCTATGGAAAGAGCTGCCCCATCCATCGATCAATCTTAGCCCCAGTGGCCATCCCCAGGCAACAAGGGCTTCAATATACCTCCACCAACAACTTCTTCCTAGATCTTCTAGGAACTAGCTAGGGGCCCTGGGCTCCACATGTGGAGACTATGTCGGCCCATGTCTGAGCTCCCTTCTGCAGTGGCCAACCTTGCATGACGTGGCTGCCACCATTCTTCTACTAACAGTTTCAACATGAACATATACAAGAGAAACTCTGACCGCTCACACATGGAGGGTATGTGGGGCCTCACTTGAGCTCTCCATCCCTCGAGAGACCTTAGTCGCAGCACGGTGGCCAACCTCAAGCAACTAGGCTTTTTCTGGGTCTCCCCCATCAACGCCTACATCTATACGAGGAGTAGCAGGGGGCCGAAGGCTCCACATGTGGAACGTGTTTGGTCATGGTCTGAGCTTCCACACCGCCTTGAGACCTTGTTTTCCCAGTGTTGGTGGCCAACCTCACGGCCCATGGCCGCCACCCCACTTCCACTATCAACGTGTATTCCAATAACGTAGTAACTGGGGTCATGAGAAGATGATGGGGAGGAGGCCAGAACAGTTCAATAAGTCCATCCGTCATCCAGCAGTGGGACACCCAACAATGGACCTGGTGCAAATGTTACTCCAGATGCTATGGGCCTATAGAGCTAGACCTTGGGTTTGAGTCAACATGTTTTGTTGGTGGCCAGAAAGCTGTCCTCCATCTGAACTTGATTAAAGACATGTCCATCAACATTCCCCCAGCGCTCCCTGTCCCAAGCAATGGCCTCATTTCCAAAAGGAAACACTCCACAGATTCCCAGGCCACATTCCTGCATTAGATTCACAACAATGTTCCTCCCATCCACCAAGACACATCATCTAACCCCTTTCATAGTGCTGTGAAACAAAAAATTTAGTGGCCATTATCTATTATGAGCATTCTTCCCTGCTACATTATGGCCACAGCCCTGGATAATACCTCATATCCACAGTCTAAAATCCAAAATGAGAGCATTATTATTTAACTGACAAAGAAAAAAGACCACCTCTAACCCTGACAAATTAAAGCTAAACTAGAGCACATTATCCAATGTCTTTGGCAATCCCAAATCCTCATTCTATTGAAATCTCATCGCCTCTCTTCAACATTGCCCTCGTCTAGCATGCACATTCGGAGACCACTCTCTCCTTTGCGACCACTCACAAACAATCTCTCATTGTCCGCTAATGACTTCCCTGTACACGTCTTGAAAATCACCACCAAAAGAAACACCCAGGTCACAATTCTAACTCCTCCACCGTGCTTCTTTTATATCCCCACCACATACCAACTTAACTCAACTATAGTCTTGGGCCTCATCACAACAAGCCCATCAAAGCTCATTCCTACTATGAAAGTCTTCAAACCACCCTGAGCACCTTGTGATCCTTTCCGTCCTTAAAGCAGCAAACCTCTTGCCCCCAAGTCTGGAGTTCTTCTCTGCCTGACCACTCTGTTAATTAACAATTCCCGCCTCGCTTGGAATCTGCAGTCTTTCCACTCTTTTTAAAAAAGAATCTATTGCAGAGTCCTCTTCCCTGCTAGCTATTGTCCTGTATCTCAACTGCCCTTCTTGTGTAGGACAATGGAACTATTGGTCTTCAAGAGTCTAACACTTTATCTTTCTTCCAATAATCTCCTTTATCGCCTCCGGCCTGGCTTAAATACTATTACAATAGTCTACTACTTGGCCTTCCACAACACTCATTCACTTCATTAATCAAAATCATAAACTTTGCAACCCCAACTCTGTATAATTTACCCTAGCGTATGCGACCTTGGACCACCAGCCAGCCAGCTGGCTCATCTGCAAAAACGTCCTACTTCTTTTTAAAGCCGTAAATGGTCTGGCCCCAACCTACCTGTCCGACACCCTATCCAGATACACCCTTTCGAAACCTAAGTTCCACCTATTTCAGTTATTCATTGGCTTCAGGTTTCACTCTTTCCATCTTCTAGACCCATTACACTGGGACTCCCAGTCACCTAACATGCAGGTCATCCACACGCTACAAGACTTCAAGCCATCACTGAAAAGTCCCTTTTTGAGACCTGAACGAAGACCGTGATTACTGCCCTGCGATGCTGTAAATACGCATACCTCAAGCCTGTATGACACACTAGCCAGTTATACGTCATGGTTACATTTTTAATGATTTTTACAGATAAATACAGACAGAAAACATTGTGTTTCCTGTCTGTATTTATTTTTAAAAGTGGAAAAATACAGATAATGTGGCTTCTTTTGAGTGACTCTCCATGCTGAGATTAATTAATTTCAGGCCAATAGCTGTACATACTGGCAGCATGGGGAGTTACTTACATTTCTACATATCTCAACATGTATGTGTGCTGTTATGCAAATTGTTTTCATGCGGGTTTATTTTTTCATTATATTTTGGCTGTGCAATGTGCTAAAACCTGACAGGCAAAGAAGTTTGAGTGCATGTTTATTCAATAAATAAATATGGAAATATACGAGCTATCCCCTCTTCTCTTCTCAAAACACAAAATAAATATGGATAAGTACAAATAAGATGGCCGAAAAATAAATATGGATAAATACAGGTGGAAATGTTAAAAAAAAATATATATCGTAAGACTGGGAGCCCTAGTCATAGTCTTAGTTAACTAAGGGTCTTCTCAAACATCTTTTAAGTATCTGGAACAACTACAAGTACTTTGCGTGAATTATGTTAACCATGCCATCCTCAGTGATGGATGCACTGTGAAGAGCCACAGCTGGGGGAAGATGAACACATTGTCCATGAGATGGTTAGTAGACTTTTTCTCAGGGTTAGAGGTAACATACCCAAAGACGCTTCATACAAATTAGCTGCTACCAGCTGCCAGGCTCCACATGGCCTGGTGAAGGGGCATTTATATTGCTTGGCCTATTACATTACTTATTCAAGCACTTCTGGTCGCATGATAACTGCGCTTGTCCACTAACTGTTTTTTATTCCTGATAACTGCACTGGCATCATACCTCAGGTCACCTGATAACATTGTTTGTTCAGTAACTCGATGGGTCTTTTTTTATACTGCATTTGTCTGATAACGAACTATGTCTGATTGTGGTTTTTGTTACCTTAAATTACGTTCTTGTTGCCTCAATTTATGTTTTTTTTCCTTTAGCCAAGCCAGTTTAGAGATTGTAGGGGAGATAATTCACAGGGATGATGTCCTTGTAATTCTTTGAGCAACAAGGAGGGACAGGGGAGGGACAATATTTAAAGGGGTCCAGTGTGCACGTCCCATCAAGCACTATCAAAAAGATGCACAAAGTTCCCCTAGGGAATAATATTGATATAGTGGAGTGGTATTGCTTCCTCTCTCCGGGTGTGGTTGTATGTGAAAGGCAGGGGCAAGTGTCCCTTGTCGGAACTAGGGATGCCTCACACAACAGGCTGGTTTCACGGCTGCTGTCATGTCGCCAGCCAATTGTCTCATGTCATCATCGGCTTCCTGCTCCTGCGTCAAGCCGGCGCTGCAATGCCTGACGGGTAGCACTCAGTGCTACACTTTTGTGGAGATCTTTTGTTCCTCGCCGATGATTGAGTGGGTGTGAGGGGCCTAAGTGATAAAGTAGTGAGCGTGAGGTGAGGTGTATTAAAAAGGTTAGTGTAGTCTACTCTGGTCACTTTATTCATGTAGCTAACTACCTTGTTAAAATAAGAGGGGAAAAGGGACTCAGCCAAACTATGGGTGGGAGACCCGTTCAACCCTCGTCAGTGATCGGGTCAACATGTTTCATGCCATCACAGCAATTCGTCAGGACCTGAAAAGTGCTCATAAACTAGAAAAGAGCCCTGGATGGGCTAAAGAGTGTAGCAGATACAACCTGAAGGGTCAGAGACTGGAACAGGAAGAGTTCCTGTGTTGCAATCCGCCCTATGGGAGAATGAGAGAAAGACACATAGTAATGACTGTTCTCCAAAGGATTATCATACAATCCTAGATCCCAAGTGAGGAACGCTAATTAACGTCCACCCGGGATGTGTTATAGCCAGTGGAATGGAGAGAGGTGGAAAAATACCCAGTGGAATGGAGAGAGGTGGAAAAATACCAACAACTTGAGTGAGTTTTGATTGAATATAATATACCATGTTGGGTTGTAAACAAACATATGCTCGATCAGCAGTGTGGTTGGGTATATTATTTGATAATATGAGGAAAATGGTGCCGAAGGTGAGTCTCTTAAGGACGGGAACTGAAGGATTAAAAAGTCAATTACTTTGGACTTACCCTCGATAGCTGTAAACGGTCCACCACTTATAGGGGTAGGATAGCCCAGAAGGAAAATCATCCAGTTAGTGTGTTCCAGGGGACAGAATCGTTTAGTCCTTCAGTATCTAGAAACCAGCCTGTTGTGTGAGGCATCCCTAGTTCCGACAAGGGACACTTGCCCCTGCCTTTCACATACAACCACACCCGGAGAGAGGAAGCAATACCACTCCACTATATCAATATTATTCCCTAGGGGAACTTTGTGCATCTTTTTGATAGTCCTTGTAATTCTTGCCAGACAGAAGACAGAGAAAGCCTTTTCTGTGATTTTTGCCAAATGTAGTTTTGTGGCTAAGGGAACCCTCGGAGAGGTAGAAAGGGTGTGTAAGTGAAGTAAGCATTCATTTTGAAGAAGCAGACATGATGTCAAGCACTCAAGAGGGTGGTTTTCAGGAACAGTAATATGGACTCGATGACAGACTATATGTCCAGGATGCGTCATTGGTACAGGAATATGACTCGTTACAACGCAAGTCATCACAACGTGTTCCCTAATAACGCGGTTGTTACAATGACCGCGTTGTTACCACGGAAAGCCATTACTACGCAAGACATTACATGGACTTACAGTAGATGGCGTGCTGACATTAGAAATGTATAATTTACCATTCCAACTCCAACCTACGTAACTGTAGGGAAGGTGTTGGAATAGTAAACTATACTATTTCTAATGTTAGCACGCCATCTACTGCAAATCGATGTAATGACTTGCGTAGTAATGGCAGTGCGTGGTAACAATGCAGTTTTTGTAATAACCGCGTTGTAAGGGTATTGCGATGTGACGCCTGCGTTGTAGTGGCTGTATCCCTTTGTACAGACTCTGGCGATAGATAGGGGATGTTGAGTTTGCCATTGGCATGGTGTTTATTGACAGACACTAGCCCCAGGGCGTGCCATCGTTAAGGACTTCATTGACAAACAGTATTTCCTGAATATGTTGTTTGCTTGGATTTCATTGATAGATAGCAGGTCTGGGCTCTGTCAGCGGTATGGAGCTCATTGACAGACAGTAGGTTCAGGGACTCTTGGTGTACACTCTATTGACACCAATAAATACAGAGGGTGTTGTTGGTCTGAAATCCATTGACTGACAGTAGGTTTCGGGTGTGTTTCTGGAGTGGAGTTTTTTGATGGATAGTTGGGCGGTTATGTGCCAGTGGTAAGGACTTAGTTGAGAGACTTAAGGCCAGATGTATGACCATTCCATTTTGCAAGTCGCAAATTGCGGCATTTTGCAACTCACAAAATGGAATGTACAACAGTGTCTGAGGCACAAGTTACTTACCTTCGGTAACGATATATCTGTCAGAAACAGTAGTTAGTATTAGATTCCTTACCTTAGAATATCCCCAGGCGTCAGACTGGATCCGGAAACTTTTGCGTAGCAGTACCCTTGCGAGTCGGTAGGCGTCGTCTGCGGCTCCGCGTCCGTCGTCGGCGTCGTGGGCGCTGGAATGACGTCACTGGAGTACTGAGACGCCGCCCTCGCGCACTGACGTCAGTTCTTATACACAGCTTTTCCGCGCCAGAAACGCAGAGCCATGATAACAAGCATTGGAAATGCAATAGGTCTCGCAATAACGCGAGTCTGAACTATTAGCATTGTAAATGATAATGCCCTTTATTTTTGCGTTCTGGTTTTTGGAACATAAATAAAAGGCTTTGTCATTTACAAGGCCTATAGCTTAAATTTGCGTTAAAACGAGACCTATTGCATTGCAATGGTGGTGGTGCTGCTGAGTTTTTTCTGAATCTGCACTCTGAATCTGCACCCACAATCTGCACCCACAATCTGCACCCACAATCTGCACCCTGAATCTGCACCCACAATCTGCACCCACAATCTGCACCCACAATCTGCACCCACAATCTGCACCCTGAATCTGCACCCACAATCTGCACCCACAATCTGCACTCTGAATCTGCACTCTGAATCTGCACTCTGAATCTGCACTCTGAATCTGCACCCACAATCTGCACCCACAATCTGCACCCACAATCTGCACCCACAATCTGCACCCTGAATTTGCACCCACAATCTGCACCCACAATCTGCACCCACAATCTGCACCCACAATCTGCACCCACAATCTGCACCCACAATCTGCACCCACAATCTGCACCCTGAATCTGCACCCTGAATCTGCACCCACAATCTGCACTCTAAATCTGCACCCACAATCTGCACCCACAATCTGCACCCACAATCTGCATCCACAATCTGCACCCACAATCTGCACCCACAATCTGCACCCACAATCTGCACCCACAATCTGCACCCACAATCTGCACCCACAATCTGCACTCTGAATCTGCACTCTGAATCTGCACTCTGAATCTGCACTCTGAATCTGCACTCTGAATCTGCACCCACAATCTGCACCAACAATCTGCACCCACAATCTGCACCCTGAATTTGCACCCACAATCTGCACCCACAATCTGCACCCACAATCTGCACCCACAATCTGCACCCACAATCTGCACCCTGAATCTGCACCCACAATCTGCACTCTAAATCTGCACCCACAATCTGCACCCACAATCTGCACCCACAATCTGCACCCACAATCTGCACCCACAATCTGCACCCACAATCTGCACCCACAATCTGCACTCTGAATCTGCACTCTGAATCTGCACTCTGAATCTGCACCCACAATCTGCACCCACAATCTGCACCCACAATCTGCACCCACAATCTGCACCCACAATGTGTGAGTGGCGTTGCGTGGGTGAGTGGCGTTGCGTGGCTGAGTGGCGTTGCGTGGCTGAGTGGCTTTGCGTGGCTGAGTGGCGTTGCGTGGATGAGTGGCGTTGCGTGTGTGAGTGGCGTTGCGTGTGTGAGTGGTGTTGCTTGGGTGAGTGGCGTTGCGTGGGTGAGTGTGGTGTTGCGTGGATGATAGTGGGCTTGCGTGGGTGTGAGTGGCGTTGCGTGTCTGTAAGTGTTGCTGTGTGGGTGAAAGTGGCACAGAGCCTTTGATGTGGCCTGGCGCAGGAGAAATGCTGCTGCTGCTAATTAAATACAAGAGTGGCCGGGAAACACAAGTACGGCCGGCCACATAATTAGGGGAGGAGAAGCCGCACAGCACACGCTGGGAGAAGCCCTCTGATGTGCTGTGCGGCCGCGATGCGCGCTCTGTGCTGGGGGAGGGCCATTAGCCTGAACTCGCGGCAAGATCAAACGAAGGGTGGGAGGGACATTGAGGAACAGATGACCATGAAAGTGTATGGGCCAAATGCGCGTGCCTGTACGTGCACTCGAAGAAAACGCCACGGAAAAAAGCGGTGGTTTGACAATCAGTTAGAGCACTTGAATTCTCCCCCATTTCCCATTGCTTCGCAATGGTAAAGGACGAGACCTAAAAACCAACACTTGTACCATGAAACTAGGGCCCTGAAAGGGGGTGACCTTAACCCTAGATATCGGTTCGCAGAACGGGGAGGATGGGTGGGTCGGTAAGGAATCTAATACTAACTACTGTTTCTTACAGATATATCGTTACCGAAGGTAAGTAACTTGTGCATCTGAAAGAAACAGGTTAGTATTAGATTCCTTACCTTAGATTAGATACCCCAGTAATACCAACCCCGGTGGTTGGTCTGCGAACCAATAATCACACCAGAAAGTACTGGAGGACGGAACGGCCAAAGAAGCCATCCCTCCGGACTTGGCTGTCCAGGCAGTAGTGTCTTGCGAACGTATGCAGCGAGGCCCACGAAGCTGCCTGACAGATGTCCTGCAAGGGGACTCCCGACCCAGGGCAGTAGAAGCTGCCGTGGCCCGAGTGGAATGGGCCCTCAGCCCAACAGGAGGCTCCTTCTTAACCAAGGAGTAGCATACCTTGATGCACAAGACGACCCGATGAGAGATGGTCCGCTTGTGCACCTCCCAACCTTTCTTAGCGCCCACGTAACCAACAAAGAGTTGGTCATCCACCCGGAACTGGCGAGTGCGATCCAGATAGAAGGAGAGCGCACGTTTTGGGTCCAGACGGTGGAGCCTCTCTTCCTCTTTCGAGGGATGCGGAGGCGGAAAGAAGGTGGGCAAGGTGATGGACTGCCCGATGTGGAAGGCTGTGACTACCTTGGGCAGGAAAGAGAGCCTTGTCCGCAACACAACTTTGTCCGGATGGACAGAAAGGAAAGGAGGTTTAGAGGAAAGAGCCTGGAGCTCACTCACTCTCCTGGCAGAGGTGATGGCAACCAGGAAAGCAGTCTTCAGAGTAAGAAGGTGGAGAGGACAGTTATGAAGTAGCTCAAAGGGAGCGCACATCAGATAAGTAAGTACCAGGTTCAAGTCCCACCGAGGCATCACGAATGGAACAGGAGGGAACATGTGTGTGATGCCCTTCAAAAACCTATTTACAATTGGGGACTTGAACAAAGATGGCTGATCAGGTAGCCTTAAAAAGGCCGAAAGGGCGGAAAGGTATCCCTTGATAGTGCCCAGAGCAAAGCCCTGCTGGACAAGAGAAAGAAGGAAGGGGAGAACCTCAGAAAGGGGTGCAGAGAGAGGATCCACAGCCTTTGCTGTGCACCATGCCACAAATTTGTTCCACCTGCAGGCGTATACCGACTTTGTGGAGGAACGTCTGGCTGCCAGAATCACAGTACAAACTTCAGGAGGCAAGTCAAATGGCCTCAACTGTCGCCGCTCAATCTCCAAGCATGGAGGTGGAGACTGGACAGGTTCGGGTGGACGACCGTCACCTGCTGCTGCGACAGAAGGTCCTCCTAAAGAGGCAGACGAATCGAGGGATCGTCAGACATACTGAGTAGCTCAGGATACCAGTATCTTCGTGCCCAGTCCGGAGCCACAAGGATAACTTGGGCCCGGTCGCGCCTGATCTTCTTCAGCACTCTGGGCAGAAGTGGTATAGGCGGAAAGGCGTACAACAGACCGCAGCTCCACTCGCGACCAAAAGCGTCTCCGAGCGAGTGCCGCCTTGGAAATTCCAACGCACAGAACTGATGACATTGCGCTTTCTCTTCGGTGGCGAAAAGATCTAACCAAGGCTCTCACCACTGCCGAAAGAGGCCTTGCGCCACATCCAAGTTCAGACGCCATTCGTGATCCATCATGCACCGACGGCTGAGTTCGTCCGCCCTGGCGTTCAGGGAACCTGCCAGGTGTTGAACCACCAGGGTCACGCCCTGATGTTCCAGCCATTGCCAGAGACGCAGAGCCTCCTGGCATAGGGTCCACGATCCCACCCCGCCCTGTTTGTTGCAGTACCACATGGCGGTGGTGTTGTCCGTGAACACCTGCACTACACTCCCCCGGACAGAGGGGAGGAATACCTTCAGTGCAAGTCGGATCGCCCTCAGCTCCAGAAGGTTGATATGGAGCCGGGACTCCGCCGGAGACCAGAGGCCTCTGATCTCCGCCTCTCCCATATGGCCCCCCAGCCCTGGAGGGACGCGTCCGCCACAACTACGTGCTCCGGTTGGGGTAGGGAGAGGGAACTGCCGCTGACCCAATCGCGGTCCGTGAGCCACCACTGCAACTGTTTTGCAGTGCCCTCCGAGATCAAGACATGGTCGGACAAGATGCCCTGATGCTGGGCCCACTGAAACTTCAGGTCCCACTGCAGAGCCCGCATCCGCCACCTGGCGTGATGCACCAGAAGGATGCAGGAGGCCATCAGCCCCAGAAGCCGCAGTGTCAACCTGACCGAGACTCGGGATAATGGCTGAAAGATCGAAATCATAGCCTGAATATCCCGAAACCGCTGTTCGGGAGGATAAACCCGAAACTGCGCTGAGTCTAGAACCGCTCCGATGAAGAGGAGCTTCTGAGAGGGACACAGGTGTGACTTCAGCACATTGATGGAGAACCCCAGCAGCTGCTGGAGGTCAGCCGTAGTCTGGAGGTGGCTGACGACTGTCTGGGGCGAGCCCGCCTTCAACAACCAGTCTTCGAGGTAGGGGAAGACTGAAACCCCTAACCTGCGCAGATGAGCTGCGACCACCGCCATCACTTTTGTGAACACCCGTGGGGCACTGGTGAGGCCGAAGGGGAGCACGGTAAACTGAAAGTGCTTGTGGCCTACCGTGAACCGCAGGTAACGCCGGTGGGCCGGCAGGACGGGGATATGAAAATAAGCGTCCTGCAAGTCCAACGCTACCATCCAGTCTCCTGGGTCTAGGCCAGCAAGGACCTGAGCTAGTGTCAGCATCTTGAACCTCTCCTGCCGGAGGAAGCTGTTGACTTTCCGCAGGTCCAAGATAGGGCGTAGGCCCCTTTGCCCTTCTTGGGTACCAAAAAGTAGTGGGAGTAACAACCACATCCTACTTCTGGCCCAGGAACGCGATCGATGGCCCCCTTGGCCAAGAGGGCCGTAACTTCCTCTCGGAGAAGTGCCAAGTGATCCCCCGATACGCGGTGGTACTGCGGTGGCATGGCTGGAGGGGTCGCCTCGAAGGGAAGGGAGTAGCCCCTTCGGACGATTTGCAGCACCCACCTGTCCGATGTAATGGTGCGCCAGTGAAGGTGGTGATGGCGAACCCTGCCCCCCACTGGCGTCACATGGGCCTGAAAGCTCGGACTAGGAAGGTTTTGAGGCGGATGCTGCAGGGGCAGGTGTGGACTGGCCGCGCCATTGTCCCCAACCGCCGCCACGGCGGTTTCCACGTACGCTACCGTGCTGGACAGTAGTCTGCGGTCCGTGGCTGGCTGCACGTGTTGGGGCCCCCCTTCCTTGGCCACAAAAGGAGCGGAAGGCAGCCGATAGCTGGCGGGGGCCGAGAGGCCCAAGGACTTGGCCGTAGCCCTCGAGTCCTTAAAGCCCTCAAGCGCATGGTCTGCCTTGTCGCCATAGAGGCGACGGCCATCAAACGGCATGTCCATAAGAGTGTTCTGGACATCAGCCGAGAAGTTGGCGGACCTCAACCAGGCATGGCGATGAATCGCCACCGTCATTGCCATCGCTCTGCCCAGTGAGTCCGTGGTATCCAGCCCACACCGGATGGAATACCATGACGCATCTCGACCCTCCGCAAGGGCTTGGGTGAGTTTAGTCCGGACCTCCTCCGGACATTGTGGCAGCACGTCCGCGACCGTGTCCCACCGAGAGTGGGTGTAGCGGCCCAAGAGGCATGCGGTGTTGACTGACCGCAATCCCAAACTCAGGGAGGAGAATACTTTCTTCCCGTACTGCTCATACCTCTTGGATTCCCGATCGGGGGGAGCCGTCGGGAATGCGGTCTGGGAGTTAGAGGCCTGGATGACCAGGCTCTCGGGGGTGGGGTGGGAGGACAGGAAAGCAGGGTCGGCCGGAGCCGGGCGGTGGCGTCTGGCCACGTTCCTATCTACAGGCTGACCTGTAGCGGGCTTGGACCAAGTGCCCAGAAGAACGTCAGACAAGGCCTCATTAAACGGCAGCAGAGGCTCGACCGAGCTTGCCTGCGGTTTAAGGACCTCAATGAGGAGGTTAGTCCTCACGGCCGCGACGGGGAGCTCAAGGCCCAAGGCCTTGGCTGCCCGCGTCAACACCACACTATAAGCAGCCCCCTCCTCCGTAGCCACGGTAGGAGGGGAGACAAAGCCAGTGTCTGGCGAGGTGTCCAGACCACTGGCGTCCCCTAGCTCACCTGACCAGTCCTGATAAGACTGGCACTCTCGTGCCAGAGGGTCTTCAGACCCCTCCCAATCTCCCTCACCACCCATCTCCTGAGACTCAGGACCAAAGGATAGGGCCGGGTCATAGAAGTAGAAATCTCCCATCGGCGTTGGTTCGGCGCCGGACCCGAATCCAGGGAGGGATCGGGGACGGCGCCGCCTGAAGGCGGTGCCGGAGGCGACACCCTGGGGGTCAGCGCCGGCGAGGTCGTGAGGTCGACCGGTGGCGACCCGGATCCGGAACCGGATCCTGCGGGAGCCTGCGGCGCCGGGACCGAGGTCACCGGCGGCGTCGGGACCGAGGTCACCGGCGGCGTCGGGACCGAAGCACCCGACGGCGTCGGGGCCGAAGCGCCCGACCCGTTGAGACTCCCAGTCGGGACCGCAGAGCCCGAAGGCGCCGCGGAGCCCGACGGAGTAGTGTGCGACCTCATGGCCTTGAGGAAGGCCTTGATCTCCGCCGGCGTCGCATGCTGCCCAGAGACCGTCGGGTATGAAGCAGGCCGCGACGCCCGCGGCTCCGCGCGGGCGGTGTCGCCCGAACCCCCGGCCACGTCGCGCGAGTGTCGGGGGGGAGTCGGAAGAGCGATGACGTCTCTTCGACTTCTTTTGCTTACCTGAGGAGCCGGAAGACCGAGGACGACTCCCGGAGCCATGGTGGCTCCGACCCCGCGACCGGTCCCTCGACCTCCGTGCGGACTGGGACCTCGAGCGGCACGGGGCCAGAGCTCGAGCCGCTTGCGGGACCGCTCCCGCCTAGCCTTAGACGTCAGGGCTCGACAGTCGGAGCAGGCCTTGTCGTCGTGGTCGAGGCCCAGGCAATGAAGACCCCGGTGATGGGGGTCGGTAACCGACATCAGTCGGTCGCAGTCGTTTGAACCCGGGCATCCCTACCGGCACCGTCGGACTCGAACAGACTTCGAAATAGATCAAAAATGATCGAAAAAGTTTAGTCAAAAATTGACTAAGGGTACCACTTTTTACGGATCGGCGCTTGCTGGCGCGGAAAAAAGAAGAACTGACGTCAGTGCGCGAGGGCGGCGTCTAAGTACTCCGGCGACGTCATTCCGGCGCCCACGACGGACGCGGAGCCTCAGACGACGCCTACCCACGCGCAAGGGTACTGATACGCAAAAGTTTCCGTATCCAGCCTGACGCCTGGGGATATTCTAAGGTAAGGAATCTAATACTAACCTGTTTCTTTCAGATACACTGTTTGCGCTTCCCTATGGGGTTGCAAATTACCTGCCTCATCAATATTCATGAGGCAGGTCGCAATTTGCCACCCATTGGGAATGACCGGCACTCACAGGGATGGTGGCCGGCTGGGGTCAGCAGACCACCATGTCCGTAACTGCTTTTTAAATAAAGCAGTATGTTTTTATGTTGAGCCCAGAAGCGCGCATGCACTGCTCTGTGAGTCATGGGGTATCTACTCTGGTGCCATAGACCACGCCCACCACTTTCCATTTATTCCATCCTATGCCAGTCAAAATTGCTTACTTTTCTTTGGCGGAATGCTGCTTGTTGTCCCGTCTTTGGGTGTGTTGTGACTTTGGTGGCGACTGCCCCGACACATGTCACCTTACTCATTGCTTAACATAGTGTGTGTTTGGAGCACTCCTTTTTAGGTCTCGCCTATTCCATCCCGCAGGTATAATTAGGCGAAATTATAGTAAACGGAAAAGAAAAGTCTACCTAGCTGTGTGGATCACGTACAGTCATGTGAGCTATGCGCGTGCACATAATCACCAGCCACATCACACACCACCATTTGTCTGTGCCTCGGCATCAGACTTCAAAGGCTGCCGCACCCCCGCCCTCTGCGTGCACATCGCACACCACCATTTGTCTGAGCCTTGGCATCAGACTTCAAAGGAATGCGCTCCCCCGCCCCCACCACAGTAATGCCTAGAGTTTGTTTTTTTGTTGCATCCATTTCGCGGGGAGCCGTGTTTTGTTCGGCGTTCTCTGCACCTTTCTCGCTTCTTTTTCTGGACGGAAGTGAAACCCTACCGTGCTTGTTTACAGTAGCCTTGCTCCTCAAATGCTGTTCCTGTGTTACCAGCTCTCTAAGGACACTCAGCTTAAAAACACTCGACTTGCTAGCTGCAACGCTATATCCGCTATGCTTTGCCTCTAGACACGTTGTTCCCTCGCAGACTGTGCTGACTCTGCCCCTCCTGATTCTGAAGCTGACCAACGCAGTCACCACACAGTCTCTTCTCTCTGCCTTATGATGTCTGCCCTGCCACCATTTACTTCGGACCCTCACCCTCACCCTCACACCTCCTCACCCTCACACCTCCTCACCCTCACACACCCTCTCACCCTCACATACCCTCACTCACCCTCACACCCTCACCCACCCTCACAGACCCTCACAGACCCTCACACCCTCACCCTCACAACCCTCTCACCCTCACTCCCTCACACCCCCACACACCCTCACCCTCACACCCCCTCACACACCTCCTCACTCTCACACCCCCTCACCCTCATACCCCCTCACCCTCACACACCCTCACCCTCACACACCCTCACCCTCTCACCCTCACACACCATCTCACCCTCACACACCCTCACCCTCACACCCTCACCCACACGACCCTCACCCTCACTCACCCTCACCCTCACACCCCTCACCCTCACACACCTCCTCACTCTCACACCCCCTCACCCTCATACCCCCTCATCCTCACACACCCTCACCCTCACACACCCTCACCCTCACACACCATCTCACCCTCACACCCCTCACCCTCACATCCACTCATCCTCACATCCCCTCACCCTCACATGCCCTCACCCTCACACCCCCTCACCCTCACACCCCCTCACCCTCACACACCCCCTCACCCTCACACACCCTCTCACCTACCCTCAGCCACCCTCTCACCCTCACCCACCCTCTCACCCTCACACACCCCCTCACAAACCCTCAACCACTCTCACACTCCCTCACCCTCACACACCCCCTCACACCCTCTCACCCCTCACACCGCCACACACCCTCACGCTCACACCCTCACCCTCACACACCCCCTCACCCTCACACCCCCTCACCCTCACTCACCCTCACACACCCTCACTCACCTTCTCACCCTCACACACCCCTCACACTCACAGCCCCTCACCCTCACACACCCCTCACTCTCACACCCTCACCCTCACACACCCTCTCACCCTCACACACCCTCTCAACCTCACACACCCTCTCACCCTCACACCCCCTCACCCTCACACCCTCACACACCCTCACACACCCTCACCCTCACAGCCCCACACCCTCTCACCCTCACACCCCTCACACCCTCACATACCCTCACTCACCCTCACACCCTCCCCCACCCTCACACACCCTCACTCACCCTCACACCCTCACCCTCACAACCCTCTCACCCTCACTCCCTCACACCCCCACACACCCTCACACTCCCTCACACACCTCCTCACTCTCACACCCCCTCACCCCCTCACCCTCATACCCCCTCACCCTCACACCCCCTCACCCTCATACCCCCTCACCCTCACACACCCTCACCCTCACCCACCCTCACCCTCTCACCCTCACACACCATCTCACCCTCACACCCCCTCACCCTCACACCCTCACCCACACAACCCTCACCCTCACTCACCCCCACCCCCTCACACACCCTCACCCTCACACCCCCTCACCCTCACACCCCTCACCCTCACACACCTCCTCACTCTCACACCCCCTCACCCTCATACCCCCTCACCCTCACACACCCTCACCCTCACACACCCTCACCCTCTCACCCTCACACACCATCTCACCCTCACACCCACTCATCCTCACATCCCCTCACCCTCACATGCCCTCACCCTCACACCCCCTCACCCTCACACCCCCTCACCCTCACACACCCCCTCACCCTCACTCACCCTCTCACCTACCCTCACTCACCCTCTCACCCTCACACACCCCCTCACAAACCCTCAACCACTCTCACACTCCCTCACCCTCACACACCCCCTCACACCCTCTCACCCCTCACACCCCCACACAACCTCACACCCCCACACACCCTAACGCTCACACCCTCACCCTCACACACACCCTCACTCTCACACCCCCTCACCCTTACACCCCCTCACCCTCACTCACCCTCACACACCCTCACTCACCTTCTCACCCTCACACACCCCCTCACCCTCACAGCCCCTCACCCTCACACACCCCTCACCCTCACACACCCCTCACCCTCACACACCCCTCACCCTCACACACCCTCACACACCCTCTCAACCTCACACACCCTCTCACCCTCACACCCCCTCACCCTCACACCCTCACCCTCACACACCCTCACCCTCACAGCCCCACACCCTCTCACCCTCACACCCCTCACACCCCCTCACCCTCACACCCACTCACCCTCACACACCCTCACCCCCGTCACCCTCAACCCCCTCACCCTCCCACCCCCTCACCCTCACACCCTCTCACCCTCACATCCTTACCCTCACACCCTCACCCTCACAACCCCACACCCTCACAACCCCACCCCCTCACCCTCATACATGCTCACACCCCCTCACCCTCACACCCCCACACCCTCGCACCCCTCACCCTTACACACCCCCTTACCCTCACACACCCTCACACCCCCTCACCCCCACTCCCCCTCACCCTCACACCCCCTCACCCTCACACCCTCACAAACCCTCACACCCTCACAAACCCTCACACCCCCTCACCCTCACACACTCTCACCCTCACACCACCTCACCCTCACACCCTCACACCCCCCACACTCACACCCCCTCACCCTCACACACCCTCACACCCCCTCACTCACCCTCACACACCCTCACACACCCTCACACCCCCTCACCCTCACACCCCCTCACCACCTCTCACCCTCACTCACCCTCACTCACCCTCACACCCTCACCCTCACACACCCTCAAATCCCCTCAACCTCACCCCCTCACACCCCCTCACCCTCAAACCCCCTCACCCTTACACACCCTCACCCTCACCCTCACCCTCACACACCCTCACCCTCACACACCCTCACCCTCACACCCCCTCACCCTCACACCCCCTCACCCTCACTCACCCACACACACACTTACACACCCTCACCAGCATAGCATAACAAAACATAGCATAGCATAACAAAACACAGTATAGAATAACAAAAAAAGCATGGGATAGCAAAACATAGCATAGCATAACAAAATAAAGCATAGGATAGCAAAACAAAACATAGCATAACAAAACAAAACATAGCATAGCAAAACTCAACAAAGCATAGCATAGCATAACAAAACATAGCATAGCATAACAAACCATAGCATAACATAACAAAACATAGCATAACATAACATAACATAACACAAAGCATAGCATAACAAAACATAACATAACATAACATAAAACAAAGCATAGCATAACAAAACATAACATAACAAAACATAGCAAAACACAACAAAACATAGCATAACAAAACACAACAACACATAGCACACATAACAAAACATAGCATTGCAAAGCATTGCAAAACATAGCATAAGATAACAAAATACAACAAAACATAGCATAGCATAACAAAACACAACATAGCATAGCATAACAAAAGAAAGCTTAGCATAGCATAACAAAACATAGCATAGCATAACAAAAGATAGCATAACAAAACATAGCATAGCAAAACAAAGCATAGCATAATAAAACACAAAAAACATAGCATAGCATAACAAAGCATAGTATAGCAAAACACAACAAAACATAGCATAGCATAGCATACCAAAACACAACAAAACATAGCATAGCATAGCATAACAAAACAAAGCATAGGATAGCCAAACTAAACATAGTATAGCATGACAAAACAAAGCATAGGATAGCCAAACTAAACATAGCATAGCATAACAAAACAAAGCATAGGATAGCAAAACTAAACATACCATAGCATAACAAAACATAGCATAACATAACAAAACATAGCATAACAAAACACAAAAACACATAGCATAACAAAACATAGCAAAACACAACAAAACAGAGCATAGCTTAACAAAACACAACAAAACATATAGCAAAACAAAACATATAGTAGCATAGCAAAACATAGCATACCAAACACAACAAAACATAGCATAGCATAACATAGCATAGCATAGCATAACGAAACATAGCATAGCATAACATAGCACAGCAAAACATAGCATAGCATAACAAAACATAGCATAGCATAACAAAACACAGCATAGCATAACAAATCAAAGCATAGGATAGCAAAACATAGCATAGCATAACAAAACAAAACATAGGATAGCAAAACAGAACATAGCATACAGCATCACTCCGCACCACCACAGCATCACTCAGGGGCACCACAACATCACTATGCGCTACCACAGCTTCACTGAACGCCACAGCATCACTCGTTCGCCATCACAACATCACTCAGCGCCACCACAGCATCAATCTGTGCAACCATTCAACACCTGGTTTAAAAATGTTTTCTCAATGTTTCAAGCTTTATTACAAATGTAACAAAAAGATGTTAATATTTCACTTCTGTTCTTGGATTTTCATCACAATAAAATACACTGAACATAATCTTCACAAAAGTTATTTACAAAACTGTAAGCTATTGCCATTATAAATTACAATAACTTTTATTTAAGTATTCATTATTGAAAAAAAATTACAAGCCATTGTTATTTGTAATATCAATACATGTAAGTCATGTAAATACAACACATATTGCATTACAAATGCTATAGGTGTCACATTTGTGAAAGTTATAACTATTGGCATTGTAAATGACAAAGCTATTAATTTCGCTATTTTCAAAAACAAGACACAAATAAAAAATGTGTAATTTAGCATACTCTGAGGTCCAGCCATGTTGACTGCAGTCCCCAGCACAACTACAGTCCATCCATCTGTACTGCGGCCCCCAGCACACTCTACACCACATCCATAATGGACCAAGGCCCCCAGCACACTCTGCAGCCTCCAGCACACTCTACAGTCCATCCATATGGACTGAGGCCTCCAGCACACTCTGCAGCCCATCCATATGGACTGCGGCTCCGTACTCTCTACAGTCTATCCATACAGACTGCGCCCCCGCACACCCTACAGTCCATCCATATGGACTGAGGCCCCCAGCACACTCTACAGTCCATCCATACAGACTGCGCCCCCGCACACTCTACAGTCCATCCATATGGACTGAGGCCCCCAGCACACTCTACACCACATCCATAATGAACCAAGGCCCCCAGCACACTCTGAGCCTCCAGCACACTCTATACTCCATCTATATAGACTGAGGCCCCAGCACACTCTGCAGTCCATCCATATGGACTGCGGCCCCCAGCACACTCTACAGTCCATCCATATGGACTGCGGCCCCCAGCACACTCTACAGTCCATCCATATGGACTGAGGCCCCCAGCACACTCTGCAGTCCATCCATATAGACTAAGGCTCCAGCACACTCTGCAGCCCATCCATATGGACTGCGGCCCCGTACACTCTACAGTCCATCCATACAGACTGCGCCCCGCACACTCTACAGTCCATCCATACGGACTGAGGTCCCAGCACACTCTACACTCCATCCGTATGGACTGTGGCCCCCAATATACTCTGTGGTCCATCCATATGGACTGAGGCCCCCAGCACACTCTACACTCAATCCATAATGGACCAAGGCCCCCAGCACACTCTACAGCCCCCAGCACACTCTACACTCCATCCATATGGGCTGAGGCCCCAGCACATTATGCAGTCCATCCGTACAGACTGCGGCCCCCGCACACTCTACAGTCCATCCATACAGACTGCGGCCCCCCGCACACTCTACAGTCCATCCATATGGACTGAGGCCCCCAGCACACTCTACAGTCCATCCATAAGGACTGAGGCCCCAGCACACTCTGTAGTCCAGCTATAGGGACTGCGGACCCCAGCACACTCTGCGGCCCCCAGCACACTCTACTCTCCATCCGTACAGACTAAGGCCCCAGCACATGCTATTATCCATCCACACGGACTGAGACACCAGCACACTCATCTCCATCCATACGGACTGAGGCCCCAGCACACTCTGCAGTCCATCCATTCGACCTGCGCCCCCCAGCACACTCCACACTCAATCAATACAGACTGAGGCCTCCAGCACACTCTGCAGTCCATCCACAGGGACTGCGGCCCCCAGCACACTTTACAGTCCATCCATACGGACTAAGGCCCCCAGCATACTCTTATAATGTCCCAAAGGCGAGATCTATTGGCTATGCCAATGCTTGTTTTAAATGCAGGCCGTTTTCTTTAAAGGGAAATGGGATGCATTTAAGAAAGAAAAATTAAACGTTTCTGTTTAATTTTTTAAGAGTAGCTCTTAAAAAATATTTTTGCTACCTAATACAAAGAGGAAGGAGTCCCCTGGAGACCCCTTCCTGTTTGCGACAGGCTTACCACCTACTTGAAGTAGGTGGCAACTGTGATTGTTTTGCTACTGCATTTGCGGTCATGAGGTCTCAAATTAATCCTACATACCAGTACGACTTGCTATTATGAAGGGACTCCTTTGGCAAGCCCCTTCCTAATAGCGACTCGCAAACCCTATTTTGTGAGTTGGTAATAGGTTACGGACTTGCAAAATAGGGTTTGTACATACCACACAACTTTTTAGCAGCCGCAAACGGACTGATTTCCTGTTTGCAACTATTAAGAAGCATTGGCATAGCCAATACGTCTCGCCTTTGGGACCTTATGTGTTTAGCCAGAACTTTTGGCTATATGTTGTAGAGCATTGTGGCTGCTGTGCATCATGTTGAAAAATGATAACAAAAAGTGTTAGGCATTTTTGTCACCTTTATACAAACCAAGACTACATTATATACAACTGAACAACCTGATTAAAAAAAGATTTTAACATAAAAAATGTCTTCTAGTTTTTTTGTATTTGCACTGCTGGCACTGCCATGCTTGTTTGTTATAATTTTTTTTGTTATGGGGGGAGCGGGACATAAATAATGGGGGAGTGGAGGTTGTAAAACAGTAATTTAATTAGAACACGAGCAGCTGACGGACACTAGGGGAGAATCAACAGATGCCAGATTCCAAAGGCAGACTGACGTGATGCTTAGGTGATGCTTAGGTGGTGCGCTGATACAAAATGGTGGTGGTGAGTGATGTTTGGTGCTCTAGTGGTGCCACTATATGGTGTGGATTGGAGGTATGGTGTGGATTGTGGAGTAGTGGAGTTGAAATATGTTGTTTGATGAGTAATTATGTGGTGTGAATTGTAAATGTGTGGAGTTGCATTGTTTGGCCTGGAATTGTGGTGTTGAGTGAAATTATGCTTAGTGAAATTGTGTCATGGTGTGGAGTGCATTTATGTTGATTGGTGGTATGTGGCATAGAGTGCATTTATGGGGAGTGTATTTATGTTGCATTGAGAAGAGTGCAATTATGTGGCGTGTAATTATGTCGCACTGAGAGGTATTATGTGGAGTGTATTTATGTTGCATTGAGTGGAGTGTAATTATGTTGCGTGTAATTATGTGGTACTGAGTGGTATGTGGAGTCTATTTATGCTGCATTGAGTAGAGTGTAATTATGTGGCATGTAACTGGTTCGTACTGAGTAATATTTTGTGGAGTATGTTTATGTTGCATTGAATAGAGTGTAATGATGTGGAGTGTAAATTATGTGGCACAGTGGTATTATGTGGACTGTATTTATGTTGCATTGGTCAGGTCTTTAGGGATATGCTAACATAAAAACAATTCAAATCGCCGATAATATGTTCTTGAGGCACATTTTAACATTACCAGAAAGTGCCACGACCCATATTTGTCATGCAGAACTCGGTCAGCCATATATCTCAGACACAATTAGAATTCAGCCCATTCTTCTGTGGCACAGGGTATGGACAACAAATGAGTCTGTCCTGAATTGTGCTATTCTTCGGGACGTCCTTACCCTAGAAAATGTGACTAGGATCAAGTGGCTTGCTTACATGAAAAGTTTCCTTGTTGACATTGACCGCCAACAATATTATGATGATCCAATTTCAATGGTTAACATACCCAGAAAATCATTGAAAAAACTTTGTATGGAACATCTCCAAGAGAAAAGAGTTAAAGAAGAAATAAAGAAAAAAAACGTTTCTTCACACCAACTGGTACTAATTGAGGGCAAACTACAGCCTTATTTATCCCTACATATGACTAACTATGAGAGGTTTGTCCTGACCCGTTTTAGGTTAAACATTGTATTTAGACTTTTAACTTTCCCTGATATTAATTCTTGGTCCCATGACTTAATTATGTGCCCATGTGACGATTGTTCACCCCAATCTGATATTCATGTATTATTCTTTTGTAAATTTTATATATTGCCCCGCAGGAAACTTATCATCCCTATCCTTAAGGAAATGAATTTGAATCGATGTCGCCCAGCGTTTTTAGAATTAGAGACTAGATACAGTATTAATTGTTGCAATAGTGTCAGAATTTTTAAAACAAGTATTTATATTGCGGAAATCAATTTGTATGGATGCATTTTAATTATTTTACTTGTGTGGAAACTTGTTTTTAATATGAAATAATGTGTATTACTTCTCTGTAATGAAATTTCATGTTGTATGCTTTTATGGTTATTATCAAATGAACCGAATAAAGTACTTGAACTTGATGTTGCATTGAATAGAGTGTAATTATGTAGCATATAATTAAGTGGCACAATGGTATTATGTGGAGTGTATTTATGTTGAATTGAGTAGAATGCACGTGGGCAGCTAACACTGGCATCACACCAGAAAGTTATCTCTGGTACCATGAGGCGACAGCAACCACTGGCACCACAGGGGACAGCAACCACTGGCACCACACTGGGACAGAACCACTGGCATAACACAAGAAGGCGAGAACTGGAACCACACAGGGAGAGAAGCACTGGCACCACACCGGGACAGAACCACTGGCAGCACACGGGGACGGAACCACTGGCAGCACAAGGGGACAGCAGCCATGTGCACCACGCGGAGATATAGCTACCACCGGCACCACGTCAAGGCAGGAACTGGCACCTCACGGGATGGCAAAAAACATCCCCACACAGAGGGCCAGAACCACACGACAAAAGCTATTGATGACAGTGCACAGGCAAAGCCTCTACAAGTAGGTACCACACAGGGAAAGCCAGTCCTGGCATCACAATGAGAAAATGAGGAAGTGGCAGCACACGGGAAAAGCAAGTAATGGAACACACCACATTTGTGTCTTATGCCCATTCCGAGGTGCGGACCTCTGAACTGTGTGCCAACTGTGCACACCGAAGTGACAAACCTCAGGATGGGTGGTAATTAACCCCTTCGCTGCGGCGGCTATTCCACCGCATCGCTAAGGGGGAGGCCGGGCCGCGCGGCGCTCCCGTACTCGTGACAGAACTGCTCCGTCACGGCCCGCGGGTGAGCTGTGCTTGTGACGGAACGGTTCCGTCAATGCCCCGCCCGCTCTTTAGAACGTCAGCGCAGGCGCGGAATTCACGCCACGCAGGCGCGGCGAGCGGGCGGGCCGTGACGGAACCGTTCAGTCACCAGCACAGCCCACCCGAGGCTCGTGACGGAACGGTTCCATCACGAGCATGGGAGGCGTTAAGGAATGCGCAATTTGACCCCGAGATGTGCTTGGATTCGCATCCTATTTCCCAGCTTAAATATCTAAACCACCACAAACATCAAATATGCAAATGTACAGTTTTACAACTTCATTTATAAACAAAACACAAAATAAATATGGATAATTACGCATAAAATGGCCAAAATATAAATATGGATAAATACAGATGGAAATGTTAAGAAAATAAATATCATAGTGTAGTGTAGTTCCTATATTCCCAATAGGCTCTGAGCATTGGAATAATATATGCTATAGATGTGAAATAGGACTGAGGTCAGTATGTCTCTATCGAATATACTAAACTTAATTGTGAGTGCCAGCTAGTTCAGAGGTCACTAGAAACTTTCTTGAATACACAAAAAGGGATTAGTTTCTGACAACCGCATAAACATGACAACTTTGTTTTCCTAGGACTGGAACAAATATCTTTAGAGTCGTGGAAACAATAGATAACTAGTTCACTCAGTCAATAGTGATGCAAGAGAGGTGAGCTGCTACAATCGTTAGAATGCAAAGTATAATGTGTTCAGCAAGAATAGTATTATAAAATAATACTGTAATAGCATTGTCTAGTGCTATGACATATAAAAATACATACATAAATAAGACAGACTAAAATACTCAACTTTTGCTTCTAAAATACGCCTACCCCAATGTACCTAACCTAGGTCTAGTACCAGGGAAGAAGTAAGTGTTTGTCTTTTAGCATAGGTTTAGTTCTGCCAAGAACTGCCAAAGGTTTCTCTAGGTTCTAATCAGCTCCATACCTTAGAATGAAGGAGGTTGGTATCTCTGTCTCGGACTCGATTTCCCAACACCCCGCAAGGGGAGTCAGAAACACTGGAGCTGGATTCTCGGCAGAGGAGGACAGCTTCTTGTCAGTGCGTCAGCTGGAGATTCGGCTTCCTACGGCACTTGCTGTAGCGAGCTGCGTCGGGCAAGTAGGTAGTCGAACTGCACCGAACCACACCGTGCTTTGCTATAGCAAGTGAAGGTATATTTATACCTTGAAGGTGGTTAGGAATGCCAGCTTTGACGTAAAGATGGGCATATGAACTTCATGGATGAACCCCTAAGGAATAGTTGTTTATGCATAATAATGAGTTTCTGGGAGAAATTAATATCCAGGCTAGGGGAAGTCCCTTCTGCTTAAGAGTCTGGTTTTTCAAGAAATCGTTGTGACGTTGATGAACGGATGGAAGTAGCCATGCCTGTATTTGTGTAGGATGGGTTATGCCTAAATAGGGGCTGGATTTCTATGCCTATATAAGGGTAACGTGGATTGTACCTATATAAGGGCATGAATCGGTAAAATTCATTCGGAATCTAAAACACCATACAACACCCACTCCACTTTCTTATGTACGACATTACTAAGTTCTAAATATGTTAAACATATCTTAACATGAAGTGTTAAAACCCACCCAAAACACATAAAAATGCATTTGACCTGGATGTACACATAAAAGATGCTTTGTTGCTGAATGCATTAAAGCAATGTTTCATTCTAAGCATATATGTTGACATTTGGATGCTAAATGAATGAATCATGAAAATATACATTTATGAAACGGCTCGTAACTACAGAAGAAAAAAGGCCGAAACCATTTCATGTCAGATTACATAGAACTTGTTTGTGTATGTGGACAAGGTCAAATGTTGTCTTCTGGAAGTTTTTCAAAGAATTCTTGTTCTCTATGAATATTTCTACTTTCAGCAGATTACTTGTGCCCAAAAAATGAAAAATGCCAATTTGGAAGTAAAAAAAAATAATCATAGGAAAAAGAGTCCTAAAGTTAGACTTTGTTTTGAAAAATGAAGGTCGAATTCAAAGTCTCTCAGAACACTGTGTGCCAAATCAAAAGTCAGTGTTAGTGTTTGGAGAAAACATAAAATCTTCTTAGTCTGTAAAAAGTTGTCTACCATTGTAGGTGAAAGTTGGATTACCTCGTTTAGAAGATTAACTGCACATAGATGTGAAGCATCGCCGTCAGCATTGGTCGCGTTAGCAATGTTCGTAATGGATGATACCTGTGTGCCTGTTTCCTCTCGTACCTCACTGTCAGCAACTTGCGTCTGTGAGATCTCAATGAATGCCGTCATCAGAATTGGTAGCCGCTGGGGACAACACTGCGCATGGGTCGTTACTGGTTCAAGCACAGTATCAACATCCGTTGGCATGACTGATGGGAGTGTGAGACATAAGTCTAACACGCATTCTTCTCTGCATAGCAGGCAGCATAGAACAGGTAAGATGCAATCTTGCCAGATTGGTCTGAATGACAGAAACCATGTGGTATTTAATTCTCGTAGACGAGGTAGTCCCAAAATCTTGACGATGCACTCACGACACTTCATCGCCAGTAGAGTTGTCTCCATGGAGAACTGGGTGTTGCTGCTGAATTGGCTTGCCATATCGCAGCAGTAGGAGCAAAAATTGTATCCCTGCTGCGAGTCCCAAAATGAGAGGCAGTCTGCCAAACACTGAGTGCGCGAAATTTGGAAATATTCCTAGGACTGCTTCAAAAGGTGCTAACAGTCCAGAAAATACGGTCTTAAATACATGTACAATACCACTCATATCAGACATGTTTAAGATACGACTTAACATTTCTGAGAAATGTACAGGGCAGTTTGTAGTTAATAGGGCATGTATCTAGGCAGAAGTCCTAGGTCAGTGGCACCTTTTTTTGTAAAAGAATGGCTTCCATTCTGCTTAAAGTATCAATTCGTATAGAAGAGATGCTCAGTGAAGGCACTAAAGGCGACTCCCTGTCTGACTTGGTCTTTGGAAACAATACTTGCATACAGCAAGTGACCCTGGCTGACACAGTTACTAGATAGGGTAAACCTGGCAACATGCCACAGCAGCTGTGATCATTCACATGAGGTAACTTCCATTGGAAAGTTGTCCAAAAATTGGATCAATCACTGCAGCTGGTGAACCTTGCAGGTGGCAGGATAAGTTGGTAGAGGAACCATCTCAGTCCCCGTATAAATTAATACCCTGACAAAGGAGAGAACCGCTTAGTGCGTTTTCACAATTTTTACCAATAAGAAACACTTCTCTTCCCCCCACTCCAACATCTGTGTGTATACGGTAATTCTCAGGATGTCTTGATGTATTCTTTACCCAACCTTTCATATGTGCCTGCTGGTATATGTTTTAGGCAATACTGAAAATGGAAAATTGTAACAGGCGGAGTGATTGTTCCATGTATAATCCATTCAGTGGCTGGCTTTTCAGCGACTGTAAATGGCAATCTTTCCAGTTTTTCAATGCTCAGCACCGTATAGTCTGCTCCCCTTTGTGCCAGTTTGATCTGTTCATCAGTAAGATTGAATTCTGAAAACAGTGACGTAGTATTGATTAAACGCCAAGGTACATAGCCTGAATGTAGGTTTTGTAACGTCCAGCCTAATAGCATGATAGAATGAATTTGCGACTGACCATGTTGCAACATGACCAAGTCCTGTTTCATGATGTCTATGGCAGAAGACACTATGCTGTCCAATGAATATATCCTGGACGACAGAGTCGTTAACCCAGTGTGAACCACAGAGAGAGTTTTCTCTAAATTAATACGATCAATTTCTTGTATTCTTTCTGCAGTCTCTGCTTGCGTAATCTTCCATGCTTCATTATAAGCAGCATAGATACCGGCATATATAAAACATTTATGACGCTGTGTTCTTGGTCCTAGCAAGAATTCCCTAAGGTCAGCGCCATCTTTAAGTAAAGATAAGTGTTGTTTTACATCCTTGAGTGTAGATCTATGTAACCATTCAAGGCACAGTTTCTCTACACTGTATGTTGTTACTATTCCTGGATGCTGTCTTTGAACATATCTTGGGTCTGGCCTAGTGAATGTGAAACCCTGTGTTTTGTTCAGGAATCTATCTTGACAGTTGTTTGTGTCTGTGGGCCAGATCAACCATTTTTTCCAGTCTGGATCTGTTCTGTTGTGATGCAAAATAGTATGTATGTCGACCTCCCCCTCTGAAGTGTTATTGCTATCAGGTGTAGGTGTAGGGATGGACGGATTGTTCAGGTCTTTTATCTTGGCTAACCCAAGACAAGATGTCTGTTGGACAGTGTCATTCAAAAACATAATTTGCTCAGGGATGATACAGGCTCTAAACATAGCTTCTATACCCTGGACCTGCCAATCTTTTGTGCCCCAGACAGTTTTTGTCTCTATGTTGTCTTTCCAAAAGTCGAAACCTAGTTTAGACATTTGAGCATAAATGGCTGCAAAATAAATCTGTTTGGTATTTGTTAACATACTTTTCATGCCTGTTTTGTTTACATTTCTAAAGTAAAATGATTCAGCATTGGATACATTGAACCCTGAAAAGTACTGGAATTTTCTTGCAAATGTTTTTGAGCTACCCTTTGGTGGTGTAGGACAATGTTCCCATTGGTTATACATTAACACATTTCAAGGCATTGTTGATTTGTACAAGAAATGGTGACCATAATGGTTATAACAATACATTTGTTCATAATCTGATGAACCTTCTAAATATTCATGATTAGTGAATACTGCAGACATTTCTAAGTCTGACATTGTATTATTAACAATCTCGAAGACCCAATCATCAGAAAAGGTACTAGATGAAACACAGTCATTTAATGAGATCTTGAATTGGTGTGCAATCTTCAACAGCTCCGACAGGCCAAAAATGTCATAATCAGTTCTGTCCCAAGCTACACCACCAGGTATAGGAACGGCTGTGATTTTCACTGATGACAAGGCTCCGTGTTCACGATTTGATGATTTGTATGGTTTGAGGAGTAAGTTGATGTTCTTACTTGCTGTGTCCATTTTGACATATCTTCCATTTATTAGCATTTCCAAAGTTATTACCAGAGTCAACCAAATTTGAAGAGAAAGCACACCCAACACAGTCCAAAGTTCAATCCATGGTGAAACCAGATAAGTCTTTTCCAGGTGATGAAAAAGGCATGTTGCTTGTTCTTTGAAAGTTCTTTTTACTGGTGTTGTTTCAGGTTCACTGGGATCCTCAGAAAACATATCAAAGTTAATGAAATAGCCAGAGGCAGTTCTGTCAATGGTGGGGATTGCATCCGGATTTGTCGAAATCACTGGAACCACTTGATTATTTGTTACTTCGTTGTAGACAGGTGTTTCTTGACGAACTGTTATTTGGGTTTCAAGAGGTACAAGTTCCATGGCTTTGTTGCTTAGTCCTTTATTTCGCACTGCAGATTACTCAAAGGTGATGAGTCTCTCAGTTTGAACCTCTTGGATAGTAGCCAGATTAGGGCGTCCACTACTTGGTCGGAATCCACTTGGCCTACTGCTTAGTATCGGCCACATGATGTGGTTTTACCAGGTCGATTGACACAAACCTGTTCTCCTTTTTACCAGCAAGGGGCGGCAGTAATACTGTTCTTGATCCATGGATTGCTAGGACGGGTACTGGTTGTCTGTAAGAAGGGCCAAATTCCTTCTTGTCCGCGATCTTCTCTCTGACTAGATCCCCAAGCTTAGGAATCCAGACAGGCCTTGCTGGGATGGTCGGTTTCTCTTCAGTGGTGGTTGGCTTCAGGAACACGTTACTTTGTTTCGTTCTTATTTCATTTAAGTCCTGTAAAACAGCCAAATGGTCTTTGATATCAAAAGGTTTTTGGTCTACCACTGAAGTCTGACAATCAAGGTCTGCTACTAACATTCTGGTCCCAAAAAAGACTTCATATGGAGTGATTCCCCCTAGAGAACTTCTTGGCAGATTGTTAAGACTACCTTGGACACTTATTACATGTTTGACCCCACCCGTCACCCAAGCCTAATACCCTAGCTCTTATAGATTGCTTTATGTCCCGGTTTTTTCTCTCCACAACCGAATTTCCCTCAGGATGGAATGGACTAGAGTACCGCAATCCAACGCCCAATTTGGCCATGGCCTCCTTGTAAGCTCGAGAGCTAAATGCAGGACCCTGGTCAGAATGTAGCGTGCTGACTGTGTTTGTGCCGATAAAGACTCGCAAATCTTATATAACAGTTTAAGTGTCAGCTGAGCACTGAGGCCACATCCAAATGAACCTTGTCTTAATATTTGTGGGACCGCATTTATCCACAGGGACGTCTGCGTGTAGAAAGTCTAATGCTGTCTAACAATGGTGTCTGTACTGGGCTGGCTATGCTATAGTCAGGAATCTGGTGGCGTTCTGTGCTGCGATCTCTATTGCAGTCATTGCAGTTAATTACAAATGTGTGAATGTGTGCATTCATTTCTGGCCACCAGTATATCACTTTTAATTCTAAGATAGTCTTTGAGATCCCCTGATGTATCAGACCCTCTCCCAAATGTGCTTCGTGTATCAAAGCTACTCTAGATTTCCTGTTTGGAATTACCCTATCTGCCACTCCAGGAATTTGAGCAAAAGGAACGGAGTTTGCATCAATTATATATGAGTATGTGAGTGGAAACTTATTAGGTAACGCTGCACCACTGCCTTTGCTAGTGGCATTTACAGCTAGCATTATTTCGCCATCTATTTTCGTTTTTGAACGAGTGATTGCAGCTACGGAAGCCATTTGCACAGCTGCCTTTGCGGCTTCAACAGCCAATGAATTCCCTGCAACGTGAACGCCATCGCGCTGATGACTCAGTGTATGTATCATGTGAGTGTTTTGTAGCCCTTGTCGTAACTGAACTACTTGTTCCCAAAACAGTTTATGCTTGATTGGGCCACCTTTTGGATCTTTGTAACCATTTTGAATCCAGTTTTGCAAGTATTCATTGTATGATTGTACACAATAATACGAATCGCACACTATGAGTGTGGGGAATTCGCGATCCGTATTTTCAAGTGCCTTCTTGAATGCTTGTAGTTCTGCGCTGAGCTGTATAATCTCCTAGAGATTGAGTTTTAGTGACCATTGGTCAGAATTTGCCATCTCGCCAGCGCACCTTAACGATCGCGCACGCCGCATTATAGGCTTGTTTATACTCCGTAGCGGGTTGAGCTGATCCGTCAGTATAAATTATACATTCATACTGGTCAAAAGGCAGAATCTCAGTAGGCAGGGGACATTCTTGTTAGTTTTGTAGAAATGCTTGTGTTTTCAAATATGGGTCAAAAATGAATTCAACGTCTGTTGCAGCAAGAGAATTAACCCATTGTATCCATCTCGATGTAAAGCTTTAGCATTCGGAATTCTCGCTTTTGTCACTGTCTCTAAGGCGGGTACAGGTGTAATGACCATAATGCGGATACACTGTGTGAGGGCTCTCTCTTTTGCTACTGCAGTTTGAACAACTGTCAGAATTTTTTCTGCTGAAGTAAATTTCATTTTTGCTTGTGTGTACTAGTGTGATTTGTAAGCAATTGGTACTTTTTCACCTTCGTTAAAAGTTAAGTACGTGAATCCGCATTGTCCTGGAATAATTCTGATCACTAACAGCCAGATTCATGAAGCAAAAATCGGCTCGCAAAGGGCCAGATTCTGCGAATCTGGCCCTTTGCGAGCGCTTTTTTTGCATTTGGGATTCATCATCCCAAATTCAAAAATCGCTAATTTGGAAATCGCTAAATTGCGAGGAATTGCATTTAAGGAATCTCTATTTGAGATTCCTTAAATGCAATTCATGAACCATTTTAGATTTGCGAATTCGCAATTCTGGGCCGCTATTTACCACGAAGTCTGACTTCGTGGTAAATAGCGAAAACTTAGAAAAATGCACTTTAGAGCATTTTTCAAAGTTGTATGTTACACACACACATGTCCTTTGGACATGTGTGTGCGCAACACCAGTGTTAATCACCATTTCAGGGGTGCTACAGGGTGTCCTTTGGACACCCTGGCACCCTTGAAATCGCATCCTTATTTGCGATTCGCTAATTGCTAATCGCAAATAAGGAATGACTCCCCATTCATTCCTATGTGCGATTAGCAATTAGCGAATCGCAAATAAGGAAGCTGTAGAAATCGCTATTAATTTTGCGATTTCTACATGCATCCCGTTTTGCGAGTCTTTAATAGCGATTCCTTAATAATCGCTATTAAGGACTCGCAAAAGAGGAGCATGATGAATCTGGGGGTAAGTTGCATACGGTTACATGTGTTTGCAAATGTTTGGTTGATAACATGTCTGTTTGAAATGAACACAAAATTTCTGTGTGTTTTTGTGTCCAATTAACTGTTTTGAAATTAGGTTTAATTAATTTGTAGAGAGTTTTTACCCTTTCTGCGTAATTTAGAATGTATGTTCTTCCAAAATTTAGGAAACCTAGAATCGACTACGTTTTTTAGCATTTTTGGAGGTTGGAGCAGTGCACATTTCTCTAGCAAGTTGGCTGCCAGGCTTTTGCCTTCACTTGATATTTCGTATCCTAAGAACAGGATGTTTAAATGGGCAATGCTAGATTTTTTTTATTGAATTTGTACCCTTCAGAGGCAAATCCCAATATCATTGTGTTCACCCTATTCAAGTGCCTATCCAAGTCATCATCTGTTAGATAGATGTCATCGACATATGACAATGCTTCATCATCATAAGTTTGAAGTAACTCTGTTACCCTCGCTGAGAATAACCCAGGGCTATTCTCGAATCCCTGTGGGAGACGACAGAAGTGACGCTGTGTCCCCATAATTGACAAAGCGCTCAAATACCTACTTTCTGGTGCAATGTTTTGACAGAAGAAACCGTTAGAAATATCTAATGTGGTTTTATATTTTTTCCGCACAATGTTATTAAATAACTGCTGCACTGTGTACATTTTGTACTGCAAATGTTTTGCAACAAGAATTCAGATGTCTGTAATCCAAAACTAGATCATATGTATTGTCTGGTTTGGAGACAGGAAACAAAGGATTGTTCATTGACGAGGTACATGTTTCAATCACCCCCTGGTATTCAAGTTGATCTAAGATGTCCCTGACCTGTTTCTTAGTGCCTTGGTTAACTGAGTACGGCCTTTGTGCAGTTGGTTGATTTTTTAACTGGATTTTATGGTGAGGAGCATCCTTGTCCCATCCTACATGATTTTTGTATAGTACAGGAGCTTGAGCGACTGCCTATTTCCTGGCATAGGTATATTTTAAATGAATTGGAATGTGGTTGGAGAAGGCTGGCATAATGATGTCTTCGCCATGTGGGCACTCCCTGACAAAATCTGGTGGCCAGTCTTGTTCAGCTAGGAGAAGGTCATAACCCTTAGAGAGTCGCTCCCAAAAGAGTGCTCTCACTTTTCGGGGTATGTCTCCCTCCATCCGGAGTGTTATTTCATATAATCTATGTGGAGCACTAACCCTGGTATCTGTAGTTTCAACTTGAATGAATTCATTCAAGTCCACTGTCTCCAGATGATCCTTCAAGTTCTTGCGAGCTATGGTGACTTCTGCTGCGCTGTCCAACATTGTTAGAACCCATTCCCCGTTCTTGAGTTGTGTCCTCAAGATCCTCGGCATGTCTGATTTTTAGACCTGCTACCTTCTTTTTGGTGAATTGAGGTTTCTTGTTTTTCTGAACGTGCTGATCGTCTTTGGACTTCACGCGTTCTTCCTTGTTTTCTGACTGCCCTCTTCTTTCGGGTTTCTGTGACAAAGTCTGAAAGGTACGAGAGGAACGTGTATCAGTATCTTGATATCTATCAGGTTTTATCAAATTATCCCTATTCCTGAGGTTATACCTCCTTTCAGAGGGCTCCTTTTGAGGAGACCTACCTCAGGATTGAGAACGCTTCTCTTTAGAAGTTTGTTTAGTGCTTTCCCACTTCTTTTTAGAAGGAGTAGGAGTGCTTTTAATAAAGACCTTTTCAGGACTTTCAGACAGTTGGGGTTTAACTGGTTTCCCACCTAGACTGTCTCTGCCTAATTCTTCATAGGATTTTTCAATTATTCTGGCTAGTTCTTGTGGTTGCTCAGTTACATCAAATTCCCTGCATTTCTGGCGGATCGCCACGGACGCTGCTTCACCTTTAATATTAGCTAATATTATTGCTGAGACCTGATTGAAATCTTTCAGTAGTTTCATACCTAAATTTAAAGCAGGCTCTGCCCCATATTCATTTTGAATCTGTTTCAGGACGTCTGGTATTACCGCCATGGACGGAACACCGTGTGTTTTGGTGTTGATAGCAGCGAAGACTGTACCCCAAGTGTTGCAGTCCTCCTTATGTGGTGCGATCCCCATTGGTAAACAGATTGTTAAACTTCTGTGTAGCTCATGAGGGGTAGTATTAGGAAATACTGCTTTCGAGTGGAGTAATTTTTTGAGCTATCCAGAATGGAATTTGTTCCCTCTTTGCAGGTAACTTACCAATGACTGAGGGTAAAGTCTGTGTCGTAATTTTTAGTGTACTCCCCTGGTGAGGGGTATGTTGTGGAATCATTATTGCAGGTTGGACTGTGAGAGTCCGCATAACATATTGAACCAATTGTCCATAGATTTTTATTAACTCTTTAAGTTGAGTTAGTAATTCCACATCTGACATTTCATTAATGCCAGGATGTGGTGTATAGCTGGCTAAAACCGGCTATGTTGCTCTTGGTCTACCTAGTGGACCGAGCCTGATGATGTGATTTAAATGTTTTAGGGCGCCTTTAAATCAGAGCTCATGCTCCTGGTATGTGAGTGGAATTTCAATATCCTCGAGAGGAATAAATTCCTCTGGTAGTTCATCTTCTTTGTAGAAGTGAAACATCTATGTTACTGGATTTGCTTCGGGAAGACTATCCACGAATAGAATACCTCTGTCTGGTGATATTTATGTGCCTCTATCACAAAAACTATCATACCACCTCTCGATGTTAGGCCATTTTTTATACGTTTTATAGTGATGGCTTTCCTTAAATTCATAGGAATGCATATAGTATCCTCGTCGGTTTCATGAAAACCTGTTGTGCTAAAAGCTGCTGAATTGGCCACAGCTTCACCGTTCTCGGTGTTGTTGCCGTTATTCGACATTTTTGTTGACTGAAAGTTTGCAGAGCAAATTTCAAGGAAACAAAGATAAGGTGCACAATATTTTGGAACGCTGTATTCTTCAACGTTGAACAAACCAAAAACTAATACATAGGATTTTCGTCATGTAGTGTAGTTCTTATATTCTCAATAGGCTCTGCGCATTGGAATAATATATCCTATAGATTTGACATAGGACTGAGGTCAGTATGTCTCTATCAAATATACTAAAGTTAATTGTGAGTGCCAGCTAGCTCAGAGGTCACTAGAAATTTTCTCGAATACACAAGAAGGGATTAGTGTCTGACAACCGCATAAACATGACAACTTTGTTTCCCTAGGACTGGAACAAATATCTTCAGAGTCGTGGAAAGAATAGATAACTAGTTCACAGAGTCAATCGTGCATGCTTCGTTTCTACAGAGTTGCAGAGAAATAGTGAGACAGGCGTTTTCAATAAAAGGTTTATTGAACATTCTTCTTTCTCATGCAAGAGAGGTGAACTACTACAATTATTAGACAGAATGCAAAGTATAATGCATACAGCGAGAATAGTATGATAAAATAATACTGTAATAGCATTGTCTAGTGCTATGGCATATAAAAATACATACATAAATAACACAGACTAAAATACTCAACTGTTGCTTCTAAAATACGCCTACCCCAATGTACCTAACCTAGGTCTAGTACCAGGGAAGAAGTAAGTGTTTGTCTTTTAGCATAGGTTTAGTTTTGCCAAGAATTGCCAAAGATTTCTCAAGGTTCTAATCAGCTCCATACCTTAGAATGAAGTAGGTTGGTATCTCTGTCCCGGACTCGATTTCCCAACACCCTGCAAGGGAAGTCAGAAACACTGGACCTGGATTCTCGGCAGAGGAGGTCAGCTTCTTGTCAGTGCATCAGCTGGAGAATCGGCTTCCTTCGGCACTTGCTGTAGCGAGCTGCATCGGGCAAGTAGGTAGTCGAACTGCACCGAACCACACTGTGCTTTAATATATGGCAAGTGAAGGTATATTTACACCTTGAAGGTGATTAGGAAGGCCAGCTTTGACGTAAAGTCGGGCATATGAACGTCATGGATGAACCCCTAAAGAATAGTTGTTCATGCATAATAATGAGTTTTTTGGAGAAATCAATATCCAGGCTAGGGGAAGTCCCTTCTGCTTAAGAGTCTGGTTTTCCAAGAAATCGTGGTGACGTTGATGAACGGATGGAAGTAGCCATGCCTGTATTTGGATAGCATGGGCTATGCCTAAATAAGGGCTTGATGTATATGCCTACATAAGGGTAAAGTGGATTGTACCTATATAAGGGCATGAATCAGGAAAATTCATTCGGAATCTAAAACGCCATACAACAATAGTTGAAGGCGCACCGCGTGACTACAAGTTGGAGGCTTAAGAGAAAAGGAATCGCTTCTGTTTACCAAAGATAAATGGTGATGTACGGACAAGACATGAACTGTTTGGATGCTTCAGTTTTCCTACCTGAAACCAACGTCATGGAAATTATGTTCCCTCGCACTCTGCGGAACATTTAAGAAAACATATCCGCATTCAGCCTTAGATCCATAACACACTGCCTTTTTGAAACTGGACTGGCCTTCAAATACTTTGTTAAAATATGCGCCCAGTGAGTCAGCCTTTGTGCTCTAAATGTGAAAGCCTGGGGGTTTACTGCAGCAAGTCAGAACTAGCACATTGAGATTGGAAACCGTTTTTTTAGCTCAACAAACACACATGCGCACGCACCCTTGCATAATGGTGCAAACACAAGTGCACAGACACATACAGAGAAACACACCTGCACGCATTTAGACACACACACATGCACACAATAGCACACTCACATGTAAACGCAGGCATGTGCGAGCACACACACCAGGACGCCCCACCACACTCAATCTCGCAAAGTATGGGTGGAAAGGGTCACAGCCACTCGTTAAAAGGGGACGTAGCCCCCCTCGACCTCAGAGCCATGTTTCCTATGGGCTCTGAGTCCTTGAAAGTCGGAAATCGATCAGAGCCTGCAGTCTTCACTTGGATAAAAACCAAAAATGTTGTGACTGCAAACAGGGAGAAACCACTAGGATGGGGAGCACGTTCTCCCGCGTCAAGCAAGGGGCATGTCTGGTTTTACATAAGCTCCAGTTTCATTACACATAGTCACTTTTATTTTTTGGGAGGAAAACGGGTACGGGGAAATTAAGTGATTTGCCCAGAATCACAGGGTGTTGAGCTGCAGCTGAGACTCAGACCTTGTTGATGTATGACCCCAGTGCACTGAGTGTCTGAGGGGCTGGGGCGGAAAGCACTGGGCAGGACAGGTCTCCTTGCCCTTCGATAGCAGTGCCTGGTGTCAGGGCAGAATGGGGGGCCTCCACACTCGCCGTGAGTGCGGTAGTGGTAGTTGTTGGGGTTACCGGTCCAGTGTGGGAAAGATGGAAGGAAGCATCGCTGCCTCAGCCCCTCCTGCATTCACCCAGGCATTCACCCAGGCCGGCCATGACGGCACATATGTTGGTTTTGAAAAATTACCACAGGGGTTCTCTTTTTACAAAGACTTACAGAGTTCACTGTGTACGCATGTACACGAGAGTGATTTCAGTACTAAAACGCACTAGAACACATAACACAAGCTACTCACTTGTAGGAGAAAACTTTGCCTATCACCAATTGAACCATAGTTTTCAAACTCTGTACAATAAGCGCTACAGCCGCCGGCTAGCGCTTTATGAAGCACATTTACTTTTGAAACGCTACAGCGCTGGCTAGCACCCTTTGAAGCACATACACACTTCTCAAAATGGTCGATGTTTGCTCACCTGACGAGTAGGCCCGAGCACCTGGGCAGTTCTGAAACATTGAACAAACAATCGTGTATGTGTGATTAAGGAGCGTGTGGGCACAACTCTGGGGCCTGGCAGCTTGTGCCCCAATTAGTTGGCTTTTTCAAGAACAAAAATGTGGTGTTTTTCCAAATCTGTCGATATTTATTACTGTGAATTGTCATGTGTACAATTACACAAGATGCATACATGATGCGAGGTCCGGGTTGTGTGTTTGCACTGGCAGATATTATAAAAAGAGGGTGGTAAAATTACATAACACACTGCCTTTTTGCAAACTGGACTGGCCTTCTAATACTTTTTTAAAATATGCGCCCAGTGAGTCAGCCTTTCTGCTCTAAATGTGAAAGCCTAGGGGTTCACTGCAGCCAGTCGAATCTCGCACATTGAGATTGAAAACCATTTTTTAGCTCAACACATACATACGCACGCACACGCGCACAATGGTGCAAACACGTGCGCACAGACATATACAGAGAAACACACTTGCACGCATTTAGACACACACACACATGCACTCAATAGCACACTCACACGTAAACGCATGCACGTGCGAACACACACACCAGGATGCCCCGCCACACTCAATTTTGCAAAGTATGGGTAGAAAGGGTCACAGCCACTTGTTAAAAGGGGACATCACTCTAGCCCCCCTCAACCTCAAAGCCATGTTTCCTATGGGCTCTGAGTTCTTGAAAGTCGGAAATCGATCAGAGCCTGCAGTCTTCACTTGGATAACAAGTATCCAGGTTTGAGGAAGGGAAACGCTCGCGTTAGGATGGTGGGGGGAGGGCTTTTACATGAAGTGGAAGGGAGAAGCCGGGAGTTGTGTGTGCACGCACTCGCTAAAAGGAAATAAAAAAACGTGAGTAGTGCGCGCAAGCACAGCCTGCAGTCTTCACTTGGATAACAAGTATCCAGGTTTGATGAAGGAAAACGCTTGTGTTAGGATGGTGGAGGAAGGGTTTATAACATGAAGCAGAAGGGAGTAGCCCGGGAGTTGTGTGCGCGTGCTAAATGGAAATAAATAAAAAAACGCGAGTAGTGCGCGCGTCCACGGCAAAGAATGTCAGGAATGCAGCTGGCACAGTGCGGGGCTGCTGCTCCTCTCGAGAAGGCTAGGCCAGGGCACAGAGAAGGCGGGACATGCACCCGCCTTGGACCAATTGCGTGCGGCCTTTCTAAGAAAGACGCATGCAAAGGCCAGTTGCGGGTGATTAAAAAAAAGCACACTCACGAGCGTGTGTTTAGCGTGGAAAAGCCCTTACTAAAAGTCTCGCAGAGCAGCACAGGCGTGCTGGCTCAGGCGAGACCTAAAAAGGGTTATACATCTGGCCCTAAATCCATAATCTGTTGGTGGCATAGGCTTCATTGACAGCAGGTTTGGAGTCTGTTGGTGGTAAGGAGTTCACTGACAGCAGGTCTGGTGTCTCTTGGAGGTATGAAGCTCATTGACAGCAGGTCTGGAGTCTGTTTGCGGTATGGAGTTCATTGACAGCAGGTCTGGAGTCTGTTGGAGGTATGGAGTTCATTGACAGCAGGTCTGGAGTCTGTTGGCAGTATGGAGTTCATTGACAGCAGGACCGAAGTCTGTTGGCAGTGTGGAGTTCATTGAGAGCAGGTCTAGAGTCTGTTGGAGGTATGGCGTTCATTGACAGCTCGTCTGGAGTATGTTGGCAGTATGGAGTTCATTGAGAGCAGGTCTGGAGTCTGCTGGCGGTATGGAGTTCATTGACAGCAGGCTTGGAGTCTGTTGGTGGTATGGAGTCTGTTAGTGGTATGGAGTTCATTGACAGCAGGCCTGGAGTCTGTTCGTGGTATGGAGTTCATTGACAGCAGGTATGGAGTCTGTTGGAGGTATAGAGCTCATTGACCAAAGGTCTGGAGTCTGTTGGCGGTATGGAGTTTATTGACAGCAGTTCTGGAGTCTATTGGCGGTACGAAGGTTATTGACAGCAGGTCTGGAGTCTGTTGATGGCATGGAGTTCATTGACAGCAGGTATGAAGTCTGTTGGTGGTATGGAGTCTGTTAGTGGTAAGGAGTTCATTTACAGTAGGTCTGGAGTCTGTTGGTGGTATGGAGTTCTTTGACGGCAGGTCTGGAGTCTGTTGGTGGTAAGGAGTTCATTGACAGCAGGTCTGGAGTCTGTTGGTGGTATGGAGTTCTTTGACGGCAGGCCTGGAGTCTATTGGTGGTATGGAGTCTGTTAGTGGTATGGAGTTCATTGACAGCAGATCTGGAGTCTGTTAGTGGTATGGAGTTCATTGACAGCAGGTCTGGAGTCTGTTAGTGGTATGGAGTTCATTGACAGCAGGTATGGAGTCTGTTGGAGGTATGGAGCTCATTGACCAAAGGTCTGGAGTCTGTTGGCGGTATGGAGTTTATTGACAGCAGGTCTGGAGTCTGTTGATGGCATGGAGTTCATTGACAGAAGGTATGAAGTCTGTTGGTGGTATGGAGTCTGTTAGTGATATGGAGTTCATTGACAACAGGTCTGGAGTCTGTTGGTGGTATGAGTTCATTGACAGCAGGTATGGAGTCTGTTGGTGGTATGGAGTCTGTTGGTGGTATGGAGTTCATTGACAGCAGGTCTGGAGTCTGTTGGTGGTATGGAGTTCTTTGACGGCAGGCCTGGAGTCTATTGGTGGTATGGAGTTCTTTGACGGCAGGCCTGGAGTCTGTTGGTGGTATGGAGTCTGTTAGAGGTTTGGAGTTCATTGACAGCAGGTATGGAGTCTGTTGGTGGGAAGGAGTTCATTGACAGAAGGTCTGGAGTCTGGTGGTGGTATGGAGTTCATTGACAGCAGGTCTGGAGTCTGGTGGTGGTAAGGAGTTCATTGACCGCAGGTCTGGAGTCTGTTGGTGGTATGGAGTTCTTTGACGGCAGGCCTGGAGTCTATTGGTGGTATGGAGTTCTTTGACGGCAGGCCTGGAGTCTGTTGGTGGTATGGAGTATGTTAGAGGTTTGGAGTTCATTTACAGCAGGTATGGATTCTGTTGGTGGGAAGAAGTTCATTGATAGCAGGTCTGGAGTCTGGTGGTGGTATGGAGCTCATTGACAGCAGGTCTGGAGTATGTTGGTGGTAAGGAGTTCATTGACAGCAGGTCTGGAGTCTGTTGGTGGTATGGAGTTCTTTGACGGCAGGCCTGGAGTCTAATGGTGGTATGGAGTTCTTTGATGGCAGGCCTGGAGTCTGTTGGTGGTATGGAGTCTGTTAGTGGTATGGAGTTCATTGACAGCGGTTCTGGAGTCTGTTGGCGGTATGGAGCTCATTGACTGCGGGTCTGGAGTCTGTTGGCGGTATGGAGGTTATTGACAGCAGTTTTAGGGATAGATCAGAGGGTAACAAGAGTCTAAGTGCTAAAATATCCTTGGAATCACAGGGCAGGATGCACAATCCTACTTGAAAGTGGGATTTAAAACAAGGATAAACGAAAAATTCCTAAAATTGCGACTGGGCAACCTACGGATTCTCCCACACTTTCCAGCCTGGGAAAGGAGATCAGGACAGCAGTTCTGCCATCTATGCGAAGATAAAACGAGGATCTAGTGCATGTCATCTGCCCCAACCTAAAGGACATAAGAAGAATCCTACTTCGACCTATCTTCAATCAGGACCTGCAGGCAGGCAGTAAAACTGTGATTTAATACAGCTGAGACACTGCAGGCGCACAAATGTTTTTGACATAGTAATTGGGAGACTAAAACCCGCATCGTAAGTGGACATCGGCTAAATAATAAATAAATAAAAATAGTTGGTCTGGTCTTTCACTGTTGCCTACCCTGGCATACTTCTGCAACAGCACCTTACGGACACACAAATACAACCGCTTTAACAAAGACTGTAAGCACAAACAACGTAAATTTTAATAGGACAAATAACGATGGCCGCTTATATTGGTATAGTGCCCGTTAGCCCAGCTCTCCTTGATGCTTAATGCACTTTAGAACTATTGAAGACCGCAATGTCTAAATACAAGTTTTAAAAACAAAGCGCTTTAATGACTTTTTAGCACTGTTTTTATTCACTGAATTACTGAATTTATTATCATGTGAATTTTTTATCATGTGTATGCAATGGTTTTAATTAATCATGCATAATAAACTTACTTACTTACAGGTCAGGATGCTAATAGTACATCAAAGCAAAGTCTTAATCCAAATCCCCAGTCCCCCTGAGGGCCTTCCCTTGTTCTGGAATAAACATATGTCGAAGGAGTCAATACATTCTCCCCACTCGACATCAGGCAAAAGTTTGGCTATTCCTGCTACATTCCACGAAGCAATCCTTACCAATGATTCCAAGGTTGATTTCTCTGGTTTGGTTCTTTTTAGTCTGGGTCATTAGCCTTGCTCCGAAAGAGTTAAAAGGAGTTTTAAATCGTCCATATTCTCAGTTAAAGTTAATAGAATATCTTCCAGTTTTAAACTCATATTGCCCTCTCTGCCAAACTGATGGTCTGACTGCTCTATTTTGAGATGGGTGGGTGGCTGGGCAGTGGTTCCCATGCTGGCTCTGCTGTAGGAAACCCTACCCTGACTGCACAACAGAATTGGGGTAGCCAGCGTAGGTGCATCTTATCTTCCCACCTGTTTGGAGTGAATGATTTGGTGCATTTTTTCAATTAAGGACCTCCAGGGATAATCTGGCAGACCCGAACTTAAAAAAACTACTAATGGCCCCCACACAACAGGAAAAACTTCCATGAGTGTCAGGGTCATTAGTATTTTCAATTTCAAAAACAAATTCCTACTTTGGGAGTTTGTTTTTGAAAAAAATTAATTATTTGGTGAGCGGCCGCCTGAAACCCAGCTTTTGCTCACCAAACATTCTGTGCCTTCTTAGAGCAGCTCCTCTGAAGGCAAAGAGGTCTCCGCTGGGTAGGCGGAGATCTTCAACTATAATACTATAGTGGGGGATAGTACTCCAGAATGGCGGAGATAATGACCACCGCTGCTCTGGCGGACAGGCTAGCTGCTTGCCAAACTCTAAATCAGGCCCTGTATTTTGATTATATTTCGGGTCTGGAAATGAAAAAAAAAACACGTTGATTGTCCTGTGATTTCTAGTCCAGGCATACTTAGAACTATAAATACATTAGAATAGCCATAAATAATCCCATACCTTAATTCTAACACATACACAATTGCTATATCAAACAACTCATTTATATTGTTGTACAGACAATGATGAACCCAAATCCTTCAAACAGAAACAGCATGAACAATCCCTTATTACATCAAGTTAGAATTAAGCTCAATTATTAACAACATGCGTTATTCCATCGTGAAGCCTCATTCGTCTTTTGCCTTATGTACGCAAGACATACCACCCAGTCAGTCAATTAATCTTTATCCGGTTAAAGTTCAACTATAAAAGATATATTAAAAAAATAAAGTACATAGTGCAGTTAAGATACATAGATGTTCATAGCAGTTCACTCGAACAAGATTCAGCCTTAGCAATAAAAACCAAGATAAAAAAATCAATGAATATGAGCAAAACACCAACAATGCTACAGAACATTAACTTCTACAATTTGCCATAATATACGTCAATGATTCATAGATTGCTGAATATAATAAACCACCGCAAAATAGATGTTAATAGAGGGTAAATTAATTAGAAAAAGCAATATGAGTCTGCGGTGTCTAAAGTTAGCGGATCTTAAAAAGGATAGATAGTAAAGTTTCCTAAAAAAATATAAAATTTGGGCAGAACGGAAATCCCTAGAACACAACAGAAACATGTGAAAATAAGGTCCAGCCTCGAGGAAGGCAAACAAAAAATAAAGGTTTCTTAATCTGAGGCGTGTAAGGTAAAATTTTTGTTATAAATTAGTGACCCATTTAAGATATGATTCCATTCCAGGCTATGTTATTATCGGTAGATACATCACCACCACAAGTCACAAATTCAATACGTTCTCTTTGCCTATGGTACATTAAAAAAATCGTGTTTTCACAGATGTCTTACAAGCAGAGGTAATAGTCTCAGGGTTAGAAAATAATTCATGAAAATCCAGACAAGAAAACATTTTGATTATATATGCTAACTACTGGATCCTACCTACCCCGCCTAATTTCAAAGAATCTAACAGCACCCGTTTATTAAAATCGTCTTCTGCTTTGCCCAGATTGAGATCCACAGTATAAGAGGGCACAATTATATATAGTCACTAATAAAATCAGTACTAAACTCAGCATGGCAAGAAAAGCGGTAAGTGAATGAGGGGATGGCCCGTACCCTTCGCAAAAAATATTCTCTACCTTCTGGATACCAGAAGAGTCGTGGGGACCCCATAACCCCGCCCCACAGATTGCAATTGAATAACCCATGGTCTTAGAAATAGTCATCATCTCTTTCATGGGCTTAGATCCCAATTGCATAAAGAAAAGTGCCTCAATACTCCACTCAAACTCTGCTGTGCAGACACAGCCAGCTGGCCTTTCAGCTGCATGAGTTGTTGAACAGGTCCCCCAAATATGTAGTTAAATGTACCGTCCCAATCTTTCTATTATTCACAGTATACGTTTTCCAGTTTACTTTGTTTGGGCAGTAGACTATAACAAGAGTTATTTTTTTTTGGGAAAACCTTTATTTACGTAAAAGTGTACACCGCTATTCAGCCGAACATCCCGGGGGCACGGCAGCACGTTAAAGACATAGTATCATGGCACACACCGATCATATCTCCGGATAGGTGAGGTTTAATTTTACTTTTAAATCAGGATGAAATCAAGAACGTAAAAAGCTCCAATATAAAGTAAAGAAATATGGGGATCAGGTGCCGAACCGTAAGATATAGTCATACAATGGGCGTGCCAAACAAGAAAATCCTACATAATTAAGACGATCACAATTAAGACATTGGCACCGCGTCAAATGAGTCAGGATACACATGCATACAATTACTATGAGCACCAATTAGGCGCCCGCCCATTGATACCAATAATACAACAGCAATTGAGGCACAGATTACGACAGATCAATGAAAACTCGGGGATTAACCCATTAAACTGATCCCAGACCCAGAGAAAGGAGAAAGTGAAAGGAAAGCCAAAAGAGCGAAGAGAAAAAGGCCATAGAAACAAAAAAAGGGAAAAACAATAAAACCCCTTCCCCAACCCCACACCCTGCACCCCTGCAGATGGCTACGGCCTACCCCCCCTAGCAGCGTGCCTGTCGCCCAGTGTCTGAAACCCGAAATATAGAAGAGAGAAGAAATATAAAAGAGAAAGAAAAAGTGAGGGGTCCCCAGTACTGGCCCCCGCCCCCCCCCCCACCCACCGCCGCGTAGCATTTCAAATACCCCAACGTTGTTACCAAAATGTCAAAGGCACCAACCTAAACAGGATAGCAGTCGCCACTCCAGCTCCACAAGTCACATAGCTAAGATGAAAGTCCCCCCGTGCAGCAACCAAAAGAAACAGATTACCATTACTCAACCCAGACCCACCCTGCCATAATATAGAAATATCCCAGTCCGTTTGGTGCAGGGTCAGACAATCAAAGTACCAAAAGTGATGCAAGCAGGTAAGCCCGGAGGAAGGCAGGGAATCTTGCAGTACACCAGGACACGACACACTCGAAAGCCGTCCACAGCCCACTTGGCCAGTTCCGGATCCGGAGAACAAAGTCCGGTTCAAAAAGATTAGTCATTTCGCTGCGTCTGGAGTGCATGACGATATCAGCCACCGGAGAAAGAGCATGAGACGAGACTCCACGAACCGCACACCCGATGGATACTCCGATACTCCATGTACCCATGGAACCAGGTGTCAGTGTGACGATCCGTTTTGGAACGAACAGGGAGACCCCCAAGTACAAACTCTCGCTTCTCAGCCACAAGTAAAGTCACATCAACACTCCACAGCAGTGTCTCTCCAAAAACTGTAGAGGGGATCACACAAGCGAAGTCTCCCAGAGATAATACCGGCATCAGGCTTGCTCTCCATTCCACATGTACCAGGGTTCGAGCACCATAGCAATCCAATCCGGATTTTGTCCTTCCAGCACACAGGGGGGCATCCGATCCTCACCCTCCGATCTTCAGCGCGCGCCACCATCGCCACGGACAGGTACGGCTCAGTGAAGGCGACAGTACAAACCGGGACTCCCAGCATGAGTGCCGCATGGGCGCACACCAGAGCAGCCAGCCCGTGATACAGAAAAGAGCATAATACCAACGCCTCCATGTTGCACACAGTGTGGGTGTTATCTCCATTTCCCCACAGAAGGTCACATACTTGCCCCCTGGATCTCAAAAGTGCCGTCTAAAACGTTGTGTATCAACCGGCTCCGATCACCTGGAGTGCGGGATACAATCAGCTGCACGCGGGTCACACAAAGCTCTGTTAGGGAGACAAAGAGCGGCGGCGTATTTTCCGGTTCCACAAATCAGCAATCGGGGGGGGGGCATGACCGGCATAGAGGGATGGCATATTTCAGATTCACCAGGCTCAACAGATCGAGTGCTGGGTGCATATTCAGAGGTGGGCGGACCTCCATAGCGGTTGACCGGCACCTTCCGGGTCAGTGTGGCCGTTATTGTTCCATTCGCAGCCAGCAGCCGCATCACGCAGGGTCCCGGCTCCGGGACTCGTGCAGGCCACAATGCACGGGAGGACATATCTTCGTCTTCAGGGCTCGCAGATCAGTCAGAGTCACACACGGAGGGGCAGTTCCCTCTCCGACGTTCGGGAGCCTAGTAGCAGCGCAGAATAGACAGCGGGATCCGGCAGTAGGGGAAGAAGGTCGACGGAGCCTGGAGCCCGGGCGACCATCTTGGTCGCCGGTCTGGCTCCGCTATAACAAGAGTTTTGGTTAGATTGAGGACAACCATGAAACTGAAGAAATTATATATAAGTCTCTGCAAACCAATTGAAGTCCTTGACATAAGGACTGCATCGTCAGCATAAAGTAGTGTCATACCACTCATTTCAGAATGAAAAACTTGAGCCGGAATTAGCATGGTATTTATTTATTTATTATTTAAATGTATATATCGGCGCAACAGCTACCCAAAAAGGGTTTCCCGGCGCCATCAAGAAGCAGCAGAGCAGAGAGAGAGACCTACTGATTAAAAAGCCAGGCTTTGAGTGACTTTCAAAAAAATATGAGGTTGGACTGGGTGCGAAGAGACAAAGGGAGAGCATTCCACAGTACAAGGCCTAAATACGAAAAAGAACGGCCACCGGTACGGGATAATCTGACCTTTGTCACCTGAAATTTGGCTTGGGTGATAGACCGAAGAGAGCGAGAAGGCACGTAGGGACGAGCAAAGTTTTGCAAGTATGGGGGGGGCTCTGTCGTGCTTAATTCAAAGCATATTAGTCAGAGCTTTAAACTTGACCCAGTTTTCGACCGTAAGCCAATGGAGGTTCCTCACAGAAGTGAAGATCGAGGCGGTTCTAGGAACTTGACAAAGTAATCTGGCAGCAGAGTTATGTACCCGCTACAGCTTACGTATTACGTGTTCATTTCCCCCAGGTAGAGGATGTTGCCGTAGTCCAGCCCAGATGTTACAAGGGCCTAACCTACGGTTCTCTGGGTAGAGCTAGGAAACATCCACACAATCTTCCTCAACCATTTCAAGATGGTGAAACATGTCGCAGTAACCTTCATGGCTTGTTGACGCATAGATAGTAAGTCGTCATTAATAAAGCCAAGGTTACGAACATGATTGGAAGGATGCGGGAACGCACCCATTTCTGTAGGCCAATGTTGTGGACCCCAGAGATTTTTATCTTTACCTAGAACCAGAACCTCAGTTTTTTCACCATTGAGCTTGAGGAAATTAGCATGCATCCATGAAGCCACTTTGCTGAGCCCAGTCCTGAGAGCTGAAAGCTCTGCAGTCTTTCCAGCACAAAGAAAAAATAATCTGGGTGTCGTCAGCATAAGAGAAGAGCGACAACCCAGACTCTTCAACGATTGCTGCCAGGTGTCTATAAATAAATCTTAAATAGCAAAGTGCTAAGAATAGACTCCTGGGGAACTCCATAAGGTGAAGAATAGGTCTTAGAATTGGCTGAGGAAGAGAAGACCTGAAAAGTATGATTTGTAAGGAAAGAAGATAGCCGGCTCAAAGCAGGGCCAGTGACCCCTATGGATTGTAGGGCCTTTATAAGCACGGCATGAGATACCGTGTCAAAGGCCGCGCTTAAATCTAATAAAACAAGAGCCATCGTGCCACCAGCATCCAAATACAGTATTTAAATACTATTTTACTCAACAAAGAGTATTGTTACTGGTCCATAATACCAGAAGGTCTATCCACCATGCTTGTAGTCTTCAAAGCACTGTGTTTGGTACCATTCTAACAGCAAATCAGATTCAGGATGGGAATTGCTCACTTGTTGGTTTCATACCCAAGTGATGCATATTTTGATGCTAAATTAGATTTGTGTCCATGTAATTCAATTTCTGCAATTTCTGCAGAGAGCACTCTGCACTTAATGTTTTTCCGTAAACTTTATCTTAACCCGAGACGCACTTTTTAAAAACCATTATTAAGATTTTTAAACATTAGAAAGTGTCAACCTGCATTACGCCACCTACTTCTTTTAAATGAAGAATTCACTTGTTTTATGGTTTTATGGTTTATAAGTATATCTCCTCTGCAGTTTGATTATGTTGGCTAAAATTTTATCATGTTCATTTTTCGTTAAACAATGTTTTATTTGCTCTTTTATGGCTATTATCTAGCCAAATAAATATTGAAATTGGAGAAAAGTTATGTAGCATCATCTTGCAATAAAGGGCTGCCAGTATTTTGACACATTTTGCCTGCCAAAAGCAACTGTTTCTGGTCCATTGTACCAGAAGCTCTTGCTACCGTGTTTGTGGCATTTTATATTCCACAATTCCAATAACTCTAGCTACACCATTAATACCAAGATTGGAGAAAATTATTTAGCATTATATCACAAATTACAATTGTAAATATGCAGACAAGTTCTGATAGTTATAAAGTGTGAATGTAGTATGAATGGACTTCATTGATTGATAGTAAGCCCATAGTGTGTCGCTGAAATGTATGTCAATTATGCATAGTCGTCATAATGTGTTGTTGGTATGGACTGTTTCGGTAGCTATTGGAATCAGTGTGTTCTGTTGGTAAGTACTCGTTGGCAGTGTGTCCAGCATGTGTTATGGGGGTGGGCTTCATTAATAGATAATAATCTAAGTTATTTTGCTGGCTGTGAGTGGCTTTGTAAACAATTAGGGAAGGGTTAGGGTTTTGAGCTGGAACGCTTAGGGAACGTTTAGGGTTTTGGGCTTGGAACAGTTAGGGAAAGGTTAGGGTTTTGGGCTTGGAACACTAAGGGACAAGTTAGGGGTTTGAGCTTGGAACACTTAGGGGAGGGTTAGGGGTTTGAGCTTGGAACACTTAGGGAAAGATCATGGTTTTGAGCTTAGAACACTTAGGGAAAGGTTAGGGTTTTTTTATTCGGAACACTAAGGGAAAAGTTATGGTTTTGGGCTTGGAACACTTAGGGAAAGCTTATAGGTTTGAGCTTGGAACACTAACGGAAAGGTTATAGTTTTGGGCTTGGAACACTTAGGGAAAGGTTATTGTTTTTGGCTTGGAATGGTAAGGGAAAGGTTATGGTTTTGGGCTTGGAACACTTAGAATTTGCTGCTGTGCCTCAAGAGGTTGCCTTCACTGCTTCCCACCTCTCACACATCTCTGCTTCTGTACACTTTATGGCAGGCCTGTGGGTCCTGATGGCCTTGTGGCAATGCTTCAAGTGGTTTGCGCTACCATTTACACCCGCCACACACCATACATCCATCTCATACAAGTTGTCTGGTCCTGGACTTTAAGACATGTGTCTGATAGATGATCTGCCTTTACTGTGGTACACAAGCAGTGTGTAAGGGGGGGGGCGGAAGCTGGTGGGGCTGAGCAGGTTTGTTAGTCACTGACGAGGGGATTTGAAACTCATTTTTGAGGGGGTTGCACGCAGTTCCATTGCTGCCTTAGGAGGCCGGCTGCAGGGACACCCTTCATAGCACACGCGTGCCTAGAATCAGACTGCTCTGGCAGGGACTACAAAATACTGATGCCTCATACTCCAGCATATGACTCCTCTTCCTCCATGCTTTCAGGATGTGTACAACCTTTGCAATTCACATAAATTGAAACGTTTGAATACACTGCCCAGCTCCGCGTTGGGGACAAAAAAATTGGAACTGGAACGTTTTGTTGCAGTAAACTGGTTTTCCTGGCCATCTCTCCCCAAAAATTTCTAGCACACTTTTTCCCTAAATCTTACAAACTAACATAAACTTCATAGAAAATGAGCATGTAAACTACTATTTAAAGCTAAATCTCATTGTAAATACCAGCTCAGGACAGAGACAAGAGCTGTGCAAAAGCCTTTGGACCCATTTCCTTGTTCGCTTCTCTTTGGCGGAGGAGACAACTTAGCCCTGGTGTAGTCTTTATTCAGAATCCTATAGAGAGAGGAGCTGAAAGTTTAACTTGCCTTTGGTGCAGTCAGGCTGTAATGTGTCTCTTCAGGACATGCTCTTTGGAAAAGAGAGGCTGGAAGTTCAATACTTCATTTACCACTTAGCTCAAAGAAAGAAGCCAGGCAGCTCAGAGCTCTCTGCATGTGTATACATTAAAATAATGCATTGTAAGCGTGACGATGAAGTCTAAATGCATAGAGTATCCCATTTGTTTTGAATTCCCAACCAGTTTTCTGGTACCACATTAGGATACAGGCGGTATTGTAGGGAGCCATTTTACTTGCAGTTTCTGACTCTCGCTTAACCAGCAGTGACGTATACTGGAGCCTACTGTTAACAATGCAGCTCAAATATCCACCATTTTACCCTGCAGCGGCAAATATAAATACAAGGCCTTTACGGAACATCTCAACCTAAAGGTATCGAGGAGATGGTGGCAATGGATAGCAGGTCAATTCATGAATAGTGGTAAAACGAGCCTTTAGTCCTTATTTAAAGAGTTGGAGCTTTGGCATCTGCCTTAATAGGAGAGGCAAGTCATTGCACAACTTTGGGCCTTCTGTTAACATGGCTTTCCAAAAACACCCTCCTTTTGAAGGTAGGGAGCAGGAACAAGACTGGACTGTGCAGATATCAAATCCCTACATGGGGGCACACCATGAAGTCATAGGGATCCATTGCTTTGGTCTCACCTGGTGTATACACTCAGTAATATACAAAAGACCTCTTAACACTATCCAAGTCTCCATAGGCAGCTTATATAGGGAGGAATTGTTGAAGATATATACAAGTGTTTAGTGAAACCCACCATAGTTTTGGTGGCATGCTATTATTTCAATAATAAATTAAAGACCCATGGCATGGGACACAGTTGTTTTGTTAACAAATGTTCAAGGTTCCAAAGCAGTCTGAAATATATGCTGAAATTCTTTGCCACTAAGTAAACTTGGCAAGCCCCCAGTGAAGCACAATTAGTAATAAAGATACAAGGGAATAGTATTTGGAGGGATTCGCTCTGATGGATGCATCATAAGTGTTAGGAAAAAGGGGCCATTAACCCAGGCCCTAACAATTGTACAGATGCAAAAAGAACAATTGATGTACAGAATGCAGAACAATGTCATACATTCACCCCAGTACAGAGATCTGGGCCTAAATCCACTGTTTTTTTGCTCACCAAGCCACTCCAGTTTGGACCCAGCCATATGCAAATCAGTCTTGACCCAGTGCCCAATGGGAACAGTCCAGCCCGAACTGCCAGGCCAGGTCCTCCCTGGCCTGGAAACAAGCATCCTAGGACCGACTTTGGGCTTTCAGCCTGCATCAGCCTGGATAGCTTGACTCCAGTGGCATTGAGAGCACGGGGTCCACGTCTGGGCATATTCGTCCCATTCGGGGTGACAAATTTAAAACAAGCACTGGCATAGCCAATAGGTCTCACCTTTGGGACCTTATACCTGTTTAGTTATCCAGCACAATATCCTTGGTGCAACAACATCAAGTGTTGCATCGCTAAACACTTAAAGGTCCCAAAGGCGAGACCTATTGGCAATGCTAATGCTTGTTCACTGTGCCATTGGGATCCTCTACCTTACCCTGCCACAGCATGTCCTGCACATCAGTTGATATTAAGACTGGCTATATCACCAATATTGTGCTTGCCCCTCACAGATAAGTAAGCATAAGAAAACTTGCAATGAGGATACTGATACTGAGCTCTTAACACCGTTTCTTCTGTGAAAGACCTACATTTAAATTTTACTGTGACATTTTTATCTAGCTTGGAGATAGCTTGATCTGTCTTACCAGCGTCCAGTTTAAAAAAAATATATAATAAAATGCATACATACAGGATTTTAAGTGAACCCTCATCATCCATCCGTTCAGGAATTTTCTCCTTTTGTTTCGGCCAACCACAGCCTGGGGCAATGGGTCAGCCCCCATCAGCCATTGGCTCTCTTTACTGTGAGTGACCACATTTTGCTTCCTTATACCTGCCTAAAGAGTAGCCCAATTAAATGCCAAGGCTGGTAGCTAGTATTTCATTTTTTTAGTTTCATGTTTTAAAAAAAACTTTTGCAGTGAGGCATATCACACCCCTCTTTTTTCAAGCATGAAAACATAACATTAAGATTTATTTGATTTTACCTTCTAATGCATTTTGAAAACATTGCAGTCCTGCAAAGGCCAGACCTGAGGGCTTTGCTAATGTTTGCTCCTTCTTTGGTGCATTTAACACAGTTTTTGCAAGAACATGGTATATTAAAATATTAGAACTGTATTTGCAATTAACGAATCTGTGCAATGACTGCAAACGTGAATTGTGGTGACACATGTCTGTTTAACAGCTGTGGGCGGTCGATGAGTATTTTCTGGACACCAGCTGGTCCTTTCTTTTATAACTCCTGAATGAGTATTTTATTCCTTTCCCATTAATGTATAAACCATACCTATTTTTGTCTTACTCACTGAAAAAAACGTAAAATATTATAATTAGAGCTCCCAGTTTTATGGTATTTTTTTTTTAACATTTCCGTCTGTATTTAACCATATTTATTTTTTGGCCATTTTATCTGGATTTACCTATATTTATTTTGTGTTTTGTGTGTAAATGTAGTTGTAAAACCGTACATTTCCATATTTATTTAAATGATAGACGCACACTCATACTGTGATGTCTGTCGTGTTTTTGCTATTTAAGTTGCCAAATATAACAGTACATCCACTGGCAAATATTAACATATACCAGAAATGTATGTTGACACATGCAGTTATTTAAAGAAGTTTGATCCTGTTTTTTTAATTTCCCATGCTGTCCATTTCCTCAGCTGTTGGGCTATATTTCATGAAATACAGCACATAGAATCACATAAATGAGCACATTTTCTGTATTTATCCACTTTGAAAAAAAATTTGCAGACAGAAAACACATTGTTTTCTGTCTGTATTTATCTGTAAAAATCCTTAAGAATGGAAAACCGGAAGTCTTAATTATGATGTAATAATGTTGTATTGATCAGCCTTAAGAAAGCCGTTGGAGAGATATCCAGATGGACGAAACAAGTGTCGGCTGTTTATTCCCTACACTATCTTGTTCACTTGTTCCTAAAACCAACAAAATGATGAACCATTGGAGAATTCATCCCAAGAATTAATGTATAACCTGCAGGAGCTGTCCATTTATTGACAATTACTTTCCAATTCGGGTGGACCTTGGGGTGTGACCACCGGAGAGGCTTTTCTGCATTTTCATTACAACTTAGGGTCCTGTCAAGTTACACGTGAAACTTCTTCAGCAGCACACCCCTACTTTACTAGTAGCTACCCTTCATGTTAAACTGCTGTCATGGTACGTTCCTCCTTTGGTAGCAGTAATCTCCGCCCCAGCCCAATTTACCACGCCGCCTCAAGGTCCTTCCTGCAGTGATCCTTCCAGTTCCTCTCCCCACCCGCTCAGACAGCCGGGGACTCTGACTGACTTAACCACGCATATGAGTCATAAAGGGAAGCGTTGTTCAGTTTGCGAGGAAACAGTCCGCGTTGTAAAGGCCGTTACCCCTGTCTGACAGGTAGAGGAACTGCAGCCAGTGTAGAATGTGGAGTGTAGTGTGACTTCTCACCGGGACAAGAGTGTCCAGAGAACTCATACAAACTTTTGTCTTACCAAAGGTTGTAGCTGAATGTTGTGTTATTCGGGAGAGGGGTCTTCTTGTGTTCTTTTCTAAGTCTGCCATTAGATGCTCAGAGAGTTTTACATCATGATTCTGGATTTCAGGACAGCTCATAGACTTTATTTGGATGGCTTGAAGTCTCCAAGGAAGTCAAACAGGCTATTTCTCGTGCACTCTGTCCCACTGGCCTCCTGAAAGTTTCACTGCCCTCTAGGCTCATTTCCTAGGGCTATATTGCACTTGATACTCTATGTGAAGTAGTCACTTAGGCTATTCCATATGTTTTTTGTTCACATTATGTTACTCAGTAACCTATTGCTAGACTGCGCATTGACGGGGTCATGGGGCTCACAGCCACCTATGCTTCTTAATTGAGGATCCCTGTTTTATTTTAATGATAGTTCCCTCTTAATTTAGCAGTAATGTCTTTGCTCATCTACTCAGTAATTATCCATATTTGTATTTTGTTCTGTAAAAGCTAACGTTACATATGGAGGCATTTATTTTGCCAATCAATGTCAACTAACTCTTGGATTTGTGTATTGATTTAATGATGTAGGTAGCAATATAGACAATAAAACAATACACTCAGCTAAAAATAAGCAGCATTATATCACAATAATAATTGCATTTGAGCCTCATTGCGAAATATCATCCTTTTTAGGTCGATCTGGAGTTGCATCCGAAGGATGCTCCAGTTGGACAACTTTAGTCGTCCGTCTCGGGGGAATTAGGGACAGGAGGGTGCCACGCGCTTCTGCTGCTGGATTTGCCTGCGTGAACGCGCACGTCGGCTCCGTCCACATTCCCAGCAAGTCAGCCTAACGCGCGTGCATGCACACAGACACACACGCGCGCACACGCAGTTACACTTACACACACACACACACACACGCACACACATGCACACACACGCAGGCACCCAGACGCAGGCACACACATACAGGCAACCCCCTCTCCCCTCCCCTCTCTTACCTAACTGGGCTTCGGGCTTCTCGGGAGCCTCGCAGAGCACTCAAGCTCCTTTGTCATTCCAGCAAGAAGCGGGGCTCTCCCCTTAGGCTTGGGGGTCCCGCAGTCTCCCCGCTGGTCTTCGCCCGGGCCCCCTCCTGGGTCCCGGGACTTCAGGTACGGTACGGCACTTCGCTGTCGCTCCGGGCTCGCGCTCCGACCTCAAAACGAAACTTTAAAATGTTGCGCATGCGCAGGCAGCCCTCGCCCTCCCACTCCTCCCAGCCCGGATACTAAGCTTGTTATTATAGACGCGAAGAGCTGCGATGTTGCTGTTACTGGTGTCCTCGATGTGTATGTTTGTGTCAGGTGAGTCACGAGTACATTTCTTTCTTATTGAAGTTTATTGAAACACTTCTTTTATTTGAAAAAAACGATTGTTTTCTGTGGGTGGGAGCGGCCTATTCCCTGGGCAGTCGTCAGTCAGCCATCACATCAAGGAGGAAAAAAAACATTTGTTCATTTATTTTTTTGCTACCCTTGCATATACGCTGCAAAATGCGTCTATGATATCTTAGGTTAAGTAACTACAAATGTCTAATAAGACGAGAAGTTGTTTTCAGAATCGATAACAAGATTATCTCACTGTCCCCTCCAGCAAAACCTGCCCTGAGCGCGTGAGATTAGAAAGACACGATAAACATCAGAAGCAGCAAGCAGCTGGGTCTATCACGGGTGACAGGAGACAGACAGGACAGCGGTGCCTGACGTGTCGCTGCTCACCTGAGCTAAAGACGCACGTGTGTGGTGCAGAAGAGAAACAACTGAAACCACGTGGCAGATGATCAGGGCAATCATTTAGAAACCCACTCCCAGAATAACAGCCCCGCACCCTGCGGGTTGCACCGTCACTGCCTTTCATTAGTCACCTACTCTAACATCACCTCACCACCAATGTAATCAGAAAGTCGTAATGTGACTGCGGGTTGCTTCACAGCTTCGAGGACGACCGCTCTAGCGGTTATGCCACATCCTCTTGGAGCCCCCACTCCCAGACAGACTTTCAGGGCGAAGGTAATAGGTGGCTGACCCCCACCCTTGCGAAAGACCCGGTGCTTGGAGGAGAGGGGCTATCCCGCGGTAGGGTCCTTGCATTCAGCGTCTGTAGCGCATCTCTTCTCCAAACCACTCCTGCTCCCCCACTCACCCTCCCTCTGCACCCCACCCCCGGCCTCAGGGATGACAGGTACCCTCCTACTGGCTACCTTGGACGCTGCGTCCCACTCCCCTATTTATCTGCCCTTCTCTCCTTGGCTCCTTCCCACCTTCAGTGCCTGTTGCTTCCTGCAGCCCCTCGCTCCACAGAGAGCTACTGGTACCCGCACACAGCCTGCACGTGAGGAGAAGATGCGGTGCAGGACATCATCTTTTCTGAACTTGACGCCGTTTTAAGACGAGGACCAGCATGGAGGTGGACGCAAGATTCATGTCTAAGTTGCACCCGGCAGTGGATTACGCAGATATCTCAGGCAATGTGGGAGCATGTATGATGAGAGCTCGCACGGTCGCACCCTCTTCCTGGGAAGTGCTTGTTTAAGTTTGCTCATCCCCGGACGTGTTGCAGTCTCACTGCCGGGCAGCAAATTTTGGTGGTTTTCATGTCTTCTGCTTGAGGCTGACTTGGGTGCAGAAATAAAACTGTACCCTATGGCCAAGCTCTTCCTCCTTCTCCTCCTCACAGCGCTTCAAAGCCAAAAGACAGCAGGGGTTGAGACCACCGCCCGCTGGCAGCATGCTGTGTGGGAGCATTGCCCTCGCCCTTTTCAGCCTGGAACTTTTTGTTTAAATGTAAGTCATTCCATATCAAGCCGTGTGCTTCCAGCCTGCAGGCGGCTGCACCGCTCTGCGACCAGACGTTTGAAGCCCATGTTTTGGGCTAAGCAGTACCACGTCACATTTAAACACAGCCACGTGTATTGGAAATGGATAAAACAAAAGAATGCGTCTTGTGACCCTAGAACTGGATGTACAGACGATTCAAGAGCTTCTAAGGGGTTTATAATCCTGCAGTGCCGGTCTAAATCTAGCTGCTATGAAGTGCAGGTGCGTCATTCATGCTGAAGTAACCAGGGCCTTCCACACATTGGACACTGCGCTGCCTCACACACACTGCGCTGCCTCACACACACTGCGCTGCCTCACACACACTGCGCTGCCTCACATACACACTGCGCTGCCTCACATACACACTGCCCTCCCTCACACACACTGTGGTGCCTCACACACACTGCGCTGCCTCACACACACACTGCGCTGCCTCACACACACACTACGCCGCCTCACACACACACTGCACCGCCTCACACACACTGCGCCACCTCACACACACACACACTGCGCCGCCACACACACAATGCGCTGCCTCACACACACACTGCGCTGCCTCACACACTGCGCTGCCTCACACACTGCACTGCCTCACACACTGCGCTGCTTCACACACTGCGCTGCCTCACACACTGCACTGCCTCACATACTGCGCTGCCTCACACACTCTGCACCGCCACATAATTACACAGCTCTCAATGCAACATACACTACAAATACCACTCAGTGCCACATAATTATATGCGACATAATTACACTGCACTCAATGCAACATACACTACAAATACCGCTCACTGCCACATAATTACACACCACATAATTACTCTACTGAATGCAACCCACACTCCACACATTACCACTCAGTGCCACAAATTTACACACTTTAGTTATAGGAAAGACAGGAGGTAACCCATAGACCACGTTGGGATGGGTGTATCATGTAAACAAAAACAATTCCCAACAGGTATTATTTAAAAGACGGTTTCAATTAAGTATGCCACAGGCATTACTGAGAACAGAAAAACAAGGAGTCAAAAGGTTTGAAGGAGGGGTGGTATTATTCACCAAGGACAAAGGGGCAATGATTATGCATATACAGTTAAGACAGCACTGTAAAGATTAGATCTTGTGACAACCCAGTGGCACTTGGTGCAAGGTGCTATATACAGTTTTAAGTGAGGTAAAAAGTGCAAGTGCTTTTAAAAAAACAGCATAAGTGGCGCATAAATGAAAGTATATACATCAATTAAAGCTTCAAATACAAAACAAGTTACAATCACTTGGAAAAACAATTATTTTCTGGTAAGAGCTTTAAGTGCGATATGCGTCATATGATTCAGGCTGTGTGGTCGACGGCGTTTCGATCCCCTTGGGTCGGGATCGTCATCAGGACGGGGTTGTCGATGAGTACAGTGCTGTGGACAAAGGAGGGGAGTAGTGAGCGGGGCAAACTGTCGGGCGGGGGGAGGGGGTGAGAGGTGGAGGAACATGCATTCGGACTGAATCGCATCAGGTATATCGTGAAAAGGGGAAGGTGACTGGGGTGGCGGCCAGAAAGGGAGGGAGAGTGCTACTTGGGGGTGGCTAGTGTGGAAGGTTGGCCAGGAGAACAAGGAACCTTTCAGTGGAATGGTGATCCACACATAAGGATGTAAACTTACAAGGCGCCATGCAGGGATGCGTGGCTGGCGGCACACGGCGGTTATTAGGGCCAGTTGCTGGAGATAAAAATACTAACATTAGTACAGAACCGCAAGTGTATTTAGTGAACACGAGGGAAGGTCTAGATGTGTCAATACCTGGTCGCGGTACGTCCTAGGTCTGCTCACGTAGTTGGGCAGCGTCTGGGCAAAGGAAGAGAGAGAGCGCGCGGTCAGTCAGCTAATTATAGCTCCGTGATCGAGCAGGCATTGACCCCTGCGTGGGATCTAGGCGTGCAGTATCTAGGAGAGGCTCTTACCTGAAAGAAGGAAGGGCACAGAAGGCGAGAGCTCATCTGGCGTGGCTGTTCGGCAGTGAATGCGGGAGCAGACCGCGTCTTCCCTGCGTCCTGGAATATGTCCAGGCTGCCGCGCGGGGGAGGCGGAGTTAGGACGCATGCCAGGGGCGGGGTTGGAGGAGTGTAGGGGAGGTGTCGCGAGGCGATTGGCGAGAGTGAGAGCGGGGGGCGGGAATGGGAAAGGCTGAAGGGCGAGGGCTTGGGTTCCTATGGAGACCCAAGTAAACAGGAAATGTCAGTATCAGAACGCCGCGAAGACGGGCGGCCGCGCTAGGGGAAGCACGGGGAGAGATGTTCAACAAATTGGAGGCATGTGTAATAGTCACATACCTCTAGTGACGCTGTGGACAAACATCTTAGGCCAAAGGGTACATGTAAATGTATTACAGTAATTACCACAATACAATAAGGATAAAAGTAATGCATTGTAGGATGAGAGCGGATCACCATCCAGCATGTATTTAACATGGAAAAAGGGGGGTTGAGGTATAAAACCGGGTGGTTAGCTTACAGGAGGGCATTAAAGCTTGGGAGGTACATAGGAACAGTTTATAGTCCTGATCTGGATAAAGGATCATTTTACTAACAGTACAAATGTCATACATTTAGTGTATGTAGCATGGCGTGAAATGCAAAACAGGGAATAATGGAGGGAATTAGATGGAGATGGTACTGGTCCATTCATCAAGGGTGTTAAGCCCGTGGTTGACCGAGTCAACCCTGGCGATCCATTTGCATTCGGCTCTGTTGAGCAGAGCAGTCATGTTACCCCCTCTGAGGGGTAGGGTAGGTTTCTCAATGACCTGCCATCTGAGGTCCGTGTCCGTATGAGAGTACTCAATGAAGTGTGAGACCAGAGGTGCTGTGAGTACCTTGCAGTTGATCCTGCTTTTATGTTGTATGATCCGCTGTTTCACCATTTGCGTGGTCTGGCCGATGTAGATCAGGTCACACGGGCATCGGATAGCATAAATCACGTTTTGAGTTTTGCAATTGGTTTGATGAGTGAGCTGGTGTGTTTGTCCCATGAATTTGAATTCTTTAGTGTTTAATGTCAATTCACATACACTACAGGACTGGCATTTGAAATGTCCAATGACCGGGGGCATGCCCCACGCTGCTGTGATAGTGTTTTTCTCAGTACTGGTGGTCGGCCAGGTGATGGCACGAACGAGGTGGTTAGCGATGTTGCTCCCTCTCTGATAAGAGAACAAGGGAGGTGCGTTGAATTGTTCTTCTGATCGTAGCACAGTCCAGTTCTTTTTAATTATTTTAGCCACTCTGTTACTGTCCGGGCTGAAGACTGAGACAAAGGGGATCCTTTTCAAAGTTTTTTTGTTTTGGTTTGGCCTTAGTAAGTCCTCCCGGTGGTTATACCATGCCCGTTTCTTAGCCTGTTTTACCAGACGTCGTGGATAACCTCTGTTGATCAATTTGGAGACTAGGATGTCCGCCTCCCTGAAGTAATCCTTACGCCATTTGCAATTCCTCCGGATGCGGAGGAATTGGCCAAACGGGAGACCATCGCGTAGACCTCTGGGGTGGTTGCTCGAATAGTGCAGCAACGTGTTCCGTTCAGTTGGCTTGCGATAGAGTATAGTTCCAATTTTGCCTTCCTCCGCATGTATCGTGACATCAAGGAAGTGTAGGTCATTTGGCTTGGTTTCATGTGTGAATTTAAGGTGTTCCTGGGAAGAGTTTAACCAATCAATGCACGGCTGTAAAGAGTTAGCTGTGCCATTCCAGATTAGTAAAATGTCATCGATGTATCGACGCCACAGATGGATTTGGGGTCGATACGGGTTGATTTGGTTAAGGAACAATGACTTTTCAAGGGCATGTACATATAGAATGGCAAAATTTGGAGCAAAGCAAGCCCCCATCGCTACTCCCTTGATTTGCAGGTAGTATGTGTTCTTGTATAAAAAGTAATTGTTTTGTAGGGCCACTCTTAAAAGGTCCATAATGAAATCAGTCGGAATCTTGGATGGTTGTGGTCTGGTGATCAGAAGATTTTTGATTACGTTGAGTCCTTCACAATGGGGAATGTTTGTGTAGAGGGACTCAATGTCCAAACTTGCCATTATTTGGTTGTCCATATCGAATGGTTGATCTTCAATGGTGTTGATTAGATCCATAGTGTCACGGATGTAGGTGTCCGTGATGGGCACAAACTCTTTTATCACGGAGTCCACAAACTTGCCAAGGGGTTCCAAGATGGAACCGCATCCCGATACGATCGGGCGTCCAGGTGGATTTCTGGCGTCTTTATGTATTTTAGGAAGTACATAAAGGATAGGGGTCCTGGGGTGTGGGTTGTTCAAAAACTCAAATTCTTTTTTATTGATGACGTTGTTATCTCTTGCTGCAGTTGTTATAGAGAGAATCTTTTGTCTTATGTCTGCAAGGGGATCTTTTGTTAGAGCACGGTAGTGGTCGTGGTTAGTTAGTTGTCGCTCCACCTCTCTGTCATATTCAGTGTTATTGAGGACAACAATCCCACCTCCCTTGTCCGCGGGTTTGATGACTATTCCCGGGTTGTTTTGCAGGGTGGCAAGTGCTTCTTTCTCTTCCCAGGGCAGGTTGTAGGGGACGTAGCGCGGAGTGGTCTTGAGTTCCATTACTTCTTTCAGGACAAGTCTTTCAAAAGTCAGAATTTCTGGTGGCATTTGATGCGAGGGAGGATTGAAGGTAGAGGGTGGCCGAAATGGAGAGATCTCTAACCAACTGTTATCTGGTTTGTCGGAGAAAAAGTATTTTAGTCGGATTCTTCTGAAGAATTTCAGGAGGTTGGACTGGAGATCCAAGAAGTTGGTCCTAACCGTTGGCACAAAAGAAAGACCACGTGACAGAAGTTTCGTTTCTGTGGATGTCAGATTGTGGTCCGACAAGTTGAAGATAGGAATGGACGTTACAGCATTTGTAGTTTCTTTGTCCATTATTGGGGTTGACCCCACTGATAGTATCGGTTGCGAGTTTGTCTGTTGCCTGGTACTGGTGGTTGGTATTGCTTCGCCCTTGTCTGACGATTCTGTGGTTGTGGGTGTTGGCCGCGGCCTCGACCTCGTCCTAAAAAACCGGGTGGGAGTAGTGGCTGTGGACCAGAGGTAGTGGCGTCGGTATCGTCTCCTGAGCTGTTTGACGAGACAGAGAAAGTGACGCGCTGGTTGTTTCTGTATCGGCCCCAATTTTGTGATCTTGGCTGATTCTGATGTGTGGTGTAAAATTCCTCATTTAGACAAGGATACGTATTCTCATTCTTATAGTTCTTGATATCTTTCTCAATTTTATTGATCTTCTTATTGACCTCAAAGGTGTTGAAGGTGGCAATAGAGTTGTATATTTTCTCTAGGAGGTTTTTGGCGTCAGTGATGGTTGTGTCTTCTAGGATACGTTTCTCTAATTCTTCAATTTCTTGAAGCTCTTGGCGGCTATGTTCTATCGCTGTGTCAATCCCCAAGACCATCCAGTGGCGAGAACAAGTTGTCGCTAGGTGGCTGAAGCTGACTCGGAACTTGGGGTCCTGTGTGAAAATGGCCGGGGTGTTCCGGATTTGAAGGCCTAGAGGGATGACACCAGACCGTAGGTAATCTGTGAGCATACGGGCATGTAGATCCGTTCTGATCTGCTTTTTCTTTAGTTTCTCGAGTTGATCCAAAAGGACTCGGGACGTATTGGGGGCAATGGAGGTAGATGTTGACTGTTGGGGGCCTGACAATAATGAAGGCCCAGTAAGTCTAGATTGAATATATTCCTCTGAATAAGTGAGGGACTCCTTGGACATCGTGTGCAGGCCGGAGGGTCCTGGACAGATGTGTACCTAATTAAATGAGGTAAATTAGATCGAGTACACAGAGGTACTCCTCTCGCAGCGAGCAGGCTGCACCTAATAGTTATAGGAAAGACAGGAGGTAACCCATAGACCACGTTGGGATGGGTGTATCATGTAAACAAAAACAATTCCCAACAGGTATTATTTAAAAGACGGTTTCAATTAAGTATGCCACAGGCATTACTGAGAACAGAAAAACAAGGAGTCAAAAGGTTTGAAGGAGGGGTGGTATTATTCACCAAGGACAAAGGGGCAATGATTATGCATATACAGTTAAGACAGCACTGTAAAGATTAGATCTTGTGACAACCCAGTGGCACTTGGTGCAAGGTGCTATATACAGTTTTAAGTGAGGTAAAAAGTGCAAGTGCTTTTAAAAAAACAGCATAAGTGGCGCATAAATGAAAGTATATACATCAATTAAAGCTTCAAATACAAAACAAGTTACAATCACTTGGAAAAACAATTATTTTCTGGTAAGAGCTTTAAGTGCGATATGCGTCATATGATTCAGGCTGTGTGGTCGACGGCGTTTCGATCCCCTTGGGTCGGGATCGTCATCAGGACGGGGTTGTCGATGAGTACAGTGCTGTGGACAAAGGAGGGGAGTAGTGAGCGGGGCAAACTGTCGGGCGGGGGGAGGGGGTGAGAGGTGGAGGAACATGCATTCGGACTGAATCGCATCAGGTATATCGTGAAAAGGGGAAGGTGACTGGGGTGGCGGCCAGAAAGGGAGGGAGAGTGCTACTTGGGGGTGGCTAGTGTGGAAGGTTGGCCAGGAGAACAAGGAACCTTTCAGTGGAATGGTGATCCACACATAAGGATGTAAACTTACAAGGCGCCAAGCAGGGATGCGTGGCTGGCGGCACACGGCGGTTATTAGGGCCAGTTGCTGGAGATAAAAATACTAACATTAGTACAGAACCGCAAGTGTATTTAGTGAACGGGCTTAACACCCTTGATGAATGGACCAGTACCATCTCCATCTAATTCCCTCCATTATTCCCTGTTTTGCATTTCACGCCATGCTACATACACTAAATGTATGACATTTGTACTGTTAGTAAAATGATCCTTTATCCAGATCAGGACTATAAACTGTTCCTATGTACCTCCCAAGCTTTAATGCCCTCCTGTAAGCTAACCACCCGGTTTTATACCTCAACCCCCCTTTTTCCATGTTAAATACATGCTGGATGGTGATCCGCTCTCATCCTACAATGCATTACTTTTATCCTTATTGTATTGTGGTAATTACTGTAATACATTTACATGTACCCTTTGGCCTAAGATGTTTGTCCACAGCGTCACTAGAGGTATGTGACTATTACACATGCCTCCAATTTGTTGAACATCTCTCCCCGTGCTTCCCCTAGCGCGGCCGCCCGTCTTCGCGGCGTTCTGATACTGACATTTCCTGTTTACTTGGGTCTCCATAGGGACCCAAGCCCTCGCCCTTCAGCCTTTCCCATTCCCGCCCCCCGCTCTCACTCTCGCCAATCGCCTCGCGACACCTCCCCTACACTCCTCCAACCCCGCCCCTGGCATGCGTCCTAACTCCGCCTCCCCCGCGCGGCAGCCTGGACATATTCCAGGACGCAGGGAAGACGCGGTCTGCTCCCGCATTCACTGCCGAACAGCCACGCCAGATGAGCTCTCGCCTTCTGTGCCCTTCCTTCTTTCAGGTAAGAGCCTCTCCTAGATACTGCACGCCTAGATCCCACGCAGGGGTCAATGCCTGCTCGATCACGGAGCTATAATTAGCTGACTGACCGCGCGCTCTCTCTCTTCCTTTGCCCAGACGCTGCCCAACTACGTGAGCAGACCTAGGACGTACCGCGACCAGGTATTGACACATCTAGACCTTCCCTCGTGTTCACTAAATACACTTGCGGTTCTGTACTAATGTTAGTATTTTTATCTCCAGCAACTGGCCCTAATAACCGCCGTGTGCCGCCAGCCACGCATCCCTGCTTGGCGCCTTGTAAGTTTACATCCTTATGTGTGGATCACCATTCCACTGAAAGGTTCCTTGTTCTCCTGGCCAACCTTCCACACTAGCCACCCCCAAGTAGCACTCTCCCTCCCTTTCTGGCCGCCACCCCAGTCACCTTCCCCTTTTCACGATATACCTGATGCGATTCAGTCCGAATGCATGTTCCTCCACCTCTCACCCCCTCCCCCCGCCCGACAGTTTGCCCCGCTCACTACTCCCCTTCTTTGTCCACAGCACTGTACTCATCGACAACCCCGTCCTGATGACGATCCCGACCCAAGGGGATCGAAACGCCGTCGACCACACAGCCTGAATCATATGACGCATATCGCACTTAAAGCTCTTACCAGAAAATAATTGTTTTTCCAAGTGATTGTAACTTGTTTTGTATTTGAAGCTTTAATTGATGTATATACTTTCATTTATGCGCCACTTATGCTGTTTTTTTTTAAAAGCACTTGCACTTTTTACCTCAATTAAAACTGTATATAGCACCTTGCACCAAGTGCCACTGGGTTGTCACAAGATCTAATCTTTACAGTGCTGTCTTAACTGTATATGCATAATCATTGCCCCTTTGTCCTTGGTGAATAATACCACCCCTCCTTCAAACCTTTTGACTCCTTGTTTTTCTGTTCTCAGTAATGCCTGTGGCATACTTAATTGAAACCGTCTTTTAAATAATACCTGTTGGGAATTGTTTTTGTTTACAAATTTACACACAACACAATTCCACTCTACTGAATACAACATACACTCCACACAATACCACTCAATGCCACACAATTACACACCACATAATTACACTGCACTCAATGCAACATTCACTCCAAATCCCACTCAGTGCCACATAAGTACACTCTACTGAATGCAACACACACTCCACACAATACCACTCAGTGCCACATAATATGCTACATAATTACACTGCACTCAATGCAACATACACTCCAAACAATACCACTCGGTGCCATATAATTATATGCTACGTAATTACACTGCACTCAATGCAACATGCACACCAAATACCACTCAGTGCCACATAATTACTTTACTGAATACAACATACACTCCCCATATTACCACTCAGTCCCACATAATTACACCCCATATAATTACTCTTCTCAATGCAACGTAAATACACTCCACCTAATACCTCTTAGTGCCGTATAATTACACACCTCATACTTACACTACTCAATGCTACTTAATGCAACATAAATACACTCTATCTATCGCCGTCACTGTATCTATCTATCGCCCTCACTCTATCTATCTATTGCTTTGCCACAGCATCGCTCAGCACCACCACAGCATCACTCATGGGAAATACAACATCACTAGGCGCTACCACAGCATCACTGAACGCCGCAGCATCACTCGTCGCCACCACATCACTCAGCGCCACCACAGCATCAATCTGTGCAACCATTCAACAACTGGTTCAAATATGTTCAAGCTTTATTACAAATGTCACAAAAAGATGTTAATATTTCACTTCTGTTCTTGGAATTTCGTCACAGGAAAATACAATTTACATAATCTTCACAAATTTTTTTAACAAAAGTTTAAGCTATTGCTATTATAAATTACAATAACATTTATTTAAGTATTAATTATTACAAAATGTAAAAGCGATTGTTATTTGAAATATCAATACATCTAAGTCACGTAAATACATATTGCATTACAAATGCTATAAGTGTCACATTTGCAAAAGTTTAAACTATTGGCATTGTAAACGACAAAGCTATTAAGTTTGCTATTTTCAAAACCAACACATAAATAAAAAATGTGTCATTTACAATACCAATAGCTCAAACTTTCCTAATGCGAGACCTATTGCATTGCAAATGCTTGTTTAGCTTTCTTTGCTGTCAATCTGATCAAGGCAATCTTGGTTGAAAGCATGGAGGGTCACTCAAAGAAGACTCCATTTCTGTTTTATCACATTTCTGCATTTCAAAGGATTTTATTAATTAGTTTCATAAAGCAAACAGTGTACAAAGAAAAATATAAGGAGTAACGAATGCTTGTGGAATTCATCCAGCGGGATAAACAATGTATCAACTTTTGCAGAGTAATGAGTAATTGGTAGGGTTACAAACAGGTACAAATACAAAGCAATATATATATATAAAACAATGAAATAAAAAAAATAAAAACTGGCCTGCAGATATCTATATTGGTTAAATTCAGTTTTATATTTGGAAGTAAAGGTCGAAAGAAGTAGAGCTAAGCTGACCATGTACGCCTGTAATCCTGGGTGAGTTAAAGTAAGCCTTAGATACTTGTGTCCCTTAAGTGGAATTCAGGGAAGAGTCCACATTTTATTCCATTTTTAAAAATAAATTGACATAAACAGATTGTGCTCCGTATGAAGAAAAAAACTGTAAAAAAGAAAAAAGAATTTTGGAGCCCTGTTCATGATGTACTGTTACTGTGTGTTTTTTTTTAAAGCACATTTCATTACATTTTATGTTGGTTCTATGAAAACGAGATATTACAATACTAGACAATTTAATAACTATGCAACAAGCCGCTATTCCTCCCACATATCCACCACTCCCCTCACCCTGGACAAACCGCAGGTCTCATGGAGGGTGGTCCCCAGAATCAGTGGCAGTGTTTCGAACCACCATAGTTTTGAATTTCTGTATCTAGTGCGGTCATACTACCATTATCATAGCGCGCAATGGCGATCGACCTGTAGTATGCAAATCTCTGCCATATTTTGGTATATTTATGAGGACATCCTCAAGCCTCGTACATTGGTTTTTCTCTATTCAGGCACCGGTCTAGACCCATTTTCCACTCCCCAATTGGGCGCGGGCCACTAGCCTTCCAGTATCGAGCAATGTCTCTTTTGGCCACTGTCAGACCCAGCAATAGGAAGGTGGCTGTTTATCAGTCACCCTCGAACTCACTGATATGTACTGTTATTGTGCTTGGTAAATTTACACTCCAGTCCTAAGGCCTGGAATTACATCCTATGATTACATTTGGTGAGTCTAGAACGCAGCGCCCTATGTATTATGAAAACAATGGTGTACATGACAAGTAATTTGTACTGTTTCTACTTCTTCTTGTAGAACATTTTGGAGCAGTTCAACCCAGCGTTAGAAAACCTGGTATATTTGGGAAATAACTACATGCAGGCCCTAAATGGTGAGTACAAGTGCAAGCGTGTTCACAGGCGAGTCCAAGGTTCAGATTCGGCACTGGATGGCCAGGCTTGGGCACAAGTAAATGCCATCTGGTGTATGTGAGTGCTAGGCTGTGTTTAGGGAGTGAGTGCACGGCTTGTTGAGGTAAAGTCTCTTTGTTCCTTGCTTCAATTTGCAGCACTCCTACTTTTTATTAAATACACAATAGGGTTTCCTTATTTGTTGATTTTAGTGGTGTTTTCCAGTGTCTTCTTAACTTTTGGTGGAAATCCATCTTTCTGTTTTGCATTGATGGATCTATCTCACAAAGCCACATTATGTTGTGCTCTCTTGCTATCTCCATCTCTCTCATATGATCACGGCCTCTCAGACTCCCGCTCTCTTAGAACTCAGTCTGGTTTGCGTGCCCACCAGTGGCTCAAGACTATATTACATTCAAATATTGTTTGAGAAATCAATTCCTGTATGCAGTTGGAGGCCATTCATTAGATGCTTTCTAACATTATTAAACTGTCTAGCAGTGGCCACCATTGATCGCGAGATTCTATTCTATACAGCACTTGTGCAGCGCATGACTACCCTTAGGCATCCCAGCACTGGTAGTGCGGCACAGACCGTAATAATGAGGATTAATGGGAAGCCAGGTCTTTAATAGTTTTTGAAAAGGAAGTTCCATTTTAGATGATCTAAGAGAATGTGGAAGGCAATTCCATAATTTAGCCGCATTGTAGGAAAGGAGTGCCCTCTACATTATACTAATCTGACCCTAGGAACTATAGTTAGATGGGCCATGGAGGAACTCAAAGTGCTCCCAGAAAGGTACGGGTATACCAGAGTACGGGAGATCAAAGGAACTTTGTCAATGAGTGGCCTTTGAGCGATACAGACTGTTTTAAACGTAATCCTCTCAGCTACTGGAAGCCAATGGATGGCAGCAAGGGCTTGTCAGGCAGACTGATGTCTAGGTATATTGCACAGAGCACCAGAGGCAGAGTTATGTATCACCTGTAGTTTTCTTATTGTGGCCTTTGGGGCTCTCAATTAAAGAGAACTTTGGTACTCCAGGTGAGAAAAAAATGATAGCCTGGACCATCAGCGGCGGGTGCCACATACAAAAGGTAGCGGGGTGTGCGGGGTGGAGGGGAGTATAATAAAAAAGAAAAAACTCACCTTAAATTGCAGCCTCGTCCCGCCGGGTGTCTGAGCGGGGTGAAAAGTCGCTCAGGTCAGGGAGTCTGTGGGGTTTCCCCAGCGGGGCTGTATTCAGCGCATGAGACGGCCATCCAAACACATATGCACTCTTAGAGAATGCACATAGTACTTCTCCTACCCCCTACCAAGTCCCAGCCCAACCCCTCCCTGCACACGCCGGTTGAGCCAGCTGCTTTATAAATACATCGAAAATCAAATATTGTTTTATTTTTAGCTGCTGGCTCTGACATTGCCATTGCAGAGGAGCCGCCCCTGCCAGCCTCTTTGCAGTGGGAGGAAGGAGGGGGAGAATTTTTAGGAGCATCCTCAGTAGACCATAACATATCGCAGAGAGCTTTATTGCTTGGGTGTTAAAGATCAGGGATTTTTCCAGTCACATTCTTAGGCTCTTTGTGGCAGTTTTTGGGGTAGGAGGGGGCCCTAACAGATTGGCCAGCTCAGATTACATGAGGAGGTCAGGTTATTGACATGCATCATAAGCTGCATTGGACCTCTGTTTAATCTAAGGCAGGAACTGTTCATACAGCCTCCAACTTTCTCTAGGCAAGGGCCTAGTGTGGAGGAAGGGGAGTTCTGGGTTTGAGTGAGAGACTAGACCAGTTGAGTGTCATCTGCATAAGATACTATTGATATCCCAAAGGGATGGACGATATCTGCACGTGGCATCATATGAACATTAAATAGAATAGGGCTCAGAGCAGAAAAGTATGTGATGTACAGGCTCTGTCAAATATCTGGAAAGACCTGCTTTCCAGGGGAGACTGCAGCCACGAAAGAGCTAGCCCTGAGCTCCAGCTCTTTGCAGTCTTTCAGCAAGGATGTCGTGGTTCACTGTATCAAAGGCTGAGCTTAGATCTAGGAGGATTATGGCTGCTGAGCCTCCTTGATCTAGCAGTTTCTTGGCTTCTTCTACCACTGCCAGAAGAGCAGTCTCTGTGCTGTGGTGGGGTCAAAATCCGATCTGTGTGGGCTGCAAAATATCATGGTTTTCTAAAAATGCAGAGAGAGTAAGATTAACAAGTTTTTCTAAAGCTTTATTTAACCCAAGAAGCAGGGAAATTGGTCGATAATTTCCTAAGTCAAGGGGGTCCAAATTGGGTTTCTTTAATAATGCACTGATCATGGCATGTTTCCATGCTATCAGGACTAGTCCCGTAGCCAAGAATAAGTTAGCCATTTCCAGCAAGGTAGGGAGTATCTGGTCAACTACTTTAGCTACATCCGTGGAGGGGCTGGATCTTTGGGATATGGATTTGACTTTGCTCAATATATCTGTGTGACCATCTAAATTCAGAGGGGGACAGCACTAAGCATAGGCAGGCTTGTGCCCAGCGTGGCTTCTTAATAACTCATGTTGCTGGAATCCGTGTATGGTTGAAAATCTCTATATATTTTGTGAATTTTATTTTGAAAAAATCTTGCAAGGTCATTACACCTCGATGGAAAGGGTTCAGGGCGAGAGCCAATGGAGGAGGGTTCTAATAGAGTTTTAACTATGCCAAACATTTCGCGCGAGGAGTTCACAGCGCAATTGATTTTTTCCTCAAATTGTGAGGCTTGGTCTTTTTTTATATCAGAGTGGTAGACTCTAATGGTGTTTCTTTTGTTTTTGCTTACGTATCTCCCCATAGTCTCTTCCCACAACCTTTCAGCTTTTTTACATTCTTGTTTTTAGTTTCTGGAGGTTGGCGAATACCAGGTTTCCGATTTGTCTTTCCTTCTTCTGGTATATGTTTTTTGTTGGATAACTTGATCAAGAGTAGATGTGAGCCACTGTGAAATGTTGTCATTTGCTAGGGTAGAGTATAGGCCTAGAGGAGGTCTTCATTCGGTGATAGCTTGTTTCCAAGCTTCAAAAGGCAGTTATGACCAGGGACGGTCTTTCCAGGTAGCTGGTTTACAATTTGAGGACAGGCAGGGATGTCAAGGATTAGTGGAATCATAAAGTGATCTGACCAAATTATCGGTAAAGGGTCTTGAACCTTAAGACATTTATCATAGGAGAAGACAGAGTCAAGTAGATGGCCTTTCTTGTGCGTAGGTCCGGAAACCCTTTGAGAAAGTTGTATGGCCAAAAGATCCTGTAAGAGACCAATGGATTGGATACCAGCCGGCTCCTCCAGGTGGAGGTTAACATCTCCCATAAAGAAGAAGCTTGCTCTAGTGCTAGCCAAGTTAGCAATCAGTTTGGGATGGGAATGGAGATATGTACTATTTAGATCAGGAGTTCTACACAACAAAACTCCTGAGAAGGTAATACTAGGGGAGAGCGAGATAGCGAACAGCAGGCTTTCAAAATCTGGGATTTCAAAAGGTTCAGTAAGGCAACTCAACTCTTCTTTGAGGATGATCTCAATCTCTCCATCTTTCTTGATCTAAACAATGGCTATAGTAGCCAGGGGGCAGGGCTTGAACAGGATCTGGCCCTGATTCAGCATGGAGCCAAGTTTCGATCAGAAATGCCATGTCTGGTTTATTGCCGTCTAAGAAGGCGAAGAATTCTAGTTTATGGCAAGGCAGTGATCTGCAATTGATTAAGTACATACGCCACTTAACTTTCTCTTCAGTCCAAGGCTTAAAATCAATCATCCTCGGGAGTGGCGAAGAACAAAGTCCACAGCTTGTTTCACCTTTAGACAAATCTATAGAGTGGAAACAGCTTTCATTAGGGGCTCTAGCAGGGCTGAGAGTTGTAGGGGAGGGTAAGTTATTTTATTTACTAGTGATGAGCCAGGGTTCCTGGCCACTAAACCTGTTAGGACGTGGACAGGCTTGCCTTTAGCGCTCTTTAAAAAAAAACAAAATGCAACAACCCACAGTTCCAAGCTCTCTATACCCGATTAGTAGCTGAGCCATAGAGTTCCTCTCAATTCAGTAGTGTGTGACACAAAAGGCGCGTCCGCACAATGTATGTCATCATACACAGAATCCCCCTGAGAAAGCTGGAGCGCTAACCTCCGTGGCATCTCCCTGCTAAAAAGTGCAGTACAATTTTTAAAATGTCTGATTAGGAGCTGTGCAATAGACTTCCAGGTGTGTCGGCACACCCAATGTCCAGAATCCCTGGTGCGCTGACCTCCATCGTGTCTCCAAGCTAAAACGTACAACAGCGCAATACAAATCTTAAAAAGGCTCTTTTAAAAAAAAACATTATAATGCAACAACCTACAGTTCCCAGGTCTCCCTCCCATATAGTAGCTGAGCGATAGTTTCCTTCAATGAGGTAGTGGACGACACTCCGACTGTCATTATAAGAGGTGCCATTTGGAAATGTTCAACTTCGGAGTTGCACCAAATTGATTGGCTTCCTTCACTCCTAAACCCATAAACAAATTGTAAGACGATCGTCCCCAGTGCTTTCTGCACTCTTTGCATGCCTATTGGAAGTAAGTAGGTTCATTATTGTGAGCCTATTCACAGTTGACAATGTCAAGTGTGAAGGGTACTTAATTTGTAAAGAGAAAGAAAGAAAAAAACTATATATATATATATATATATATATATATATATATATATATATATATATCCAAAACCACACGCTCACCTCCAAAGAAAGTAAGCAGGCCACAGCTCCGAGTGCCAACAAAGGATTTATTCAAGCAGAACACAGCTTTGTCCTCGCAGTCCGTGAAACGGAAATGGCCGTCATCAGTGCCGGCTTCACAGGCTTGGCTGGTAAGTCCTGGACATAGAGACTGCCCCCTAAGTAGCAGTCTCTCGGCTCCTCCTCCTAAATGCAGGTACTTGGGTGGATGCTTGTGATTCAAAAGAGTGATGCATGGTGGGAACTGGAGTCCATCGTGGTGCCGCATACAGTGATGGGGTGAACCAAACACCTCCGTGGTGTCCCAAATTCATGGCGCAGGACTGTGTGCCTCCATACTGCTCCCAGGTTTGTTTCTCAGCTCGAACCTCCGTTGGCACTCTTATCAGGCAGTATGATACTGCCTACTCTCTCCCCTTGCATGAAATAACTGCCTGGTGGCAATGACTTGTGCTTGGGGGGGCGCCGCGTTGTGCACTCCTCGTGCTATACCACAGTTTTTGCCTTTTAGACGCGGAGCACCAGATCGAGAGGGTGTGTCCTTGGTACCGGTATCGGCAACCCGGTACTATACATCCAAAACCACACGCTCACCTCCAAAGAAAGTAAGCAGGACACAGCTCCGAGTGCCAACAAAGGATTTATTCAAGCAGAACACAGCTTTGTCCTCGCAGTCCGTGAAACGCTATGGCAGACGCGTTTCTAGCCGGAAATGGCCGTCATCAGTGCCGGCTTCTATCTATCTATCTATCTATCTATCTATCTATCTATCTATCTATCTATCTATCTATCTATCTATCTATCTATCTATCTATCTATCTCCAGGGTTTTTCTTACGAACCTGCCAAATGCCCAGGTTGCCAACTACCAAGACCTCATAGACTTCATCCCAACGCATTAATCTTTCCTCCACCACCCTATACTTCCTGTCTCTATATTTCACTCTTACAGGTTCTTTTTGTTCAGTGCTTTCTTGATTTGGCCCTGTTTTCAGTCTTTCCCCCCCACTCTTTTCTCCCCTTTTTGCGTTTTTCTCTCTTGCCTGGGTCAAAGCCCGATGATGAAAAATAAGCTCTGGTAACCTTTGCAAGCTAAAGCTGGGATTCACATAAGTCATTTTTCTTATTTATTTCAAACAGTATAATGGATATGAAACAAGGAGCAAACTATACACCAACCTTGGTAAGAATAGAATTTCCAGTACTGAAAGTATTGTGTAATCTATACTATCCTTTAGTTTTCTGTAATGATACAGTAACATCACACTTGAGTTATGATCCAAGCGCTCTGAGCCATACATTTGAACAAAATCTCCAGGATAGTGTGGCATGCAGTAGCAAATTTTGCGGCAGCATGAGTGGAAACTTTATGGCATACAATTGTGTTTTTTGGAGCATCTTTGTGGCGCTTTGTTGACCCATTTCGGATTGTCCTATCCTTCACCAACACTGGAGCCAGTTAATCCACTTAACGTTTCTGCTTGCCCCCAACCACTCTCCCTCCTTCCTTTGTCAGTGTTGCTTGTCCCACCCCTTTGTCAGTGTTGCTTGTCCCACCCCCACCCACCGTCCCTCCTTCCTTTGTCAGTGTTGCTTGCCCCACCCCCACCCACCATCCCTCCTTCCTTTGTCTGTGTTGCTTGTCCCACCCCCACCCACCGTCCCTCCTTCCTTTGTCAGTGTTGCTTGCCCCACCCCACCCACCGTCCCTCCTTCCTTTGTCAGTGTTGCTTGTCCCACCCCCACCCACCTTCCCTCCTTCCTTTGTCAGTGTTGCTTGTCCCACCCCCACCCACCTTCCCTCCTTCCTTTGTCTGTGTTGCTTGTCCCACCCCCACCCACCTTCCCTCCTTCCTTTGTCTGTGTTGCTTGTCCCACCCCCACCCACCGTCCCTCCTTCCTTTGTCAGTGTTGCTTGTCCCACCCCCACCCACCTTCCCTCCTTCCTTTGTCTGTGTTGCTTGCTCCACCCCACCCACCCTCCCTCCTTTGTCAGTGTTGCTTGTCCTGCCCCACCCACCGTCCCTCCTTCCTTTGTCTGTGTGGCTTGCCCCACCCCCACCCACCTTCCCTCCTTCCTTTGTCTGTGTGGCTTGTCCCACCCCCACCCACCGTTCCTCCTTCCTTTGTCTGTGTTGCTTGTCCCACCCCCACCCACCGTCCCTCCTTCCTTTGTCAGTGTTGCTTGTCCCACCCCCACCCACCGTCCCTCCTTCCTTTGTCAGTGTTGCTTGTCCCACCCCCACCCACCGTCCCTCCTTCCTTTGTCAGTGTTGCTTGTCTCACCCCCACCCACCGTTCCTCCTTCCTTTGTCTGTGTTGCTTGTCCCACTCCCACCCACCGTTCCTCCTTCCTTTGTCTGTGTTGCTTGTCCCACCCCCACCCACCGTCCCTCCTTCCTTTGTCAGTGTTGCTTGTCCCACCCCCACCCACCGTCCCTCCTTCCTTTGTCAGTGTTGCTTGTCTCACCCCCACCCACCGTCCCTCCTTCCTTTGTCAGTGTTGCTTGTCCCACCCCACCCACCGTCCCTCCTTCCTTTATCAGTGTTGTTTGCCCCACCCCCACCCACCGTCCCTCCTTCCTTTGTCTGTGTTGCTTGTCCCACCCCCACCCACCGTCCCTCCTTCCTTTGTCAGTGTTGCTTGTCCCACCCCCACCCACCGTCCCTCCTTCCTTTGTCAGTGTTGCTTGTCCCACCCCCACCCCCCGTCCCTCCTTCCTTTGTCAGTGTTGCTTGTCCCACCCACCGTCCCTCCTTCCTTTGTCAGTGTTGCTTGCTCCACCCCACCCACCGTCCCTCCTTCCTTTGTAAGTGTTGCTTGCCCCACCCCCACCCAACGTCCCTCCTTCCTTTGTCAGTGTTGCTTGCCCCACCCCACCCACCCTCCCTCCTTCCTTTGTCAGTGTTGCTTGTCCCACCCCCACCCACCGTTCCTCCTTCCTTTGTCTGTGTTGCTTGTCCCACCCCCACCCACCTTCCCTCCTTCCTTTGTCAGTGTTGCTTGTCCCACCCCCACCCACCTTCCCTCCTTCCTTTGTCTGTGTTGCTTGTCCCACCCCCACCCCCCTTCCCTCCTTCCTTTGTCTGTGTTGCTTGTCCCACCCCCACCCACCGTCCCTCCTTCCTTTGTCAGTGTTGCTTGTCCCACCCCCACCCACCTTCCCTCCTTCCTTTGTCTGTGTTGCTTGCCCCACCCCACCCACCCCCCTTCCTTTGTCTGTGTTGCTTGTCCCACCCCTACCCACCGTCCCTCCATCCTTTGTCTGTGTTGCTTGTCCCACCCCCACCCACCGTCCCTCCTTCCTTTGTCAGTGTTGCTTGTCCCACCCCCACCCACCTTCCCTCCTTCCTTTGTCTGTGTTGCTTGCCCCACCCCACCCACCCTCCCTCCTTTGTCAGTGTTGCTTGTCCCACCCCACCCACCGTCCCTCCTTCCTTTGTCTGTGTGGCTTGCCCCACCCCACCCACCGTCCCTCCTTCCTTTGTCAGTGTTGCTTGTCCCACCCCACCCGCTGTCCCTTCTTCCTTTGTCAGGGTTGCTTGTCCCACCCCCACCCGCTCTCTCTCCTTCATCAGTGTTGCTAGCCCCACCTGCCCTCCATCCTTTTGTTGTCCTCGTTGTCCTCGTTGCTTGGCCCCACCGGCCCTCTGTTGTCTATGTTGACCCTCCCACCATCTCTCCCTCTGTTGTCCATGTTGCTGCCTTCACCCATCTGCCCTCTCTCCGTTGCACGTGTTGCCCTTCACCCACCATAAAAAAGACTCTGATACTGACACTGCTAGCTGCGTCATAGTGGTTTATTTTTTCACACCTTCTGTTGTCCGTGTTAACCCCCACCGACCCTCCTTGTAGCCTTCCTATGTATTGCTTCACACCCTCAATAAAACAAAAAATGTTCTGATGCAGCTAGCGCTGGTCGCATCATAGTGATTTTGTTTCTCACACCCTTTGTTGTCTGTGTTTCCTCCACCCATGCCCACCTCCAGACTAGCCTCCCGCACCACCCTCCCTCTAGAAATAGAAAACAAGAAAACCTTTGATGTGGCCAGCACTGGCCACGTCACAGGGCTTTACTTTCATCCAGGCTGCATGGCAGCCACACTGCTGTACCTCATGGCTAAAAAAGCACAAGGTGACATAGAGGGGTAGGTTGCAGCTTTCCTAGAGTGCTGGATGCCTTTCACTCCGCAGCTAGTAGTACAGTCTCTGCCATGACCTAAGGAGCCATTTACTTACTCAAATTGGGTTGGATTTTAGACACCATAGGCATACCCTACACTTTGAGGGTGACTTTTTGAGATTGGGAATTGTTGTCAAATACCACTGCTATAACCCCAATCATTGGTAGATTATGTTGAATGGTCCTGATGAAGTGCCCAGATCCCCAGGGACTTTAAATAGCACAAAACATGTTGACTGACGTTCTCATTTTCCTGTAAGCTGTACCAGATCATTGCCTCCAACGCAGCCACCCTTTGGGCCTTATTTACAATAGAATGGTGCAGCAATTTTGCAGTGCCACGCTGCATCATTCGGAGAGGGCAGAAATGCGCAGTATTAACACGAATACAATGCATTCTTGTCCTGACCCCTACGCCGGTGTGAAAAAAGCAGCCTAGCGCCCACGCAGGCACCCTTGCCCCATGTTGCAAGGGTGCCTGCATTGTGGGGATGATTGATTTTGTGCAGGAAGAGACTACGTTTTGCACAAAATTAATCATTGGAGGCGATTTCCTCCTTCTATGTGTGCTGCAGAATGCAGAACACATAGAAAGAGGAAGAAACAATGAGAAATAAGGATATTTCTCCTCGTAGCGCCTCCCTAACGCCACCCCTGTGGTGGGGTAGATTCGGACCCATTCCCAGGTATATGATTCCTCATAAATCTGGGAATGCTTCAGATTCCATGGGTGTTGCGTCAGAACATCCACAGCAAAACCCATGGAATGCCACTTTCACGCGGTGTTCTGCGTGAAAGGGGCACATATTTACAAGTGGTTTTGTGTGGCCTTGCAAATTTGCTGTAGCACATTGCGCCACCGAAGTGACTAAAAAGTGATGCTCCGGTGGCGCAAAAGTGCCGCTATCAATCAATCAATCAGGGGCTTATATAGCGCGCTACTCAGCCGTGAGGGTCTCAAGGCGCTGGAAGCGGGGGGAGCGGCCACGGGTCAGTCGAAGAGCCAGGTCTTGAGGTCCTTCGTGAATGAGTGCAGGGTCGGGGAGCGTCTGATGTTCACGGGGAGCTTGTTCCAGGTCTTGGCTGCGATGTAGGAGAAGGCTTTCCCGACGGTTCTGTTTCTGCGGATGCGGGGGACCTCAGCCAGGGCGAGGTTGACGGAGCGGCGGTTCCTTTTGGGTATGTGGAATGATAATCTCTTGTTGAGGTATTTGGGTCCGATGTTGTTGAGGGATACGGAGGCGTGGGTGAGGAGTTTGAAAGTGATCCTCTTCTCGACGGGGAGCCAGTGGAGGCCTCCTAGGTGTTGGGTGAGGTGCTCGTGATGCGATGTCCCGAGGACTAGTCTGGCTACGGCGGTCTGGATGGTTTGGACTTTTTGTAGAAGAGTTTTGTTGATTCCGGCGTATAGGGCGTTGCCGTAGTCCAGTCTGCTGGTTACCAGGGCGAGGGTAACTGTCTTTCTGCAGTCGGGGGGAATCCATTTGAAGGTCCTACGGAGGATGCAGAGGCAGTTGAAGCTGGTGGAGGTGACTGCGTTGATCTGGCGGTGCATGGAGAGGGAGGAGTCAAGAATGATGCAGAGGTTTTGTGCGTAGTCTGTGGGGGTGGGGGGGCTTCCAAGGGCGGATGGCCACCAGGTGTTGTCCCAGGCAGTGGTGGAGGATCTGAGGATGAGGACCTCGGTCTTCTCTGAATTGAGCTTCAGACAGCTGCTTTTCATCAAGGTGGCTACGTCTCTCATTCCTTCCTGGAAATAGAGTCTGGTGTCTTCAGGGTTCTTTGTGATGGAGAGAATGACCTGGGTGTCGTCGTCGTAGGATACAATGCTGAGCCCATGCTGCCTGACGATGGCGGCGAGAGGGGCCATGTAGATGTTGAAGAGCGTGGGGATGAGTGATGATCCTTGGGGTACTCCGCAGTTGATATCGGTGGGCTCTGAGAGGAAGGGAGGGAGACTGATCCTCTGTGTTCTGCCAGAGAGGAAGGATTGTATCCAGTTATCCAGTTGAGGGCAGTTCCTCGTATCCCTGCGCTAGGGCTTTAATTATAACAAGCGGTTCCCCGTATTAAAATTTGTTAGGGTCTCTATTAGTTATTTTTATATCACACTTACACCAAACTACACACACTGCACGTCCACTTACACTTCATTACAGCTTCTTATTTTAAAGGACCTCCAGCAAAGAGCTCTCTCAAAGGGCATGTCGGGCATAGCAGTGCTGGCCCAATGAGGAGCTGCCCGATGATGAAGCATGACACCCATCTGGGTGTGTGAATGCTTTGCTTCTAAGCAATCAGATTCCCCCCGATCTGCTTGCTCAAACCCCTCCTGAAGTACTGCCCTTTCTGTTTCTTTTATGAACTGCATACTCTACTTGTATACATAAAAAAGCACATTAACAAAGTCGATAGCTTTCATCTCGTAGGTGACACCTATTGGCTTTGCCAATGCTTCTTAAATTGCCCATTACGTAGGCATTGATTTCTTTTTAGTACTGTCACAAACATGCATATTTTCACACAGACATATCCTTAATTCATAATGAGCTTTGCTTCAAAAGTAGAGGCTCATCTAAATAGAGTTTACCAACACCTCCAATAATTCCTCCCACTTTTTGCTGGTAACAGACTGAGCCGCACCCTGCTAATCAAAAATACAGACCCCTTTATTTAGAAATATGAATATGATTTTGGATGTGAATGTAAGGATAGGATTTTAATTTTAGACATTGCTTAACTGAGAGCGCTTGTCAGAGGACATATGCCCAAATCCTAAGTTTTATCAGGTCAGTACATCCCGGTGGGTCAACAAGGCATGAGACTCAGACAGAAAGAGAACTGATAAGAAAGAGTTACGGCAGGCATCCAGGCTCTCTCCACAAGGCAATTCCCGTAGTGTAGAGAAGACGAGAGAAAGCCATGCCTCTTACTGCTGATTGTACATGTTATGTTTATCACTGCAACACACACCCGTCGTCTGACTTCCCGGGCAGGCAGCAGAAAAATGCTGGTCAATGTCATTTTTCACAGCAAGTTAGTTTAATTATGAGGGCATCGCAGGACTTCACAAATATTGCTGAAATGTTGTGAATCGCAAAATCGTGATATGCTAGTGGGTCTGTTTGAATAATAATAATACATCAAACCAGTCCCATCCTCTTTAAAGAACACTACATGAAGATATAGTAGCAGCCCACAGACCGGCGAAGTCTACAATCACTTGTTGACTGTATCCTTGTGTTTGACCATTTACAGTGCTCCGCTGCCTACTGGATAGGGTTGTGCTATAAAAATACCACTTCCATGCATACATACAAAACAAGCATTGACATAGCCAATAGGTGTCGCCTTTTGGACCTTATAAGTGTGTAAAGCAAACACCAGGAGTTGATGGACAGAGCGCTGAAACATTTCAGACACTCACCCCCAGTCACAATCTGGATTGAGTCCATCATTGTTCTTTAGCTCACATCGCCACCCCAGTTCAGAGCCAGCCATGTGCCAATCAACCTTGACCCTGTTCCTTATGGGAACAGTCCAGCCCGAACTGCTAAGCCACTTTTCAGACACTTCAACCCAGATCTGTGACTGGGGGTGAGTATCTGAAAAGTTTCAGCGCTACGTCCATCATCTCCTTGTGTTTGCCTTATAAGTGTGTAGCCATGCTGCACATTATCCTGGGTACTGTGTTGCCAGGGATTGAAAAAAGAAAGAAAGAGAGAGAGAGATTCAAACAAAACACAAACCACAACATGACAGAGCAAGAATGCGGAGTCGGCTCTTCGATAAGCAGTCTTTAATAAGCATAAACACAATAAAATAATTTCCAAACACGCACACACGTCAAAGGAAACTATTCTTTTCTAAAACGAATCACAAGCACAGGCTGACTTTACAACGTTAAATACAAGGAACCTGAAGAAAAAAAACATGCAACAACAAACAAGAGCAGGAAAGAAAGAAAAAAAAGAATTCCACAAAACAAACACAAACACCCAAGTGCAAAGATATCAGTACATGGGAGGTGTCTGTGGGAGGAAAAAAGACACAAAATGGAGGGACAAAGAGGAAGGGTTCACCACTACCAAGTAAGGATTTTTAAAAGACAACCGAAGGGACAAATAAAAAGGCAATGGGCGGGCTGTAAGCCCAAAAAGTATATGCAACATTTCTCAAAGACAGCGCAAGTGCTGCCTAGGCTCAACCTAAAAAATGTAATAATGTTAAGACATACAAAAACAGACTTTCCAAAAACATTGACGCATCAACAGGAATCAAAAAAATTCTAACTGCTTGGCTTTTAAACAAAAAAAAAGATAATGAACTAATAAATATACACGGTTGTTGAGTGTAATGCAAGAATTACTTTCAAGACATTAAATAAGAGATTGCATACAAAGAAATTAATCAGTTTTTGGCGGTTTGATCAGTTGTAGATACAAACGTAGTTTATTCCATAATGGTGTCACACTATTTATCATATCTGATGGTGTCAAAGCTCATAGCTGATGGTGTCAAAGCTATCTGCACTTTTTACCTAAGAGACCCAACCAACCACATCTGTATAGAGATGTTTGTAGTCCTCCAATTTCTTAGTATCATTTTGATACTCTACACTAGAAGTAATTCAATAAGGAAAATATCTTACTCTAAGGTAGAAACTCCTTTAAGGCACGCATTCCCAAATAAAAACGTGTAATAGATTTGACTGTGACTTTACATACGTTTTTTCATGTCCTTTGATTTTTAATATGTTCTCTGTTACCTTTGATGTTTACTATGATCTCAATGTCAGAGCCATTTCTCATGATGCATGGCAGGGATACAGAGTCGCCCTCTATGTAACAAGTGATGAAGCAAAAGTATTACCTACTCCACCCGCGTACCGTCAAAGAGGTACTAAACAGAAGCAATGTTCCTAAACAGGATTCATTGCCATGCAGTGATTGTACTTATGGTTTTTCCCTCCCGTCACGGTTGTAAATCAGAATATGATAATCTGAAATATGGCACCCCTAATGTTGTTTACAAAAATATTGACCCTTTGAATGTGGGGTTTGTATGACTAAATCAGATGAGGCAATACTTTCATATTGATCAGGTGGGTGTAGATTTTCTATTATTAACTTCAATGGGGAGATAGTTTCATATTATCCTATTCGATGTAGAATTTCTATTCACAACAGCAGTGGGGTGATATTTTCATGCAGTCCCTTTTGGGTGTATATGTTCTAATATTAACTCCAGTGGTGCAATATTTCCATAGTATCCAGCTGGGTGCAGATTTTCCCTTACTAACACCAACGGGACACTATTTTTAAATTCATATTAAGTACCCAATATTTATTTCAGACCATATTCAGGCACCATCCTAACTCAATTACACTGTTAGGCAGGACCAGTACCGTAGCTCTGATTGCTGGCTGACAGTTTTTTCCTTAGGCACATGAGCTACATGCTGTTTGTGAATGTCTGGGTCTGGTACAGGGCTTGACCATAAAGCTGCAGACTTAAAGGGTGGGACTCAAGTGTGTCTTGACTCTTTCACACCTTACAAGATGGTTAGAGGATCTCAGACTCGACACACGACCACACATGGGAGAGACATATGCAGGGGCCAACCTGCCACTGTTATAGGGCGAGTTTGCATGTCAAAGTCAGTCACTACTGAGGGATGCTCACCAGCATGTAGTTATCATTTTTAGTCTTCGACAATTTCTCACTGTTCTGGTTCTTTGGGAAGTTCTGTGTCAATGGCAGGCCAGTGCTGTGATGCTAAAAGCATCCTTTTGCTAGGGATGCTTCCGGTCTACGAACTACGATTTCAGTGAGACAACAGGCACATAAGGGCCACTGTCCAGGAAAGGAGCTGTTAAGCTTTACTAGTGTTACTTTTTCAAGTACTAGCTGCAGGAGTCCAGTAATGTTAACAGAGACAAGTTGTGCTTACCTTTCGGCAAGCCTGCAATCAGGTAAGTAAGCAATCTTGCAGGCACCTTCTCATGCAGGCTAGTGAGAAACTAGCTTGGTGTTGATGTAATGTAAACTTGATTTATAGAGAGCAGACTAATCACCCGTGAGGGTCTCTAGGCGCTATGTAGGTGCAGTAGGTCAAGGGCATTAGTAGAAGAGGCAGGGCTTCAGTTTCTTGTGGAATGTTGTGAGTGTGGTGGTTCTCCTGTTATCCTGCGGGAGGGCATTCCAGGTCTTTGCTGCTATATAGGAGAATGAGCAGACTCCTGACCTACTTCTGCGAATGCAGGGGATGTGTGCAGGTGATAGCGAGGTAGATCAGAGAGTTTGGCTGGTGGAAGTGCAGATTATGGTTGTGCCAGGCAGGTCCCTTCTGATGCAGCGCTTTGAAGGCAAGGGTGAGTATTTTGAACTGGCAGCTTTTCTGGACAGGAAAACAGTGGAGATCTCAGAGGTGAAGCCTGTTGTAGGTGCAGCAGAGTAGGTTGAGAACAAGTCTTGAGGCGGCGTTTTGATGGTTTGGCGCTTGTGTAGGGTGTTTTTTTTTCTGTGGTAGAGGGGGTTGTCGTAGTCTAACCTACTCATGATCAAAGCCTTCCTGGTGTCCAATAAGAGCCATTTGGGGAGCATTTTAAGGAACATGAATTCCAGCCGAAAGCCGGACAGCTACAAGTAAATTATTTTCAGGGGCATAGCAAGTTATGTCAGGGTGAAGGAAGGGAAAAGAGGGATGGACAAAGACTGGCCTTTATCAGAGAACCAAAATACTGCAGACATACATGCCCCAATATGAGATGCCCCTTATACCTTATCTCATTCTTCGAGTTAGGCTGGCCTAAAAAAGTATCACATTGTGTGGCCTGCAGACCTCACACCAGAGTTGCAGAAACCGGTACTTAATTTGAGCCAGTAGTTTCCAGAGCTCGGCACCAGCATTTAATTGGCAATACTGGCACTTATGATGGTCAGCCACAAGGTGGCGCTGTTTGTCTAATTTAGAAATCAGCATAACAACAGTTGTTTATTCATTCAATATACTTTAAAAAGAACTAATACCTGCCACCCAATCTATTCTTATAGCTTTGGGGTTGTGGAATACTCTGAATTGTCACGCTTGTAGGAGTCTGATGGTTAGTAGTTGTGTTGGTACTGTCATTGGCAATGCTGGAAGGGGCTGTGGGTGGGGCAAGTGGCAGTGGCCTCCTGACAAGGGCCCTGGCACATATTTATTTATTTTAACAAATTAAGCACTGGCAAAGACCTGCTAAAGTGGGTGCTTGTTGATGCCACTGTTCACAAACTAGGTGGTCTCCTCAGAACCAAGCGAGGGAGATTACTCTTTCGTAGGAATAAGGGAGGGGGACACTTTTGGAGAGAAAACTGTTCTAGGTCCTCTGGTGCTGTGTGGGAAATCAACAACATTGGAGGGAAAAACTCAAGAAGGGTAGGTGCATGGAAAAGACAAGAAAGGTGAGGGTGCAACATCACATTCCTACAGCTCCAGACCTCACCCTTACAAGCAAATCTCTATGACAGACCCTCAATGTTTTCACTCCATTTGATAGAGCCCACCCTGTTTGCTGAGGACGCTGCTCACTGATATGTTTCTCTCTGATGCTTTCTTTTCCAGTACTGTCTGATGCTGCCGGTGTATATTTTAAAGCCATTAAAAAGATTGGGGAGCAGGCTCTGGAGAGCACCACCTCACAGGCCCTCGGTAAGTACAATCACCACTACCAATTTTAGGGCCAGATGTACCACCCACCAATTTGCGACTCGCAATTTGCAATTCGCAAATTGCATGTACATCAGTGTCTCAAACACTGTTTGCAATTCCTAATGGGGGAGCAAATTGCATGCCTCAATAATATTAATGAGGCAGGTGCAATCTACAACCCCATTAGGAATGGCTAGCACTCACAGGGATGGTGGCCTGCTGGGGTCAGCAGACCACCATGCCTGTGACTGCTTTTAAATAAAGCAGTTATTTTTAATGCAGCCCGTTTTCCTGGGACCACTGTCTGCCCTTAAAAAATATCTTTTGACCCATTCACAAAGGGGAAGGGGTCCCCTGGGGACCCTTCCCGTTTGCAAATGGTTTACCACCTACTTGAAGTAGGTGGTAAATTTCAAGTGTTTTGCGGTTGCAAAACATTCATACATACAAATGTGATTTGCTTTTTGGAAGTGACGCCCTTGGCACGCCCCTTCTTAATTGCGAGTCGCAAACCTCAATTTGCGAATCGGTAAATGTACCCATTCGCAAAATGAGGTTTGTACATGGTCATGCCCTAAATTGCGATCGCAAATGGGCCAATTGCCCGTTTGCGACCGAAATTTAGGGTCATACATCTGGCCCTTAGTCCCCATACAAGTGCATAGTGCCATGAGGCTTCAAAGGCTGCATGTAAGTGCAGTTGCTACTGCAATTCACATGTGGTTGCAGACTACCTCTGCAACTCACATGCCCTGGGTAGGTTCACACTGTCACTACAGGTCATGTGAGCTGGGTACGTGCACACTGCAGTTACACCTCACAGCCTTGGATAGGTGCACACTGTCACTACAGGTCATGTGAGCTGGGTACGTGCACACTGCAGTTTCACCTCACAGCCTTGGATAGGTGCACACTGTCTGTTTGATAGTTTGTAAAGCTTTATTTCGATCACCAGGATCATAAAAGCAAATTAAAAAAGCACATATAAAAACATTCAATTGTGCTTTAAATTTAAGAAAAAACACATTTTCACCAGTTCCGACCAATGATAACACCAAACATGTCTAGCAATTTGGAGGTTTGCGGTTAAATCAATCTGTTATTGTAAAGTGCAAGTGTAAACCCGGACTTCGTCTTGCTACAAGTGCCAAACACACAAAGGTTTAAAATTACATAAAAATAAAAACATAACATACATATATCTTTTTTTAATTAGGTTTCGCCCTGGGCGTTGCAACTGAGTAGCAGTTGCTCCGCCCATGGCGAAACCTCATGATCCTACATATGGACTTTGGTTCAGCCTCTGTCTCTCATTGGCTAGCTCCATAAATGGAGGCTAGCCATTGGGAGACAGAGGCTGTCAATCACGCTTTCTCGTGAAAACGCGATTCGGGGGCGTTTCTGGGAAATTTTTTAAGTCCCGCCCCTTTGTCCCGGGCCGCGCTGTCATTGGCTGCCGGCCCGGGACACCCCCGTGACGTCATTCCCCGGGCCGCGCTGTGATTGGCTGGCCGGCCCGGGACCTGACTTGTTATTGTTGCTGTTGTGCTCTATACGCCTGTAGGGAAGTAAATATGCACTGCTCCTGTACTTCTGAGCATGGAGTGTTATACTGTTGTCAACCCCGTACCCGTTGTGAGCTTTAATGAAGACTAAGACATCGGTTTCCCCCTACTCAGGCACAATTTACATGTTTTGTCATCACTTGTTTTTGAAAGCACACTGGAACCGTTTTGACAAGGTTTCAGATCGCGGTGAAGGTACCTCGTTGATGGTTGGAGGGCCGGGGCGTGGGGGGTGAGGTGGATGGTCCCTCATTTCCACCTCCTTACCCCGGACATTTATTTCCACCTCTGCAACCCTTTCCCGCGTATCACACCGCCTAAAGCGCTTCTAAAACTGCTGCCACAACCCAGGCGCTCCATCGAAGGAGAAGAGCTGCACTGCAGCAGCACAGCGCCAGCACTGCACGGCCGCGGCCTGGGCTCCCTGCAGCGCGGGGAGAAGGATGCCCGGTCCCCCGGATACAACCGGCCCTCGCCCGGCTCTACTCTGCACCAGGCCCCGGGGCTCAGCACCCGCCGCCTGAAGAGCGCCCAAAACTGCTGCCACAACCCAGGCGCTCCATCGGAGGAGGAGAGCTGCACTGCAGCAGCACAGCGCCAGCACTGCACGGCCGCGGCCTGGGCTCCCTGCAGCGCGGGGAGAAGGATGCCCGGTCCCCCGGATACAACCGGCCCTCGCCGGGCTCTACTCTGCACCATGCCCCGGGGCTCAGCACCCGCCGCCTGAAGAGCGCCCAAAACTGCTGCCACAACCCAGGCGCTCCATCGGAGGAGGAGAGCTGCACTGCAGCAGCACAGCGCCAGCACTGCACGGCCGCGGCCTGGGCTCCCTGCAGCGCGGGGAGAAGGATGCCCGGTCCCCCAGATACAACCGGCCCTCGCCCGGCTCTACTCTGCACCAGGCCCCGGGGCTCAGCACCCGCCGCCTGAAGAGCGCCCAGGAGTAGGACCATGCCCGGCCTGCCAGGCTGCCTACACCACAAGTAAGTGGCACACCGCCCACCCCTCCAGAACACACAACCACACGGAAACCCACACTGCACAGCAGCAGACACACAAACCCATCACTGCGGTAGTAGGCCACACACACACAAGCACACACATGCCGTACGTCATTTACATTGCTAATAGCTTTAATATTTTCCAAAGGCGAAACCGTTGCATTGTAAATGCTTGTTTTATTTGAAGCATTTTCAGTGCACAGTTTTTACAGTTTGAAGCATTTTCAGTGCACAGTTTTTACAGTGCAAAGTACAAGCCCAGTCTTTACCATGCTACAAAAAGCAAGCAGATACAGGATTGAGAGTACATAGAAGGAGGCTTTCCAAGCTATGTCTAATGGAAAGTTTAAAAATCTAGGAGGGCCTTTCAATTGCAAGTACATAAAATACAAGTAGCCTAAGTATGATAACTGAATCATCTTGGATGAAAGACGAATGAGGAGGAAAAACACCACACCTCTAACATGAAAATACAAACACTTAACCAATAGCTGGGAGACACTTGATGCGCCATATCCAGGCAGACATAAGAAATTTAGCAATGTCAAACACTGTGACTATCTTTGTGCCCATGCTACAAATTCTGAAATCCTCCAGGTGCTTTCTAGTTCCCAAAGACCTACAAATGGGCATTATCCATATAGCGCTTTGTGAGGCATACGCTGGACGAAAAAATAATATATCAGTGAGCGTCTCTGGAGCTCCCACACAGACTGGGAATATGTCCTCTTTCTCTGCTACGTCTGTTCACTTGGTACAAAAGACCTTGTATCTAAACTGCATATACAGTTAGCGTGAAAGCAATGGCACTATTTCATCAACTGAGGGCTGGTAACAAGGGAGGGGCTTAAAATCCAAGCATTTCCCCATTAAAGTACCCGTGTTTACAGTGACCCTTTGGACTGACATGATATCCCAGTAGGTACTTTCCAGACCGGCTTTAGAGACTGAGATTAGATCATCTGGTGCTAGCCAAAGGTTCTTCAATCCTAGTCTACCCAAGAGATTTTTCACACATTCCAGCCGGTGGATGGCAGTACGCTTGGCCCTGGGATCCAGTGCCTTGTCAATCTCTCGCTGGCCAAAGGCCGAGTCCCTCTGGAGTGGATAAAGGCACTGGTGAGACCCATTCGGAAAAACTCCTCAATTCCCTGGACGGATTTGTCCAACCTCAGACCGATATCTTTGCTTCCATTCTTGGGAAAACTCACAGAGAAGCATGTGAATAAACATCTTTCGAACTTTATCGAACAGTCAGGTAGCCTGGATTACTCTCAATCCGGCTTCAGGCTGAACTACAGCACGGAGTCAGCACTATTGTTAGTCACGGACGATCTTCACATGTACCAGGACAAGGGTTACTCCGTGGTTCTGGTACTGTTAGATTAATCGGCTGCGTTCGATACTGTATCCCATAACATCTTGCTCGGACGGCTTGCAGAGATCGGCCTTGAGAGCATGGCACTGGCCTGGTTGAGGAGTTTTCTATCCGATCGCACCCAATGTGTTAACATGGGCGCGTTCCGCTCGGCGGAGGTAGAGATCACAAAGGGGGTGCCACAGGGCTCTTGTTTGAGCCCCACTCTTTTTAATATCTACGTGGCCCCCCTGGCTAGGATCATGAGAGCTTTTGGTTTCATCCCGGTGTCATACACGGATGACACACAGCGCCTTTTTCCGTTTAAATCTCTTACCACCGAGGTTAAAACATCCTTCTCCAACGGCATGAAGGCAGTTGCCCAGTGGATGTCCTCGAACTTCCTACAATGCAATGTAGGTAAGAATGAGGTCCTACTCTTTGGGGAGGCCAAAATCCAATGGACCCCTGATTGGTGGCCGCAAGATCTAGGCCCGGTTCCTGACCCTAAACAGGTCGTGAAGAACCTGGGGGTACGTTTGGACCAGGAGCTATCCCTAAAGCAGCATGGAAACAACATTGTGGGTTCTTGCTTTCATGTTATAGGTCCTCTCCGTAAAGTGTTCCCCCTACTCCCTGATTTCACCAGAAAAACCTTGGTGCAGGCCCTCGTACTTAGTCGTCTTGACTACTGTAACGGGCTGTTGGCATCGGCCAAGGATGGAGTATTAGCCAAACTCCAAGTAGTACAAAACACTGCTGCTAAGCTGGTCCTGTTTCCCCCCCACACCTCCGTCAAAACCCCCTTTGGACAAACTACATTGGTTATCAGTTCACCAAAGGGTAAAATTTAAGATCTGTTGTGTAATCCACAAGAGTCTAAACGGACTAGGACCTCCATATCTGACAGATACATTTGTACAATATAATCGCGCCCGCTCCCTTAGGTCTAGCAACCAGCTTCTCCTTCGAGTGCCTATCGTAAAAAAGGCAAGACAGGGCGGCAAAGCTCTGTCAGTGGTCGGCCCTACATTATGGAACAAGCTCCCCCTGATGCTCAGGCAATGTCCAGAACATCTGATTTTCAGAAAAAAAGCTGAAAACCTTCCTGTTTCAGCTCTTCTCTATAATGATTGCTCTCTTAAATTGTGCTTCTGGTGTTTTGGGCGCAGAGATACTCCTTCGGGAGTCGATTCAAGCACGGTATAAACCCATAAATAAATAAAATAAATAAATAAATAAATGGCATTTTAGAGGTCATCCCCGGCATCAAAAGGTCTCTTAGACCTACTCGGTAAGGTTCAAAGACTGGGGAAGACCATAGCCTAGGCCAATAAATCAGGATTCTGCATTCAACCTTTTAATTTAGCTGGCATGGTTCGGGGGTGGAGGACTGGAGGGAGCAGAAAAAAATGTGATATTACCTCTTTGGCGCTGCATCTCTTCTCGTCTTCCCTCAAGTCCTCGCTTTGCTCCAGCGGGAAGCACCCAGGCTCCCATAGCCAATCAGAACACAGCAGTGCAGCGTTGTGATAGGTCTGAGTGCTGTGGTTCGACACTCAGCTAGGGACTGGGAGCCTGGGCATGTTCTCCACCCAGGCTGTAATGCGGCCTGCATGGAGAACATGTAAAGTGCACATGACGGTTGGGCCAGCCTGATACGGCCGGCCAAACTGTCATGTGCACTGATAAGAGTGCATACCACTCCCGTAGGTGCCTGTTATCCCCCTGTGCCCATCCCCAATACTCTGACATAAAATATAACTATAATAAACCACGGTTTATTATTGGTTTATATTCTTTGGGTTGCTGGAAGGGGGCGGGGGGGGACACTCCTCTGCCATAGCGAAGGAGCTGCTGCTGTCTCTTAGTCTCCTTTGGACCAAATCAAGTTAAACTGGTACCAATGGGGTACTCATTGGAAGACCCAATATCCTTCTCAAAAACCTGTGTTTGGTTATTTTCGGTAATTGGGTTTCCGTGCAACCCCAAATTTCAGAACCATACCTCCCTGTTATAAATCTCTAGGGCCGGAGCGATCCTCAGCGTGATGGTCCTCTTTTGGATTTTCACAATATTAGCAGCTTGGTAGGTTAGTGATACTTGTGCTTTTTGGAGTAGTAAGCAGTGTCCCCTCTAGGCCGCACACGTGCGCACCTCCCCTGACATCAGCGCGCACCACCTAGCGTGGAGCGCGCACACAGGACGTCCCTAGAGAGTCGCGCTGCCCGCCGCTTTTAAAAAGCGAGCGGCGCGATCATAAAGGCACTTTTCCATGTGGCGGCGGAGCGGGCGTGAGGAGTTCAGGTAAGGAGGCGGGGGGGCTGGTGGGGGCTGGTGCGATTGTGGCGCTTGCGGCGCTTGCAGGCTTACTGCTGTGTGGGGGCGTGGCAGACTGTGGCCTTTTGTTTAAGTATTGCTGATAATCAGAGCCCATTCAGAGGCTCCGATTAACAGCAATACTTAAACAAAATGCCACAGTCTGCCTCGCGCTTTACTAACAAAAGCGTAGACACTTTCCAAACACAGCGTGTACTTTAGCACACGCTGTGTTTGGAAAGTGTCTACGCTTTTGTTAGTAAAGCGCGAGGCAGACTGTGGCATTTTGTTTAAGTATTGCTGTTAATCGGAGCCCGTGAATGGGCTCTGATTATCAGCAATACTTATAAGAGAGGCTACAGCGGCTGGGGAACGAACGGAACAGACGGCAAGATGGCATAAAGGCACAACAACGAGGGCGTGGCTAGCAGCCGATGAGGACGGTCGCTGCCTAGCGAGGCTCCCGACCCTTTGCCCATCATCCGTCACTAATCCTGCCTTAGACCCGGGATCCCCGTGGAAATCGGGTAGATCCCGGAGCCAACTTCTAGGTCCGTCCCGGTTGGGGACACGCGCCGCAGAAATAAACGCAAAGGGCGCTGGAGGACGCGGAGCATCCGCGAAGACCGGGAACAAGATGGCGGTGTCCTGCCTGGCGGCCGCCGACGTCTAGCGACGAACCTGCCCCTAAAGACCTGCTGCCACTGAGAGGGGAGCCATGCAGCGCTGAACCGCGGGTGAGCGGCTGAGGATACCCGGAGCGCCGGCGGACCCTGAGGTCAGTGCGGAATCCGAGCGGGAGCGGCGCGCTGGCGGAGCTCCGCCCACAGCCGCGAGAGGCTAACTCTGGACCCCGGCTTTGCGGCCTGCGATCCCCTGTGAGTGCTACCGGGCCCTGAATCCCAGCGAAGCGCTCGTGTGGCCTCGCACTGGGAGATCCCCACGGAGGTACCGGGAGTGGAGATTGCCCTGGGGAGGCCCAGCCCTGCCCGGACGTTATACTCGGCGGCCTGGTGTCGAGACCTGCGTTCCGGTTGGGTGACCGGCTGGCCCTGGCCGGACACGTGTTGGGGCGTCATCACTGCAAGGGGCCCAGAGGCGCATTGAGTCTGGCCACAGTACCGTCCCTCTGGACCTGTGGGACACGGGGGTGATGAACCAGGATCAAGAGGTGAAGTGCGCCCGCTGTGGAATTGCGCGCCCTACACTCCCCACTGCTGCACGTTGAGGTGGGCTTGAGAGAGTACTGATCAGGAGGAGTGGCGGCGGGGCCGGCCTGGCGGACCCCGGAGCGGACCCCTGACGCCCGGTTACCGGAGGCGCTGCGGAGCCCTAACAGGCCGCTGGTGCCGCTCTCGATCCCCACAGCACTACCCCAAAGACTCGGCTCACCACCGGACGGCGGTTGGCGGCAGGACCACCCTCAGGCGGCCGCGCTGCCTATAGTGAGAGACACCGTCGCCACCGGTTCAATCCAGGGGATCCGGGATTGCTCAGAGGTGCAGGATGGGAAAGCCTAAAGGTCCCAGGGGGGAAGGGAGCCCGGCCGCGGAAACACCTGGCGACTCCCCGCAACCCCCCACGGAGCTCCAACTGATGCAGGACCGGATTCTAGACGCCATTGCTGCCACGAAGGAGGCGCTGCAACACGATATTGGCCAAGTGGCGACGGGGCTTGGACACTTACGAGCAGATCACGCGAAGCTGCAGGACAGAGTCACGGCCACTGAAGCTGCCCTACAGGATGTCGTGCCAGCCCAAAAATCAATGGTGGGACAGCTCACGGACGCAATGGTGCGGATACAGGCCCTAGAGAAGAGGGCAGAGGAAGCTGAAAACCGCAGTCGGCGGAATAACGTACGCCTGGTGGGCCTGCCAGAAAAAATAGAGGGCACGGACATGGTGGGCTACCTGACCGGCTGGCTACAGACTGTGGTTGCCCCGGAGGGTCTCTCTCCCTTCTTCACCCTGGAGCGGGCGCACCGCGTGCCTTCCCGACCCCCGCGCCTGGGTCTTCCACCGCGCCCGGTGATCATCAAATTGCTCCACTATAAGGACAGAGACTGGCTCCTCCAGCGGGCCAGGGATGCGGGCCCTTTTCAGGTGGACAATAGTAAAGTCACACTATTCCCGGACTACACGTTCGACACCCAGAAGCAGAGAGCTTCCTTCCTCCCTATCAAAAAAGAGCTGCGTACCGAGGGATTGCAATACTCCCTGCTGTTCCCAGCCAAGCTGCGAGTGATAGTGGACGACAAGGCACTGTTCTTTGAAACTCCAGCGGACGCATGGACCTGGTGGGACACCTACAAGGCGGGCACAGATGGAGCTCGATTCAGAGCCGAGGAGGAGCGCCAGACCCATGAGATCAGGCGATCGAGAAGGCTCCGAGGGCGCAACCGGGGATCCAAGAAGCCGTCCACATCGCAAACAGAAGAGGAACGGAGAGCGGCGCTCCAGGCAGTTAAAGAGGTGTCGGGATCGGCGCCGGTCCAATCGGCAAGGGAATCAGCGTCGGAGGCCCTGGCCACGGGCTCAGATACTGACTTCTCGGGGCTGGATGGGGCTAGGGGCCCGAAGGTCACCCCTCAGACTTCGGGGGAAATCCTTGAGGCCTAACAGCTGCCCGCGGTACCTGAGAGATAAGAACCTGAAGGCGGCGCCTCCATGAACACAGGAACGGACTACTGTGAGACTTTTCTTTTATGAGTCGCATTGTGTATTGTGGGGCGGAGGGGCATGGGGACAAGGCTTGAAAGGTTTAGTAGCCAACCCACGCGCCACAGGGCCCATAAGGCCTCCGTGGTGAATACTACGGACTAAAGGTTTACCTGAGCACGTTTGCTCGCTAGTTTGGATGGGAGCCACTACTTTGCAGTTGGGTCCTGTTCTGGGGGAGGGGGGACCTGGAGAAGTTGGGGAGACTCGAGGTACAATTGGGGATGGGGAGTTGGGGGGGATGTTGGGGGGGGGAGGTGGTGGGAAGGTGTCTGGTGTCCGGAAGCATATGGTTATTGACTTAATTTGCGCTTATTGGGGTGATGGCTAATACGGGTTCGTTGAAATGTGTGTCCTGGAACGTGCGGGGACTAAATTCCATGGCAAGAAGGTATAAGGTACACGACTACCTTGTCCGCAGAGGAATTCACATTGCCTTCCTACAGGAAACCCATTTAACTAAAAAGGAGGGCGCCGCACTACAGAGGAGGTGGAGGGGTCACCTGTTCCATACCACATACTCAGCATTTGCCAGGGGAACATTGATTTGGATCCGGGCGGGGGTTCCCTTCCAGGTCACTAGGCACACTGTGGACCCAGAGGGGAGGTATGTGGCTGTTGAGGGTTTGCTCAGGGGTCGTCAGTTGGCACTTTGCAGCGTTTACGCGCCAAATGTAGAACAGGCATCATACTTCACTAGACTGACCAAACAATTAGCTTCTTATTTGACGGGACCGGTGCTGCTGGGGGGGGATTTCAACTCAGTGGAAGACGCCATTCTCGATAGGTCGCACCCACCTCTACACGCATCTCCGGTTCACAGACTAGCAAAACACAGATCACAATGGCAGGGGATGTGGGACCTGACGGATGCCTGGCGCATCCAACACCCAACTGACAGGAATTATTCCTTCTACTCGGGCATGCATGACCTCCACGTCCGCATAGACGCTTTCCTGTGCTCCCAGTCGGTGGTGCCAATGGTTGCCCGAACTGAGTACCTGGCACGCACGATCTCGGACCACAACCCCTTACTTCTTACATTAGCCTGGATGAACGAAATTTCGCCAATCCCAACCTGGCGGCTTCACCCGGACACATTGGACGACCCGCCGTTCAGCGGAGCATTGGAAGATAGAATATCCCAATACTTCGCCGAGAATGAGGGTACTGCCTCTTCAAGGGCTATGGAATGGGACGCGTTCAAGGTAGTGGTGAGGGGGCACTGTATAGGGAAGTTCGCGGGCGTGCGGCGAACGATCGTAGAAGACGTGACCAAGGCCGAGCAGGCCCTGAGGGAGGTGGAGCTTCGCCGACCCAATCGTCCCGACTTGCAGGATAGGGTGTGTTCAGCGCGGGAAGCGGTGGCGGTGGAAGTGGAGCGCCTACGCTGTTTTGATCACAAGACATACTTAACCAAGGCACTTGCTGAGGGAGATAAGACGGGGACGCTCTTGGCCTGGTTAGCGAACCCCGGTAGGGGTGCTGCCTCAATACTATCCCTGACCGACACGGAAGGCGATACGTATAACACCCAGCCGGACATATTGCAATGCTTTAAAGCGTATTACGAGCGGCTATATAGGGGAGGTCCAGAGGATCAAACCGAGAGGTTGGAGGCCCTGTTGTCCGAGATACAATTGCCATGCCTAGAGCAGGACCAAGCAGAGGCCCTCGGGGGCCCGATTGACGTAGCGGAAGTTAGGGGGGCCGTAAAGAGAATGGCGCGCAGGAAAACACCGGGGGTAGACGGGCTGCCCGTCGAATTTTACAGTAAATACATAGATATACTTGCCCCACGACTCCAAATACTATACAATGAAGCGAAGGAGAAGGGAGAGCTGCCCTGTTCAATGCGTGAGGCGATCATGATTCCCTTACTTAAACCGCGTAGGAACAGCTCTGACCCGGCATCGTATAGACCATTATCGATGCTCACGACAGATTATAAAATCTTGAGCACTATCCTGGCCACTAGGCTGGTGGCCCATATGCAATACTTGATCCACAGGGATCAGTCGGGCTTTATACCCACTAGACATACGTCACATAACATTCGCAGGTTGCTGAGGCTGGTAGCGGACCCTCCGCCGTCCGCCAGAGCCCCTATGGTGATGGCGATTGATATAGAGAAGGCCTTCGACAGCCTAGGTTGGAGTTACTTATCCAGGGTGCTGCGGGGTTTTGGCATCGGGGATGACTATGTGCGATGGACGGAGGTACTGTATGCATCGGCGGGCGCTAGGGTGCGAGTGGGAGCGTTGGTATCGGGTAGGTATGCAGTGCATAGGGGTACTAGACAAGGGTGTGCACTCTCTCCCTTGCTATTTGCCCTTGCGATCGAGCCATTGGCGGCACTGGCTAGGAGGGGTGACGCCTACCAAGGGCTGGAGGTAGGCGGGATTCATCACCACATATCGTTATATGCGGACGACCTCCTGCTGTTCTTGGATAATGCTGAGGAGGCGGTGGAGGGAGCGGAAACCCTACTGGCACGTTTCGGAGATGTTTCGGGACTGAAAGTGAATTGGGCGAAGACCTGCCTTTTTCCCCTCCGGAGAGCGGAGAGGTGCCCCATGACCCGTCCCGAACTCCGCTGGGAACCGTCCTGTTTGCCCTACCTGGGGGTATATATTTACCACGATCCCGCAGACCTGCTAGAAGGCAACATAAACCGTTGTATCCGAACGTTGCAGAGTAACATGACCTTTTGGGCCACCCTCCCTTTGTCCATGACAGGCCGAGTGTCCCTGCTAAAAATGATCGCACTGCCGCGATTATTGTACTTCTTCCGGACCCTGCCTGTGTGGGTACCGAGTGCCGTATTTCGACGACTAAAGTCTCAAGTGGTGTCCTTTCTGTGGGGAACTGGTAGACGGAGAATAGCTTTGGCGACCCTGATCCGCCCGAAGAACGAGGGCGGACTCGCAGTCCCTGACTTCGAGCTTTATTACTTGGCTGCCCAGCTGCAATTCCTCACACAAGAAGTGGCTAGGGTATACCGGGGCCCAGAGCAGGAGAGGGACATTGGCACCCCCCGCCATGTGCTGGCATATATCACCCTGCAGCAGAGGCTAGCACTCAGGGATCTGTCTCAGGAGGAACGAACACTGAGGCTATGCTGGAACCGCGTGCAAAAGCGTGCTGGTCCCGGACACCCGTACGCACCCGAAATCCCGTTGGGTATGCTTACTGCGTTACCGCATGGCGGCGACTGGTCGAATCTCCAAGGTTGGGAGGAGGCTGGCCTGCAGGTGGTGGGGGACCTCTACACTGACGGAGTGCTCTCGCCGTACCAGTCCTTACGGGAACAATACGACCTCCCGAGAGGGGACTACCTACTGCACGCGGCTGTGGTTCGAGTGATTCAGGCGCACTGGGGTGAGGGACTAATTGAGCCTGCGACGTCGCCTCCGTGTCAGTACGTGATGATGGCCGCAGGAACAGTCAAGGCTGTCACGTGCCTGCACTCCAGCATCCTTACGAGCACCTTGCTGCCCCTAGCGCGCCTAAAGGCCCAATGGGAGACTGACCTGCAGCGAGAGATCCCGGATACGACATGGGCCCAATTGGTTCGGAGGCCCAGGAAGAGCACTAGAAACGCCCGATTCCAATTAATACAGCTCTATATCCTACACAGAGCCTACCTTACCCCGAATAAAATAGCACGATACTTTGGAGCAGTTGACGCAGCGTGTCCTAGATGCGCGCAGGTAGAGGCGGACTTGCTACACATGCTGAGGGACTGCCCGCACTTGCAGGACTTCTGGAGAGAAGTGGGTGACACCCTGAACGAGGTCACGGACAGGGAACTACATTACGATGGCGCAACTACACTCTTACACTGGTTTCCACACACACGTAAGACTAACCTGACAAGCAAATTCATAGACATGGGTCTACTCCTTGCGAAGAGGGAACTCACCAGGGGATGGAAATCTAAGGTAGTGCCAACGCACCGGAAATGGCTAGCTGAGTTTCAGAAATGGGCGGCAGCAGAGAGCACGATCAGGTATCAACTGGCACGACGGGGACCTGACGGGAAGGCTCAGGAAGCGGCACTAGCATGGGAAATACTAGTCCAGGCACTCAGGGATAGTACAGTGGAGAGTGAAGAGGAGGGGGACGCAGAAGACCCGGGGGTTCCTGAGGTAACGGTGCCAATCCCAGCGCCTACCACGGACACACACACTCCTTGACCAACTACAGACTCCGCAGGTCACCAACACACTTTGGCATACTGCAAACCGGGCACGGGACGCCATAGAACACCAGAGGGGTGGGGGGGGGTGTTGGGAGGGGGGGGGGGAGTGCGGCATCCCATCGACATCGTATTTCGCAGATCACCCTGGCCGGAGGCTGGTTGGGGGGGTGTGGGGGGGAAAAAAAAAATTAAAAGCAGACAGCGGTAGATCACTGGATACGCCATCGAGTAATGGCGGTTACGTTACACTATGTGAGACAATTGCCACCCGGCCCCAGGGATGCGGGTAGTAAGGCTGTGTAAATATTGGTAGCAGGAGTGTGAGACATTGGGATCCCGCATATACGTACTTGTATACTAACTGTACTGCTTAATTTGGAATCTGCAATAAAAATTGTTTTACAAAAAAAAAATAAAGGCACAACAACGAGTGGGACAAAGGGCATAAAGGCACAACAACGAGTGGGACAAAGGGCATAAAGGCACAACAACGAGTGGGACAAAGGGCATAAAGGCTCAACAACGAGTGGCACAACGGGCATAAAGGCACAACAACGAGTGGGACAAAGGGCATAAAGGCACAACAACAAGTGGGACAGAAGGCATAAAGGCACAACAACGAGTGGGACAACGGGCATAAAGGCACAACAACGAGTGGGACAGAGGGCATAAAGGCACAACAACGAGTGGGACAGAGGGCATAAAGGCACAACAATGAGTGGGACAGAGGGCATAAAGGCACAACAACGAGTGGGACAGAGGGCATAAAGGCACAACAACGAGTGGGACAAAGGGCATAAAGGCACAACAACGAGTGGGACAAAGGGCATAAAGGCACAACGACGAGTGGGACAGAGGGCATAAAGGCACAACAACGAGTGGGACAAAGGGCATAAAGACACAACAACGAGTGGGACAAAGGGCATGAAGGCACAACAACAAGTGGGACAAAGGGCAGAAGGGCACCAAAAACGAGGGGGGCAGAGGGCAGAATGGCACCAAAAACGAGTGGGACAGAGGGCAGGAGGGCACCAAAAACGAGTGGGACAGAGGGCAGAAGGGCACCAAAAACGAGTGGGACAGAGGGCATAAAGGCACAACAACGAGTGGGACAAAGGGCATAAAGGCACAACAACCAGTGGGGCAGAGGGCAGAAGGGCACCAAAAACAAGTGGGGCAGAGGGCAGAAGGGCACCAAAAGTGAGTGGGACAGAGGGCAGAAAGGCACAAAAAACGAGTGGGACAGAGGGCAGGAGGGCACCAAAAACGAGTGGGACAGAGGGCAGAAGGGCACCAAAAACGAGTGGGACAGAGGACAGAAGGACACCAACAACGAGTGGGACAGAGTGCAGAAAGGCACAAAAAACGAGTGGGACAGAGGGCAGAAGGGCACCAAAAACGAGAGGGACAGAGGGCAGAAGGGCACCAAAAGCGAGTGGGACAAAGGGCAGGAGGGCACCAAAAACGAGTGGGACAGAGTGCAGCAAGGCACCAAAAACGAGTGGGGCAGAGGGTAGAAGGGCACCAAAAACGATGGGACAGAGGGCAAGAGGGCATAAAGGCACAGCAACGAGTGGGACAGAGGGCATAAAGGTCCAACAACGAGTGGGACAGAGGGCAGAAGGGCACCAAAAACGAGTGGGGCAGAGGGCAGAAGGGCACCAAAAACGATGGGACAGAGGGCAGAAGGGCACCAAAAACGAGTGGGTCAGAAGGGCACCAAAAACGAGTGGGGCAGAGGGCAGAAGAGCACCAAAAACGAGTGGGGCAGAGGGCAGAAGGGCACCAAAAACAATGGGACAGAGGGCAGAAGGGCACCAAAAATCAGTAGGACAGAGGGCATAAAGGCACAACAACGAGTGGGACAGAGGGCAGAAGGGCACCAAAAACAAGTGGGGCAGAGGGCAGAAGGGCACCAAAAATGAATGGGACAGAGGGCAGAAGGGCACCCAAATTGAGTGGGACAGAGGGCAGAAAGGCACAAAAAACGAGTGGGACAGAGGGCAGGAGGGCACCAAAAACGAGTGGGACAGAGGGCAGAAGGGCACCAAAAACAAGTAGGACAGAGGGCAGAAGGGCACCAAAAACGAGTGGGGCAGAGGGCAGAAGGGCACCAAAAGCGAGTGGGACAGAGGGCAGAAAGGCACAAAAAAGGAGTGGGACAGAGGGCAGGAGGGCACCAAAACGAGTGGGACAGAGGGCAGAAGGGCACCAAAAACGAGTGGGACAGAGTGCAGAAAGGCACAAAAAACGAGTGGGACAGAGGGCATAAAGGCACAACAATGAGTGGGACAGAGGGCATAAAGGCACAACAACGAGTGGGACAGAGGGCAGAAGGGCACCAAAAACGAGTGGGACAGAGGGCAGAAAGGCACAAAAAACGAGTGGGACAAAGGGCAGGAGGGCACCAAAAACGAGTGGGACAGAGGGCAGAAGGACACCAAAAATGAGTGGTACAGAGGGCAGAAGGGCACCAAAAACGAGTGGGGCAGAGGGCAGAAGGGCACCAAAAACCAGTGGGGCAGAGGGCAGAAGGGCACCAAAAGCGAGTGGGACAGAGGGCAGAAGGGCACAAAAAACGAGTGGGACAGAGGGCAGGAGGGCAACAAAAACGAGTGGGACAGAGGGCAGAAGGGCTCTAAAAACGAGTGGGACAAAGGGCAGAAGGGCACCAAAAACAAGTAGGACAGAGGGCAGAAGGGCACCCAAATTGAGTGGGACAGAGGGCAGAAAGGCACAAAAAACGAGTGGGACAGAGGACAGGAGGGCACCAAAAGCGAGTGGGACAGAGGGCAGAACGGCACAAAAAACGAGTGGGACAGAGGGCAGGAGGGCACCAAAAACGAGTGGGACAGAGGGCAGAAGGGCACCAAAAACGAGTAGGACAGAGGGCAGAAGGGCACCAAAAAAGAGTGAGACAGAGGGGCACCAAAAACGAGTGGGACAGAGGGCAGAAAGGCACAAAAAACGAGTGGGACAGAGGGCACCAAAAACAAGTGGCATTTGGCGCCGCGGACACGCGAGGTTCGGTTCCTGGCGCACATAGCCATGGTTGCAGCGCACAGAGACCCTCCACTGCCGCAAACAGAGGAAAAAAATTAGAGGGAACATTGGTTGTAAGTCCCAATTAGGGTTAGGTGATAGTCTTATACCCAAATATTCGAAACTAGACACTTGCTCTATCCGACTGTTACCAATGAACATGTGAGCTCTTCCTGCTTTCTTTTGGTGTGTTGAGCTAAAAACCATAGATTTTGATCTATTTAACTCAAGCCGCCGCTCCCCACAAAAGGCACACTGTCACTACAGGCCACATGTGCTTGGTATATGCATAGTTGCAGTTACACCTCACAGCGCTGGATAAGTGCACACTGTTGCTACAGGCCACATGAGCTTGGTACGTGCACACTGCAGTTACACCTCACAGCCCTGGATAGGCGCACACTGTCACTACAGGCCACATGAGCTTGGTATATGCATACTGCAGTTACACCTCACAGCCTTGGATAGGTGCACACTGTCACTACAGGCCACATGAGCTTGGTATATGCATATTGCAGTTACACCTCACAGCCCTAGATAAGTGCACACTGTCGCTACAGGCCACATGAGCTTGGTATATGCATACTGCAGTTACACTTCACAGCCCTGGATAAGTGCACACTCTCACTACAGGCCACGTGAGCTTGATACGTGCACACTGCAGTTAGACCTCACAACCCTGGATAGGCGCACACTGTCGCTACAGGCCACATGATCTTGGTATATGCACACTGCAGTTAAACCTCACAGCCCTGGATTAGTGCACACTGTCGCTACAGGCCACATGCGCTGGGTTCGTGCACACTGCAGTTACACCTCACAGCCCTGGATAAGTGCACACTGTCGCTACAGGCCACATGCGCTGGGTTCGTGCACACTGCAGTTACACCTCACAGCCCTGGATAAGTGCACACTTTCGCTACAGGCCACATGAGCTTGGTACATGCACACTGCAGTTACACCTCACAACCCTGGATAAGTGCACACTGTCGCTAAAGGCCACGTGAGCTGGTTACATGCACACTGCAGTTACACCTCACAGCCCTGGATAGGCGCACACTGTCACTACAGGCCACATGAGCTTGGTATATGCACACTGCAGTTAAACCTCACAGCCCTGGATAAGTGCACACTGTCGCTACAGGCCACATGCGCTCGGTTGATGCACACTGCAGTTACACCTCACAGCCCTGGATAGGCGCACACTGTAGCTGCAGGCCATCTGAGCTGGGTTCGTGCTCACTGCAGTTACACCTCACAGCCCTGGATAAGTGCACACTGTCGCTACAGGCCACATGAGCTTGGTATATGCACACTGCAGTTACACCTCACAGCCCTGGATAGGCGCACACTGTTGTGACAGGCCACGTGAGCTGGGTTTGTGCACACTCCAGATACACCTCACAGCCCTGGATAAGCGCACACTGTCACTACAGGCCACATGAGCTTGGTATATGCACACCACAGTTACACCTCACAGCGCTGGATAAGTGCACACTGTAGTAACAGGTCAGGTGAGCTCGGTTCGTGCCCACTGCAGTTACACCTCACAGCCCTGGATAAAGGCACACTGTCGCTACAGGCCACGTGAGCTTGGTACATGCACACTGCAGTTACACCTCACAGCCCTGGATAAGTGCACGCTTTCGCTACAGGCCACATGAGCTTGGTACATGCACACTGCAGTTACACCTCACAACGCTGGATAAGTGCACACTGTCGCTACAGGCCACGTGAGCTGGGTTCGTGCACACTCCAGATACACCTCAAAGCCCTGGATAGGCGCACACTGTCGCTACAGGCCATCTGAGCTGGGTTCGTGTTCACTGCAGTTACACCTCACTGCCCTGGATAAGTGCACACTGTCGCTACAGGCCACAGGAGCTTGGTATATGCACACTGCAGTTAAACCTCACAGCCCTGGATAAGTGCACACTGTCGCTACAGGCCACATGCGCTCGGTTGATGCACACTGCAGTTACACCTCACAGCCCTGGATAGGCGCACACTGTCGCTACAGGCCACATGCGCTGGGTTCGTGCTCACTGCAGTTACACCTCACAGCCCTGGAGAAGTGCACACTGTCGCTACAGGCCACATGAGCTTGGTATATGCACACTGCTGTTACACCTCACAGCCCTGGATAGGCGCACACTGTAGCTGCAGGCCATCTGAGCTGGGTTCGTGCTCACTGCAGTTACACCTCACAGCCCTGGATAAGTGCACACTGTCGCTACAGGCCACATGAGCTTGGTATATGCACACTGCAGTTACACCTCACAGCCCTGGATAGGCGCACACTGTTGTGACAGGCCACGTGAGCTGGGTTTGTGCACACTCCAGATACACCTCACAGCCCTGGATAAGCGCACACTGTCACTACAGGCCACATGAGCTTGGTATATGCACACCACAGTTACACCTCACAGCGCTGGATAAGTGCACACTGTAGTAACAGGTCAGGTGAGCTCGGTTCGTGCCCACTGCAGTTACACCTCACAGCCCTGGATAAAGGCACACTGTCGCTACAGGCCACGTGAGCTGGGTACATGCACACTGCAGTTACACCTCACAGCCCTGGATAAGTGCACACTGTTGGTACATGCACAATGCTGTTACACCTCACAGCCCTGGAAAGGCGCACACTGTCGCTACAGGCCCTCTGGGCTGGGTTCGTGCTCACTGCAGTTACACCTCACAGCCCTGGATAAGTGCACGCTTTCGCTACAGGCCACATGAGCTTGGTACATGCACACTGCAGTTACACCTCACAACGCTGGATAAGTGCACACTGTCGCTACAGGCCACGTGAGCTGGGTTCGTGCACACTCCAGATACACCTCACAGCCCTGGATAGGCGCACACTGTTGTGACAGGCCACGTGAGCTGGGTTCGTGCACACTCCAGATACACCTCACAGCCCTGGATAAGCGCACACTGTCGCTACAGGCCACATGAGCTTGGTATATGCACACCACAGTTACACCTCACAGCGCTGGATAAGTGCACACTGTAGTAACAGGCCACGTGAGCTCAGTTCATGCCCACTGCAGTTACACCTCACAGCCCTGGATAAAGGCACACTGTCGCTACAGGCCACGTGAGCTGGGTACATGCACACTGCAGTTACACCTCACAGCCCTGGATAAGTGCACACTGTTGCTACAGGCCACTGAGCTTGGTACATGCACACTGCAGTTACACCTCACAGCCCTGGATAAGTGCACACTGTCGCTACAGGCCACATGCTCTGGGTTTGTGCACACTGCAGTTACACCTCACAGCCCTGGATAGGTGCACACTGTCGCTACAGGCCATCTGAGCTGGGTTTGTGCTCACTGCAGATACACCTCACTGCCCTGGATAGGTGCACACTGTCGCTACAGGCCACATGCGCTGGGTTCGTGCTCACTGCAGTTACACCTCACAGTGCTGGATAAGTGCACACTGTCGCTACAGGCCACATGAGCTTGGTACATGCACACTGCAGTTACACATCACAACACTGGATAAGTGCACACTGTCGCTACAGGCCACGTGCTGAATAGAAATGAAGGGAACCCTGCCAGGGTCAATTTCAAGGTCCCACTAGGGGATCCTCACACTCAAACGAAGGGTGACAAGAAGTTACGTATCAGAGCTGACATTGATTCACATAGGGTCCATACATCTTTTTTTTTTTTTTTAAATATATTTTATTTATCAATGATTAGGATAAACTCGGTATAGAGGATTCCACATAGGTGCTTAGAGAAAACATATAAAACGTCCATTGATTTGCAATCTAATATACAGTGTGTCATAAGAGTTTTGAAATAACGTACATTTCTTCAAATCCCACACACTCCCACAGTCATCCACTGCAGATACTCTCACTCACAACCTCAAGCAATACAATATTTACACATTCATACATCGACCATTAAGAAGATACATGGCAGTCTGCAGAAAAAGATTTTCCAATGGCCACTAGAACTGAAACTGTAACATGGAGGCAATACACAATGAACAAGATGGTAAAGCATAGACTACATAGATGCCATCCATGTGGGTCACGCCTAACGCGCGTTTCGATGCTAAGCCTACTTAGGCTGCACCTTCATCAGGGCGAGGAGGGCCAAGGGAGGGGGCGGGACAAGGACAGGTACACTGTGGATGAGAAAGAGTTTGATTTAAGGACACATTTTTATATAAATTAATCACATAACATTCTTCAACATGATACTTTTAATAAATCATCAGACATTTCTCATCATTGGTCGAGTTTCTTGATAAACATTTATATGCAATAGAGATAAAAAAAAATGGAAGAGATTCATTTCTTACACATTAGGTTGATGAGAATAGCTCTATGTGTATGTCACCACTCTGATAGGTAGGCCTCACTCATTACATTTAGGGGTTCCTCTAGGGAAGTGTGTTCACGGGGCTTAGTCAGACATTCAAGCAACCATTCAATCACACAGGGACATCAATCTCTATGGGCGATGGGCCATTAGCTCCTAGTCCCTACAAGGGAGGAGGTGAGGTTTTTAATGGCGAGGTCTAGGAATTACATGGGGGAAGAGTAAGTCTAATTACATAATGATCAACTAGGGAACTTACCTCTTTTTCACACTATGTGGGACAGATACTTTAGTCAGAGTTCATGGGGAATCTGATTCTACTTCAAGGAGATCACTGCGTAGATATATGGTGCATCCTCCGTGTAATAGATGGTCCTATGTTTAACAGAGTAGAGATACAGATCAGACATGGCATATAGGGGTGCACGAACAAAGAGAGTGACGTAAATGAACCTCATGGATATCGGTTCGGCTCGTTTTGGCTGGTTGATCAGTTTCAGATTAGGAGTCCAGAGTGATAAGGGTACCTGGGGGGGAGGAGTAGAATCCAGGAGTTCCACGGGCTGAGGGGTTCCTTTCTTTTTTATACATTCGGGTCAGCGTAGGTGCTCTTAGTTACCTTCTGGGACTCATTTTGATTCAACGGTCCGCCCCCTGCAGAAAACATATATATGTATTGTTATAAATAAGATTGGAGCTGGGGCGAGATTAAGACTGAAACTATCATGATAGCGATTTTCTAGGATTTAATTTAAAAAACAGGCCACGTGAGCTGGGTACATGCACACTGCAGTTACACCTCACAGCGCTGGATAGACGCACACTGTTGCTACAGGCCACATGAGCTTGGTATATGCACACCGCAGTTACACCTCACAGCGCTGGATAAGTGCACACTGTAGTAACAGGTCACGTGAGCTGGGTTCGTGCACACTGCAGATACACCTCACAGCCCTGGATAAAGGCACACTGTCGCTACAGGCCACGTGAGCTGGGTACATGCACACTGCAGTTACACCTCACAGCGCTGGATAGACGCACACTGTTGCTACAGGCCACATGAGCTTGGTATATGCACACCGCAGTTACACCTCACAGCGCTGGATAAGTGCACACTGTTGGTACATGCACACTGCTGTTACACCTCACAGCCCTGGAAAGGCGCACACTCTTGCTACAGGCCACGTGAGCTTGGTACATGCACACTGCAGTTACACCTCACAACCCTGGATAAGTGCACACTGTCGCTACAGGCCACATGCGCTGGGTTTGTGCACACTCCAGATACACCTCACAGCCCTGGATAGGCGCACACTGTCGCTACAGGCCATCTGAGCTGGGTTCGTGTTCACTGCAGTTACACCTCACAGTCCTGGATAAGTGCACACTTTCGCTACAGGCCACTGAGCTTGGTACATGCACACTGCAGTTACACCTCACAGCCCTGGATAAGTGCACACTGTCGCTACAGGCCATCTGAGCTGGGTTCGTGCTCACTGCAGTTACACCTCACAGCCCTGGATATGTGCACACTGTCACTACAGGCCACATGAGCTTGGTATATGCACACTGCAGTTACACCTCACAGCCCTGGATAGGCGCACACTGTTGTGACAGGCCACGTGAGCTGGGTTCGTGCACACTCCAGATACACCTCACAGCCCTGGATAAGCGCACACTGTCACTACAGGCCACATGAGCTTGGTATATGCACACCGCAGTTACACCTCACAGCGCTGGATAAGTGCACACTGTTGGTACATGCACACTGCTGTTACACCTCACAGCCCTGGAAAGGCGCACACTCTTGCTACAGGCCACGTGAGCTTGGTACATGCACACTGCAGTTACACCTCACAACCCTGGATAAGTGCACACTGTCGCTACAGGCCACATGCGCTGGGTTTGTGCACACTCCAGATACACCTCACAGCCCTGGATAGGCGCACACTGTCGCTACAGGCCATCTGAGCTGGGTTCGTGTTCACTGCAGTTACACCTCACAGTCCTGGATAAGTGCACACTTTCGCTACAGGCCACTGAGCTTGGTACATGCACACTGCAGTTACACCTCACAGCCCTGGATAAGTGCACACTGTCGCTACAGGCCATCTGAGCTGGGTTCGTGCTCACTGCAGTTACACCTCACAGCCCTGGATATGTGCACACTGTCACTACAGGCCACATGAGCTTGGTATATGCACACTGCAGTTAAACCTCACAGCCCTGGATAGGCGCACACTGTTGTGACAGGCCACGTGAGCTGGGTTCGTGCACACTCCAGATACACCTCACAACCCTGGATAAGCGCACACTGTCACTACAGGCCACATGAGCTTGGTATATGCACACCGCAGTTACACCTCACAGCGCTGGATAAGTGCACACTGTAGTAACAGGCCACGTGAGCTCGGTTCGTGCCCACTGCAGTTACACCTCACAGCCCTGGATAAAGGCACACTGTCGCTACAGGCCACGTGAGCTGTGTACATGCACACTGCAGTTACACCTCACAGCCCTGGATAAGTGCACACTCTTGCTACAGGCCACGTGAGCTTGGTACATGCACACTGCAGTTACACCTCACAGTCCTGGATAAGTGCACACTTTCGCTACAGGCCACGTGAGCTGGGTACATGCACACTGCAGTTACACCTCACAGCCCTGGATAGGCGCACACTGTCGCTACAGGCCACGTGAGCTGGGTACATGCACACTGCAGTTACACCTCACAACCCTGGATAAGTGCACACTGTCGCTACAGGCCACCTGAGCTGGGTACATGCACACTGCAGTTACACCTCACAGCCCTGGATAGGCGCACACTGTCGCTACAGGCCACGTGAGCTGGGTACATGCACACTGCAGTTACACCTCACAGCCCTGGATAAGTGCACACTGTCGCTACAGGCCACCTGAGCTGGGTACATGCACACTGCAGTTACACCTCACAACCCTGGATAAGTGCACACTGTCGCTACAGGCCACCTGAGCTGGGTACATGCACACTGCAGTTACACCTCACAACCCTGGATAAGTGCACACTGTCGCTACAGGCCACCTGAGCTGGGTACATGCACACTGCAGTTACACCTCACAGCCCTGGATAGGCGCACACTGTCGCTACAGGCCATCTGGGCTGGGTTCGTGCTCACTGCAGTTACACCTCACAGCCCTGGATAAGTGCACACTGTTGCTACAGGCCACGTGAGCTGTGTACATGCACACTGCAGTTACACCTCACAGCCCTGGATAAGTGCACACTGTTGCTACAGGCCACTGAGCTTAGTACATGCACACTGCTGTTACACCTCACAGCCCTGGATAAGTGCACACTTTCGCTACAGGCCACATGAGCTTGGTACATGCACACTGCAGTTACACCTCACAACCCTGGATAAGTGCACACTGTCGCTACAGACCACATGCGCTGGGTTTGTGCACACTGCAGTTACACCTCACAGCCCTGGATAGGTGCACACTGTCGCTACAGGCCATCTGAGCTGGGTTCGTGCTCACTGCAGTTACACCTCACAGCCCTGGATATGTGCACACTGTCACTACAGGCCACATGAGCTTGGTATATGCACACTGCAGTTACACCTCACAGCCCTGGATAGGCGCACACTGTTGTGACAGGCCACGTGAGCTGGGTTCGTGCACACTCCAGATACACCTCACAGCCCTGGATAAGCGCACACTGTCACTACAGGCCACATGAGCTTGGTATATGCACACCGCAGTTACACCTCACAGCGCTGGATAAGTGCACACTGTAGTAACAGGCCACGTGAGCTCGGTTCGTGCCCACTGCAGTTACACCTCACAGCCCTGGATAAAGGCACACTGTCGCTACAGGCCACGTGAGCTGTGTACATGCACACTGCAGTTACACCTCACAGCCCTGGATAAGTGCACACTGTTGCTACAGGCCACTGAGCTTAGTACATGCACACTGCTGTTACACCGCACAGCCCTGGATAAGTGCACACTTTCGCTACAGGCCACATGAGCTTGGTACATGCACACTGCAGTTACACCTCACAACCCTGGATAAGTGCACACTGTCGCTACAGGCCACGTGAGCTGGGTACATGCACACTGCAGTTACACCTCACAGCCCTGGATAGGCGCACACTCTAGCTACAGGCCACGTGAGCTGGGTTTGTGCACACCGCAGATACACCTCACAGCCCTGGATAAGCGCACACTGTCGCTACAGGCCACGTGAGCTGGGTACATGCACACTGCAGTTACACCTCACAGCGCTGGATAGGCGCACACTGTAGCTACAGGCCACGTGAGCTGGGTTCGTGCACACTGCAGATACACCTCACAGCCCTGGATAAGTGCACACCGTCGCTACAGGCCATGTGAGCTGGGTACATGCACACTGCAGATACACCTCACAGCCCTGGATAGGCGCATACTGTTGCTACAGGCCACGTTAACTGGGTTCGTACACACTGCAATTATACCTCACAACCCTGGATAGGCGCACGCTGTCGCTACAGGCCACGTGAGCTTGGTTCGTGCTCACTGCAGTTACACCTCACAGCCCAGGATAAGTGCACACTGTTACTACAGGGCATGTGAGCTGGGTTTGTGCTCACTGCACTTACACCTCACAGCCCTGGATAAGTTCACACTGTCGCTATACGCCCCGTGAGCTGGGTTTGCGCACACTGCAGTTCCAACTCACAACCTGGTCCCTAGATATGTGCACACTGTCGCTAGGTCTCATAGGCAGCGGATAAGAGCAACTACCACTACAACACCCAGCCAGGCTGTAGGTGGTACACACTGCCATTACACCTCACAAGCCTTGCATATGCGCACACGTCTACTTCATCTCACAGACAGTGGGAAAGTGCTTTCATGACCCCTCATAGTTTTTAAGTAGGTGCAACTGCAGTATACTTTACAGGCCCCACATATGTGCACACTGTAACGACACTACACAGGTTCTGAGTAGGTGCACACTGTCACTACACCCCACAGGCCTTGGGTAAGTATAACTGCAATAAACATCACACCTTACAGGAAACGTGTAACAAGACCCCGCTACCACACTTTAAAGCCATCGAAAAGACGGCTTCACAGTTCACATTGGCTCGGCCTGACAGGACATCACTGCCACTCTTCGCAAGCAAGTGTCAACTGCCCTCCATGTGACCTAAGTAGGCGCACTCTGCATGGGAGGGGACCCCTGCACTGCAAGCATAAGTGCAGTATGTGAGAGCACACGGAAACCACCCGCTGAGTTAGTGCACGCCACCATCACACTTCAGTGAGATACAGTACTCTGATTAAATAAGCAGTAAATATTACTCCCGGCGATGACATCGGCAAAACGGTGAGGTTTGTGAAATAAAGAGTGAAGAGGAAAGGAGTCTGGGAAGTCACAGATTGCCGTTCAGTGTTGTCTGTGCTGTTTTCAGTGAAAATCTAGTGTGTCTTGTAATGTCATTAAGGTTGGATCAGTGCATTCTGTGATACCACCCGCAGTCAGGCAGTATGTCCTTTGATGCCACAGGTAGTTCCTTTTGTTTTATGCCACCAGGTCTGATATGGTTACTGCACTTTTATCACAAAATGTGGGTTCATATGAACTGTTAGCTCAACAGTTGTGAAGCAATGTTTCTTATGATGTCACCAGAGGTAGAGGAGTGCATTCAGGGGTGTAATCAGTAGGCCCGGGTGGAATTCTGCTAGGCGGAACTCTGTGAAGTGATTAAAAAACAAGCATTTACAATGCAACGGTTTCGCTTTTGTAAAAGTTTGTGCTTTTGTCATTGCTCAAACACGAAAACAAGAGCATACATACCAAGCAAAGACGAAAAACAGACACGACAGCCATGAGCCACGCAAAGACGGAAAACAGAGACGACAGCCACGAGGCACGCACAATAATACAAGGAGACAACAGAACACTAGAACACGGAGGCAAAGACGAAGACGGAAAACAGACGGAAAACAAAGACGACAGCCACGAGCCACGCACAACAATGCACGGAAACACCAGGAAACGAAGGAAATGGCTTACCTTAAACACGAAAACAGGATAAACATACCGCCGGAAGCATTACATGCACGAAAAACAGAGACAACAGCAACGAGACACGCAAAGACGGAAAACAAACACGGAGACGACATGAGACGGGGTAGACGTACAAAGTGAAAAGAAAGTTATAACAAAATGATGCTTACCTGATCGCAAATAGAAAGTACTTCCTGGTAACTTAAATCTCGCAGCCCACTCCTGCAAAAGACACTTTCAAAAAGACCGAAACATGCCGAAAAAAATAAAAAAATACCGCCCACCGCTGCATGACGTACGAAAAAGGGGCGGAGCTGGAAAAAAAGACCGGAACGCCCACGAATCTGCTCCAACATTTACTGTCACATCTCTCTTCCAATGGCTAGCCTCCATTTATGGAGCTAGCCAATGGAAGAGAGAGGCGGGTTGAAGCCCGGTACATAAGATCAAAAGATTTCGCCTGCGCGACACTGCTGCGCAGTGAACCCCAGGCGAAACCTAAAAACCTCTTCCGAGCAGTGTTCGGAAAGTGGCGGAGAGTGTTACGTTGCGCCATTTGGGCTGATTTTAAGCGCTGGGTGTATGTCCCGCACTGTAAAATCAGCGTGAACGGCACCACGCACAGTGAAAGAGGGAGCTGCTTATTTTTTGCTGCTGAAGTACATGCTTTACTTAAGAGGCAGCTTTCCTCAACGAGAGCGGCAGGTTTCACAACACAAGTGATAGCGGTCATCAGAGACCACCCGTGTTGAGAAATCTCGCCGGCAGGTGGTCTGCAGTAAGATTTTCCTCGCTTGCCAACTTAACGTTGGCAAGCGTGAGTGAGAAAAAACACTCTGTGTTTTTCATCATCATCAGTGAGAAGTGATCAGTGACAGTGACAGTGACAGTGAGATGTCATCAGCAGTGAGTTTGTGTTGTATGAGGTCTACAGCACAGAGGAAGCGTGGCACCTAAAGAGATGAAAGACAGCACATGTTCACTGGTAAGAGTGCGATATTTTGGGACTTGGATTACTGATGCCATTGCACGGGGAAGAAGAGCATGATGGGAGCAGGGCTGGCCCTAAATCTGATTGACCGGCACAGCGCCCTGGGCAGAAAGAAAAACTGTTATTTGTTGTGGGGGCGTGGGTCGTTGCGGTGTGACAGCAGGATGTGTGAGTGGGTTCATGCGATACGTTAAGGGCTGTTTACAAAATCTTTAACGGACCCGATTGCCTGAGTCCAGGTGGGAAGGGAGGAGCTGCTGTTTGCATGACATAAAGTCAGGCAACTCCCTGCTGCGCCCTTCAGGATACTGGCGCCCTGGGCCTGGGCCAAGTTCGCCCATGTCCAACGCCGGACCAGGATGGGAGTATAGTAATAGGGGACGTACATTGGACCATGCTGCTTCCGACTGACCTGAATGCACAATAGGGCCACGGTGTCACTTCTCCTCTGAACAGATCAGACCATTCCCGAACGAAATTCAGGCAACAGGTTAGTCCAGAGCCCCATTGATTTATTTTTTGCATTTTTTCAGGTCGAATTTTGGTACAAATGGCCGAAAGTCAAACGCACCTCAACGCAGGCCTGGAGTTAGTGGTGAGTATAATTTCCTTGTCTACACTCAGCGGTGAGTATAATTACACAAATGCAGTAGAGTGGAGTAGTGAAGCCCCCACTAGAACAACTTAAGTGGGGGCTCTCACGGGACTCCATTAATTATCTGTTAATGGCCTTTCCTGCCTGCTGGTCTGCAGACAAAAGAGCAATAAATAGCTCTGCCAGGGAATACCATGACAGAGGACTGCGAGCATTGGGCTGAGAAACAGCAACGCTATGATGATAACAAGCATTTACAATGCAATGGTCTCGGCATTATTAAAGGTAGAGCTCTTGGCATTGCTCATTACATTTTAAATTTTTTTTTAAAATCATAAATAAATGGCATTGTCATTTACATTGCCAATAGCGTAATCGTTAAATAAATGGCATTCTCATTTACAATGCCAATAGCCTAATCGCTCGCAAATGCATGACCTATTGCATTTACACCCACACAGAGCCACACACACAAAGCCACCCTCACACACATACAGAGCCACCCACACAGTCATTCACATAGAGCCACCTACACAAATAGAGCCACCTACACAGAGCCACCCTCACACAGACAGAGCCACCCACACATAGAGCCACCTACAAAAAGAAGCTATCTACACAGAGCCACACACACAGCTCTTTTATCCCCTGCTGAAAACGTAATATTAATAACACGGAGGAAACTCGCTTTACCCTCCCTGGCAGTGTGGAAATGTGAAAGGTCAACAAACAATATGAAGCCTGTTCCTGCAGGGAAAGGGATGTTAGCGTAAAGGGAAAAGACTGAAACCAAGAAAAAAAAAATGGCGGCCGCAAACATCCGAAATTTTCGGAATCGGGGGCGTGTTTTTGGCGTTCTGAGTGACGGATGACGTCACGGCGAAAGAACGCCAAAAACACGCCCTCGAATCCGAAAGAGATGGGGCTTTAATGGAGTGATGCCCCTCTCCTCCAATGGCTGGCCTTCGTTTCGGAAGCCAGCCAATGGGGGAGAGAGGCGGGTTCAAGCCCCCATCCTACAAAACATTAAATCTCTCCCCGAGACTTCGCAAGCCCAGCCTACGGTCCTCGACCTAAAAAGACATAGAGAAACAAATCACAACTGAGCATGAGGGGAAAAGAGAAGAATGGTAGGTAAGCAGAGGAAGAAAGGATGAGAGGAGAAGGAAGCGGAAGGCAAGAAGGAAACATGAAAGGAGAGATGGATGAAAAGGTGAAATGTAGAATGGAAGGGTGAAAAATGAATGAATGGATGAAAGGGTCAATGCAGAGTGACAGGATTGATGGGTGAAAGATGGAAGGACGGATGAATGAACAGATGGGGTGGAGTGAAAGAATGGATATATTAATAGATGCATGGGTGAAAGGATGGATAGAAAGAGGGAGCGATGGAGAGATGGATGGGTGAATAGATAGAGTGGAGAAAGCATGAATGAATGCAAGGACAATGACAGGCTAAACATCTGTTTTGTAAGGAAGGGAGGGTTTGCTTGCTTTGTATGCTCAGTGTGATTAGCTGTATGGTTCAAGTGGGTGGTATTTTAATGTTCTTACTACTGCCTTCATTCAGTACTTTATTACGCTTCATACATTACCGCAGCTACAAGATGCATGGGAGAAAACAGGGCCCACGTGGGCCATGGTCAGATTATAAAAGGCCATCTTAAACTGCGAACTGGGCTGCTGACTGTGCTGGCCGGAGATATCACCAAGCTTTTAGGCCTGATTTATTATATTCTCTTGGGACTGCAGAAAGTAACGGGACGCTCATACAGTAATGCGGTATGGGAGATGACCCCACATGTGGGCTCATCCCTTTTATTTTAACCCCGCAGGCCACGCCGGCCTGCAGATGATGTGAGTACAGTTCCGGCTGGTGGACCAAACCGCCAGCCCTCTAAACATTACATCCCTCTCCAACTAGGTGTTTGAAACAAAACTTCTAAACGTCCAGTTGACATACACAGTTCGGTTGTATCAGTCTTGAGAGTCTTAACATGCAAAATCCTGAAGATGTTGGTTAGGGTGAGGGTTGGGTCGTAGACTATAACTTCGTAGGGGTGGTTCACTGGCCGAAGGCCCATTTAGAGGCGAACCAGGAGGTAGCGGACTTGGGGGGGGGTCAGTTCCAGTACATTGTCTCAGTCTTCATCCTTGCTCTGTACATTCCTGCTCGGGCTCAGTTAGACTGGAAGGCCGGATTCTGAAGACTCTGTCTGGACCTCCTTGAACCAGGAGATGTTACACAAGATTTCCCCGTTCCCTTTCCGAGCCGTCACCATAGTTCTATTGTTGGCAACAGCTGTCCAGGTTCCTGGTTCATGGGTGGTCCGGAACTTCCCCCAGGCCGGCTGTCTATGAGTATAACTGTGGCATGGGGTCGGAGCGATCTGGGTGCAGTGTGGCGTTCAATGCTTGCTCGATCGTTCTGTCACTCTCGCTCTGCTTGGGTTTCCTGGATTTCCTGAGGTGGGGGGGGTTCACCCTGGACACATGGGGATCAGGTCCCTCCGGGGGACGTTGAACATAAGGGACCATGGACTCCTTAAAGTTGTGCAGTGTGGGGTGCTCCGGTATTCTCTGAGGAACTTTCGAAGAGGCCGCCCGGATCAGCTTGCTCCACACTGGCAATGTGCAGCATTGTGTTCATGGACCTCATGAAATTCTCTACGTCTCCATTAGCCTGAGCCCATTGAGGCGTGACACGGCGGTGGTGAAGACAGCAAATTCTGTCCCATGGAATGGGGGCCCATTGTCGCTCCGGATCTCCAGGGGAAACCCTAACGTGGAAAACACCTTCTCCAGGACCGGGGCCACATGTGCGAAAGTGGTTGACATGACTGGTTCCACTATGGGATATTTAGAGAAAGCATCCACGAGGACGAGCGTGTGTTTTTCTCTGGGGAAGCTCCCGAAATCCATGCTTATTTTCGACTACGGTAGAGTGCAGGCCTCTTCGGTGATTACGGGGGTCGGCCTCTCAGGAGTGCTGGTTTCTGGCTGGCTGGGCACTGGCATACCAGGTATTCAACCATTGTGTTGAGCTCTGGAAACCAGACCTTTTCCCTCATCCTTGCATTCATTTTTGTCACGCCATGATGGCCTCTGTGGGCTAACTGTGTTGCTTGGTGCCTCAGAGTTTTTTGGTATCACCAGCTTCGAGCCTCTCCTGAGTATTCTTTCTGCTATGGCGTTCAGCTCACTCCTCACTCTCCAGATCTTCGTCAGCTCTTCTCGGTCTTCTGGCGCCCATGTCGATAATTGCCTTCACTTCTGATCCTGCAATGTGGACCATGCAGGTGGGTTGAGGTCTTCTGCGGCGTTTGAGCTCTCGAGTGAACCAGATCAGGTATGTTTCTACCTCATCCTCCTCGGTGAATGAATCTTCCGGCCCTTGATACCTTTGGCTTGTCTTTGCTGGCTCTTCCCTCTGTCTGGAGACAGTTAGGGACAGTTGACGTACAGCCCGGGATGGTGGTTTCTGCCCTTGGGTGTCTCAGCTCCTACACACTGCTGCAAAGTGGTTAGGGATCCCACAAATAGCGCAGGTCTTTCCTTGTGCTGGGCAGTCTTTCGCTGCATGTGGTTCATGTCCACAGTACCCGCACCGCACCTTGAATGCATCAGGCTTTGTCTTCCTGGGTGTATCACTCCTCTGTCTCATTCGGAGGGCGTCAACCTGCTTCGTTTTGATGGTCTCTTGTCTTCCTTGAGGCTTTGTCAGGGCTTGGTCCATCTCATTGGCCATAGCTGCCGATAGATCATGGGTCCTTGCTAGTATGAGTATGTCTTCTAAGGCGATTTTCGGCTGGCGCATGCTGAGGCCTCGTAGGGTCTTGTCCCGGCACCCTTGGATGAGCTGGGCTCTGATCTCCTTTGGTTGACCATCCTCCGTGCACGTGCTCGCCAGTTCGCGCAGGCGAGCGTAGAATGTATCACTCGACTCCCCTGCCCTTTGGCGGGCCTAGCACAACTTGAATTGTTCAATATCGGGGTTGAGTTGGGGGTCAAAGTGCTCGTCTAAAGCTGCCACCGTGGCATCGTAGACCTCTATTCGGAAAGTGTTTGAACAACTTGAATAGTTCGTCTCCAGCGTAGTGGAGGAGTAGCTACCTCTTCACTGCTCTGTCAGTCTCCCTGGTGGCCACGTAATAGTTATTCAGGTGATCTATCCATATCTTCCACCTCGGTGACGCTGTGGCCGGATCTTCTAGTTCGCTGAAGGGTGACAATACCCCGGTAAGTGCATGTTGGACTGGGAGTCTCTGTGGTGCTAGTACTTGGTCTTTGTCACCCATATTTCTTGTGGGTGGGTGTCTTTACTCTTCTCTTTTGTTCTTGTCTCCCACCATAGTGTGTTGTGTGTCTGGTGCGCAAACTGTGCTCCAACTGCCTTGATTTACCTCATCAGCCCCACCAGTGGGCGGTGCCACTTCTTTGTCGTAGTCTGTGTGTGGGCACTTGGCTTCCCACTCTGCCACTGAGTCTTACCCCTTGTGTGCCAGCCTGTATTCCCTTGTGGTTTCTCTTTTGGGGGACTGTTCCTCCCCTTGTCCTTGGTGTATAGTTTTCTGTGTTTTTTTTTTTTTTTTTACTGTGTGGCACTGAGTTCAATGTTCTCTGTTTTCTGGGCCCAGTCTGTCAGGAGGCTTGCCTCCAGGGCACATGCTCCCCTCGCTTCCTCCCCGTTAGCACTCCACATGTGCTGGGGCTTACGCGCTCACTTCGCGTGTCTCAGCGCCCTGGCAATGCTCTCCTTGTGCGTGCACGCTGGATCTGGGGCTTTCCTTTGTCTCCCGGGACGTGGTAGCCGTCCCATCGCAGCACCCTCCCCCCGCGGAAGCAGCGGCTCGTCAGGGAAGCATGGCAGGAGCCAGATGTCGATGGGGAGCCTCCTCCATGCAGCGGGACACCACAGCGGGGAACATCCTTTACAACGCAACTTTTACAACGCACTACCATTACGACGCAACTTTTACAACGCAAGTTATTACAACGCATTGTGCTGGGGGGGCGCTCTAGGATAGGGAATAGTTTAATTACTATCCAACACCTTCCCTACTATCCACGGGGTCTGGAGTTGGAATAGTAAATTAAACTATTCACTATCCAGCGCCCCCCAACGCAAGTCGTTGTAACGACTTGCGTTGTAAAACCTGCGTCGTAATGGCATGCGTTGTAAAAGCATGCGTTGAAACGTCATACATCCCACCACAACAGGCAGCACTCACCCACGGGGTCGCAACATCTCTCCCGTGACGATCCCGGCACTGCGGCGGTTGCAGCTCTTCAGCACGGCAGGAGGTGCGCACTGTGGCAGTTGAAGCACAAGGAACAGGCGATCCGGGCCCACCTCGTCGCCAATGTGCTGGCTGGAGGTATCACCAAGCTGATAGGCCTGATTTAGTTTATTCTCTGGGGACTGCAGAAACGCTCACACAATGTGGTATGGGAGATGACTGCATGTGCGGGATCACCCCTTTTATTAAAACCCCGCAGGCCACGCCTGGCCTGCGGATGACGTGAATACAGTTCCGGCTGGTGGACTAGACTGTCAGCCCTCTAAACAGTACATTGACCCCCTTCCTCCTGAGCCCCGGTGTCATTGCACCTGGTGCACCCTTGATTGCTATGTGCCTGGGCTCTACCAATCATCTTGCATGGCACCAAAACCCTTTCCACACACCCTGCGCGTAACCTTCTGCTGTGCTCAGTTGAAGGGGGGCAGCGTTGGGGGGAAGCGTGGAAAGGGGGGCACATTCATAACACACAGGTTTTAAACCTACAAATAGTAAATTAATGCAAACAGCACTCATTAAATCCCTTAAACGTCTTCCCTCTATTAAATCCTCGAGATCACCAATGGTATAGACTAGTCATTCAAGGAAGTACGACTTCAAAAGGCTGCAAGGCAGGTCAGTCTAAAATTCAGTGGTCTTTTTATCAAGCACGCCCCCACGATGTACCTCCCTTAGTGCGCTTCGGCGGGGGTGTTGAATTTATTATAGCTAAAAGCATAACCCGCCAAATTCTCAAGTTAGGGTTTAGTACAGACACCCATGTTCTTTGTTGTTCACGTGCCTATTTCTAACTTTGAGGTAGGGCCGCCACCTTGTGGGTGGAAAGAAAAGTGCTCCTCAAACTGTCCGAACCCATTTCTTCTTATGCCGCCATTTGCCGGTTTTTGAGCAGAACCTGCATATGCCTGTGTGACATTTGAATAATTTCAGTGCAATTATGAGTGACATTTAAACTACTATGAGTGATACTTTCTTGCGAGCAAAAATCAAGCAATGTAGACGAGGGAAACATATAATTATCAGAATTTACACCCATTTGAGCAACAAGAAACTCCAAGAGGATTTTAAAACTGCTGCAAAGCACCAGAAATGGTCTCTCTGTCCACGTGGTACCCGGCCCAACAGGAAGGATATGCGAGGGCCCAACATGACCATGCATCTGAGCTGCCTAAGAGTTACACAGTCTCAGCTGACTAGCAGAAGACAGGCTGTCAAACATAATTTTGCATTATCCTCACAGGCTGAAGCGGGTGCAGTAGATTCTCATACAACATAACAGACAACATAGGACTGTCAGAAACATGTTTTAAATTACCCCCAGAGGTTTTCAGAAATAAACCGCAGACGTAAAGGAGGGGACAGAAACACACACTTGGTCACTATGCAGCAGAGACCTTCCTCATTCACGCAAGCCTCTTAAATCACGTGGAGCCGTGGTCAATGTGTCAAGTGAATCGCTGAAAAGCAAAGCCTCTAGAAGGGTCGCCTGCTGCCACCACTTGCACACCTGACCCATGCTTAACCATCACCCACCCCTGGCCGCTATATTTCCACACCACACTCTCACTGTCACCACTCTACCTGTGCCTGAGCCCAGCATTTCCAAGATGTCTTGTTACAGGGTGGGGCTCCCACGGCCGGTTACAGGGTCAGTCCTGCCATTAGTCGGCGCAAATGCAGTGAAGAGCCGAGGCCAAGCGTGGGGATGTAAGCGAGAGTTCACACTCCAGGCTGCACTCACTTTGCCCTTGCTGTGGCCTCAACGAATCCGCCTTCTGATTTTCAGCAGCTGGGTGGAGAGACTCACTGGCGTGCTTTATGTGCTGAACAACTCTAGCACAAGGCCTACCCTGGGCTGTTCATTCAACCGCCAGTGTCCCGGTGCGAAGAGTCGGCTTCCGGGTGCTAGAGCACACATTTGTATTTATTTAAATTAACCTTGGTGCGAGCCTGCCAACTATGGCCGCTGGCGGCAGTAGGATATCACATGTGTGCTACAAAAGTCGTCTTAACCTCCTGACTCTGAGTCACGGAAGTTATAGGAATGTAGCAAATATACCCTGCTGCTGCCGGTGAGGAATACTAGTACAATGTTACATTGTAACACTTAGCAGCCATAGCTGCAGACTCCGAGACGGCCCCAGGAGCAGAGTGCAGGGCGCACTGCCACTTCTCCCTCCATCGTTAGTTTCAGTACTGTTCAGTGGTGCATGGTTACTAGCGCTCCTGCTAACTGCTCAGTAGACGCTATATATGCGTGACAATGCATTTCAGTGCGGTGATGCGGATCATCACACTGAAATGCGTTAGTGTCACACGTGAAGCGTGATACTTGGCAGGACTGTCCAGGTACCTGGAATTTATGGCAGAAGGGACATGGAGCAAGAGTAAACGGAAAGAAAGGAAGGGGGCCAGCTGGTCTGAACATTTTTGCCAGGGCTTTTGGTTCAAAGTCCGGCCCTGTACATGTTTCCGGCTCAAACGCGTAAAAACATTGAAACTCGCCAGTTGTGTGTATGAATGGATACACCACACAGTAACTAGGGTGACCAACTGGCATGGGTGCAAAATCAGGACGGCAAGTTTAAAAATTCAGGACAAAGGGCCAAAATCCAGGACAAAAATTTAGGACAAAATTTCAGGGGAAAAGGGTACGTTTTACAGACATACCGAAGAAAGTTACGCAGTAGTATAAATACATAAAGGGGCCTTTGGTGAGCCTGCATCATTCATTGGCCTGTTAAATTGTTAAATTTACACTTTGCTTCAGGCCTCCAAAGCATACAGCAAGGGGCTAATGGTCAACCCACTTTATCATTGTGCCCTTCAGTCTGAGGATGGCACAAAGTGACAGCCGCTCTTCCTATTTGCCTCAGAATAAACTACAAAGTAGGTTAAAAGTGTACTTTTTAAATTAATTTTTTTTATTAAATTGAAATACGTGCTAGTTATATTATATTCACTTCTTTTTAAAGTTTGTCTGTGTGTCTCCTAAAGCTTAGGCATTCCTACCATGGTGCCCTAGGACGATGCAGAGACAGACACACCACATGCTGTAACTGCAGCATAGCCCATTGTTATTCTGTATGAGAGAATCGGCACAGACAGAATGACAATGGGGCTAATTGACAAGTCTGGGAGGAGCTGTGGAAAGCCTCTCCACTTGAAAGAAATGCGAGCTGGCCCCCAGCAGTGAGTGCTGTAAAACCCCTGAGGCTTCTCAAAGGGGTCATCGAAGCCACGCTTCTCAGAGGGGTCATCGCAGATTCCTACAAACCCCAGAATTACGGACAAAAGGCGTCCATAAAAAACAGACAACGGACTAGACACCGAAATAACAGACCATCCGTGAAATTTACGGACGGTTAGTCATCCTAAGTGTAACTCATCGTCGTACGCATTTCTGTTTTCCTGCAAACTGATTTCGTGCATCTGTGCCATCGGCAAATAGATATTTTGTGTATGGCGGACGACTGGGAGTTATGTTGTGTGCATTCATAAACAAAGCAGGTCGATCCGGACTGGGAACCCAAAACACCCCTGGCAAATGTTGCCAGGCTGAGCACCATACGGTCCATAGCGAGCGCCACTAGTGAGCCAGACCACTACAAAGGGGGGTTTGGGGTGCAGGTTTGGTTTCACCCCCATGAAAATGTGGGGAAAAATGATGTGGTCTACAACACATTTGTCATTATATATTTAATTGTTTTAGCTCTTAAAGCGCAGTAAATGACCTTACTGTGCACCAGTATACAACAATCTTAGTTGGGACTCTTCAATGACTCCCTCACTATCACCATCCAACAGTGACTCTCATCTCTCCATAGCCCCTCTCTGAGACGTATTTTATTTGTTTTGTAGCACCTCTCATACCAGTGTAGGGTGCCAGAGCACTGTAACTGTAACTTATGAACTGCAGAGTATCATAAGAATCGTTGTGACAAAAGCAGTAACCCACTGAGCTATGCACATAAAATATTGTTCTTTGATATGCATGGTACACATTATTTACAGCAGGCATATTAACCCTCTGTGCTACCTTAGAATAGTCAATATTGCCACTACACAAAAATCCCATCTCTCTCCACCATGTACATTAATCACCAGAGTTAACTTAACACTTTTATTGTTGCCCAAACAGTGCTGAATATACAAGGACCTTTGCAGTGCTTTTAACTCCTTCACTGCAACAAAACAGGCCAACACTAACAAAACCATCTCCCTACCCTTCCAACCTCCCGGGGAAATGCCTGATGCCCAGGCAGGCCTGAGCTGGCGCATTTTAGTGGTTTTACATGTTCAAGTCAGAAACATAACTGTTTTTAAACTGTGTTTTTTTTCAAGTGATTTTCATTTTATTTTTTCTATTATTATTCCTAAATTTCAACTACCACTGTGTGTGGGCTTACGCGATGCGCATTTGGGTGCAGGGCCTGGATTGCGTCCAGACCCTACTTCCAACCCCCTGGGGTTGCACATCCTGTTATAAACATGGCCTGCAGCCAGGCCTTCTGCTCAATATCCCAAATATGCTAACCACAGCTAGCGCACCGCCTTATGCCATGGGCAGATGGGGGTTTGGTGCAAGGCCTATACTGCACGTAGAGCGGGCCCATGACCCTAAAAAGGTGATGTCAATCACTGGAGGGTAACTGTTCTAATGAGTGATTGCTATCCCATTCGGCAGCGTGAAGTAATGGTGAAGAGATGACTATCTTCCTTAGTGATTGAAAGTTGGATAAAGGAGATGCCTCCTAATTCGAGAGTTGCCCTCACACACCCATTATGGTGTCATGCTTCATCATTGGGCGTTTTGCCTCTCGTGGGGGTGACACTGCAGTCTCCCACGGGCCCGGCGAGAGGGCTCTTTAACGGAGATCATTTTAGAGGAACGCCGCAGTGGTGAGTGTGGGTGTGTGGGGATTGTGCAGGTGGGTTAAAAATAATGTACCGGTACCCTAAGTGGTATTTATTCTTAGGTCCCTACGAAATGGTTAAAGACAGGCAAAGAAGGAACTTGTGATCCTGTATCAGTGAGGAGGGTTCGTTCGTTTTTGCAATTTTCAGTGAATAGTAATGATAGATGAATAGTCAGGTCTAGTCAGGTCGACATGTTTCACGCCTATTCGGTCCCTAGTGGATCCTATGGTGTTTCGTCCAGACCAGGGGACTTTTTAGGAGTAGAAAAATGCGGCTGAGGGGTTCTAGAAAGAAACACACAATACACCCTGTGGTGTTACCCTGATTCAGGTATGTGGCTAGGCGTATCTGCACCCAATCGGTATCGACCACCTTTACGTGTAAATCCAACCTACAGAAATAAAGATATAAATGGAAAACACATTTTTTTATGTGTTTATACTGATAACGCTACAAAAGGCGAGTCATGTCTCAGGTTAAGTAGTAAAAATCCAACCCGCGTAAACACTCCATGCACGATCGTAGCAGACTTAGTGAGTCATAATATAGCAATAAATTCTCAGAGGTGCACAACTGTGACAGGATCATGGGCCCTTTCAAGAAAGGGGGTGCGTGGACACAGGCACACTGTGAGTGGTATACAATCATGATCCCTACCCCAAATATTGTCTGAGGATGCCTCAACAGCGGGAGAAGCGGCTCAGGAGGTTACCTAGGGTAGAAAGACAGAAGGGAGTAACATGCTGAATGTGGGTCAGATTTTTGTGCCAAAAATGCCCGTGGGAACGTAGCAGTGAGGAATGTGTACTTAGTCTCGCACTGCTCAGTCAAGTAAAGAAAATGTACTTACATTGACCTCCTGGTAAACTACATTGATACCTGCCCTTAGCCACTTTGTCGACAGTGATCTGACGGCTGTCAGATGCTGGTATAAGTATGGGAGGTGAGTGAGGGGAAAGGACACTAGGAAGGCCCACCTCCACGCTGAATGTAGAAGTATGGATAGCTTGGGAAACTAGAATGGTCATCATGGACTGTGATGGTTAGGTTACGTGGCCATCTTGAAAGGTTATTTGAGCATAACCACAGCATAAGAGTTTACATCCATGCAATGAGATAAAATCACACTAGCTCAGTCTTGTGAGTATAGCTCCAATTACTTCTTGTGGTAAAATGATCCTAGCATGGAATATATGAGGCAATACACATTGTTTTTCCAGGCAATAGGTTTATATTAGTAATAAACGTTTGCATCTCTGTTTATTACTATGCCGGGGCAAAGCACTACGCTACGCTCGCGTAGTTTGTGAAGTTTGCGCTACTTTGCACTACACGAACTGCACATAGCACAGTGCAAACACGCGTAGCGCAGCTGTCATTTTTTGCTTGCTCGTGGTCCTCAATGTCAAGTTGGCGACCGCGAGCAAGCAAAATGACATCCCGGTGAGATTTTTTCCTCGTTCGCGATCAGCAACATCAAGTTGCTGATCGCGAGCGTGGAAAACAAACCTCCCGGCAAGATTCTCAACGCGGGGCGGTCAGGTTTCACATTGTGAGTGGTCGCGTATGCTCGTGACGAGAAACTACCAGTCCATGTTGAGAAAGCTGCCGCTCTAGTAAGTCTAGGTCTACATTTTTTTTTCACTTTTATAGAATATATGTATTCTAAGATAGAAATGGTTGGGTGTTACTGACTGGAAAGGGCTCTGTGTTTTGATCTTTGATGTTTTTAGGTAGAGGAAAATCATCTCGACATTCTGGGGTACTTGTAATTAGCTAGGAGCAATACTGTGCCGGTTTAGTTAGACGTTCATCATGCTTTTCTATTTGTGATAAAATAGCTTAGTTTAGTTAGTGTCCTGGAGCCAGTGATTGAAGTGGGGGTGGAGGTTGTAGGGGGGGGTGATCTGAGGGCCATGACATGCTCATCCTTTTTTAATTTTAGAAAAACAGCTTCCCTATTTTCTGTGAAAAGATGGCCGTCCCGAGGCAATTAATTCTGACAGTTGAAATGCATCAGCTGAAGTGTAGGAGAGGAGTCTCCTCTGCTGTGAAACCAAGTGAGGGGGCAGACAGCCAAACAAGCTTTCTTGCTATGGTGCCTGCTGCATGAAAGGAATGTAAATGTGCACAACTGGTTAATCTGCAAATGTAAAGGATGCATGGAAGCCGGTATTCGCTTTGATCGATGGAATCACCTGAAGCTTCATGATGATACACGTTAAGTCTTTTTAAGAGGTATTGTAAGGGAGCTACCAGCTAACTTGTTAAGTGTGTGCTTTTAAAAGACAGGTATAAAAAAATTGCAGTATGTACAGCCTGACTATTTCTAAAATCTATATTGTGGAAACACTTTTTTAAAAAATCTTAAACCTTTTTGCAGCAGCCTATTTTATACTGTCTATGATGCAAGTTTAAAATAATGACTTACATGTTCACAGTGCTTTCTGTCACAGACGTGGACCTTATAGCACTAAACATACAAAAATCACTTTTCTTCACTGCACCAACCAGGATTCAGTTCTATGGCTCTCTGGTGCAGTGTATTAAGTAATAGAGGTTTCATAATGTACGATAGTTCATTTACCACTGATTAACGTAACCTGCACTGAAATTTCATTTAAGCTGGGCGTTATTTTATATGTAGGTACCTGAAGATGAGAGACCGAAAAAAGTTACATAATATATATATTTTTTGCCACGTCTTTGACCACTCACCCCATCCCCATGGCGCGCAGCATCACAGTTTCCATACTTTTTAGGTTTCGCCTGGCGTTCACTGCGCAGCAGTGTCACACAGGCGAAATATTACGTTTTTCAGTAAGGGGCTTTCACCCGCCTCTCTCTTCCATTGGCTAGCTCCATAAATGGAGGCTAGCCATTGGAAGAGAGATCTGTCAGTAATTCTCGGAGCAGATTCGTGGGCGGTCCGGCGATTTTTTCTCGCTCCGCCCCTTTGCGAACGTCATGTGGCGGTGGGCGGGTTTTTTTTTTTGGGGGGGGGACGGCATGTTTTGATCATTTGTTCGTGGCTTTTGCAGGAGTGGGCTGCGCACTGAGGCCGCTGGCCGATGTCGGTTTCTTTTGGCCTCCAAGCGCCTGGGAGCGCTTTGCTTTTTCCTCATAGCGCCTAGGGGCACTGTAATTGTGCCACGAGCGCTGGGAGCGCTTTATTTTTGCTTTAGCGCCTGGGAGCACTGCATCTTGTTCACTAGCGCTTGGGAGCGCTTTATTTGTTGTAGCCGGTGCCCACCCGGCATTGGCCCCCTGGATTGCTGCCCCCAGCGAGTGCCCACCTCGCTTTATAATTAGCTTGAAGAAGGGAGCCCGTGTTTCACCGCCGCTGGCCCGGAGATTGCTAAGGAGGCGCTGTGCCCGCCTCCCTGCCAAGGGCCGCGATGCCATTGGCGGCCCTCAGCACAGGAAGTCAGGCAGGCTGGGGGCGGGACGACGAGACGACGGGAAGACTAAGGAGCTTCCCCCCGGGGCTCCCAGGAGCGAGGGAGAGCCCCGGAGTATACCGTCCGAAGAGCGGCCGCCGGAGGAGTGCCACAGTGGAGCGAGGCTCCCTCGAGTCCCGCCGGTGAAGATAGAAGCGAGGCGGCCTCCAGCCGCAACCAGAGTCCGCCGTTCCGGTGAGTGGCCGAAAAGGAGAGGGGGGCGTCGGGGCACATTGCCGGTGCCCGCCCCTCCCCTCCAGTGCGAGTGTGTGTGCTAAGAGGCCTGTGGGGCCTTACCTGATGCCGAGTCCCCCGAGAGGGACTTCCCCGACCAGGCCCGAATTATTGAAGAGCCCCGAGAGGCTCAAGCGGCATTCCGGTGGTGACGGAGCAGCCCCAAGAGGCAGCGGGCCGCTCCAGCGGGCATTGTTAATTCGAGCCCACGAGAGGCTCAGAGGCAGTTCTTAGTTCTAGAGCCCAGCGAGGCTCCAAAGGGCCCACTCATTTCTTGAGCCTGCGAGGCTCCCTCCTGGCCCCACGTTTTATTGAGGAGCCCCGAGAGGCTCCAGGCGCCACAGTTGTTCTTCGAGCCCAGAGAGGCTCACAGCGCCCCATTTGTCTTTGAGCCCCGAGAGGCTCCAGGCGCCACAGTTGTTTTGAGAGCCCACGAGGCTCAGGGGGCATTTCCTTTGTACAGAGCCTGTGAGGATCCCACGTTGGCCCCATCATTGTTGTTACAGCTGCCCAGCACTTAGTGGGCAGCTGCCACGTTTAGGCCCCCCCTGACACTGGGACACAGGGCGTCCTAGCCCCAACAAGGTCAGTTGGCCTAGGGACTGCCACAGGTGGTGGACACTGCAAACACCTCAACCCTAAACCACACTCAAAGCAGTAAGGCAATCCTAGGCCACCAGAACCATCATTCAAAGCAGTACCACCCCAAACCCAGCTACGGGGTGGACTTATTCACAGCTACCAAGTGACCTCGTTGGGATATTACTTTTTGTCATTTTTATTAACCCATAGCACTTGGCATTATGAAGCATATGTTTCCACGTTTTCTTTTTTATTTAAGCAGGATTGGCGATAGATCCCAGCTCACAAAGTGCTGTTCCGGTTAAAAAACAAACAAACACAGGAATTGCTGAATGTTCCACCATTAACATGGGAACACTGGTTAACTCTGACTACCCACCCCTCCTTGAAGCATCCCCCTGCCCTCACTAAGGTATGTTTAGATGAGAACTGAACACCGCTGTGGCTGGAAACCCTACAGCCCCCGATCACCCACCCCACAAGGTGCTGACTGTGCCTTTTCGGCCAGCCGTCCACTTTTTAATTAGATTCCTGGCGACGGTGGGAGGAGTGGGCGAGCCCTTTGATCTGAGGGCGCTTAATGAACTTTACTTTTTAGGTCGAAGCCTGGCGTTCACTGCGCAAGCAGTGTCGCGCAGGCTGTCATGTACTTGCACAAGTTCGTTTTATGTATTGTTTTGTAACTGTATTTATATAGTGCTTACTACCCCTGACAAGGTGTGGTTGGGTGGATGGAGTCAGTGGATGAATGGAGTTGAGTGGTGGCTAGGTGGATAGACTTAGTGGGTGGATGAAGTGTGTGTGTGTGGCTGTGTGTGTGTCTGTAGCTGTGTGTGCGTCTGTGTATGTGGCTCTGTGTATGTGTGTGTGTGGCTCTGTGTATGTGTGGCTCTGCGTGTGGCTCTGTAGGTATGTATGTGTGTGGGACTCTGTGTGGGTCTGTGTTTGTGTGTGGCATTTGCGAGAAATTAAGCTATTGGCATTGTAAATGAAAGTGCCATTTATTCATCTGTTTTCAAAACCAACACAAATAAAAATTGTCATTTACAATGCCAATAGCTCTAACTTTTTCAAAGGTGAGACCGTTGCATTGTAAATGCTTGTTTTTATTGCACTTCAACCACTGCCAGGAGCTATTTTCAGATTACACCATAAACTCTATTCTATTTTATTTTTATTTTTGGTGGGTGTGCTTGAAATTTGTTTGGGGACTAGAGAGAAATCAGATTGTGAGGACTGTACACTAGTCAACTCTGGCACGATTCTAGTGCAGGGCAATACTAAGCAGTGACATGGGCACTAGGAGTAGACGGATGCATGATCGTCCAAGAAACACCAAATATGGCCCCATGGGGAGGTTGGTGACAAAATAGGAGCAGGGCAAAAATAAGGCTTCCTCAGGCCATCCTTAAATAAGATTTAACACACTTTTAAACATTCCTCTAGACAATGGAAACGGACCTCCTTTTCTGCCATAACACCATCACTTTAAAGGCTGAGGGGGGCCTTACAAGACACAGAGGCTGCCATAATATTGTGTTGCCTATCTATCAAGGTACACGCCGGTTAATTTTCCCGAAGTGCTGAGCTGGTTGGCTATTTTTTGTAATTAAGTGCAGCAATGCCTAAACAGGCTCTGCTTCTGGATTAACTTGGCATATGGGACACAGGGAAAGTGCTGGTAGGATGAGGAGAAGGGTTCTGCCTGTAGGAGTGGGGTGAGTGATCATCCGCTCTCCAGCCCAGTGCAGCCCCGAGGGAACCCAACTTTCTTGTTGACATGCATATAATTGGTCCTCCATATCCTCATGGCGACGACGCGCTCTACTCTCACTTGGTGCAATGGGTGGCTGGTCTGAACACATTTCCATTGCTGGTTTTTGCTCCAGCCCACTACTATCTAGTATTCCCACTGGCAGCCTAGCTAAGATCACCTAGTCCATTTCACGTATAAGCAAGGGGCAATCACTGCCAGGAGACGGTGAGGACTAAAACAATGTGCCTCGAGGTGTAAGGCCCATAACACAACACCCCCCTCACACAATACCCCATAAAGCTCTGCAGTTCTCCATTCATGCTATTCTGCAAGAATTGCGTCGCTGAGACAGACGTGCACTGAGATGGCAAGCTATATAGAAAACCATATACATTTCCGAGGATGGGACAACACCTAGACTGGATTGAACATCAAACAACATTGATAATGGGTTTATCAGACTTCAGGTCTGCATTTTGCTGCTGGAAAGTGTCATCGCAAGACTGAATAACAGCAATATGACAACCCCTATTGCAGTGAAAATGTTGTCAAAAACATGTAGGAGTTCAAAGATTGTCTTAGGAGCCCGCTGTCAGAGCTGCTGAATGTCAGGTTTGTTGGCTACCAAGGCTGCCTGGTTTTGATTCAATCTCATGTCTTTGGTCCACCACCCTACACTTCCTATGCTTTTACCCAAGGTTATGTCCCTTCCGCCTCCCTTTGCCACTGTTTTCTTCTCTTCCATTTCCTCCTCCTTTCTCCATTTTCTATCCGTTTATCTCTTGATGCAGGTCAAAATCGAATGGTGAAAAAATAAGTCCCAGTCCCCAAAAATGAAGGCTGGACTTCCCCTGCTTGAGGACACTGGCACACATTAAGCACTGCTATTTTGTGCTTTTTTTGTGAGAGAATCTTTGAAACAGAGGTCTTTTTTCTTCCTGTGCCAGGCCTATATCTCTTGAGATTATCTTGTCTCTTATAGTTCAAATGGGCATCAGAAATTATATGGAGAAATGTAGAGCAAAATGTAGTTTCCATAGTATTATTCAATAATGACAGGCAGTAGTTCCTTTAGTATATTTGGACTGGAATCTGGAACACAGGCCCTGATTACAATGGCAGTGGGATTAGAGTCTGACCTCCATCGCCGCAGGCAGGTGACTGTCCAACAATGAGTCGGCAGTCTTGCCCGGGCTATTAGGATACGACCACCGTGCAGGCATTTGTAAAATGCCTTTTTCTACTACAGCTTCGGCTGCAGCCCGGAAAAGGGAGGAAAGCACAAACAGCAGTAGAAAACAATCACTTTTCAAACATCCATGCATTGTGTGCCAGGCACCATGAAAAGGCAGTCAGAAAGGGACATCCTAACCCCTACGGCAGTGACTGAACAGGCACCGCTTCCACTGTAGGCATTAGAACCCAACTGCTTCCCCACAAGCTCCGTGAGCCTGTCAGAGGTGGCAGTCTTTCCCCCGACACTATTGCTTCAACTGCCGATATTGTTATCCGGCGGTCAGACCGATGGCCTGAATGTCATGCAAATCACCACCGACGCCCTCTTGGTGGCGGTCCACCTAACATTATAATAAGGGCCATAGAGTGCAAAGATGCATAATGCTATGTAGATTGAAATGTTTACCATTAAAAGCTGTGACTGATGCATGGCAGAATGTAATTTGGGAGACGAGAATATGTGCCTTATGTTACAATGATGAACACCATTGAACATGGTATATTTGCTTGTCCTGCCTTAAAAAATTATTAACAGAGATCTTCAAAACCACTTTTTAAGAAATATGGTATTTCAACAGCAAGAGCAATGGAGCTGATTAACTAGCCCAGTTAACTAATTGATGTGTTGTAAAATATTTACATTTTTAGTTTCTTTTTAAAGTTGTAATAATGGATGCAACTTTATACATTGTAGGTCTCATTGTAAGATCCAAATCCCTGATAAAAACCTTGAAACCTTGCACCATAACTGTAAACTTAGCAATTTTGATTGGCAAGCAGCAAATGGCATCACAGTTGACATATGAAGGCATTTACATACCTTCTGTACTCATGGGGGAGATGGGAAAAGTTAATGAAATGAGCTGCCTGAGGTTTTTAACCATTTGAAGAAAATGGTCGGGTGGTGCATCTTACGAATTGGAGGCAATATTATTATTTTAATCACAATTATTTTATCACCACAATCTCACTCTCCTATGCAATTGAGTTTATCTGTTTTGCAATGATACTGATTATTGAATGTTGCGTTGATTAAATAGATTTTATTTTCTATTGATTTATGTGCCATGGATCAAAGAAACAGGTTTCATGATGGGTCTGAGATGATTAAATCTAGTAAAAAACCAGTGGATTAAAAATAAAACTCTCTTATGATGTGTTCCTGTTTGTGAAGGTCAGATTCCCCTTTCTGCAAATAAAATCCCGAGGATTATTTTCAGAAAGCTCCCAAAGCTTGCCATTCAAGAGGGTGTAATTTATAGGACTACCTGCAGATCCTTTACGGCAGGTGTGATGAATGTAGGTCCATAGGGGCCAGCTCCATGCCAGATTTTCAGGACAACCGTTGTCTGCGTAAATGTGTTCTGGTCATAATGTTTCTTCCAATTGATGACAACCCAGTAGCATTGGCTTACGTGCACCTACAGGACTGCTGGTAGGCCTATTAGAAGACACATTGAACTGTGCGTGTGGGACCCATGTGCAGTACCAAGTGTGAGTCTCTTAATTTACCAACCTTGAGAAGTAGTTTGCAGTCTTCGCCATTGGTCTGTAGTAGTTGCCCATTGTTGGAAATAGTTGAGTTTGCATGGCCTAAGACACAACTGATGCTTGGTAGGTTTGCTTTGGCTAGCTTGTGTAGCCCTTGCCCTCATGGCCGCATTCAGGTTAAGGGGTAGCACCTTTCAGAGCCCCACCCAACAGTTGCAACACCTAAATGGTGAACTCTGGCCTTATGATTCAGGAGGACACGGAGACAAGCTAGTGACAGCAAAGAGTGCTGCGTTATACCAGTCACTTCGTTCTGCATTAATTGGAGTCACTGCAACAAGTGTAGAAGGGAGCTCTGCATATAAAGTTGTTGTGCATAGGAAGCTCCTGCAGTCACTACTGTCATACATGGAATTTGATTTTGGGGAGTTGGTTCCTGCAGGTCTTTAAATCTCCCCAGGCTCTCTTCTGTGTGTTATTGTCACAGACTGACAGCCTGGCCTGCATTCCTTTCTTGTAAGGCTTCATTCATGACATCACATGAGGGTTTTACTCCCTCAAGCTTTATTTCTAAAGGTATCTTTTCCCTCCAGTTACAGACTTTCCATGGGGAGATCCTACAGCACATAGAGAAGAACACCAAGCTGGACATGCAGTTTATTAATGTGAGTGAGGCCACACCGGTCATGCTTGGTCTCTGCACTCTCTTGCCCCTGCCCTTCCCTCTCCAGCGTGCAACATTCCCAGCTCTTCCCTTCAATCCTTCCACTCATCTTCCATTTTGCCACTTATTCTCTAAGTTTGTCCCCCCTCTCCCCCGTCTCCATGTTTAGGACAGCCGTAAGCGCTACGAGCTGGAGTACCAGCGAAGAGCCGCAAGCCTGGACAAGGGCATGTCGGAGGTGTGGAAGATGGAAAGGACGAGAGACAAGAACCTGCGAGAAATGAAGGTGGGTATGAGGGCTGGTCAGGCTTGAAGGTTGGATGGGTAGAAAGGAGCACACAGGCTGACCATCTTGTAGTAACATCAAGAGACTCCTAGACTGGCCGAGTCCTATGAAAGTTCCACATGGCGGGGATTGGGTGTGTCCTGTTCTTCCAACATCATGACCGGCCATTGAAGGGGATCAGCTCAGAGAGAGAAGGGTGGGACTGAGTGGATGGGCTTCAGGACCACCTCTTGAATGGAGGAACTGATGAGATTAATACAAGGAAGTATTTTTGAGGAAAAGGCAGAGAAGGAATAGGCAGGTGGAACTGAGGCATGGCTATGAGATAGGCAGCACTGACTAATGCAACAGTATAATTCTTTGCCCTCTGAACACTATTTCAAAGAGAAAAGAATGAAAGCCCAGTCTTCAATATACAGCAGCTAAAGTAGCTCTTTGTGAAACGTCATTATCACGGCGCTCTGGAAAATGGCAGATGCTGCAAGAAATATGCGACTTTGCTGGAGAGGTTTTACTTATGCCTTTTTAAAATAAACTTTCTGCCCTTTCTTGTGCATTTAACAAACACAAGTCCCAGAGACCTTATTAAACAAACAAATTAATCCATATTTCATATTCTTCTATAGAGTGCAATGCACTCATACTTGTCAAAAACCCTACATTGTCAACCCTGGGTTCCATATATGAAATGCACTTTTAGTACACATTGTGTATGTCTGTGAACCACTAGGGAGTCCCCATGGCTTATATATAACTCAGCCTGTGGCATCAGGCTATGTACTTCAACTGCAGTCCATTTGTCATATTTATCTGTCTATCCGCCTAACCATCCTTGTTTGTTTGGCTGTCTATCCATTTTATAAAGAAAAAGAGTGATAGAGAGCAACAGAGAGTGAGACAAAGCAGCAGCGAGAGAGAAACAGAGAAAAATAGAGGGAGAGAGCAACCCTGCGAAAATAAATATATAGAGAAAAACAGAGTGAGAAAAACAGAGGTAGAGATAGTAACAGAAAGAAGAGCAACAGAGACAGCACAAGAAAGAGAGAAAGAACAAGAGAGAGAAAGAACAAGAGAGAGAAAGAACAAGAGAGAGAGAAAGAACAAAAAAGAGAGAGAGAGAGAGACAGAGAGACTGGGGATGACTTTCAAAACATCTCTGTCATGGAGGCACTGCTGTAAAACGAAAAGGCACTGATGGGGAAAGCCAGGGAGGGAATGGCTGGCTGACCTGCTCTTCTATGAGAAAAAGGCATTACTGGCAAGAGTGCCCCGTGCAGGTAAGGGCGGTGGAGCAGTGGGACCGGGTGGAAGGGGGGGGAGGGGTATTCGACAGAAGATCACGAGGGAAAAGTAAATAATTAATTTTCCCTCATTGTCGCCTGTCGAATCCCCCTTCCCCCCAATCCGGCCTCACCACTCTTACCTGTAAGGGCTGCTCCTGATTACTGGCATTAATTTATAGGAGAGAAATCCATCGGGATTGAGACAAAACCACTACTGGATGGCCATGAAGAGCTGGAGGTATACTGGGTTTACTTACGGGCAAAAGAGCAACGAAGAGGTCTGGATAGCGGAAGGGACATTGACAGGGAAGGGAGAACATGCCTTGGTAGTCACATTCCCAGGTACTTTCCTTGATTGGCGATAAAGCCCGATGATCACAGGGTAACCGCTTACAATCCACTGCACCTCTAAGGCCCAGTCTAAAGCAAGCCTACAGCACACCGGCTGGATCATGAGAAATTGATTCTGATAACTCGCCATGTTCTTAAAGAGCCCTCTGAAAATGACATAAAAAGAAAGCAACATTAAATGTACTGGAAGTGTTCTGTAATGCACCTATATTGTTCGCTCAATTGCCTTATTTGACCACCTCTGTCTCCACTCCAGGAGAGCGTGAATCGCTTGCACTTGGACATGCAGGCTTTCGTGTCAGAGAGCCAGAGGGCTGCTGAACTGGAGGAGAAGCGCCGGTACCGCTTCCTGGCGGAGAAGCACTGCATGCTGTCCAACACCTTCCTGCAGTTCTACAACAGGGTAGGTAATGGTTTGTGTCACAGAGGGACAGGATGGCATATGATCTCTACCAGCCTACTCTAAAGGTCTGTAGATATGGCAATGGCGACACTACTCCACCAGGTGCAAGAGACACCTTGCCAACTTGATTCAAACAACTGCGTTGTTACGCCAAACCTTTTCTGGTCTAAATGCGCAATAACCTTAATACATGTTGGTGGTATGTCCTCCTATTCATGACACCATCTATATTTCCAGCCTGCTCAAACCTTTAACCTACCATCTCCAAAAAATTGCAATCTAACAGTCGCCTTTGACCAACTCAACTTTGACACCAAAATCAAGTAGGGCATTCAAAGAGCCACAGGACACTCATGTGTCACTGGACCGAATTGTAACAATAAGATCCTTTGACATCTGATGTCCTGGAGTTTACCCTACCCCTTTGCAATTGACCATCAGAGTTTTAAGGTAGAACGCTCAAGGCTTACTCAAGTAGGTGATGTAAGGTAGCGTCTCAACTTCATCATGCAGATCATTCATTCAGTCATAGGGTCTTGCAATGCACAACCTGTCACCCCGCTGAGTCTCCATGCACTGGGGTTCTGTGAGTCTCGGTCGGGTGGCTGTGGTGGTCAAAGAGCCAGATCTTGAGCTTCTTCCTGAAGTCCTCCAGAGAGGGGGAGGCGCGTAGGTGGAGGTTTTTCCATGACTTGGCAATGAGATAGGAGAAGGAACGACCTCTGCAGCGGCTTCGACGGATTAACATTTAATAAACCACGGGCCAGCCAGTGATTCTACTTGAAAAGGTAGTTTAATGGGACTCACAGCTAAATACGATACATGTAATGCAGTAGTCATAAATATTATAAGGTATACATATTTGACATGGGAGTTTTGAGAGCAAGGAGTTAGGCAGCCCTAACTGTAGCCACCCCAAGATTCTTGCAAGTGGTAGGACAAGATCAGTTTGCAACACAATGAAGCCATCCCAAGCCTGAAGAGTATAATCTCCTTTCACTTCACAGGGCTGTTGCTACCCCAGTGCTAAGACTGGCAAGGCATAGCTGCTATTCAGCAACATGTGTGGCTAGTAGCTGTGCTGACTTGGACCTGACCTCGCTGCTGCTAGTCATGGCCTACGATAGTTCAGATGTGCACAGGCTCGCAAATCCAAGTTTGAGAAGGAAGGGCTGCATGGACGCAGGTCAACAGAGGATGCACTCACTTGGGCTGGTGGTTGGCAAAGAAATGCTCATTGCTGGATGTTTCTCAGGCCCAAAACTGAAGCCTGCCATCCAAACAAATGAATAAATTAAGAACCCAACCAGGATCACAGTAGTGATCCAATAGGAAGGTCTGCGATGAAAAACCAGGGAATGTTGCTGCATTTTCTTCTACCTCCAAGCCATAGAAGGAGCTTCTAAAACAGCTGAAATTGTTTATGAATTTTCCTAGCGCCAAGTCATCATAGGCAGTTCTTCCTTGAGTCTGTCTTATGTGGTCACTTTTGCACTCTCTAGGAGCCTTGAGATACAAGCACACATTTTGGAAGTGAGTTGTTTGTGGGTTTCACTGAGCGGTACCAGGGTCACACGGCCTGGTCGTGCAAACCACTGCAGTAGGCCAATGTGCATCTTCCCACTGCTTTTCTTTTTAAGCCGATTCCCCAGCAGCGCTCCTCAGCAGTGAGTGGGCTTCCTCCTTCAAGTTGGTTTCAAGGCAGCTCTTCCTAGCAGAGCTTCCAGAGTTCCGTTGATGAACCTAGCAAGAGGTGTTGGGTGTCATTGACCCCAGACCCTGGAGCGCAGATGTCTTTCCCAGCCTCCAATGGTGTCAGTGGCCCTCACACTGGTCAAGTAGAAACACTGGCCCAGTGATTGAGGGCTTCTACCTCATGCTTATGCTGGGATCGGTCTTTGGCCATTCATGACTGTTTGAGTATTTCTCCTGGTCTAGCTAAGCCACACTCGTTGTCCTCTGTATGAACGCGTGCCCTCAGTCCGAGAGACTCAAAACAAAGGAAGAAAGGTGTGACAGGCTTCTTCACTCACAACCTGTTGAGGGTAATAGCTCCGGGGATCAAACTAGAAGGGGCAACAGCTGCCCCTACACTTCACATAGGCCGTCTGCCTCTTATCCTACAGACCCCGGGGTCTGGTCCATATCAAAGGACCCCAGGAAGGCTTTGGAGGGGCCCTGCAATTCACATTGCTATCTGGCAAGCTTCCTTCAGCCGCCATCTTATGTACCATCAGCATACAGGAGATCCCAAATGCATTTCAGCTCTGCTTCGGTACTGGTGCAGTAGTAGGAGCATACATGAAATCTAAAATATGCTTAGATTTTCTCCTTAGGAGTGTTATGAGCCTCTAAAAGTCCGATATCTAAACTAATCCATGGAAGAAAACTAATGTGCATAGATTTCTGACTGGAATTATTATTTTTTTTAAACAAGAGTTTTGCCCCCATACTTTACTTCCAATTTATCCTGAACTTATTTTTTCCATCTGTTCACTCTGTAACATTCCTTTCACACCGTCTTTTCGGTTTGGAATGCTTTATTTTGAATTATATATTTATATAACATATTAAGCCATCGAAGGATCTACAAAATTGAACTCCTATCTATAATTGAAATATACATATGAAAATGATTGCTACATCTATACAGTTAAATTAGTAAATTAAATTGTATCTGAACATTGGAGTAAACCTCTAATGTATGTAATTTGGATAGGTGTAACCGCAATAGTATTTAAACATTTTGTTTAAGGCCACTCCCACTTTTGGGCTCAAATATTTCTGTCAAATCACTGGACTCAAAACCTCTACCCTTCTCCCTCGTGCCAGTCACATTGTTTCCCAAACCTACGTTGCCTGCCACTCTGGTCAGTATTCATAACCCCTTCCTTCTGTTTTACTTAACTCATGTTTTAAAATGTTCCCTTTCTTCGGGGATTTTTGTCTGCATCTTATAAATACCCCATCTGTTTTGTTATTTAAAAAAAGCATCGCCGAACCCCTTTCACCACTACAACTTTACCCCTATTTAATTTCTGCATTATTTGACCTAAACTCTGTCCGAAATTCCTGCCTGCATTGTGCACCTTCCACGTTTTATCATATCTTCACAGTCTCATCCTTTTTTGTTTTTTTGTGTGTCCTCATTCTGCCAATTAACTTGTAGGCGATACTCACTTTCCCTTACTGAGACTGGATGGGAATAGAGTCTTTCCACACAAGAAATCTAGCTGTTTCCACTCCAACCCCTCTTAGGCATGACATGCAGAAGATGCTAAAGAAGGGGACCAGGACCAAAAGCTATTTTTTGACTTAATCACTGGACCCCATTCCTCTGGCACCAATCAACCAACATGGCGCATATCTTTTCCCGACTTCTAGAATCGCATGCCATGTCTTACTGGCTTATATGTATGATACTATTTTTACACTAAAAGGGGTGGAACGGCCTATTTCCAGGCTTTACAGATCTCTCGTCTTCCCAATAAAATAACATAAAAAATTAATCTTGCCGCAGTTTTATTTGAAACCAAAATACTATCTTGGCCTAATCCCAAAAATATAAGTACAGGAGTCACTGCTATCTGGATTCCTGTTACATTCGTCAAAAATTCACAAAGCTCGATCCAAAATGTAGTAATTGCAGGGCAAGTTAAAAACATATGGCAGTCATTCGCTGAAGGATCCTGACATCTCGAACAAACATACTGAGTACCAGAAAATGTTGTCAGTTTCGCCAGAGACCAGTAAACACGATAAAGAGTAAAAAGGTGGTTTTGCTTAAGGTATGCAGGTTTAACTGTCTCTCGAAGCAATGTAAAGGAGCCCAACCAAATGTCGCTCAGATTGATATTATCTACATCATTACTCCAGAGCTTTTGGATATCCTGACTTATATAATCTTCTTCTCAATCAGGGTTCAATACCACAAACTCCAAAAAAAGAGAGTTTCCCAGGGACCAGAAAGGACTGGGTATCAAGAACTTTATCAAAAAGAAATTCCTTTCTGTGTATTAATACACAGAAAGGAATTTCTTTTTGATAAAGTTCAATACCACAAAGCCACCTCTTTATTAATACTCCCTATTTCCATAGCTTGAATTAACCAGGCATCATCCGTCTGTTCCTCTCAATGTTGCCCAGCCCACCAAGCAGACAATTGATAGTATTTGAATCTGGTTAATTTTCCACGAGTGCATGATGTCAGAGTTTCCCAAATAATCAGATCCATACCTAATTTTAAACCTCCCCAACGAGAGATACCCGCTTGCTTCAATGGTAGGCTGAGTAAATCGTCTAAACATGCTGGGGAGGCTGGGGAACCCCAAATTGGTGAGTAATCTGAATAATAGGGTATTCCCATTTTCTTCCGTATGTAGACCCAGTTCTTAACCGCCTGCAACAGAATCTTTAATCTTACTTTTTTGACAAATGTTGGGTCTCCAAACTTTAAAAGGAACTGCTCTTGTTCATCCCCCAAATTGCTAAGCAGTGCCCCATACATGATACCTAATGCAAAATCATCTGGTTTGTTTAATAGCATCCAAAAGTTCTTAAAATGAAAAACGTGTGCGTAAACCCATAGGTCTGGAAGAGCAAGTCCCCCCTTTTCTAACTTTATCCTCAACCTTTTTCAGGATATGCGGGAGCCCTTTGAAGCCCAAAAAAAACTTCCAATCTTGCCCTGTAATTTGGCTACCTAATTTTTATCAAAAGAGAGGGGTATGTTATTAAAATGATAAGTAATTTTGGGGAGTATAATCATTTTAATCAAATGTACCCGACAATATAAATTAATAGGGATATTTGCCCATCTGGTCAGTAATCTTCCAACCTCCTGGCTAGTCTTCCTCCAATTGACCATAGGGACATTGACTAACTTCTGGGTGATTATGATGTCGAGATATCGCATCAGGGTTTTTACCCCAGGGGTCTGAGATGACTGGTTCCACTTCATAACTTCAGTTTTGTCTCTGTCTACACTATACCCGGAGACCTTCCCAAACAAATCTGCTTTAGCCCACAATCTGGGAATAGCCTCTTTGGGATTCTGCGTATAATGAATGAGATCATCCGCATATAGAGCTAATTTGACCTCAAGGTTTTTGTATCTAAATGGAAGGATGGAGAGATCTTGTCTAATTAGGGCTGAAAAAGGTTCAATATAGATATTGAATAACAAGAGGGACAACGGGCATCCCTGCCTTGTTCCCCGCCTAATGCTGAACCAATCGGTTAACTCCCCGTTGACTAAGACTCTAGTTCTAGGTGCACTATAAAGTAGCTGTATCGCTTTTATTAGGTTCATAGGGAATCCAAAAGTTCTTAAGGACTCCCAGGGATACGGCCAATGGACCTGGTCAACCGATTTAGCCACCAGAGTTACTGGAAGGTTGAAGGATTCTGCCAGATCTACTATACCCAGCATTGTGAAGGTAAGTTCATTGAGCTGCCTTCCAGGAATAAAACCCCTCTGATCTCTATGGACTACACTCTTTATGATCTTCGCAACCTTATCTGCCAATATCCCGTGAACACTTTATAATCGGTGTTCAACAGGGATATAGGCCTATTGGACTCAGCTGCCAATGGGTCCTTATTTGGTTTTAAAATTAAGACTATCGTTGCCTCAGCCCAAGATATCGGGGGGTCCTCCCCTTCACAGTCTCATCTTATCATTTTCTGTTAAGCCTGGCTTTTGCCCAACACACTCTACTGAATCAGCTCTTTTTAATTTCAAACTTTCTACAACATACTCAGCATTACAATGGTCCTAATCTCACTTTGCTTGACTTATTGGCATCCTTCAACATTGTTGATTCTCTAAAATATTTGCCTACTTTCTGGAGTAGTTTCATTCCTATTAATTCCTATTCCTCTTCTCAAACCTTTTCTATGTAATTGAAATATACTCATTCTGTATTGCTTTACTCTCACATTGGGGTAGTCCAGGGTTCTGCTCTGGGCCTTTTAATGTTTTCACTCGACACTGTTTCTCTTTCCCCTAATACATCTTCTTCTGGTTCTGATACACACTTTAACACAGATCACACCCAAATTTTTGTCTTTCCACTCATTCTCTGTTCCCTCTCTGTGCAAGTCTTTGACTCAATCTTTCTACTATTGAGTAGAGCGGTGCAGTTCTTAAAATCTCAACTGAAAAAAATACTCAGATATTCTTCCTTGCATCACCATATTTCTTCCTCCACCGTTTATTTTCATGTTCTAATTTTTGCAATGGCTTCTTCTGCCCATAAGCTTCTTTCAACCTTTAACTCTTCCTTTTGAATATTATGATCAGATTTTTGTTGTTACCAGGTTTCATTTTTGTAACTGCAAAGTATAAAAAATGGGTTTGCTGTCTTCATACTCTTTATGAAACTGCCTTCTCCAAACACTTGTTCTTTCTCGCTAGAATAGTCTTCTTTTTAAGTTAACTAGTTATTGTAGCTACTGCTTCGGTACAGGCCAATTCAAAGGTGGTTTTGCCCTTCCGGATTCTGGTCACAAACAGATTTACTTGTATCATCGACATTTGATTTCGAATGTATCTCATCAACAGTTTCACTTACTAGTTTTGTTTGCAGGTGTTTTCACTACACAACCCCACCTTACTGTGATCTTGTCCCAACCCTACTCTACTTTCAGATTATGGGCAGAATTCGAGTTTGGGGGTCCTGGATTGGGCTGTCACACCAGTGCCACGCTCCAGGACAACCAAACCTGTAGTCAGACCACCTGCCAGAGTAGGAGCTTTCTCCTAGTCTTGCAGGCGGTCCTTTGCCGTTCCCACAGTGGTGCCTATTAAAAAGGTACCGCAATGGGAATGCCAAAGATCTTTCCAGCATGGCATGGACTATAAAGTCCAGGCATGCTGGAACATGGGGTGAATGTACACAGGGGGCACAACCTGTGCCCCACTGCAGGCACCCCTTGGCCCTGAGGCAACAGGGGGCCAATTTGTTTCCTCACCGCCACAGTTTTCATGGCGGCCTCACTGCCATGAAAACTGTGTCAGTGAGAAATCTCCAAATATGCTTGGCGGTGCTGCAGCGGCACCGCCAAACATATTGGAGCCTGTGACTACCAGGCCATCGTAGATCGCTGGAGGTTGCGTCTGTCTTGTGTAGGTGGGACCGCCACACTCAAAATATGGTGCTCGGACCGCCAGTGCAGGGGTTCCAAACGGTCAACTGCGAGTACGGTGGTCCTATGGACTGGCGTACTCGTAATCAGGCCCTAAGTGTCTACCTTCTGTTTAACTACCAAGTGTCCCTTCCTTTTTTCTTCTTTTTCTTAGCGATCTACCAAATTTGTGGACTGCATTTTTGCTGCACGCATAGTTTTTCCTTCTCTTTACACTTCCTACAAATACCTAATAACTTCTTTCTGAGATGACCTACCAACCTTGACCTGCTTTCTCAATCTACATGTTACTTTATTTAAAATAACCTATCTACCTATATTTTTTGTATGGCAAGAGGAACTCTGAATGAAAGCGCATAAAGAAATTCTTTAACAATTAACAAATGAACAATATGAATCAAAAGATAGGATTGCAAAACAAAACATACATAATAGCATATCGATTGCACAACTTTAGTCATTGTATGTTTTTTCAAATGTAACTCTTTAATGTATTTAATATGTACTATTTCGTGATCTGAAATCACAAAATCAATGTCATTGTGTATTAACAGTGTTGTTCAATAACCACTTTCTTAAACTTTTTAAAAAAAAATCTTTATTTTCCAGTTTTCAAATACAATAATCTGGAAACGATGTTGAAATGGAACATTGTTAAGCAAATCATCACATGCCAGCCATATTCTATAACATCAGTGTCACAGCATTTGGCAACAGTACAGCAAATAATTTAGGCCCAAAAGGGCTAAGGAGTATACAGGTTACGCAGTTCGGTATTATTGATCAGGAATGTTTTGACGCGGCTGTACTTCGTAGGTTGAGGCATTTACGACAACAGAAATCTATGGTACACAATGCAGGCAAAATAATACAGAAGTGCAAACGTAAAATACATTAAATAGCCAGAATCGACTGCTCATATCGTATTGCGTGCCAGTGTCACTGCATCTCTCGGCGACATACACACGGTTCGGACCCCATATGTTTTTTGGGCGGGAAGAGTTTGGCATCAGTGAAGCGTAGATTTCACTATTTATGTTACAATAAGCTAGGCTGCGCAGCCAGGCCTTCAATGTTGGAGTTGTCCTCTTGGCACACGCTAGCGCTATTTACCGCTTTGCCAGCAGAAACCCAAGTGCCGCAAATCTTCTTGCCTTTTTGGGAAAATTAGCCATGCAACCCATGAGTGCGATCTCCGGGATGGGGGTCAGTGACAGGGAGATCATTTCACCCAATGCAGCATGTACTTGTTCCCAATACGGCTGCATTTTTGGGCACGTCCATGTTAAATGGGCAAAATCCGCATGGGGGCATAACACTTCAAGCAATGATGAGGCCTAGACGGATCTACTTTATGTGACCAGGCGGGAGTGTGATATATTCTGCAAAGGAATTTAAAATGAATGAGTTTATGCCTACTGTTGAGAGATATTTTCTTCGTAGCCCTGCAGCACTGTTCCCATTGATCATCCGATATGGGCCGACCAAGGTCGTGTTCCCATGCCGAGCGGATCTTAGCATCTGAGATCGGACGTATCTTGAGGCATGCTTTGTACATTTTAGAAATTAAATGTGCACCTGTCTCACACTCTATTAGCAGTGTTAATGGGGCTGCAGGTTCCGGTGCCACTGGGTATGTAGGTAGAGCGGCTCGTAGTGTGGAATGTATGCGCCTCATTATGAAGGCGTCCATAAAAGCACTGCCCTGATACCTAATGTCCTCAGACAGAGAATATATGATTATTGGGGAAGAGATTGCCAATTTGTCGGATATCAAATTTAGCTAGTGTGCGTTACACCAGTGTTTCCCCCGTGATGGGGAGCCATAAAGGGCTTGGAAGCGGCAATGCCGGCGAATAGAGAAGATCCAGCCCCAGCAGTCTACGCAGCTTCTCTCATGCTCAGCTGGGGGTGGAGACTGTTTGTATGTCAAGTGGGTCTCTAGGGATCCCCTTGGGAAGTACTATGGACAATTTCAGAGGGAGCACCAGGTCCCCCTCCGGTTTCAGAAAGGGGATACGGGCGTCTGGGTGATACCAAGCATAAGCATAACTGCATTGCGCTGTTAAGTAATATAGATACATTTCTGGAACACCGAAGCCTCCTCTTTCATACGGGAGAGTTAAAATCTGCCAGGCCACCCTAGGCCGCCCGTCCCCCCAAACCAGTCTAATAAGGTGTTGACGCAGCTGCATGAAGAAGGCCTGAGTGAGGGGAATGGGAATATTATTGAAAAGATACAAGAATTTTGGCAATATTATCATTTTGATAATGGCAACCCTACCCACCATAGACAACGGAATACAAAGCCATTTCTCAACCTGTGTCTCCAAGGAGCTTATGGCTCGTCCGTAATTTAGCCAAATTATAGTAGAGGTGTCCGTATGTATATGTATGCCGAGATATTTGACCGTGTCGTGACACCACTAAAGCGGAAACCCACAGTCCCATGGCACAGTGCTGCGCGTCAGTGGAAATATTACAGACTTGTGCCAGTTTATGCCGAGCCCTGAAAAAAGGCCAACCCGCAATATTTCCCTAATTATTGGCTCGAGGTTAGTGTAGGGCTGTCTCACATATAGGATAGTATCATCTGCATAAAGTGATACCAATAATGGACCAATATGAACTGTAACCCTCGGTGTAGGTGGCGTTCCTGGAAATGTCTTACCAAGGAATCCATGGCTAAAATAAACTATAATAGGGATAACGGGCATCCCTGCTGTGTTCCGTGGGCCAAGCGAATGGGAGGAGACAGCGTGCCGTTGATGCGCAGTCTAGCAGTGGGACTAGTTTATAAAAGAGCAGTGGTGGTAACAAAATCCTCCGGCATCCCCATGCGGCACATTACTGAAATAAAAAATGGCCATTCCAAAAAATCAAAAGCTTTTTCCGTATCTAATAGCACCGCCACTGCCGGGACCATTGGATCTAACCTGTGTATAACTGAAAAAAGGGTTCTGAGATTAAGCGAAGTAGAGCGATGAGGAACAAACCCTGATTGTGCTGGGGAAATAATATACTCCATTAACAAAGCTAACCTGATTGCTATAACCTGGGCTAATATTTTATAATTCTGATTCAATAAAAAAAAGTGGCCTATATGAACCACACTGAGAGGGGTCCTTGCCAGGTTTGGGAAGTAGAATAATAACGTCCTCTCTAAAAGTGGGAGGAAGAACGTGTTTTTCCAGCGCTTCTGCGTATACCTCTATCAGTCGGGGGACCAGAATGCCTTTGTATGCCTTGTAGAAATCTGCCGTAAACCCATCTAGACCCGGAGCAGAGGAACTCCCTATTGTGTCAATGGCTTCTACAACACTGTCTTGGGTTATTGGGATGGCCAGGAAGTCTTGTATGGGTTTCTCGAGATAAACTAGTGCAATTTCGGATAAGTATTCTTCTTGAGCGCTTAGGTCTCCGTCTAGTTTGGAACTGTATAGAGATTTTAAATAAGTCAAGAACGTGGTACTTATCTCTGGGGTGGAGTATACCGACTGACCAATGGGATTTTTAATTTCAGTTATGTATGCCCTGCTGTAGGGGGGGCAAAGTACTTGTGCAAGGATTCTACCAGGGCGTTCACCTTCACCATATCTCCTGGCCATGTGATATTTACCCAAATACAATATTTTCCTATCTGCTATGTCTCGGAATTCCACTAATAGAGCCAGGCGCTGACTTTCTGCCTCAGCAGAGGCGTTCTCAAGTATCTCGGCGTCTAAAGCTGGTATGTCCTTCTCAATGCGTGCTAGGGAGTTACGTAAGACTTTAGGAACACCAACATTTTTGCCAATACAAACCCCACAATTGTACGCTTTAAAACCCTCCCAGAGGACCACCCATGTATCCACTGATCTGGTGTTAAGTTCAAAATAGTCCTCTATGGCAGTCCTAATTTCTTCGAGGAACACTGGATCTTGGAGTGCTCTGTTCGGAAACCTCCACTGTCATTCGAAACCCCCGGGTCGTGGGACAGCAAGCCTAAGTACCACAGGGGAATGATCTGAGTAGGTCTGTGGTAGGGTATCAAGCGCCGGGGCCCAGCCCGCTATTCCAGGGGAGACCAACCAGTAATCGATTCTAGTCCAGGTATAATGATAGCCGGAGTTGTGTGTGTAAGAAGTAGTGGTAGAATTGTGTGTGTGCTCATTATCCACTAAAGAGAATAGCTGACAGATGTCTTGTAATGCAAGGCGAGAGTGGGTTTTGGTGTCTGGAGAGGAAGAAGTGCTGTCCCTAACAGGATCTAGCAATAAATTAAAATCGCCACTCATAATGATTAAACAGGGATTCAATGCTAGCAAGTTTACCTATAAGGAAGAAAAAAACTCTGGGGAGTCTATGTTGTGAAGAACCGGGTTATTTAAGACCCAGCGGCGCCAGGGGCACGCCCAAAGTCTCCGGTTTCACCTGTCTTAGAATACAGAGACACGGGATACTTCTTGGTGGCGTCACAGATCAAATTTATTGGCTGCAGCCAGTAACAGAAGTCCTAGAAATCACCACGGTATGAGTTCTCAGGAGACTGCTCAATTTTACAAAGCAAGTCATCCCTTTTTATGCCAAAAATCACATTCCAGACAAATACCTAACATTTACAAACTGTCCAATCACATGTATCCACACCAGAGGGATCGCATGACAGTAAAACCCACTTTTCAGTTGCCCAGCCCATGATCAATTATCGGTCAAACCCAACATTCTTCTTTAGACCGGTCGAACGAACCCATAATAAAAAATGGCACAACCCAATCGTAAATAGACCATAAAGAAAGGAGCAGAAACAGGTGAGAGTAGGATAAGGCAAATTTGTGTGCAGTAAAACTTTTATGATGCCCTGTGCTCTGATCCTTAATCTTGATCAGCTAAAGGGCAGGAACTGGTTTTACAAGGTCAGCTTCAGGCAACAGGGTCAGTTCACTCAGGTCAAACAGGAGTCAGCACAAACTCGAGCTAAGGTGTACATGTCCTTAAAAAGACTAGTTCAGCCACAGTCATCGGCCTATGTGAGGGCAACCACAAAATGGCTGCCATACACAAAATGGAACCCAAGGGTTCAGAACGAAATCCCTAAATACGTAGTGAATCCATCGGTTTAACATGATGAAAACACTCATACTTGCCGCACTAACTAATTACGGTTCGCTAATATCAAATTCGTAACGAAACCATGACCTTTATGAAACGGGTTCAGAATTCACGGAACCTCAGACCCTCCTTTTGCCCTTACATAGGCAATAACCTAAACTCACGTCAATCTGAGTCCAGGTCTATATTCATCAGATCATCAAGATATTGCTGGAGCATAATCCTATTACTTAGTACCTCTCTTGGGACAGATCTCCTTGCACACGTAGTAGCACAGAGGCCACATATAGCAGGAGCGCACTGCACACAAAGACAGAACAGGAAAAGAATCGCTAAAGCCATCCCAATGATCATCAGAATCTTCCATCCCCAAGTGGATAACAATCCCCAAAACCATCCCATCAACTACCAATCTCCTTCGTCCATGTGTACAGACTCGGAGATCTTATGTAGCTTGGAAATGGCCTGGTACACTGTAGGAGCATTGTCTGGAATGAAAATGCAGCAGCTCGATTGAATCAATTTACATACCCCTCCTCTGTCTGCAAGTATGACGTCTAACGCAACTCGATTCTGCAACGTCATAAGACGATCCGATTGGAGCTCAGCAGTCAAATTACTAAGGGCACCGGCAGTCTCAACTATGGTGGACTCAACCACTCTCGTCAATTGCCGTATGTTCCTAATATTAACCATAGGTCCCCAAAACGGCAGGAAACCCTTAAGAAAATCTCCCAATTCTTGTCCTGAAGTATCTTCCTTACTGAAGACACCTCTAACTACTCTAGTTCTGTGGTAATCTGCCGCTGCAGTATACGTAGGGGGCAACAGATACGAAACATAACATGTTCCCGAAAAATCAGGGGGCAACTATGTATATGCTCTTTCATAGCACACAAAATACGTACCCTTAGCTGCTAAAAACGGTGGGGAAGCCTGGGACGCAAAAACATACGTCCCAGTACAAACACTCTTCCCTAACTGAGCTCTCGGATTCTTGCCATTACCTTGCAGACAAAAATGACCACGATGGGGCACGATCCAATTCGGGGATGATTTTTCCCTTTGCTGCTTTTCACTCAGACTAACACCATATCCAGTCACGTTCCAACCAATATAAGCTAGTGTCTCATCTTTAGGGATAGTCTCATAGGAATCGATTCCTCTAATCATATCTACTATTCCTTTCACTAGAGCACTATTACTTGGATTATCTTTCATAGAACGCAGGGGGTAAACTTCATGGGCATAAATAAACATCGTCCTATATGCCCATACAGATCCATTATAGCTGAATGGCAGAACCAGGTAAGGAATACCCTTATCCGTGGTATGAGGCATAAGACCACACACCCAGCAATTAGTGGTGTTCACTACTAACTGATGCTGATGCAGAAGCTGCACAAAGGAATTATTAACGAATTCCAATCTTCTGATAGATTCATGTTCAGGCAAAGGATGAAAAGAATACGAAGAAGTAGTAGTAGGAAAAGACATAGGTTGTATGGTGGGTGCAAAAGTCACTTGGAAAGAAAAAACAAGATATCCCACTAAAAACATCGTTATGCTAAGTAACATTAAAAGACATGTTATCAAAAAACATTTGCTACTCATTAGTCTACACAGTCTCGTCTTAAAGTTCATTTCTACAACAGCTCTCTCGATCTCAAAAAACTCCATCCTCTAACCGTGCTGTTCGCGGCAGGTGGTTCTCTTCGGCTCAGAGGTACGTCTGTAAGTCCAGGGAACGCCCTAGAACAAACCAGAACCGTCGACCTTATGTCTACACGGCTGTACACTCCAAGGCTTCATTCCGCGACCCTACAGCTGAACCCGGATGGCGGTTTGAAAAAAGAAAAATAGATCAAAACAGCTTTTCGGATGAGAGAGCGTTTTTTGTTTTCAAATGCAAAAAGGAATTTATTGTTTATTAGTCCATCGGCTCTCGGTCGTAGATTATAGCGGCCTTTACCAGGCACTGTCTGATCTCGGAACAACAACTCAGGCTCAGTAGTGTCAAATCGTGCAGGTGGAGACACAGCTTCTTGCAAAATATCGTTATCCTCGCGCTCAGAACTTGTCCCAACCAAACGTGCGTCACTGAATGGAACGTAACGTGGCACTGTATCAGTCTCTGAATCACCAACACCCTCCTGGACCCACTGGTCGTACGGCAGAGGCAATGATACTCTCTTACAATGTACGCCGTGGATCCAGTTCTTTTTCCCGAAAACTTTCACTGAGGTCCTCGTAGACAACAAGACTTGGTGTGGGCCGGTCCAGCGGGGCTGATCATTCTTGGTTCGCTGAAAGGTCTTCACCAAAATCCAGTCACCAGGATTGAGGGTGTGACCTGGATCCACAGAAGCTGGCGGCAATTTATCATGAACCTGTTGATGCATGACACGCAATTTAGTCGTTAAGTCATACAAGTAGTCCACTAGCATAGGATAATCGATGTCACTGAACTTCGTTGGCCTCGGCACTCCCCACACATTTGCCGGACGGCCAAAAACTATCTCATAGGGACTAAGGCCTATTCGGGAATGTACTGTAGTTCTAGTTGACAAAAGTGCCAACGGTAAAGCATCGGGCCATTGGAGACCAGTGCTCGCTTGAATCTTGGCCAGTTTCAGCTTTAGGGTGCCATTATAGCATTCCACTAAACCAGCCGATTGGGGATGATTCGCAGCGTGAAACTTCTGACGAATTCCCAACCCTTCACACACTCTTTTCATCACCTTCCCCACAAATTCACTTCCATTATCACTCCATACCATCCTTGGCAATCCAAATCTAGGGAAATATTCTTTGACCAGGACTTTGGCAGTGGACGAGGCAGTATTATCTTTTAGGGGGTATGCTTCTACCCATCTAGAAAAGGCACAAACAACTACAAGGACGTACTTTAAACTACTGCACCTTTCCATGTGGATGAAATCCAATTGCAAAACCTCGAACGGATACGTCGGAGGCGCAAAATGACCAGCTAGAGTTGGAGTTCCCTTGCCAGGATTATACATCAAACACACCATGCAATTCTTGACCACATTCTCCGCACATTTGGGAATTCCAGCATTCTGCCATACTGGAGCCAACAACTTACAAATCCCTTTCACAGTAATGTGAGACAAACCATGTGCCATCGTAACCACCGCAAGCACATACGCATCTGGCAACATCCATCTTTGGTGTTCTGACAACTCAACCCAACAGCCAGTCGAATCCAATCTACCTGTAGTTTCTCTCCAAACATTCTTCTCACTTTCAGTAGCTTCAGCCTGTATTGATTTCACACTCTCAATCGTATCTTCGCACATTCCAACATCACCAATCCATCTCGCAGGGCCTGCAACATACATTCGGCTCATCAGATTTCTTGCTGTGTCTTTCGCAACTTCATCCGCAAACGCATTACCACGGCCAACATCATCCGTAACCTTCCGATGAGCACTACACTTCATAATCGCAACTTGCTTCTGCAAAGTAAGTGATTCGAGAAGCTCATTCACCAACTGTCAATGCTGAATCTTAGTCCCATGGGATGTCAAGAATCCCCTTTCGTTCAACAAGCGTCCAAAACTATGAGCAAAACCAAACGCGTACTGGCTATCGGTATACACATTCACTCTCTTTCCTTCAGACAAAACACACGCTCTCGTTAATGCAATCAATTCCGCTGCTTGTGCTGAATTATAGCTCACTTGTGCAGTCTCAACAACTGTGCTTAATGTCGTGACGGCATATGCTGCACCATTCGGAAGCTTGTAGCATGAACCATCAACCCATAACGTACCATCAGGATCCGGAAGAGGAGAATCTTTCAAGTCAATCCTACCCTTCGTCTCCTCTTCCGTCCTCAAAAAACAATCATGCTGTTCCTGACCATCTGTATCCACAGACGTCGGCAACAATGTTGCTGGATTCAATACATTGCATCGCTTGATATGCACATGACTAGCCAAAAGTGTCAACTCATAACCCGACAACCTCGCACTAGTAAGGTGCTGAGTCTTGGTACGATTTAACAAGGTATCCACTACATGTGGAACCATCACAATCAACGTATTATCCATCACCAGTCCAGCAGACTGTCGGATAGAAACAGCCGCTGCCGCTGTAGCTCTTAAGCAACTTGGCAACGCTCTAGCTACCGGATCTAAAGTCGACAAGAAATACGCACATGGACGCTGCTTATCACCAAACTGTTGAGTCAAAACTGACAATGCACAACCCTCTCTCTCGTGGACATAGAGTGTAAAAGGCTTACTGTAGTCAGGAGTACCCAACACTGGAGCAGAACACAACGCATCACGCAATTCAGAAAAACTTTTCTGACAATCGTCGGACCAAGGAAGAGGGTTCGGTATATCCTTACAAGTCAATGCCAATAGAGGTTTTGCCAATAAAGAAAAGTTCGGAATCCACTGTCTACAATACGACGTGATACCCAAAAAAGCACGCACTTCTCTCTGTGTACTTGTCATTCGAGCAATCGCTTGAATTCGTTCTGGGGTCAACCTTCTTCCCTCCTTCGACAAGAGATGACCTAAGTAGGTCACTTCTTGGCGACAATACTGCAACTTAGAAGGTGACACTTTATGATGCAAGTCCGACAAATGTCGCAACAAAGAAATAGTAGCTTCTTTACAAGTTTCCTCATCATCAGCAGCCACTAATAAATCGTCAACATACTGAATAAGAGCAGTACCAGCAGGCAACGCAAGAGTATCAAGCTGAGTCTTCAAAGCCTGGCTATAAATAGAAGGACTTTCGCAATAGCCTTGGGGAGCTCTCTTAAACCGGAAGCTTCGGCCTCCTAAAGAGAAGCCAAAAATATCTCTACTTTCCTCAGCGATTGGAATACTGAAGAAAGCATTCTTCAGATCTATAACCGAAAACCAGGCAGCTGAAGCAGGAATCAAAGTCAACAAAGCAGTAATATACGGAACAACTGGAAACTGTGGCACGACAATCTTGTTAACCTCTCTAAGATCGATCACAAACTTATAAACAGGTGGCTGAGTAGAGTCAGTGCGCTTCAGGACAGGCAAAACGGGACTGTTACACACATTACCTCTCGTTTCTTCAATCACATCTTTCTCAATCAAATCATAGATGATCGCTAAAAGCGCTCTTTCACCATCGCTAGAAATCCTATATTGGGGAATGCACGGCTATTTAACATTCGCTTTAAGCGTTACAACGTAAGGTGGAATCTCCAAAAGACCCACATCATTAGGACCAGTAGCCCAAAGAGTATCAGGGAGAGAACGCAATTCCGGTGGAAGCCGATCTTTAGACAAATACATCGGAGAGATCACTTTCTTACCCAATGTAAGCTGTACTCCCGCAGTAGAACAACGTAATGTTGCATGCAACCTTTTCAACAAATCCAAACCCAACAAATTCTCTCCACAACCTGTCGTTAAAATGAGAGGTGCTTCCAACTCACAAGGCCCTTTAGAAAGAGACAAGGGGCTAGAAACTGGGTTACGAACTGGGGCGCCAGAGAATCCTACCGAGACATTCGTCAAGCCAGACAAAGGTGCGCCAGGGAGTTTAGAGTGCATGATAGAACTCTTCGCTGCACCAGTATCCAAAAGAAAAGGCTCTACCACACCCGATGTGGCTACTGCAACATAAGGCCCACTCTGATCTACTAGAACCGACACTACTCCCTCTCGTTGTCCATGGCTGTCCTAGCAATCATTATAGTCAGCATTCTCACTCTCAACATAATAGTCATCAGCATAGTACTGAGTCGACTGACCAGATGCAATTTTCTGTTGATCAAAGCAATTCATAGAATTTTGCGGGGGAAAGGAACGTTCGTTCCAAAGAAACGCACCACGTCCTCTACCTCTTGACACTTGCTGAAAACCACCACAGCCTCTTGGGCCGGCATACCACTCGCGCGTTGTCGTAAAACAGGGCACTCATTTTTATAATGACCTTCCTCCCTACAGTACGCACACTGATTCAAACCCAAGGGGGTCTTGGAGGAAAATACCCAGCGTTCTGTTGCGGTCTCTGAAACTGTGGAGGTTGCTGAAACTGTGGGCGTTGCTGTGACTCTTGCTGATTCGAGCGAGGCGGATACGCCTGCTGTAAAAGAACCTTTGTCTTTAACTGCTAGATTCATCAAAGACCCGTTTTGCGAGTCTTTAATAGCGATTCATAAGAAATCGCTATTAAGGACTTGCAAAACGGGATTCATGTAGGAATTGCAAAAAATATTGCGATTCCTACATGTTCCTTATTTGCGATTAGCAAATTGCTAATCGCAAATAAGGAATAACTCCCCATTCATTCCTATGGGCCTACAGGCCCATAGGAATGAATGGGGAGTTATTCCTTATTTGCAATTAGCAATTTGCTAATCGCAAATAAGGATGCGATTTCAAGGGTGCAGGGGTGTCCAAAGGACACCCTGTAGCACCCCTGAAATGTGAATTTACACTGATGTTGTGCACACACATGTCCAACAAATGCATTTTTCTAAGTTTCTGCTATTTACCACGAGGTTTGACTTCGTGGTAAATTGCCGTCCTAAATTGCGAATTTGCAATTTTTAAATGTTTCATGAATAGCATTTAAGGAATCTCTAATAGAGATTCCTTAAATGCTAATCCTCGCAAATTTGCGAATTCTTTATTAGCGATTTTTGCATTTGGGATGATGAATCCCAAATGCAAAAATTGCACTCGCAAAGGGCCAGATTCTCAGAATCTGGCCCTTTTGCGAGCGCATTTCGCTTGATGAATCTGGCTGTAAGTCTTTTGTCTTTTTCTCTGCTTTTTCTTTCTCGTCCTTATCCCTATTCTCATAGTACCGTGCAGTCGCCAATATCTGGGCCGACGATGAAACAGCCCAAGAACTTTCAGAATCTTTCAACTTATTAGAAAGTTCAGGGAGCAAATTAAAGACAAATTTGTCCACAAATAATCTTTGCCCACCTTCCGTACTCATGTCCTGACCACTACGATCTATAAATGTTTCTTCAAACCTAGTGAAGAAATCAGATACACTTTCATCTTTCTTCTGCTTACATGCTGCTAACTTATATCAATTCACTCGTAAAGCAGGCATCATCGTCTTCATTTAATTAATAATTCTACCAGGTAGATCTGCCACTAGAGCTTCAGGTTTAGCACCACCAACCTGTCTAGCGTCCGCAGCAGCAATATTGAGCCATGAGTCACAGTCATCGGCCTATGTGAGGGCAACCACAAAATGGCTGCCATACACAAAATGGAACCCAAGGGTTCAGAACGAAATCCCTAAATACGTAGTGAATCCATCGGTTTAACATGATGAAAACACTCATACTTGCCGCACTAACTAGTTACGGTTCGCTAATATCAAATTCGTAACGAAACCATGACCTTTATGAAACGGGTTCAGAATTCACGGAACCTCAGTTGGGACCATAAATACCAATTATTGTGACAAAATGACCCATTAACGTACTTGTGACAATCAAAAATCGTCCCTCGCTATCCTTAATTACTTTGCCCGGGGAGAAGGGGATCCTTTTGTGAATTAGTATGGCAACCCCCCTTGCATAACTGCTATAGTTCGAGAAGAACCTGTGCGCTCCCCAGCTTGCAGCCACTGGGGAATTGTCTGATTTGGACAAGCGCGTTTCCTGGAGATAGGCTACGTCGATTTTGTGGTGAGATAAGTAATTGATCACCTGCCGTCTTTTGCGGGTATTGTTTAGGCCCCATATATTCCATGACATAAGGGACAGCCCGGAAGGACCACGTAGGTTACCAAACTGTGCCATACTGTGACTGTGAAGTTAAATCTGCGTGTAAAGAAGAATACCAAACGCCATGTGATAGTGACATATGTATCTGTTCCCTGAGGATGCTGTAAATAATGCGTGTGTCCCCCCCACCACCCAGCCTCACCCTTCCCCTAGCGAGGCAAACCCATGCCCACCGGAACATCTGGCAGTGCCAGTAGTATGCAAAGCTAGTAGTGGATAAACAAACCCACACCATTTTCTCTTGAACAATTAGAAACCAAAATCTGGTGTACACCTTGAGGTGTGGCAACGCCACGCCGGCCGGACATACAAGTTAGAACTACAAGGAATGTGAAGAAACCATATAACTGAAGCATCAAACCCAGAAAGCCCATACATTATTGCCGTGTTATCCAGTCCCTGAGTTGGAGAAGAGTTCCATGCTGGCTTCGGAGCCGCTCTGGGGAGGGAATGAAACTCTAGCTGCTGTCACCGATCCACCGTTGTCTTTTTTGTAAGAATGGCAGAACTACTGTGCTTCATTTGGGGTGTCAAATATACGTGAACGGCCTCCCACATCGACCTTAAGTCTAGCTGGATATAGCATTCTGTACCGCAGTCCCAGATTTCTCAGGGCAGCCTTTACCCCGTTAAACTTGTGGCGCGCTTCTTCCACTGTCGCAGTGAAATCTGGAAAAAGGAAAGTTTAGAACCTTGCCACTGCACTTCCCTGTGTTCACGTGCGGCACGAAGAATGGAGTCTCGATCCCTAAAGTTCATAATTCTTGCAATGATGGGTCTCGGAGGTAGTCCTGGATTGGGACGGGTGCCCAGAGATCGGTGGGCGCATTCTACAACAAATCCGGGAGTGAAGGAGTCTTTACCAAATAGATCAGACAGAAGTTGTTCAATGAAGAGATCCATGCGACCAGTTGTGGCTGTTTCTGGGACGCCTATGATGCGAACATTGTTTTATCGACTACATGCTTCCAAGTCCTCGTTCTTCATGGGAATGGCGGTGGGCTTTCTGGTCCGTTAACTGGGGTTCTTCATGCCAAAACGGAGTGAAACATGAGCTCGGCCGGTGGAGCTTGAAGGCCATCTTAGGCGCTTGCGTGGCCACACCCCCCCACCACTTTCTTAAACTTCACTTCATAATGCTATGCCAAATAACACATTGTTTGTCTTCTAGCACGAATGTTTGTTTTATGAGACAATATACATTTAGGAAACAAAATCTTCAGAGAATGAATAATTCACTCTATCAAATGTTTTAATAATGAAAATTTAGGAGGTTAAAACTTTAATCAACCAAATTAAAACTTTACACCTCCCCTCCCTGTTGCATAAGGAGAACAATTACAGCACCTAATCAGTTTACACTTGGCATGTTCAGAACTATGAAACTCCAGTTTAAATGATCTATCCATCTCCTTCTCATTACAATCAGTTTAAGCATGTCATCATAAACTTGCAACTAGTTAAAAAATGTGTTACCATGTCAGTTGTAGTTAAAGTTTTATCATACCATATTCCGTGCATGTCTCTAAACTAACAGGGAGTCTGATGGTTTCATAGACCAGTCAACTTTAAGAGACGACACTACAAGTGACTGAATATTGAAATTCAAAAGAAACTATTGTAAGTTGTGGGGTTAAAGTAATACACTTTTTCATAATATCATATCATGGAAAATCATACAATAACATCAGAGTTTCTTGCCACACTACATTATTTCCATGCTGTGGACTCTGTATAAAATATGTTATGATCTATCTTAGGATAGCTTCAGAACCTGACACCCAATGAGAGAACAACAGGAGTGAAGGGCAGGGCCGGACTGGCCGTAGCAGGCATTGGACGTTACCCCAGGAGGCTGGAAGGGTGGGGCTGGTTTTGGAGCAGTGGGGGTCGGTTTTGCAGCGGTGCTGCAATATCAGCCCGCATTAACAAAAGTAGCAGTGCTGGGGGCCGGTTTAATTATGCAAGAGTGCTTAACACTTGCACCCTCGCCCACCCCGTGCCATCTTCCCAACCCCCTACGGAGAGGGCGGTCTGATAAAATTGCCAGGGCTGCTTTGTGTTCTCAGTCCGGCCCTGGTAAAGAGGATCCTGGGAAGGCAAGGATGAGAAGCTTTAAAATGTATGGTCTCAGCTGCTCTGCTATCTTCTGTTTGTGCAGGCCCGTGGTATCCTCCAGTCCCGCGTGCCCCAGTGGAAGGAACAAGTGGACGCTAGCCGGAACCAGCCCGTGAACCACACTCCAAACAAGCCAAGCCCTGCCCAGGGCTACACCACTAGCCATCCGGCTTCAGGACTACTAGAGGTAAAGTTGGTTGCAAGGGAGCAGGCACAGGTCGAAGAAAAGATATATATAAACAAAAGTGTGCAAGTTAATCGATATAAAGGCAGAAGTCTGTTCTTCTGAACAAGTCAAGGTTGCACTTTGATTCACACTAAATTCTTCTTTTGAGTCTTTCAGGTCAGGTATTGAGGTTCAGAACACATTTTCAGTGGCTTTTTGTTTTAACTTGGGATTTACAGTTTTTATTTAGAGTTGAACCTTCGCAAAGTTTCATGTTCTTGCTTTTCACGAAATTTGCAAAGTTTACCTTCAACTATGCAAAGTTTTTCTCCACACAGCGAGACCATTTTCACAACATATCGATGTCAGCTTCACTCTAAACAAACCCAGTCCAGCCAAGCTGGAAACACACTTAGAATTCTTCCCTGTAATTTTTAGCTATTGTAGACTATACAATGTTTGCAGATTTTCCCCCTGCAGAATCACCGTTGCAGAGGGTTTCTCTGCACAGCTGCCTTGCACAGGAAATGTACAGTTTTCTTAACAATGCATCTCATGCAGAAACATTTTATTAGTTGTAAATAGGCATACATGTTACGTATATTGTTGCAAAAGTCATGATTTTCATACGAATTTGGCAAAGTGAAGTTGCAAAGTGCATAGACCTTTGCAAAGGATGCAATTAAAAGAAGTTAGCACATCCCTAGTTTTGGCATATTGAAAAATATAAATTCTCCAATCCCTTTTCACTTTTGCTTCCGAGTTTTTTACAGATGTCAGTTTGCTGTTTAATTCAGTTTTGAATTAGAAACTGTGCATTAGCAAATACAGTTCCAATAAAAAGGCTCTGTATGGCTAATTAGAAATGAAAAAATGTTGACAGTGTTATACACCCCTAGTGATGAGAGTGTAGAGTTTTAGACCTTGGGAGTGTTTTGTGTAGTGCTTGTGTTGGTCCTGTACTGGTGGATAGGATAGTGCACTACAGAAAATAAATTTGGGATAAAAAAAAAACATTCATTCATGTATTCTCAGCTCTCCATAATACTGGCTTTTAAACTACAACAGACTTTTCCTTTCATTTCACAGACCGAGAGACCTCTGGAGGAGTTTAATTCATTTATGAGTCGAAGCTCTAACTCTATCAACCAAGAGGTGGAAAGGGATGGACGGCGGACACCTGATCCAGGCCGGAGAACCATGCAGAGGACTTCATCTGTGGGTAAGAACCCCACTTTCACATAAGAGGTGTTAGCACCTCTCTGGGCACAGGAGCAGGTTCCGCCAAGGCTTAACCTCATTGATGCATCAGTATGCAAGTGAGAGAGAAAGGTCAAGGACTGAGGGAACATGGTGACTGAGTTTCTTTCCTGGCCCCAGGAGAGGCATGTCCCCTCAGTGCTTGCACCCCAGTCTTCAAAGGCTTGATGGATAAGTATAATGTGGACATTTGTGTGTTTCTGGCAGGTTCTTTGGCCAGTGACCAGCAGCGGTCTCGATCCAACTCCTTCGGCGAGGTCGCCATCGCTGCAGCGGTTGTTGCAGCCACTGGTGCTGATGAGGCAGGGGCCCGGGTGCAGGCCCTGGCGAACCACTCCACCAGTGGCAACAAGACGCTGCTTCGCTTCAGCAAGGGGGACATCATCCAGGTGCTAGTTCCTGAGGCACGCAATGGCTGGCTCTATGGCAAGCTGGAGGGGTCAGCTATGTAAGTCAAGGTGTTCCTCCAATCTTCTGTCTCTGGTTGGCTCTTAAGAAACAGGCGGGGAGGCCAGTATGCAAGTAGCCAACTACAAAGGAGGATGAGACGTGGTTGCTAACAATGGACATTTCTGTGAAATTGCTCCAATTGTCACCCTGCATCAAAATTTGTGAGAATGTGGTACTACCTTGTAAAGAGATCGGAAACTGCTTTTTAAGCTGTTAGACCAAAACTGCCTGTTGAATGGATTTGTGCTACAGAAATACTGCATGCATACTTACATACATATAATACAGTGTGGTGGTAGGACCTGGCATTCACAACTCCCTACCATGTCAGGAATCTCTTCCATACCATCTGCACACCCATAAATACCCTGCTTTTCTGTCGAAAGGCGCATTGTGGGCCCACCTTTGCTCTTCAAGGTGTTCGCTCTTCAGCTGGTGTTTCCCTTTTACACAATGCCACACTACACCTCATTCAGTTTACTTAAATTAATTAATTCCATTCCACGGAGTACACATAGAGTATTTTTCCTAAGTATCATGCTTTCTTGATGGCATCTAACTACTTTATTGCATGCAAATAGCAAGCTAGAGATTGCTTTTCTTATGCTTGTGTGGATCTGTGGAAGGTGATTCCCAGGCAGGAAGGCAGTGAGAAGTCTTGACTATTACAAAATCCTTAACATTACATTGCAAATCTGACCATCCATCCGGGTAGTCCTGCTTCTTCTATCAAGGAACACACCTTATGTGACATGGCTTAAAGAAGCAAGCTTCGGCAAAGCCAATAGATCTTGCCTTTGGTACCTATTAGCTGCACAGCATTTGCTAATGCTAGCACTAGCAACAGCCCAAAACAACAAAAAAAGAAGCAATGAAGTCCCCATTATGTTTTAGCCATGCGCATGCACGATGATGTATGCGTTCACATGTGTCACCATACAAGCGTTAGCATGAGTAACCATGCATGCTTCTGCCTATGAAAGGATGTAAATAAAAATTTTTTTAATTAACAGTCCAAGATGGATCAGAAATAAATAATCAAAATCGAAGTAGTGCAAAAATGCTTTTTTGTAAAGCAGAAGGGCTGTCCCTCCCAAAAGATGTAAAACATTTTTTTTAAAAGGACCGTCAGAGGTATGGAGTTGCAGGTATGGAGAGGGTGTGGAGGAAGCAACGGGGGAGTCAGTGGGGGGGCAGGGGAATTAAAAAATAAATAAAGCTGAGCCGGTGGGGGGAGGATAGGGAATAAAGCACATGAGGGAGAGAGCAACACAGGACACTCGGAGGAGGAGCACATGAAGGAGAGACTAACCAGGAGCATGGAGGTGGGGAAAGAAGCACACATCAGAGATCGAGCAGTGCTGTGTGGGCGAGTATTTGGCAGGGGAAAAGCACACAAGAATAAGAGCATGAAAACTCATGGTATGCTTAACAAAAAAGAAAAAGGTTGTTCCCTAAAAGTGGGCAGTGGAAGAATACAAGTCAGCCAATCAAAGGGATGGTACAGAGGATATGCTCCTGGGGAGGGATAAACACCAGACAAACAAAAAAGCCACTAAGAAGCAAGCAAATGTGAGTGACAATAAAGTCAACCAATGGTAAGCAATGGCCAGGCTGCTAGTCCAATGGTAGTTCTTAGTAAGCCCATATTAGATCTTTCTGGACAAGACAGCTTGTGCTGCATGCTAGGCGAGACCAAAAAAGGATTTTCCCAGTCATAACTGCAGCTTTGGCGTTCCATTCTAGATCTTAGGCAGTTAACTGTTCTCTTAATATGGTTTGAGTAATGGCATAGGTTGTCCTCCCCTTTTATGTACAAACTCTAAATCATTCACTAAAAGCCATGATTCCTGTACAGTAGCCACAATTTCAGGAGTACACTCGAAGTACTGCTGCTGTAGAGTCTGGCTCTCATGGCTGATGGCTGCATGGAGAATTGAGGGTAACCTTATCTTCAGGTTTGAATGACACTCTCAGCGTTGCATAAGAGATGGGACAGTGCCTTTAAATGTTTGCCCCTAGGGCGTCCCCTCTGTGGCTAGTCTCTGAATCTGGTGCTGCCAGTTTCTGTTGCCCCTGTAGGCAGCTAACTTGTCGCTCTTAATGGTTGGGATACAACATAGCTCTAAAAATTAATTCGCAACTTAAGCACAGTTCTCCCTGCATTCCTTATTAGACATTTAAATATATCATGTAATATACACATCCTTAATGGAGCAGCCCACTGTCCTAGATGCATAAAGGAAGCTGACAAGGGAGGACGTCGTGCAGGATTCGTCTGATCACCATTTGGAACAATTTCTTAAATTCCAACAGAGTGGGCTCTGATTGAATTATATAAAGATCAAGAGAAACCACTAGAGGAGGACCAAGAATCCTTTCTAAATATATAATTAAGGTACACATGCAAGAAAATCGGACATCTGTAAAAAAAAGACGTCCCCCTTACCCCGAAGAAGAGAAACTAATTTTTAATGATAACTACATCACCCATTTACACCTTACAGAAAAGAAGCAAGTAAATCTTTCTTCGTAAGGCATTAAAAGACGAAAAAACCTACCCGGATATCCAAATAACTTGCCAGGAAGGAAATAACCCATAGCTTGCGCAATTTTTGGATGTGCCGAGCTTTTAATTACATAAACTATTGGATATTCCATCCATAGCCAATAGATGTACTTGTAAAGAACAAAGTCCTGAAGAAGGTGCAAGACTGTGTATGTCACCGAAACGCCGCGTCGACAAATTGTTTGTTCTTCATTAACTGTAAAGTGACCAAAAAGGAAAATATTTTTATATATTCTTGTAATAAATTTTGTTTTTGTATGATGATTTTAATCAAAATGTTTTTATAATTGTGATTACTGAATTAGAAATGATGTACATTATGACCTCAGTAGTATACTGATATTTTAATAACACATTTTCAATAAATGATTGAATTTTAAGCTCATGAGTGTTAAGGTGCTCTTACTAAAGAACTGTTACAAAGAAGTCTGTACATTTGTTAACTCTAGCATTGACTCTAGTCATAGTTGCTGGGGTGGGTGCATGAAAATCTAAGGATCCCCTAGGATCATCATCCTTGATAAAATGTGGAAAAGGGAAATTTGCTGCCGTTTATTGTAACCCATCCCTTTTCCGGTAGAAGGGTAACTCCCTCTTGTTTTTGGCAGCCCACTGTCCTGCTACACGGTGACGCCATGCTCGCACGAGTTACAAGATCGGCACAGGTCACAAGAATGTCGGGCCCCGGGGAAAGTGGGGTCATAGACCAGTCTTCCCCCAGGGATCTTCGCACGATGAGCTGGAAGGATATGGTGGGAGGGGGTGAAAGGGCTGGGCAAATGGAGGGATTAGGAAGGGTTATAAAGGTGCAGGAGGGGAGGTTTCAGCCTCTTCCTGCACCTGAAACTACCAAGAAGGGTTAAGTGAAGTTAGTCCACCCACACACCCTACAAGTCATAAGGGAAGAGGTGCTGGTGAAGTTAGTGTGCCAGTTTAGGACAGGATGCAGGTCTTTTTGGGTTGGCAGTACTTTGGAGGGGGGTGAGTCACATACAGGCGCATCCAACCCTGGGGGGATACAGGTGACTGAAAGCGGGGTGCGGGGTGCAAAAGAGCCATGGCAGGAAATTCAAGAGAGGATGTTGGAGGAAAAGTGAAGTAGAGAATGGGGAGATGGAGGAGGTTGCAGAGTTAAAGGGGAGGAGTGCAACATGTGTGACGGTTTGAAGGTGGATGGGGTGAATGAAGGGGATGATGATGGAAAGTGTTATATTTGTATTGATGTTTTGGTTAATACTGTTAAATGTTACAACCATGTCCTAATAAAATGACCTTTTACTCTTCAAATAACAGCATGAAGTGTAGTTATTGCGGGAAGAAGAGACGAGAACAGGAGGTGCCATCCTTTATAGATAGTTTATAGTTTGTGTAGTGGTTTCTCGGCTTATAAATAATACCACCCCCCCCCCCCACCCCCCCGAGCTCAGAAGTGATAAATCCTCAATCCGAAACATGCCCACATTCTATATCATGCTGATGTCATGCCTCTTGTCAGAAGGCAAAAAATCAACATGCTTCTGAATTATGTTTAGAGGCTTTGCGACCGCAGGGTCAAATGTGCCAGAGAGTGCAGTCTAGTACAGTTACAGAGCCCCAGTTTCTATGACTTTGTTACATTTTGCATAATTATGTTTTATCACATTTTCTTAAAGTGGGGTTGCGCTCAGCTAACATTACTTTGGGGAGTTGGGGTGAGATTCTCGAGTGTTGGGGCACGGGGCTAGCTGGGACTGGGTGTGACAGCATCTGTTTGTGTCTCTTCTGCAGGACTGGTTGGTTCCCCGAGGCATACGTGAAATTTCTGGAAGACGAACGAGATGAGGAGCTACCTCCAAGGTAAAATTGACTTTTTTTTTAGGTCGCTCTTTCGTCCGTTCCATATACAACTTCTTTTGTCCACTCCCCACCTTCCAACCCCTTTTTTAGCCTCTCACCTCTCTCAAATACCCTTGTTCTTATTTTATAGGCCCTCCTCACACTCATTCAGTTCTGCTGCCCCCTCAGTCAGCACTGACAATGGATCTGAGCATGCCTATTCCCTTTCTCTCTGTAGGTCCTTCCCTCTACGTGGCGCCCACAGCGTAGGGACACTCCTGGACAACTCCAGTGATCTCCCAGTGGCAGACTACCAGGTCACTTCTGACGCCATGACCTCTCGGTCCACGCCAGCCTCCAAGGACAATAGCCGGCGTAGCAGCGTGGCAAGCACCACCTCCCATGGAAAGGTAAGCTGTATCCAAGGGGTCTCTCTTTTCACCTGAGTTCTCTATGGACAGCTAATTTGAGCCCCCTCTCCACGCAAGGCATTTGTACATTGGCCTTGTGCATAGCCAGTTCATCCTGAAAATACATAAGCCGGAGCCCACAGATTTCTCAAACATTCACAGCTGTACAGCCACCAAACATTAGCCGCCAACACCACATTTTGATCTTAAGTCTTAAAGCAGATTAGTAAGGTTTGTGGCAGAGCCAATGAGTCTGGAATACATTGGCTATATGGATGTAGACTATACGAATACACACATACACCCACACATTAATATATAAACACACACACACACATATACACACATACAGAATGATGTAGCTGGATAAATCCTTTTCCAATTCTTTCTATCCATACTACTTTGGAGAACTGAAACATTACATTTACAGAGCGAGGGTTCCATGGTTTGTACACAATTATTTTGGGTGGAGCAAACAAGGCAGTACTTGCATTTGCCAAAGATTGTCAATTTTGCAATCATTTTTCCCTCAAATATAATCTGTCTAGAAGAGTACCACAGCTTCTTATGACTAACTACATCATGCACTAAGATTCTATGGGGCCGTTTTTATTTATGTATTTATTTATTTTGTGTTTTATAGAGTGTGAACATGACCTGTCAGGGTATCAGAACACTTTACAGGGATAACAAGTTGTATGCAAATAAGATGTAGGTAGGGGGGTGGAACATTTGGGATCAAAACAAGTGCAAAAATGTTCAAGTCGAAATGTAGAGAAGCACTATGATTACAAGTGTGAAGGACCGGGAGGTGCCAGGTGGATAGCAGCCAGTCAGACCAAGGTGTAGTAGTAACAGAATAAAAACAAGCATTTGCAATGCAATAGGTCTCGCATTAGGCAAAGTTTGAGCTTTTAGTATTGTAAATGGCATTGGCTATTTTTTTTTGCAGTAGTTACGTTTTGTTTTTATAAAAAGGGACATATAAACCCAATACAAGGTAGGTCACTTTTTTCCGAAATGCTGAATACATGTTCAGTTTTTTTCCCACTGCAAAATACATACTTCTTTAACGCACAATGAAAAATGATGCTGTTATTGACCGAAGGGAACACAATCACCCGCCCCGTCCCCCAAAATGTCCCAGAAATCGAATTAAGGCGTGCATTACAAAATGTAACAGAGGAAATCACTAGCTCCTAAGTGGCCACTACTAAAATATTAAAAGACAGATTCCCTAAACTATCTAAACACATTACATGTCAGCTACCAGCAATACTCATGGGAGCATGTATTTAATTTTTTCTATTACGTGTATTATACTACATTTTAAAAGTCTTGTTATTGACGTCAAGATTTTGAACATAATATTTTGTTCTACTGGCTACTGCTGTTGATCTTTCAGGCTTGGGACGTGGAAGGTTCACATTTTTCAGTCTGCAGCTGTGTCACACAAAAAGTAAGCAAACTGCAACGCAGCAATGAAAAAAAAAGGGGGCCGTCTATATAGGCGCCCACTGCAGACTGGACTTTACAAATGGACTGTAAATCGATGATAAGCGAATACAGAACAGAACAGGCCGGGAAGAACTGAGACAGACCCAAACAGGCACTAACCAGTGACACGTCTTGTTTTGTCTCTGCTCTGTTGTGATATTTGAATTCAAAGCAGGGTGTCGGTACCTTTAGTTTGAAGCAACACAGAGCCCCATCGGCCTGACGCATGTCTTTCTAAACAATGACCGCATTTTAGGCAGGAGAACAAGATGTTCATTTTTGATTTTTCCTGAAAACAATATTACTCGAAGTAACAGCTCGCCCCTGCGCACACAAAACACTGTGCTTGACAAGAAATGGCCAGGGATGTGTCTTTCTCTTGCACAGGCGACCACAGGAAGGAGAAACTGAGCTCACCAGGGCTGAAGGGATGAAAAACATGAAACGTTACTAAACGTGGCTTTTAATATAAATGAATGTTTGTATCGCAATTAAGGAAGCAGCTTCCTTCAAGCAACGTCAGCCGGTCTGCAAATCAATAATTAAATAAAAAGATTTAAAGCGATTATTGTGCCAAGACTATTCATTCTAATTCCAAGCTTTCGCCTAATGTATGGGTGCAGGATGAATCTTAATACTGAAGACTTTTATTTATGTACTCGAAGGGGGCTCTTCGGAATTTGTAGGAGCCCTGGCGGGCACAGCAACGTCTTGAAGTCAGTCCAACTGACCATCCACTGATGACTCTGGCAGGGTGAGCGCTTTACATTAGCACCAATTGCGTTACACAGGGCAATATTAATTTATTTAGCATTTATTTAGCATTAAATAAATACATACCGCAAAACATCCTCGTTACAGGCAGGCCGGGGGCGGTACTGCGGGACACCTCTGTGACGTCTTTCCCGGGCCGCGCTCTGATTGGCTGCTGGCCCGGGACCTGACGTGCAACTAGGACGAGGAGCCGGCAGCAGGAAGTGGCGTGAGCATTGCGGCCCCGGGGCTCCCGTGACCAGGAAGGAGCCCTGGATACTGTTTCCCTTGGAAGTCCCGGTCCCGAGATGGGGGACCGGGTGAAGACCCGCGGGGCGAAGCGGGCGCACTGAGGAGGCGGGGCTCCCATGTGGAGAGAGAGTCCCGCGTGATGTGGGGAGAGCCTGCAGCTGCGGAGGAAGGGAAGGAGCCTGGAGACCCGGGGAGCGCCTGACAGACACCGGTGAGTGGAGCCGGGAGGAGAGGGGCTGGTGTGTGTGGAGGGGTTTCTGTGTATGCGTGTAGGTGCGACGGGGGTGTGTGTGCCTGTGTATGGATGTGTATGTGCGCATGCGTGAGTGGCGGTGTGGCTGTGTATGTGCGCGTGCGTGAATGGCGGTGCGCGTGCAGGCAGAGAAATCCAAGCAAAGCTCGTACACCTTCTCGTCCGTCCTTCCCTCGAGACAGCTGACTATACGTCTCCGTCCCTGGAAGCATCCTTTGGATGCTCATTCCAGGGCGAGACCTAACAAGGTCGCTGAACAGTGTGTGCAATACAAGAATTATGAGAGAAACTTGCCCATTAGGAAGGTTTTGGCTTCCTTTTTAAAACGTGCCAGAGATGGAATCCTTCTGATGACGGGCGGGAGTGAGTTCCAGATTTTTGGTGCGGCCCCAGAAAAAGCACGACTATAGGTTGAATATGTGATGAAATTCCGCAAACCAACATCCCGCATACCATCACTCCGCAATTTTTATAACGCGGGACTATTACTCCGCAAAGCCATCATTTCTAAAACTTTTAAAACGCATATGACTTCATCACGCATGCCATTATAACGCAAATGCATATGTGGTAAAGTCATATATATTGTAAAAGTACATTATTAAAACATTAAATATATGTTTGTATATATGTGGGTGTGTATGTATATATAATGATGTATGTGCTTTTTATGAGTCTCCATTTATAAGATAGGTTTCTGTTTGTTAAACTTTTGTGGATCAACTGTATGAACTGTATATATTTTATGTGCCTAAGACAATTGGCAGAACCACCAATCTGATGAATTTTAGATCGGACAGCTGTTGTCATACTGAATCTATGCACATGAATGATTATCCTTGGTTCAAAATAATTGCAATGATGATTTATAGGTTCAAAGGGCTCTTTGATTCCTAATAGAACATGACTTTTGTATTTCAGTACAACCTAGATATGGCACTTTTTCTGTGTTGACCTTTTTCTTAGTTTATACATGCTGACATAGACCCCTTCTTTTTCATTACTTTGGTTATATACCCATTCCAGTGTATGAGTTGGACCCACCTCTAATGAGCTAGAATATTTCTGGAGGACAATTGCCGATCCACGGCTATATCTTTTAATGCAACCTCAGCATAGTGATGTATGTTACCTCTCCCACTATAGCGTGTTTACCTATCTACAGGTTACATAATGCCTCACTGCATTTATTGTGAGTAATGTATATGGTGGATATTGACCAGTTAACATGGAGCTCGCATTGTTGGGAGGGATATAGTCCTCTTTCTATGCTCATTTAGAGGTGTAACCCTTACACGATTCGAATGCTGACCAAGATAAATGTACCTGGTTGTGCGTGTGGATACACACACTGATGAAGGCAAATCGCTGAAACGCGTCTGTGGTGTAGCTTGTAGTCAAATAAACTAACTCTGTGAGAAGGAACCTCCCGAGTGCTGTTTTCATTCCTGGGGATCTGCCGGGATTTGACGAGCGCAGTGTTTCGCGGCTTCCTTCGAGCCGCTGACAGCACCCGCCCACGAGTGCACGGGATTTCGAGGGAAAGGAGCGTTGGACACAGTAGTCTCCTGTGCACCGTCTCAGCGCTAGCAGGAAGGTCTATTGGAGGACGGCCCACGCCCACCGTGGTCAGTACGAGAGGACGCCTGGAGGACGCCGGCTCACCCCGGTCTTCACCCGGAGAATACTCGGAACAACGCGATGGGTAAGCGGACCGGCATATGACCATTGTTTCTGCATTCCTTGTTCGATACCATAACGAGTGTAGCGGTCATTGAGACAGGGCGTCAGGGAGTGTTCACTATCCACGGAGTTATTGCAAGCTACATCCATTTAATTAATACGCCCGGACTCTATCTTGTAAGGGGCGCTTTTCAACTGGTGCAATGTTCTCAGAGACTGAACGCCGCAACGCGGCACAGGACATGTTTAAGCATCGTGATAGACGAGAAGAGGTCACCGACAAAGCGCCATCAGTCGACCCACAGAATATGAAAATAAAAGAAATGATGGTCAAACTAGAAAAACTGCATGAACGCGAGACGCGCAAGTGGTGGGAGGCCACCAGTCTCACTAGCTATGTGGAAGTAAAAAGGGTGCCACGCGGTCTTAGGGTCCATACCGTACCATCATACGAGAACCCGGATCCGCAGCTGCTAACTGATTGGGAGATGCACACAGCCTCTTACATGGAAGGCACACTCAAGATACTAATTAAATATGCTTGGAGTGACCGAGAGAAAGCGCTGGAAGAGATAAAAACTTTGGAGGACGAGCTGGAGAAGGAAACGGATAAAGAGCTTGTGCTTCAGCTCAGAACCCAGATGAAATCCCGTCTGACCAAATATGAACAGAAAATCCGTACAAGGAAGCAAGAAAAGTACGAAAGGGACAAGGATGATTATATGCAAGGCCGCATATTAACGTATGCTAAAAAATATGATGCCTCGCGCCTAGCACTTCAATCTAGCACTGCCTCAACAGCCGAAATCGTCACCTCAGAGTCTGACGTGACTGAGAATGAATCTGGAGACGAACACCAAAATGTAAGAGTATCAGCGAAAACACGACAAAGAGCACGTACTGATATCCCCAATCAGGAATTCGATGTAATCAAGGGAGCCTGGTTACGAGGTGGCAAAACAAAACCACCAGATATGGTCCAACAACAACACACAAAAAAATGAGGCGGACAAGGAGATCAGGTGGCGGCAAGCGGCGGCGCAAAGGGCAGAGGCAGAGCGAAGCCCAACAACTGGGGCAATCGAACCCGCAGCAACAAGAAGTAAATTTTGGCCAGGATACCAACATGAGCCACAATTTAACGGTGGTCAATCTAACGGATAGAATCCTAACTGACTGCGAAAAGAATCTACTCAGCCTTGGTCTAACCTTTTGCCCCAACACTACCCTAGAATACACCCAAACCCGGATCGATCTCTTCCGATTTACACGCAAGCTCAAATTACATAAACACTTTAAGTTACGACCTCACCTGAAAGAAACTGGTGACAAGGGTACAAGACTTACAGCTACGGATGCCCTGACGGGCAGAGAAATTGAAGCTCTCGAAACTCTTGAGGAATTGCGGGAAGAAAAATCCATCAGAGACCCCCACCAGAGCACAGAGAGCGCAGGCCCTTGGAATTGAGCAAGATCGGGAAGAGAGCGGGTATAAACCTCCTTCAACGTTCATCCCACAGATGCCCTGGGATGCTATTGACGCCTTTACTGAGGCCATGACTCAAGAACTAATGCAGTATAGAAAAGTGAACCATCCCATGAAACATAACATCACTGAGCAACAAAAACTGGCTCTACATAACCTTATGAAGGATAACAATTTCATAATCAAACCCTCGGATAAAGGGGGGAACGTGGTGCTGTTAACAAGAGACTATTACAGATATGAAGCACTACGCCAGCTTTCTGCCACCAACTTCTACATCAAATGTACCAATGCTATATACCAAGACAGTATCCGGAGTTATGACAGACTAATAGGGAAATGGCATGAATGTAACATGCTGAATAAGAACGAATTTCTCTTTCTCCGAAACAGCCAACCACTCACACCGACATTTTACCATCTACCTAAACTACATAAAGACAATAAACATCCACCGGGCCGCCCTATCGTGTCATCTATTGGCAGTCTCACTGAAAACATGTCCCGTTTCATTGATAAGTTTTTATTTCCTTTGGTACTAACTCTATCCTCATATGTCCAGGATACCAAGGATTTTTTTAACAAAATTCGGAATGTGAAATGGGATGACGAATGCCAGTTAATTGTGTTGGACATCACAAGTTTGTACACAGTCATAGAACATCAGCATGGCCTGGAAGCTATACAGCATTTCCTGAACTTAAGACAATTAAGATTTACTCAACATAATACTATGATCCTCGAATTTACTGAGTTTTGTTTGAGTAACAACATTTTTTTGTTTGAGGATCAATTGTTCAGGCAGGTGTCTGGAACGGCGGTGGGTACCTGCTTCGCTCCCAGCTATGCGAACCTTTTCGTTGGCTGGTGGGAGGAGCAGGTACCCAGGAGCTGTATTGTAGATGGTTCAGAGGGCAAAACTGAGGGTTGGTTCAGGTACATCGATGACCTGTTCATCGTGTGGCGGGGCACATCTGAGACAGCACAAGCCTACATCAAACTACTTAATGAGAATGATTATAATCTACACTTTTCAGGGACGGTGAGTCCGGTGGCGGCGGACTATCTTGATCTGAAAGTGTTTTCAGAAGATTATCACATTCACACAGCCCTTCACAGAAAAACCACTGCAGGCAATTCTACACTTTTTGCCAGCAGCAGCCACCCCCCGCAACTCATTAAGAGCATTCCTTACGGAGAGTTACTCCGACTCCGGAGAAATTGCTCGAGATTAGAAGATTTTGAAGTGGCGGCGAGGGAATGCGTGAGTAGATTTGTCGCCAGGGGATATGGAGAAGTCCTACTTAACAAAACCTTGAAAAGAGTGAGGGCCATCCCAAGAGATTCCTTACTGATACCTAGATCTACCACAAGTAGGGATCCCAAAACATCACTAACTGACAGCGGAAAGTTTAGACTAATAACTCCTTTTTCCGCTGGAGCTGAGGATTTGAGGGCCATGCTCCGTAGAAACTGGCATATTCTCAAGACAGACAACACACTCAAGGATGACTTACCTACCCACCCACTTATTACCTTTAGTAAAGCCAGATCTCTTGGGGACCACCTAGTGACTAGCCACTTAGAGAAACCTCCTCTGAAGAGTAATACCTTAAAAACCATGAGTGGGTTTTACCCATGTGGAAAATGCAAGGCCCGCGCAGGGAGCAAAAGGGTCCTCTCTATTGAGGTGCCTGAAACCGGTAAGAAGTTGCGGATCAAGCAATTTATTACATGTAGTACACCCCTAGTGGTCTATTGCCTGACCTGCCCATGTGGCCTTCGCTACATAGGGAGCACCATCAATATGCTAAAACTACGGATCCTGGAACACCTAAGAGCGATTGACAAAGCTGATTCATCTTATCCAGTCGCCCGGCACTTCGCCGAGAAACATAACAGAGACCGTAGTAAGTTGCAATACTTTGGTCTTGACACTATCAGAAACAACGTCAGGGGAGGAGATTGCCTACGACGATTACGTAGGCTAGAATCACGTTATATTATAGATCTTTCCACAAAATGGCCTAAAGGTATGAATAGCGGGGAAGAGATGGTATTTCACCTAGGTTAATGATGTATGTGCTTTCTATGAGTCTCCATTTATAAGATAGGTTTCTGTTTGTTAAACTTTTGTGGATCAACTGTATGAACTGTATATATTTTATGTGCCTAAGACAATTGGCAGAACCACCAATCTGATGAATTTTAGATCGGACAGCTGTTGTCATACTGAATCTATGCACATGAATGATTATCCTTGGTTCAAAATAATTGCAATGATGATTTATAGGTTCAAAGGGCTCTTTGATTCCTAATAGAACATGACTTTTGTATTTCAGTACAACCTAGATATGGCACTTTTTCTGTGTTGACCTTTTTCTTAGTTTATACATGCTGACATAGACCCCTTCTTTTTCATTACTTTGGTTATATACCCATTCCAGTGTATGAGTTGGACCCACCTCTAATGAGCTAGAATATTTCTGGAGGACAATTGCCGATCCACGGCTATATCTTTTAATGCAACCTCAGCATAGTGATGTATGTTACCTCTCCCACTATAGCGTGTTTACCTATCTACAGGTTACATAATGCCTCACTGCATTTATTGTGAGTAATGTATATGGTGGATATTGACCAGTATAACATGGAGCTCGCATTGTTGGGAGGGATATAGTCCTCTTTCTATGCTCATTTAGAGGTGTAACCCTTACACGATTCGAATGCTGACCAAGATAAATGTACCTGGTTGTGCGTGTGGATACACACACTGATGAAGGCAAATCGCTGAAACGCGTCTGTGGTGTAGCTTGTAGTCAAATAAACTAACTCTGTGAGAAGGAACCTCCCGAGTGCTGTTTTCATTCCTGGGGATCTGCCGGGATTTGACGAGCGCAATATATATATATATATACATTTTTTTAATATAATTAAAACATGTATTCTTTTAAATTGCATTAATTAAATTATTTTTATTTATTTATTATTTTATTTTATTACCCTTTACACCCTAAAAAAACGAATCCCACCCTGGTCCCTTTAAATACCCCTGCAACCCATAATCATGTCCCACCCTTACTCCTTAAAATACCCCAACACCCTTAAACACTAACCCATCTTAACCCTATAAATATACCCTGTACCCCAAAATCCAAACCTATCCCTAAACCCTAAAAATACCCTTGTACCCCAAAATCCAAACCTAGCCCTGAACCCTAAAAATACCCCTGTACCTCAAAACCCAAACCTACCTCTGTACCCTAAAATACCCCTGTTCCCCAAAACCCAAACCTAGCCCAGAACCCTAAAAATACCCCAGTACCCCAAAACCCAAACCTAGCCCTGAACCCTAAAAATACTCCAGTACCCCAAAACCCAAACCTAGCCCTGAACCCTAAAATACCCCTGTACCCCAAAACCCAAACCTAGCCCTGAACCCTAAAAATACCCCTGTACCCCAAAACCCAAACCTACCCTTATCCCTAAAAATACCCCTGTAAACCAAAACCCAAACCTAGCCCTGAACCCTAAAAATACCCCTGTACCAATACCCAAACCTAGCCCTGAACCCTAAAAACACCCCAGTACCCCAAAAAACAAACATACCCCTGAACCCTAAAAAACACTGTACCCCAAAACCCAAACCTATCCCTGAACCCTAAAATACCCCTGTACCCCAAAACCCAAACCAACCCCTGAACCCTAAAAATACCCCTGTACCCCAAAACTCAAACCTAGCCCTGAACCCTAAAAATACCCCTGTACCCCAAAATTCAAACCTAGCCCTGAACCCTAAAAATACCCCTGTACCCCAAAATCCAAACCTAGCCCGGAACACTAAAAATACCCCTGTACCCCAAAACTAGCCCTGAACCCTAAAAATACCCCTGTACCCCAAAACCCATACCTATCCCTAAACCCTAAAAATACCCCTGTACTCCATAACCCAAAACTATATCTGAACCCTTAAAATACCCAAACACCCCAAAACATATACCACAGTACCCCAAAACATATACCCCTATACCCATACTTACCTTATCCAAACTTTTAAAAAAAACATGCTTTTACCATTCATACATTTACAACGAATTTCGTTGTAAATGTATGTGTGATAAAAGCATATAAAATATAATGCCATGCGTGATAATGGCTCTTCTTTTGAAAGCAGGGAGGCTGGAGCAAGAGGTCTCTGGAGGACAGAGAGTTTCTGGCTCCCCCAGACACCAAGAGTTTCTGGGGGAGCAATACTTGGTTTTCTTGTGTTGAGCTTGTGAGTGATACATGCCAGTTTGAGTTGGATTCTGGCTTCAAGAGGAAGCCAGTTCAGAGCTTTCAGATGCAGTGAGATGTGGTCGAATTTTTTTGAACCTGTCAGGAGTCTGGCAGCGGCGTTGAGGTAAGCTTGGAGGGGGGCTGTGGAGATCTTGGGTAGGCCAGAGAGGGTAGAGCATCCATATTCAAGTCTGGGGATAACTAGTGCCTGGACTGCCATTTTTAGGTCTGAAGTGTCAAGGAATGGTTTTAGTTTTATTAGATAGTTCAGGTGAAACCTGGCGGTTTTAACCATCGAGTTGATGTGGTCACGCATATTCAAGCTGCAGTCCAGGGTTATTCCTAGGGATTTGGCAGAGTCCACTATGGTTGGTGGGCAGTTTAGAGCTGTGATCAACTTAGTCCATTCCTGAATGTCAGGATTGATTTTGGGTGGGGAGATTAGAAGGAATTCGGTTTTTTGTTTATTTAGTTTGAGCTTGTTGAACAGTGAACTTCAGAGCCTCATTCAGGGAATAGATCTCCTCCGAAGAGATTTTGATGTAGATCTGAGTATAATCTGCACTCATGTGGTAGGAGATATTGGCCATATAGGGCACACAAGATTTATCAAAAGGAAAAAGAAGATGTGCCTGGAATAAGCATTAGGAAGAGGCTTTGGGTGGTGATCGCCTGGCCATAGGGAGGTATGATCATCAATGGGTATAACATACGAGAATTGAGGAGATTTACCAACATGTGACATAAGGGTGTCAGAAACGGAGACCCTTTGTGATGAGGGGGACAAGATAACCAAAAGCCGGACATTTCACAAACCCAGCAGGTAGGACAACAATTTCATATCAAAGAATGGCTTAAAAGACAATGCTCACCAACACAAAAAAACACAGACAACGAGACACTAAAAGGAATAAATTAAATGCAACTTTTACAGCGAGTATATTCTGTGTTAATTACATTAATGTCTTAAATGTCTGGCAACTAAACCTTCAATGAAACACAAAAAAGCTTCCCTTTCTCTGTGTTTAGTCGATGTTCTCTAAAATCAGGGGCATGTGCTTAATTCAGTTAAATCTACTGGGACAGATGATGGAATAAAACAGGCCTATCCCTACTACTCCAATATGCCTGGTCACCCTACTTTTGAAGATGATTCACAGTCCTGATCTTGAAACCAGTACCACAACCCACAGTCAAAGAAGCGCATAATATATTAGCTATAGATGAACACTCCTTTAATATCACTGCATGAAATCTGAGAATTAAATCCCCACTTACATGCATAAACACTCATTCACAAGGACCCCACTCGAGCATCCAAACACCCCTGAACACCTTACATATACACACATATATCCACCCACAGTAGGAGTCCTGAGTGTACCACGTCCTATCTAGGCAGAGCTTACAAATGCTTAGGGAACTCGTCCCAGAGGCCTCACAATACCTACAACCACTTGAAATGAAAGAGCAAATGGAGAAAGGATGAATACCTGAAATCGGAGACATTTTTACTGGGGTACCTGAAATGTATCCACGTCACACTGAACATGTGCATGGCCTAACCTTGCATGACTTTTATTTTGCTCCAGTGCTCACTGTGTGTTTGTACTCCCTCCACCTGACCACTTTTGCCATGTCACTTTCTTCTTTTCTCCTGCTGGGCCCTACTCATCATGTAACTCTCACCTCTTCCGTTGGATCCCACTCATCTCACCCATCTCTTCCTTACCAAAATGCTCTTATTCCACGTACCTCCTCTCTCATGCCAGACCCTGTTTTCGTTCTTTCTTTTTTTTTTTAAAACAGTTTAAATGGTTTTACCATATTCAATAAATAAAGCATGTCTTGCACATGCCATGTATATTTAATCGGTTGTATACAACATGCTCTCTTGTGCCCCCCTCTAGTATCCATCTCATTCAATTTCTCTCCCTCTTACAGGATCCACCCTAAACAGTCTCTCTTGTCTCTCCTATGGGATCATTCACATCCCATCTCCATCCTTTCTGCTCGAGGATCCATCTCACCCGTCTCTCTCCTCTCTCCCGCAGGGTCCCTTTACCATTCTTCTCTCTGCTATGACATCCCAACCTGAGTTCTGGTGGCTCCAGAATGGCAGCTCCTTCTGTTGACAGGTGGACAGACCAAGTGTGCAGCTCTGCCAGCCCGCTCACTGGAGATGTCAGGCTCCACAAAGTCTTAGCCTACCGGGGGATAATAATTTAGAGGGGTTGAAATCATCTCTCTCCAAGCTCAACATGGATTCGGCACCATTATGGGTGCCATCCTCACCCCTAACACAGCCAAAAATGTATTTACAGAAAAATACAAAAAGGGCGATAACCATCTGTGCTGGTCATGTACTTTGGCCATGTAGATAATTAAGGAAACAGGGAACATGTACAACAGTGAAGCAAGGGTGGACCTAAATATTTCAGGAAAAGGCAAAGAACAAGCATTCATGATTTGGGTAGTTACTTGTGCTTTAGAGATCAAAGGTAAATTGGTGAAAGTAGTGGGATTCAACTGCCGTATTTCTCACACAAAGGCAAGGGTGAGACAAGAGGTAGGGTACAACAGGAAGGCAAGACAATAAGACAGGGTAAACTAGACAGAAGACACTGATGGAGAGGCTGGGCAGAGGTGTTAGCAATGGCATCACCCTTCGAATTGACAAGGTCACACTTAAAAAATGTGGTCCCAGTGATGCAAAGAAGGAAATGGGAGCAGGGATGAGGATTAATACGGATATGCAGAGGAAGAGGGCACAGGGAAAGCGAGGGGATGTTTTAGACGAGTTTCACAGCACAGTATTTAAAATGCCAAGCTACGTAATGGAAAAACACAAATATTGGCGCATGATTGATTTGAACGTAAAGCAATAAGAGTCTGTAATGAGAGAAAAGCCTGTAATGAGAGGCAAGCATCATTTGTGCAGAGACCGTTAAAAACAGGCAACGGTGCAGATAGGGTTTAAAGAAAACCAGGGTTGGTGGTACCAGCAATGTTGTTACTGTTTCCGTCAGGTGAAATAGTTGCTGTAGGTGTCCAATTCAAGAAACACCCTCTAAGAAAGGATATTGGGGACTCTAGTCTGAAAGAATGTGCCTTGAGATCCAGCAGTGCAGTATGGCTTTGGCATCTTCTTGGTGTCATATAGTGATGGTGGCGGAGAGTGGCGTGCTACGATAGTGCATGAAATAGAAAAATGAAGAAATGGTTGGACTTCAGGGTAAAATACAACAACAGAGAGACGTGGGAGAGCAAACAAGTTAGAGAAATATAGAAAGAGGAGAGAATAAAGGCAGGGACAAATATGAATGAGGAGAAAAAGAGGGAGGAAAGAAGACGCAACAGAAATGGAGACAGAAATAAAGTGGAGACAGGGGAAACTGTTCCCAGAAATGGACCAAAAACGAAAGGATGATGAAAAAGTATCAGAAAGCAAGATAAACATACGTGAGAAAAACATTGAAGGTGAAAGAAAATGAGAATAACACAGAGTGAAAGAGAAACAAAAGAGAAAAACAGAGCAGCTAGACAATTCGGACACATAGACTGTAATGATTTCTCTTTAAAGAGTGATACAATTAAAGAAGCTTTTCAAACTGAAAATCCCTCTGAGCCATCACCCACCACCAACATAAACCACTACTTCCGGAGGTCACCTTAGCTCACAGTCATAGGAGTTGACTGAGCTCAAGGCCTGGATAAAATAACAGGATACGAGAATTAGCTAAAATGTATATAAGTGTACACATATAAACACACACACATATATATAAATATATATATATATATATATATATATATATATATACATAGTAAGATAGATAGATAGATAGATGGATAGATATCATTTCTAGACAAGGAAACCACAAAAATATACAATGAAATAAGGACATCTAAAAGGCAATAATAAATTAGAATATAAGTTGCATTACAATAAAGTAATGTACCAGAATAAATTCAAGTGGATGCTTGACATATTTAATGGATGCAAAAAAGAAAGAATGGTCTTCAAAATAGTTTTAAAAATGTAATTTCAGGTAAATCTACGGCATGAGGTCTTGGATCAAGTCTTCAAGATAGCATCTTATACTGGAAAGCGCCACTGAGCTCTCTAAATACTATAACGTTTTTTTTTAATGACTGGCTTGAAAGCATTGAAAAGTCTTCTATCTTGTGAAACTCTTGTGTTACGTTGAAGTTTTATGCTCCACTTGCGACAAAGCATATGAAATTGCTCACATGGATCACATTTTATACACGTTTTGGATATAGCAAAGTAACGGTTGTGGTTTTTTTGTTACAGCAAAAAAAAAATGTCATTTTTTAAAGTTTCAGACACCACATTAGTATTTCTTTCACTTTGTAGAACATAATTAAAAATGAAAAAACAACCAGGGGCCATATTACATAAAGTGCCCCGAGGGAGCAACAAGTGTTTGTACCCGCTTTGAGTGCCCCGGGGCACTCTGGTACTACAGAAGGGGCTGCAGACACTTGTGTGGCCTCTTCTGTAATAGCAATAGCGCAGGCCCACATAAAGTGCCAGCGCTATCTGCAGGGGGCGTTCCCTCACTTGCATGAGGGGGGTGCCTCATGCAAATGAGCTAATACTTTTGCCTCTGTGCCCCCGCCTTATTACAGACGCGGGCGCAGAGGCAAAGAAGCTGTCAGTAGGTGCACTGACAGTGTGCCTTCTGAGAGCAGCCCTCTGGCGGGGAAAACAGACTCCCTTGGAGCCCCCCCAGACATACCCTTGTACGTGGGTGCACGTACAAGGGGACCTCTAAACCCCTTTAAAATCGCAGGCAGGTTGCTACCATCACTGTGAAAACATGGCGCGGCTTTAAAGCAGCCGTTGCGTTGTTCACAGGAATGCTCTGCCCCCTGGGCAGCACAAGTTTGCGCCTGCCCTGGGGGCAGCACATTCAATGTAATAAGGCGCACTAGCCCTGTTTGTGTGGGCGTTCTCACTGGATAACTCCTTGGATGATACTGATAGTCCATCGTGGCCACATCGTTTTGTCTGCAGTCCCACTGTGGAGGCGCTTGTTAACAGATACACATGTTCCCTATTCCCGAATTAAAATAAGAGGTGTTCCCTGGGTTAGTTTACAAAAGACACAGACGTATTTTGTATCCACACACACTGCTGTCAGTCAAACATTCATTCTCAATTCCCCAGGTATGTATTGTCCCATTCAGTAGTAGAACCACAAGGCATTAATGATTATGTATAAACAATGGATTAAAAATTACCAAATCTTTTATTCTAAAGCGGAAAAGTTCCATCAATAAAAAGAATCAATTCTTAATACAGTGCCTAGTGTGCAAACACATTATATTCATAAAGCACACAGTTTTAGACAAAATGAAAAAACATATATCACAAGAAAAAAATATTTTTGCTATTAAAACAGTGTTTAATAATGTCGACGCGTTTCGGTGGATAAGGCTGTAGGCCCCACCTTCTTCAGGACAGTTATTGTAACGTGAGTCTGCGTTGTCTGTCAGCGGTATCCTCACAGATGATCGTCAGATCTCCTCTTGGTTATTAAAAGGTCGTTAATCAATTACAACCTGTATTATCATAATACTTAGTATTAGACCGGTGTGCGATTCTTCCCTTCTTATATTATTTGTAGGAAAGTTCCTATTTATTTATGCCTTGCATATGTCAAGGTGTATTGCTCATATTGCGACTTCTTTCATCCTATCACTCCCCTTATTGATGGGATATTTGGTGTTTATATTACCAGTCGCTTTCAAAGTATATCAAAGACAGCACATTCGTTGCTCAATTCAACTCCGTGGGCGGGATTCTTTTCCTTGTCCTCAACCCGATACCCTTATGGTAGTTCTGTGTCGTGCTTCCACCGGTCTCGATACGAATAAACCGACCAGGTAATATGGGTAAGCTGCATTCCCGACAACATTAGGAGTAGAATATGTGACTAATCACTCTTATTAATAGAACATTATTTCCCTTTATCATAATTTCTCAGGCATTGATCCGAAAGTATACTTTATTGTTGGTGCGTGCACTCGGTTGCAAGTTTCACTCTCAGAGATGAGCATTGTTCCCACTGGTTTCTGCTTCTTGTATTCTCCTGAGGGGCAAGTATGTAATTTCCCTTTTCAAATACCATTACCAGCAAATTACTCTTCTTCCGCAGTGTTTCAGTTCTAATTTCCATTTCTTCCCTGTATGTTCCCCCAAGTTATCCTCTATACCGAAGAGACCCTATCAATTTCCACAGTGTCGAAATGGCATCGACAATACAGCAAATTAACCATTGCTGACTCATAGCACTATGTCACTGCACAATAGAGCTAATGCATTGTCCAAAAACTGTACTTTATGGTTATTTGCATAACCAATACACCATGTACCTTATTCACTGCTTCACACTTTTTGTTTGGCTATGGTAATTTATTTGGGGCTCACTATGCACATCTGGTTGTATTTTCATTTTGAATTATGTTCCACAAAGTGAAAGAAACTCTAATTTGGTGATTGAAACTTTAAAAGCAAGTACATTTTTCGCTGTATCAAAATACAACAGTTATTTTGCTGTATTATCCAAAACGTGTATAAAATAAGTTGCATGTTAGCTATATTGTATGCTTTGCTCAAATCTCCAAGTTTGCATGGACATTTGGGTTGCTCTTCTTATAATGAAGTGCCCCCTGTGGCAGTAGCACCCTCCCAAGATGAAAGGATTGGAATGCTTGCGATGGGCCACAAGCATCATGTTCTGTTGACCACCAGACAGGAAGATTTGGTCATCTGATTCAGAAAATCTTGGTGCACTCTGACAGCTGGCAAACCATCAGTGTGACTGTCAGGTATCTTTCAGATACCACACTGGAGCCAGGCCGAGGATCCGGCAAGTTTCAGACTCCTAGGGATAAAATCAGAAAACCTATAACCGGAGCAAGCTGTTTGGACAAGGAAGGATACAACGGGATAGATTTTTGAAAAAGGTCCTATCCACCAATGGACTTCGATTCTTTAGACACTTTCAGGTGTTCTTCCTGACCTGGGCTGATGGACACCAGTGAGGAAGGGAGGCAGAGTTTCCCTCTAATTGAGGAAAAAAAAGGATTAACCTCCATACAGGAGGTCGTCCCCTGTGCGGAGTTTAATTCCTGTGTACTAACCTGAATATTTGTTTGAACGGTCTGTGCTGTTCAGTGGATGAAATGTCATATTGACCAGGTTTTGTTACAGAAAAGTTGCGCGAACTGCTGACCGCGGCTGAATGTTGACGCCACGTCAGCTGATGATTCTATCTCTTTTTATGCTTGCTGATGCAACAATAAAAACATGTTTTTAAAAAAAAAACCTTCATACAGGAGGTTAGCTTGACTGAACTCATCTGAAATACAGCCACTAATTCACCAGTCCACGACAATAACCCATGCGTTGGGTGGAGAATACCATTCCGCTGCACATTCCTATAGGCTGACCCTGTATAATTCCCTTTGTGGAAGGCTAAACCCACTTTCCTAAAGCCATCAGCACCTTCAGCAACACAGCGCTTCGTTGAAACTTCTATGGGTGTTAGCGCCTTATTAGATGCTTCATTGATTGAAGAGCTAGGGTCACCTGCAAGGGTTCATGTATCTACAATAGGAGCCTGCACTCATGGGCTTAACCAAGACAATGTTAGAGGCACACAAAGTGCACAAAAAATGATAAACTAATACCTAGGAAAGCCTGGCCACTGATTCACAATCTCCAAGGCGACTCTGCAATGCCATTTATGAAAAAACAAAGGCCCATGGAATTTGTGACTGGCACCAAGTGCATGCACTTGGCTTCATTTTCGTCAAAAGTCAATGAAAGAAGAAACTTAGAAAAGCAAAACAGTGTTGAGCGCAACGCTTAAATTAATCCTAGGCAGTGGTAATCAGTCAAGGCTACATTCCGGTTCATATTGTCGTTGCCCACTGTTCAACTCCAGACAGACAGTAGGCATATGCAAATCACAACTTGTCCAACTCCCATAGGTACACTCCTGCTTACAAACTGCCACGCCAAGTCCCCTGCAGATGGGAACACAAATAAACCAAGAACAACACAAATAAACCAAGGCCAGTTTCAATCTAGTTAGACCACATTAGTGTGGTGCCGCTTGAGTCCAGTGTCACAATGAGCACCAAACTCACATCTAGGCGTACCTGTTACACTTACGGTGTCACTTAGACGGACAAAAAAAGAGATGGGTGGATTGTGCAAATTAATCTCAACCATTGGTCCTTAATTAACATTCTCACTATGCGACAGCAGCTGAGATTATTTCACGCATTTTATCCAGCATGGTTCCTCTTTTTTAGGTCTGGAGTTTACCCAGACCATTTGCTTTTCCCAACAAAATTCTTTAAAATTACATACATATAGGTCCAGATATAGTAGCACTAGTCGAAAATACTGGTTGCAATTTGTTACTAGTATTTTAGCGACTAATGTGGTATTATGCAAACCGACCAATGTACTAATAGGTCAGTATGCAAAATACTGATAACTAGTGGGTTGCAATTAGACTTACCTCATGAATATTAATAAGTTAGGTCGGAAAGTACGACCCACTAGGAATCGCAGCGGCGTAGCAGGGGGCAGGGGAGCGGTCTGCCCCAGGCGGCACGAGTTTTGGGGACATCGGCCTCCAACCTACCGCTCTTTCATGCGCCTGCCGCAGGCGGCAATGCAAGAAACAGCCAGCAAACCCCCCCCATGCTCTTTCATGCAGCTGCCTGGTAGCAAAAGCTGTGACTGCCGTGGGTAGCACAAGGCCTAGCTACATCACTGTGCATTTAAGGGCTTGTATATAGAGCATTTTTTTCAATTATGTTTAAATGCTGCCCGTTTTTTATAAAGGGAAACAGGATGAGTTAAACATAAAATAGTAACTTTTTTAAGAGTAGGCAGTGGTCCTTGGGACCACTGCCTACTCTTGAACTATTTTTTTTTCACATTCACAAAGGGGAAGGTGGTCCCTTGGAGATCCCTTTTCATTTGGGAATGCCTTATCCCCCTACCTTACAGTAGTTGGTACTGTATTAATGTTTTGTGACAAGATTTTGGTCATAAAACATCAATACATAGCCACATTACAGCCCTGTACAAATTACTCAGATAAATGATACAAATTGATTGCAGTGGTATAAAAAAATAATCATAAAACATAAGTTTGACTGATTCAGAGCAGAGAGAGGATTCAGTGTGGAGTTTCTTGGTCCTTTGGGGCACTGCAAAGGAGCAATAAAGTGTCCCCACCCATAGCATGACTCCACACACCTCAAACAAACAGTACATCATGGAAAATAGGGGACCCAGTGAAAAAAATATACTGACACAGTGATTGTTTCAAAATATAGATATGACAAAAATGATGCCATCAATGAGAAAGGTGGTTATTACTCTGTTTAAGGAAGATTTCTATACTTCGAAGGTAGGAACACCTTTAGTGTGAACAACAAAATGAGCACAAGCATGCAACAGTAGAAGTATTCCCAGCGTAGGTCTAAGAGGGCCAAATCCATGCCAGATTTTTAGGATATCCACATAAGATATAACTCAGCAAAACAAAAACATGGAAAGTGGTCATCTTGAAAATCTGGATCTAGCCCCCGTGGCCCAGCATTGGATGCATCTGGAATCGTACATTCGCTTGTGAGAACACAGAGGTTCTTTATTTAGGAGTATAATTTGATAAAGCCACAATGTACTTACACCATCACACTGAAAGGCCAAACATGAGAATTTCTGGAGTTCTTTGTAGGTTACAGGAAACCAGAAGTCTAGCAATAAAAAAATATTGATAAAGAGTTACTACCTGCAGCAGGAGGTCTCCCAGTCTTCTCTGTAGATCAAGAGTGAACTTTCAGGCCCTGAAATTGAGTGGGCCAGTAAATTACAATCTCTTTGTAAGCCCGTTTGCAGATGTATCAGAATCCAGAGAACTGTAGTAAGTACTACACTTATTCCCTGGTTGAATTTCAGCAGGTCAAAATTTACTGTGTGAAATACATTAGGTAAATCCCAACACATATACAATTTTGTGTTGAAATAACCAGATTTGGCATGTAATTCATAATTTCCCAGAGAAAATAAGGGATATTTACTACACCCGATAAATTCCCCATTTTATGACATTGATATTTACTGGGTGAAGAAAAATACCGACACGTTCCCGGCTCACTCATAATCAGTCCTAAGGCAGTGGGCTCAGTCTTAGGGCATTTAAACACCCAATTTCAGAGGGACAGACATAAATATTGAAAGATCCTGTATAGCATCTCGCTGGGTCCATGTAATCCGTCCAAATTTGCCACCTGGGCTCGTTAAAGACTTGTGCACCAGGTCTCTGAGTGAAGTGACTGTGTGCAATAGTTGAATACTCTAATGGGTACAACAAACAGGTCAATCCTGGGCCTTTCAGGGCTGAATAAATGTTTCAGCTCTAAATTTCACTCTTCCAGGTCTCTTGACATCACAGAAAAAAGAGGGTGAGATAGATTTTGCCTCCAACCCCCTAGAGACCAGATAAATGTCTGGAAAAAGAAAAATCAGATTAAGGCCCCGGTGATAACTGGAAACACAATGAGAGGGAGTCAACCACTAGGTGTTCAGGCTGCCATCATACATCCCTCAAACGTATTAGAGAAACATTGGGGGGAAACAGAAAGAGGAGACAATGCGAGCGAGGAAGTGCAAAGGAGGAACAGTGCAGGACAGAGAGTGAGCACTGGTTTGGGTGAGGCTGCATGCCGTGTTCTGTAGTGTTCCTAGCCTCTATGTGATGCTATATGCCAGGAGATTTGTTTTCTGCATGTGGCATCAACACAGACTCCTGGTGCCAGGATGCTTGCTTACCTTGCATGTATTGCCTAGCAATCCAAGTGCCATAATTGGTCAGTAGTACATCAGACTTTCACCACAGTTAACCCACATCTGCGATAAGCGGGTGTGTACAGTTAATCTGAGAATGTTCCCCTTCAGATATCCTTTATTTAGCATCTACTGTAATAAATGACATTTAAAGCTTTGACCAGATCTCCTGATGATATCTGACCAATTTTTGCATCTTCTGCCCCTTCGTTTGGTGTGATCCGACTGTCTGTTTTACCTAACAGGTCTGATAATGTTTCTTTCCCTAAACTCGTCTTGTTACTTTTCTTCATTACAGTTTTCGGATCACCCACGTGAGCTCTTCCCCAGGTACAGTTGTCCTACAGGTCATGGGTTGTGATTGGCGTGGGAGGATATGGTGTAATGAGCACAGGGGTAAGGATGGGGAATGAAGCATGGAGAAAGGTATATGGCAAGACTGTGCGAGGCCCATTGAGGGTTGAATGGTCATAAATTGATTAAGCAAAGATGGATGAGTGGTGGGGAGTCAGGTGGCATGAGAAACTGGCTGGGTGCATGAGGAGCATGGAAGCATTAGTGGCAACCGGACATAAAGAATATGTGGATATTGGGCATAGAAGCATGTGGGTTGAAAGGAGGAATTGGATCATGGAGGGATGAGGGGAATAGATTGTGTCAAGAATATATAAGAGCCCGGGCAAACACCAATATGATTATGTATAACCTACATCTACATTGCAGGGTACAGATTATTATTAGCTCCAGATATACTTGCCTCCATGTAACTTAGTGTTTAAGTCAACGTGGATGCAACATTATTGTCATGTGATATAAGTATATCTGATAAAGTGGCTCAGTAGGTGTGGTCCAATGGGCATGGTGGTATCGTTTTTTGAGGCATGAGGTATTGATGTGCTATGGAGAAGAAGGTGTGGATGATGTCTAGAGGATAGGGAGGCCTGACCTATTGCAAAGTATGGCAGATCGGGACCTGAAGGAGTTGATAAGTGTCATAAGGTATAAGGTAGCATTTAGGCCAGGAGGGAGAGATGACAGGAGTGACAAGGATGAGGCGTTGCCACGAGAGGTACATCAAATGTGAGAACATGGGGAGAGGAGGTCAGTGGAGGACACCTCTATTCAGTGCAAAGATTCTTATCTCCCATCTTTCTTTTCTCCTCCAGGGGCACCAACCCATTTGCCACTGTCAAACTCCGCCCAACGGTGACCAATGACCGCTCTGCGCCTTTGATTCGGTGAGTGGCGGACTCAGGGTGCTTCTCCTGGGCACCATGAAGGAGGGCATTTGTGCAAGTTCCCCTCTATCCAGGAACCTGAACTCTCTACTATCCAGGAGCTATAACATCCCATCATCCTTTTTCCCAGAATTAACCACTGTGCATGATCCAGAGGTTTCCATGCTCCACAATTCTCACATTCAGGATCCACAACTCCCAACTTTACATTACCCTGAACTTTTTATTGTCGATGATACAAAACTCTCCACTAGTGAAGATTGAGCCTGACTGCAGAGTATCTAGAACTCACAACATTTCAAACTTTCTGTCATTGAAGATGCTGAACTGTCCATCATCCAGAACTCTCTGCTGTCAAGAATCCTGAAGATTACACACACTACAATTCTAAACTGTCTGGGAACCAAAATTCAGAACTCCTCATTTTCTAGAAAACCAGAACACTCCACTTGTAAGGATATGGAAATTTCCATAATTCTAAAGATTTTTGCATCTGGTATCCTTAACAGTCCATTAAACAGAACTTGCATCTCTTCGAGGTCCTGAACTGAGCTGACCATTATCTACAAACTCTCTATCCAGGACCCCAAATTCTCCACTTTACCAGATTTTTATCTCGGGCCATCGAGGATCCACCCAATTGTTAGAAATGAATACCAAGACCCTTTTCAGACTTCAACTCAAGATTTCCTTCCTCTAAAGGATATCTTCTTCAACTACTCTCAACACCAAGATCTGGCTACGGATATTTCTCCAGCTCTTACTATTGGCCACTGTGGTCTAGGAGAAGCTTGGTGGTAAATTTGGAGCTGTGTTTTTATGGAGTTCCACTTTGATTGTAGTCAAATGCAACCTTTTCTACTTTTCATTGGACTATTTCCACTTTGTATATGTTTCTTCAGGTTTGTTCCTCTGAACATGGTAGTGCGGAAGGGTCACAATACCCCATCTTGAAAAGCGTTGGCTTAGGTGTCCATGGCTGCCCCACCCTCAGCCCTATAGACCTGCATCAAAAAATCCTCAGCTACTAAGCCCCTTCACATGAGGGGTCCTGGCTCCCCTCCTACAAAGATGCACCCCCATGTAAAAAGTAAACTAACAATGTAAATGACAACCCCTTTTTCATGTGTTACAGTAATCAGCAAAATCAACTAGTACAGTGCCAACCGAGTAAAATCACAGTTATGGATATGTGTTGTTTCTTTTCTGTTGCCTCCAGCTTTCTATTTCTCTGGAAACAAGTGGCCATTACAAGGCAATAACATAGCAAACGTATTAAAACAGATTGTGGAGTATTGCAATTTAACTACTTCTTTACCACATCTGCTGGTCAGGATCTCTGAATAGAAGTCTGTTGCCTTTCCTTTATAAGCTAAAATGCACTACCATTTGTGTCAAAGTTTGTCTTTGTCACAGTAGACGTCAACTAACCTGGGGATTTGGTATCTCTGGTTTCATTAGTATTTTCCAATTGATGCATGGTCTTCTGGCATCATGAGCCACAAGAGCAATTCCAATAGCCCTGTACATTTCCTGGGTGGGCTCCTATCCTCAGGAGCATGGCTACCAAAGATGCTGCTAGCATACAGAAATCTGTGTTCCCCAGTATCCTACGTTGATATAGTGGTGTTCTGGGGGCCATGGAGTAGTGCAGGTTTTTTCTGACTCTCATGAATAATTCTTTGCAAATTAACTAGTAAGTGAGCATCAGCAACATAGCGAATGCTAAATGAAAAGGGAGGATAATAAGTGATGGATAAATGCATGAATTACATGGCAGTCAAACAAGGTAATACAATTGAAGTACATACATGTTGTTGCTACTTTAAGAAGCAGCTGTCTTGAGCAGTTACCATTTTTTCTTAGGTTTAATTCCAAAGGCATATGGACAGAGCTGAAACTCAGTAGCTATGTCGTGATCAGCTACTCTGAGCTGCAATTTAGCAACTGTTTTACGTGAGTTGAGTTGAAAGTCAGTAGTGTTTCTGTGATTAGATTGTTTTGTGTGAGCCGTAACTCAGTAGTTGTTCCGTGATTAGCTGTTTGTGTGTGAGCTGTATCTCTGTAGCATTTTTGCGACTGGCTCTTTTTTGTGAGGTGTAACTCAGTAGCTATTTTGGAATTCGTTATTTTTTGTGAGGTTAAACTTAGTAGCTATTTTGTGATTAGGTGTTAAGTAAGTATTGTAACTCAGCAGCTATTTTGCGTGAGCTCTAACTCTTAACTCTTTTGTGATTAGCTGTTTTTTTTGTGATTAACTTATTGGTTTTAGCTGTGAATCTGAAGCTGTTTTGTAATTAGCAATTTCCCCAGAACTGTAATTCAGAAACTATATTTTTTGATCAGCTATGTTTTAGATTCCATACAGTAGCTATTCTGTGAGAACAGTAACCCATTTGTAATTGTGTAACTTAGCTCTAAGTAGATCTTCTTTGAGCTGTAACTCAATTGCTTTTTTAGTAGCCCTTTCGTTGAGCAGTAATGCAGTAGTTATTTTGTATCAGATGTTAACACTTTTATCTGAGCTGTAATTCGGTAGCTATTTGGTCTAAGTTTTAATACAGATGTTTTAAATGGGTTTCTTGAGGCTTGTTCCTCTCAATATGGCGCAGTAGAGCAGTTGTAGGGTCGTTTTAACCCTGTAATTGATATATTGCACACCACGAACAGAATCAATCTTCTGCTTTCCTTTGTCTCACCTTCCTTGGGGTTAGCATCAGTGTTGATTGGGAGCTAAAGCCAGCCGTGGAAAATGTGCTCATAGCCACCTCATAGTGTACCTAGTGAGTAACTCTGATCATCTGTAGAAGCTTTGGGAGGAGGGCCCAAGTGTCCACAAGAACATTATTTTCTTCAGTGCTACTTTGCCTGTCTGGATAGATGTTGATTTATCAGTCAATACATATTCTACTGGTGGTTTTCAGAATTCAGTAATAAGAGCCTTTCGGATAATCTAACTAAGAACTGAGGTTCACAGGAATCAATACATTTGGTTTTTGCCTTTGGCAAGTGGTTATCAAAGGCCAGAGGAAAAAATCTGCCTCAAATAGAAAAGGCTTGAGGTAGTCTCACAGTGGTTTTATGGAAATGTGTGCAGCCAAGCATGTGCAGCAGCTGTGCCCTTATTCTAGAAGTGTCAAGGACATGCTCTGCGATATCTAAGGCAGCACTGCTGCCATTAGAACACAAATCCCACGATTGGGATCTTCAAGACTGCCACATGGGCCTAGGAGCATATTTCCTCAATACAAATTTGAGTAAACTCAACAACTTCCTACCTAGCTGGGATTGTACTGGGAGCAAATTAAACGAGTCGCAATAAATGTATACCATGTGATCAAGATCCTGAATACGCTACCTTTTAAGTAGCCATAAATCCCAGAGCACTGTGGTGTAGGTTGGTTATCACAAGTGCTTAATTTGTTTAAAAAAAAAAAAAAGCAAGTGCAAGGGCTCACTGCAGCTTATTATCACACACTGCTCTGCTATTCTGCCAGTGATAGTAATGACACAACTACTAACCATCAGACTCCTACAAGTGTGACAATTCGGACAATCGCAGGCACCCTAAGCTATAAGAATGGCTTGAGCATCAGGTAATATTTGCTGTAGTCTTCTCTAAATTAGCCAGACAGTGCCAGCTTGTGGCAGGCTGTCACACGGGCTGGTATTGACAGTGAAGTACTGGCACCCAGCACCAGAAACCCCAGGCTCAAATGTAGTACTGGTTATCACACTGCCCTCTTGTATCCCATCTTACAAGCTTCGAGAAAAGATAGCTTGCAGGTTCTAGGGCACTCATGATTCTTAGTTGAAAGAAAAACACTGATAACCTTGCAAAGGATTATCAAAGGTGTTAGCGGAAAGATGAAGCCAATGAAAAGGGATTTATTCTAACTTCCCTCTGTACTGGTACTATATGTAACTGTAACAGCTGCCTGGAGTGGGGTGACATTGCTACCTCAAACAGGTCCAAGCTGCCTACACACCACAAAGACACTTAGCTACAAGAAAGTAATATGTTCTTCCCATCGGTAGAGCCATTACATTGCTAGATTGCAATACTTGTGTCATAACGTCAAAAGCTCTATGCAATAATATCATATATCTGTAATATTATCCAACTGACTGTCTGATAACAGATTGCTGTGTAATAATTTTCAGATCACTATAAAATAATCTTCACTTTCCTGTTTAGAAATATTTGTATCTTTATAATACCTATTCTACGTGTGCAACAACAAACACATCCATATGTAATCACCTTTGCATTTGTGGTAAAAACGTTCACAATAATGGCAAAGTTATGCTCATATCTTGGTGTAATAATGCTCATATTTTGGTGTTACAAAATGCACATTTAAGTGTACTAATAATCATGTCTCTCCCTTATGACATTCATAACTCCTATTTTAACATTCACAACTCTGGACAAAAGCAGTCATATAGTGGGGAAGTCGTGTTCTCACTTCATTCATAACTTTCATACTTGTGTAATAGCTTTCACATTTCTGACAATAACATTTACATTTTGCTATATGAACATCCAGGTATTGCAGTCATTACACAGACCTCTCATTGTTAAATTATTAACATTTCTGAATAATAACATTCACCTTCCTAGGTAAAATCAGTCATATCTCAGTGGAGTAACATTTTCATCTCTATGTAATAGCACTTAATCACTATGACATACCCTTGATATGGCTGTAGTAGAACACTTGAAACTGTCTGCAATAATATTAATAATTTTGTGTTACAACATTGAAGCAACTGATTGATCTTTGTTACCATCCACTTCTAAGTGTCACAACATTTACATGCCATTGTAATAGCAATCATATTTTGGGGTATTATAATAAACATCACTATCGTTGTTCATACTTGTTTAACAACATTCAAATATCTTTGTAATAACATTCATGTTTGGTTTACCATTCCCATCTCCAGGTGATAACATTCATATCTGAACATTAACCACCCTGTGTACCAACATTCACCTCTGTATGATAACATTCACATCTTGGGATAATAATACACACATTTTTTTAAGCTTCCATAGCTGTGCAATATCATCTATCTGTAACAGTGCATATCCACCAAATAATCCCTAAACTCACCATGTTTGCTTTCTAGTGTCCTTTTGTGAATTGGGATGTTTTCTGATTAGTGCAATATGCAAGTGGGTTAGGTGTGGTGGGATTGTGGTATAAACCTGTTGTAAAACAATGTAAATAAAATTAAGGTATTCTCAGGCTGTGCATTGGCATTCAGCATCTGTCAAAATGTAGCCTCAAATAAAAGAGGAGGGCACAAGGAGGCGAGGTGGGGTCCTATTTCTGTGTATAGTAGCACTGAGGAGTCCTTGTATACTTGCATAGAGCACTGGGGAGACCTTATATATGTGTCAGGAAGCACTAAGGAATCCTGCACATTTGTATAGAAGAACTGAGAAGACCTTAGGTTTATAAGCGAAACAAGGACACCATATACACAGATATTGTTTAGGTACTTTTATTATAAACCAATGCAGTGATATGGATAAATATTTTATGGCTCCCTGTGAAATATAGATTTCATCATCATAACGACAGTCCTAAAATCACTTTGCAGGGATTAACCATTATGAGAGCTACTGATATTATGCTGCATGGCGGAACAAATTATGCAGGAAGGTTATCTAGATATGCCACAAAAAAGCTAATTATCCAGTACTTTCTCTAGCAGCACTATTTTGATTCACTTTAGCTAGAAACTGTATTTTTTGTGAAAGCTGCTAGATATGCAAGTTATGTTGTAAATGAGGTATATCCATGCTTGTGCAGTACTTGATGCAGCCACAGTATTTGCATAAATCCAATGGTCTTCAACACTGTCCATTTATAAATAATTTATTCAGTAAACAAAACCTAAACATTATAAGTTGTTTTACTTTTAATTAAATATCAATTTCCTACAAAATAGTTTCTTATTTTAAATAAATAAGTTATTTAACCACATGCTTCTTTTTAAATCAAATTCTATATACCTTTCAGTAAAAAAAATCTAAATATACAATCTCATTTAATTCTCAATTTTAATTTCCATACAAGGACAACAATTCTTACATCGCTTGAAACTTCTGCCCTCCTGTCTGGGTTTGCATGTCTATAACACTACAAGTTGGGAAGGGTCCAAGGGGAAAATATATTTAACGACCACAAAGACCAGTCTACATGTAACAAAAACACAAAGACTAATAGTGGTCAGCACTAAGCAACAAAGACTGAGCAAAAAGACAGAAGCAAGAGACTATGTGTCGGAAAACTATGTGTGTGAAGACAAAGAAATTAATCCCATCAGCCCACCGAATGGCGGAGCCTCATCATCTGGGATTGTGGCAGGTCAAGGTCTAGATAAGGAGACACACCTGATGATAATGTGTGTATTTCTCCAATTCTTCGAGACCTCCAGTGATGGATCCGACCCCAAATGTTCGGTGTGGGTAAGATGGTGTGGGAAAATAGATTGCAGTGAAGAGAAAGTGTGAACAAAAATCAAAGTGCTAAATAAAATTGGCTACCATAATACAAGGGAAAACTTTATTGGGGATGAATTATGGTGTCAAGATTAAAAAGAAGTGTATGACAGTCTTAAATAATGGCTTCCCAAGCTAGATGGTGAAGTGGTCAACATGTTTCTGCCATGCAGGGGCATCTCCCCTACCAGGCTTTCGGATACAATCACTGGCTTAGATGAGCTCCTACACAACACCTCCTGGTCTCCCTCAGTAGTTCTAGGGGGAGACTTTAATACTACCTTTGAGCCCTTCGATAACGGGGAATTAGACCCAGCGGGGGAGGAAGATGAGCAGTGGGGCATCCCTTGTCTGGAAATAGCCCCAATCAAAACAAGCATTTGCAATGCAATAGGTCTTGCATTATGAAAGTTTGAGCTATTGGTCTTGTAAATGACAATATTTTTATTTATGTGTTGGTTTTGAAAATAGCTAAATTAATAGCTTTGTCATTTACAATGCCAATAGTTATAACTTTTGCAAATGTGACACCTATAGCATTTGTAATGCAACATGTTTTGTATTTACGTGACTTAGATGTATTGATATTACAAATAACGATGGCTTTTAATTTTTTAAAATAATTAATACTTAAATGAAAGTGATTCTAATTTATAATGGCAATAGCTTAAACTTTTGTAAATAACTTTTGTGAAGATTATGTTTAGTGTATTTTATTGTGATGAAAATCCAAGAACAGAAGTGAAATATTAACATCTTTTTGTGACATTTTTAATAAAGCTTGAAACATTGAGAGAACATATTTGACCCAGTTGTTGTTGAATTGTTGCACAGATTGATGCTGTGATGGCGCGGAGTGATGGTGTGGTGGCAACGAGTGATGCTGTGGCGTTCAGTGATGCTGTGGTAGCGCATAGTGATGTTGTGGTGCCCCTGAGTGATGCTGTGGAGGCCCTGAGTGATGCTGTGGAGGCCGTGAGTGATGCTGTGGAGGCCTTGAGTGATGCTGTGGTGGTGCTGAGTGGTGCTGTGGTGGTGCTGAGTGGTGCTGTGGTGGTGCTGAGTGGTGCTGTGGTGGTGCTGAGTGGTGCTGGGTGGTGCTGTGGTGGTGCTGAGTGTTGCTGTGGTGGTGCTGAGTGGTGCTGTGGTAGTGCTGTGGTGATGCTGAGTGATGCTGTGGTGGTGCTGAGTGGTGCTGTGGTGGTGCTGAGTGGTGCTGTGGTGGTGCTGAGTGATAATGTGGTGGTGCTGAGTGGTGCTGTGGTGGTGCTGAGTGGTGCTGTGGTGGTGCTGAATGATGCTGTGCTGGTGCTGAGTGGTGCTGTGGTGGTGCTGAGTGGTGCTGTGGTGGTGCTGAGTGATAATGTGGTGGTGCTGAGTGATAATGTGGTGGTGCTGAGTGATAATGTGGTGGTGCTGAGTGGTGTTGTGGTGGTGCTGAGTGGTGCTGTGGTGGTGCTGAGTGATAATGTGGTGGTGCTGAGTGATAATGTGGTGGTGCTGAGTGATAATGTGGTGGTGCTAAGTAGTGATGTGGTGGTGCTGAGTGATGTGGTGGTGCTGAGTGGTGCTGTGGTGGTGCTGAGTGATAATGTGGTGGTGCTGAGTGGTGCTGTTGTGGTGTTGAGTGATAATGTGGTGGTGCTGAGTGATAATGTGGTGGTGCTGAGTAGCGCTGTGGTGGTGCTGAGTAGCGCTGTGGTGGTGCTGAGTAGCGCTGTGGTGGTGCTGAGTGGTGCTGTGGTGGTGCTGAGTGGTGCTGTGGTGGCACTGAGTGATAATGTGGTGGTGCTGAGTGATGCTGTTGTGGTGCTGAGTGGTGCTGTGGTGGTGTTGAGTGATAATGTGGTGGTGCTGAGTGGTGCTGTGGCGGTGCAGAGTGATGCTGTGGTGGTGCTGAGTGGTGCTGTGGTGGTGCTGTGGTGGTGCAGAGTGATAATGTGGTGGTGCTGAGTGATGCTGGGGTGGCGCTGAGTGGTGCTGTGGTGGTGCTGAGTGGTGCAGTTGTGGTGCTGAGTGATGCTGTGGTGGTGCTGAGTGGTGCTGTGGTGGTGCTGTGGTGGTGCTGAGTGGTGCTGTGGTGGTGTTGAGTGATGCTGTGGTGGTGCTGAGTGATGCTGTGGTGGTGCTGAGTGATAATGTGGTGGTGCTGAGTGGTGCTGTGGTGGTGCCGAGTGATGCTGGTGTGGTGCTGAGTGATGCTGGGGTGGCGCTGAGTGATTCTGTGGTGGTGCTGAGTGGTGCAGTGTTGGTGCTGAGTGATGCTGTGGTGGTGCTGAGTGATGCTGTGGTGGTGCTGAGTGGTGCTGTGGTGGTGCTGAGTGGTGCTGTGGTGGTGCTGTGGTGGTGCTGAGTGTTGCTGTGGTGGTGCTGAGTGATGCTGTGGTGTTGCTGAGTGTTGTTGTGGTGGTGCTGAGTGATGCTGTGGTGGTGCTGAGTGATGCTGTTGTGGTGCTGTGGTGGTGCTGAGTGATAATGTGGTGGTGCTGAGTGATAATGTGGTGGTGCTGAGTGATAATGTGGTGGTGCTGAGTGGTGCTGTGGTGGTGCTGAGTGGTGCTGCTGAGTGACGTGGTGGTGCTGAGTGGTGCTGTGGTGGTGCTGGGTGGTGCTGTGGTGGTGCTGAGTGGTGCTGTGGTGGTGCTGAGTGATAATGTGGTGGTGCTGAGTGATAATGTGGTGGTGCTGAGTGATGCTGGAGTGGCGCTGAGTGGTGCTGTGGTGGTGCTGAGTTGTGCAGTTGTGGTGCTGAGTGATGCTGTGGTGGTGCTGAGTGGTGCTGTGGTGGTGCTGTGGTGGTGCTGAGTGGTGCTGTGGTGGTGTTGAGTGATGCTGTGGTGGTGCTGAGTGATGCTGTGGTGGTGCTGAGTGATAATGTGGTGGTGCTGTGGTGGTGCTGAGTGATGCTGGTGTGGTGCTGAGTGATGCTGGGGTGGCGCTGAGTGATTCTGTGGTGGTGCTGAGTGGTGCAGTGTTGGTGCTGAGTGATGCTGTTGTGGTGCTGAGTGGTGCTGTGGTGGTGCTGAGTGGTGCTGTGGTGGTGCTGTGGTGTGCTGAGTGTTGCTGTGGTGGTGCTGAGTGATGCTGTGGTGTTGCTGAGTGTTGTTGTGGTGGTGCTGAGTGATGCTGTGGTGGTGCTGAGTGATGCTGTTGTGGTGCTGTGGTGGTGCTGAGTGATAATGTGGTGGTGCTGAGTGATAATGTGGTGGTGCTGAGTGATAATGTGGTGGTGCTGAGTAGTGCTGTGGTGGTGCTGAGTGGTGCTGCTGAGACGTGGTGGTGCTGAGTGGTGCTGTGGTGGTGCTGGGTGGTGCTGTGGTGGTGCTGAGTGGTGCTGTGGTGGTGCTGAGTGATAATGTGGTGGTGCTGAGTGATAATGTGGTGGTGCTGAGTGATGCTGGGGTAGCGCTGAGTGATGATGTGGTGATGCAGAGGTCAGAAAGGCACAAAAAACGAGTCTAACAGAGGGAAGAAGGGCAGAAAAACAAGGGAAAAACTAGTCTAACAGAGGGCAGAAGGGCACAAAAAACGAGTCTAACAGGGTATAAGGGCATAAAAACAAGGGAAAAACGAGTCTAACAGAGGGCAGAAAGGCACAAAAAATAGACACACAGTACTCTCTCAGCAAACAGTGCACAGCGGGCCCACGCATGCGTGTTGCCAAGATGTGTCTCTGGAGGGTGAGCTGGGGCCGTTGGGAAATGCAGATACAGAGGAGGGGATGTCACTCTGCATGAAGCACCGTGACAGCTAAACAAATACATGGATGCATTTAACGAAAAGCCCCGGTATTATAAAGGACAGGTCATCCTTGCGGCCGATCTTAGTCCTTTCCCAATTCATTCAATCCCAGTTCAACATTCATTTGCATAAAAGATCAGTGAGCCGTATGCAGGGTGGCATGATGCGAGCAACTGGACACGCTTCAGCGGAGGCCAAACGTGAGCCAGTTTGTCAGTCTATGGCTTGCTGGACACCAAGGCAATCTGTGGCAGTCACTGAGCCCTTCACCCACGGACTACCCGGAAGTGAACAGATAGAAAAATACGGACAGTGGAAACGTGCAGATCTTTATTACTTAGTGGGGAGAGAGAAAACCCGAAGTGCACGGCGAGCTCTGGGGCCAGAGTAGGTACTGGAAGACTGCATCTTTACTTCTCTTGGGAGGTTTGGTAAATCTCGAACAGAAAGGCCTGCACGAGATATCCCACCTCGTGTTACAAGGGAGCACTTCGGCCACTAGCTAGATGTACATGCATTTTCACATGCATTTTCACTCGCCAGAACTTACAACCCAAACATCGGAGCGGTGTCCCGGGGGAGGGGGGGGGGCTGGGGTCTGTCTGGATGGCATGACAAAATGCTACAGCACTTCAGCGAGCAGTTACACAAGTCTGGGATCTTGGAAAGGGTGGGTGAAAAGCTGGTTTCGCAACTCAGTAAAGTAAAGAGCTTTGGCAGGAGTCAGGGTTTCAATTGACTTCTGTAATAAACTTAATACAACTTCCAACTGTGCCTCCTGTTTTTTTTTTTTAAGTGCAACACTATGGACGAAATTGTGAGTGTCAAGGCATGTGTACCACCAATGAATCCAACAGAAGGTCCACCGGGTCTTTGGGGAAATATCGGTGTTATATTGGGGAACTTTAAAGAGCCTACTGTTGTAGGGATAGCTAAATGGTGGCCGATAACGTGACAGCTTCTACACGAAAAGATGCTATTGGCCCAGCAGCTGAAATGAGGGCCGTACACACTACTTCAGGTCTACTTACAGGGCAACCCACTGTTCTGTGAGAAGGAACACTCAGCCGAATGGCATAAGGTAAACCCTGGTCATTGGCTTACGACAAGTGATTGTCAAGTGGAAAACTGAGGGATAAAAAGAAGACATCTCTGGAGTCTGGAAAGAGGGAAGTTGGATAAACAGCAAAGTAAGAACAAGTTCCACAAAGTTATGAACAGCGTGGTAGAATGGCGGTGCTAAAATTGAAACTGGTGACTGCGCAATTACGCTATGACATGTGGCTCGAGGCCAGCTATGCTGATCAGAAGCAAAGAGGGTAATTACGATGTGGAGAAATTCAGTGACATTGCACGAAGGTAAAATTAAACCAGCAGAGGCACAGGCTTGCAATGCAGCCACGGGGAACTCCGGAGATGGCGAGGGTGGGAAGTAAGATATTCTGCAAGCAGCTCTCACCTCAGCTAAACATGGCTCGAGGCCAGCTATGCTGATCAGAAGCAAAAAGGGTAATTACGATGTGGAGATGTGAAGCAGGAGGCGGGGGAGCGGATCCCTTTGAAGCACGGCCTTGCGGCCGTGAAAGTGAAACAGCCTGAGGCCGAGCGCACGCTGGGGGAAGCTTCAGATACCTGTGGGAGGGAGGCTGATGGCTTTGATGTGGATGCGCTTTCCGCACGAGTGCATCACACGAACTGTAGGAAATCCACGATGGTTTCAGACCTTGGTTTGGCCTCCATACTCTCGTCCTATTATCCCTTGCGGGATTAATAGGCGAGACCTAAAAATGGACAGAGGTAGCACTGCAGATGAAGGCCCTAAGCCTTGAACACGGCCTAAGGGCAGTTAATGGAAGAACAAGATCTGACAAGCAAGGGGCACACATGTTTAGCAATGGCCATCATACAAGCCGGATTGATTACATGTTAATCAGTCTAAAGATTTGGCACATCCTGCAAGATATGCTGGTGATGGACACAACAGAGAGTGACCACAACCCACTATGCACTATGCTTACATTTGAGGATTTACGGCAGCAATCTCAAAAGCCAAACATACCTCTGACAAGCGATATGCAGCACCTTAAATGGCTAGTGGTAAGCGAACGATCAGAAATATTATCAACCATCAATTCTGACTTGGAACACATCTTAAGCCAGATGTTGCCCTCTCTTCGTGCCCACCTAAAGAAATAATACTCTTACACAATACTCTATTTAATAGAATAAGTTTACACCTCCAAATTCCACGCCTAAGGCCAAGGGAAGTCAGAGACACCCACACTGGTACAATAACGAGTGCAAACAAGCATGCAGTGTTCTGGGGGGGGGGTCAATAAGATCAGGAGACCAATCCAGAGTCCAATACACAAGGAACCTCTATCAGAAGTTATAGTTTAGTTGTATCAACTTGTAACAACAACACTGTGTACATGTTTTTTTAATGTTTTTAATCCTCTTTTTTAACACATATTTTACTGCATTGATCTCTTTTAAAACTTGTGACTTATGTTTTAATGTGACCTGTTTTTATGACTTTTAACGTTGAATAAAGCTTTAGTTGATTGATTGGGTACCTAATATCTTTTTTTAGGTATCCTGTCTTGCTTTCAGGTACTCATAAAAGATATTCAAAAAGTTATTATTGTTGATGGCACACAATGCATTTAGTCCAAATTTGAGCCAAATTTAGCAAGGAGGTGCTGAGAATTTTAGATTTAATAAAGATGGCAACATGTTTATGTACAGTTTATCTAGGATAAATAAAGTCTTTTAATTCATCATGAGCAATCCATACAATAATGTTGGAACAATTTTGTGGCTGCTGCAGAAATTGTTAGGCCGATGGTGCCTTCTCTATATTTGATGGAGTGTGAATAGTAATTTTTGCCCCTTCGCTATCCAACACTTTCCCTACTGTTGCACTCTTTGGAGTGGGAATAGTAATTTTTTCCTCTCCACTATCCAACACTTTCCCTACTGTTTGTCTTACTGAAGTAGGAATATTAATTTTTACCCCTCCGCTATTCAACACTTTCCCTACTGTTGCACTCACAGAAGTTGGAATAGAAAATGTAATCATTTTGCTATCCATCATTTTCCCTACTCTTGCATTTATTGTATTGCAAAATGTAAGTTTTAATTTCTTTAAATAATTTAATGTTTTAAGTTGTTGTAGAATGTTTTTCATTTTAAATTATTTTTATATAATGTTAAAGTTTAAAAATTAAAAAAAGATAATAGTTACATATATGTATAAATTATTATGTTTGTGTGTCTATATTTTTTTAATTAAGTTTATTTGTTATATTTAGCTAAAATGTATATTCAATGTAATTTATTTTGTTAAAAATATTCATATTAAATATATTTAATTTATTTTATGTATATTTTTTAATTGATATTTTTACATTTATATTTTTTACTTCTATATTTTTTTATAAATCTTTTTATTAAGCAGCATCGACAAAATTCACCATTGTATATCACGAGCAAGGGCATTACCAATTCCGCATATTCAATCCATAACACAGTAAATCAAGTAGCATTTCACAGTACAAGACAGATCGAGGGGAATCAAGAGTCCCAGAGTCATGTAAAGAAGTCGGAGGAGTACAGATATCGCCTCTGTAATGGTTCCATGGCCCTCACACTTTACTCCATTTCACAGGGCGCCCTCTTGCAACAGAAACCGAACTCTCCTGAAACATGCACCAGTCTAGGTCTATCCCATTTTCCCATTGTAGGTGGCTGACGGGCCCCCCAGAGCTGTGCGATATTCCTTTTCGCAATCATTAGTGCCAGAGTCGCCCATTGTGTGGTTTGAGAGGTAAGATCCGAAGGTTACCAAATGTTCAGAAGGCACCTGCGGGCCTCAGGCCGTAGGTTAACATTAAATACCTCCCGTAGAGTGCAATGTAATGCTTGCCAGTAAGTCTGTATGTGCGCACAGGACCACAAAATATGTATAAATTCGCTGATCTCCCCGCACCCACGTCTGCACTCCCCACTTTCTGCTATGCGTATTCGTACCAGGCCCGGCCCTGTAATGTGGATCAGTGTAGAATTTTTAGTTGTACCAAGCGTAACCTTGCCTGGACTGCTACTTCTCTTGGGGAGGAGTCCGCCTCTTGCCAGTCTTCCTCATCCAGTTCTAAGCCATCTGTAACCCACTTCTCCTTCAATGATAGTAGTGGATCTTCCATATTATTAATCATTTTTTTGTAGATCAGGGAGATGTCTTTCTCGGGAGATGGCCATCGAGTAATTTGGGAGGCATCCGGCAGTGTGGAGTTACTGGTAACGTGGGTGAACAAGGCATGCCGTATTTGAAGATACCGGTAATATTCAGTGTCAGCCAAGCTGTACTGCTGTTATAGGGAAGTGAAGGGAAGAATAGACTCCTTACCCCAGATGTCTTTGATCTGTGAGGTTCCAATAAGGTCTCGTTTATCAAAGCCTTTGGATCGCCACAGGCTACCCAATTTCTCAGAGCTCCACTGTGGCATCACCATGGTAAGTCTGCGATCCCAACCCAGCTGTTTGTTAGCTACATGCCACACATGGACCGAATGTGCGGTCAGTCCTGTAAGAGGATACCTGCGGGGCCCGTATACAGCACCCTGCTGTATTACCCCCCTGGGAGCAGCCATCTATCCATGGCATATTCGGTGTTGTCCGGTCAACCATAGATCCCCTGAGTAATAGCTGACAAATGGGATGCCCAATAATACTTCCTAATATCTGGGAGGCTTATTCCCCCATTGTACCAATTAAGGGTTAATTTGGTGAGGGTGATTCCGGGCTTACCATCCCATAGGAGTTCTCTTTGGAGGGTCTATATGTCTTTGAAATAAGACGTGGGAACTGGGTCCATTGAGTTCTGGAGGGCGTATAGGAAGCGGGGCAGTGCCATAATCTTGAAAAGGACAGGCTTACCTAACAATGAGAGGGGTAGAGACTTCCAGTGCTTGACGTCACTTTTCAGTCCCTGCAAGGTTGGCACCACGTTACGGATGAAGCGGAGCTCCAAGCTTAGCGTGATGAAGATGCCAAGATAACGTAAGCCGTCCGATTCTATCTGTATCTGGCAGCCCCTCGGGAGAGCAGCTGGTTCTCCCCGTAGGACGTAGATCACAGACTTTGACCAGTTTATGGTAAATCCGGAGTACCTTCCAAACACCGTGAGAATGTCCAGGAGGATGATCAAGGAGGCTCTCGGGGAGGTCAGGTACAGCAGAATGTCATCCGCGTAGAGCAAAATCTTATCCTCCCAGCCCGGGGACCACTGCATCCCGCAAATCAATTGATCCCTATGGATTCATGCCGCCAGGGGCTCCAATGCTAACGCGAAGAGGAGCAGGGATAAAGGGCACCCCTGGCGCGTGCCACGGCTCAGTTGGAAAGCTGGAGACTTGCGGTTGTTCACTACAACTTGAGCCACGGAACTGGAGTACAGCAGGCGAACCTAGCTCTTAAAGTTTGGACCAAATCCCAATTTATCTAGCACAGCGAAGAGATATGGCCACTCAACCATATCGAATGCCATGGTGGCATCCAAGGATACCAATATGGCTGGTTCGAGGATAGTTGGTACTCTGCCCAGAACACCATGCAAGCGGCATAGATTGAGGGCGGTATTGCGATGTGGCATAAAGCCTGACTGGTCGGGTGCACTAGTGTATCAATAACTTTAATCAAACGCGTGGCTAATAATTTTGCAAGGATCTTGGGTTCTGCGTTCAGCAACAATATTGGTCTATAGGATGCACAGCTGGTCTTGGGTTTCCCCTCCTTATGTATGACCACGATATTTGTGACTCGTTGATCAAAGGGGAGCATCCCCTTTCCCTTGCTTTCAACAAACATCGAACGGAGGTACGGGGCTATCTTCTCCGGTCTCAATTTGTACAGTTCAATCGGAACGCCATTGGGACCTGATGCCTTTCCCGAATTCACCCCCCGTATGGCCTGTGCCACCTCATCGTTTGTGCGAGCAGACTCGAGATATTCACTATTTTCATCTGAGATGGTAGGAAGCCTGCTATCCATAAGCAAACCACTGCTGCCGGCATCTATATATTTACCAGACGTGCGGTACACCGTTTGATAGTAGTCAGCAAACTGATCAGCTATTTCCTGTGGGTCAGTTATGGGGACAGTGTCTTCACTTCGTAACTCGGGCACAAGACGGGCCACCCACTCACTACTATCCAGCCATGCAATGAGCTTCCCCGCCTTATCACCATGCTCATAGATTCTGCTCTGCGTGTCCCTATCCCTACCCAGAGCCCTGACTCTATCCTCAGCAATGCCTTTGAAGTCGTATTGTTTCAGATTAAGGAGATGTATTTTTTCTGGTGTCACCTCCTGATCTTGCTCCTCTTCTACTCTCAGTATTTCTTCTTCTGCTCGCACTAAATCTATCTGTTTTTCTTTTTTCTTCCCCGCAATCAGGGACAGGGTCTCCCCGTGAATAACTGTTTTGTAGACTTCCCATAACGTCTGAGCTGCATCAACCGTCCCCTCATTATGTTGAAAGTAGTTGTCTGTGGCTTGGTCTATTTTCTTCTGAATTTCCGGGTCGCGTAGGTACCAGGAATTAATAGGGGCTATTTTCCTGGCGCTCATTTGACCCAGGACTACCTTCATCCAGACTGGAGAGTGGTCCGGGATGCCTCTACCCAAGTGACAAACTTCTCCGATATTTAATGCCTGTGCTGCCAGGACCAGGATGTAATCAATTTGAGATAGACTATGGTGGGCGCCCGAAAAGAACGTGTATTGGGACCTGTCTGGGTTATGTAACCTCCACCTGTCTACCAGTCCCATAGAGTCGAGAAAATCCGTTAGCCACTTCTGTGCGGGTCTGAGTTCTCGCTGTGGATAGCAGTCAAGTGTTCCGAAAGCACTGCATTAAAATCCCCTCCTATCACTAGGATGCCTACGGGGAGCGATAAGAGTATGGTACCCAGGTCTTTAAATGTGTCATTCTGAAGTCCGGGGGGGAACATAAATTGAAACAAATGTGGCCCTCCTACCCTCCAACATACCCGAGACCCCGATCTACCTGCCCCTTGCATCCGACCATGTGGCCTGCACGGTGAAAGGGAACGAGTTCTTAGTTAATATGCCCACCCCTCGTGACCCGGAGGTAAAGCCTGCATGTGCCGCCAACTTGTAACCTCCCTTGTTAAGAGCCTAGCAAGAGTTCCCAATGAGATGTGTTTCCTGCAGGAGGATGACATCTGGGGCCTGTTGCCTGATGTATTGGTGGACCATGCCACATTTGACCTTGTCCCCCAGTCAATTTACATTCCAGCTGAGAACTCTAACCCCTATGTCCCACTTTGTACCCATCTATCTTAATGCTTAGAAGTCGCTCTTGCTGCTAACCCTTATTGGTGCTGTCAAAAGATGAAACTCTACGTACATTTCACGCTGTGCCCGTTCTGCATTACATTGTGTTGATGTCGACAAAACAAAAACAAACCACAAACAATAAATCTCAAAACAGATCAACCCTTCCCAACTGCCCACCTCCCTGCACCCCTGCCCTCTGGGCTCAAAACTGCCCATGATCAAACTTGCAGAGTGGCTGTCCCCCACACACACCAACTAAAGGTAATACATTGGGGTATGTGGTGCCCCCCTCCCCCACCCTCTCATAATATTGCCCCACCAACTGTCCCAAGATACGGATCGACCACTGGCCTGAATTACATTAGGCTCTTCGTGTCTGTAGAAGATGCATAGTGACTCTGGTAAAATTCCTGGCTCCCTCACGCAACCAAGCATTTACCGGACAAACCTTTAAGGCCCTGACTCCAGCTGTCTCGGACCTTCCCCTCGCCCCCATACATTACCCCCAGTCATTCGCCTCTAGTCAATCAGCGGGCCTCCAACCAGTCCACAGCCATTTCAGGCTGATCGAAGAACCAGGCTCTGCCGTCTGCTTCAACACGGAGCCTGGCTGGGAACAGCATCACGTATTTATAACCCTTCTCTCCTAGCGCCTTTTTAATCCCAAGGAAGGAACGCATCTGTCTCTGAACAATCGGAGTGAAGTCTGGAAAAATGGTGATTTCCGCGTTGTCATATGTGAGCGGAGGCTGGCATGTTCGAGGATAACGTCCCGATCTCTGAATTTCAGTGCCCTAGCGAGGATTGTGAGGGGCCCCCGTCTTCGGGCAGCCGCCCGACACTCTGCGGGCTCTCTCAATAACAAAGAACTGTCCGAGTCCCTTTGGCTGCAGGTGTTTAAGAATGGGGTCCTTCACAAAGAGGTCAGTGGCCTGCCCCTCAGATTTTTCCGGAACTCCCAGGATACGCACATTGTTGCACTGCAGTCTTCCTTCGTAGTCATCCATCTTCGTTTCTGCGTATTTTCAAAAAGTTTGCAGTTCTTTAATATCAGTTTGCACTTGAGATGTATCCTCCACCAGATTTGCGGTTGTCAGTTCCAGTTGCTTCATTTTCTCACCGTGTTTGTTCTGTTCCACCCTAAGCAGGTTGACTTCCACTGATATCTCGTCCATCTTTTGCTCCAATGATGTCTTGATTCCCGCGATTGCTTCCAGCACATCCTTAAGGGTGGGTTCCGGGTCTGACTCAGTATGTGCTCCGCTGCTCTTACCCATGGGGGATGGATCAGGCAGTGTTGTCTTTGGGAGAGTGTAGCGGTCGAGTCTATTTTGCTGCACCGGTTTGCCTCCCCTTGACAATGCCATGACATCACTTATGCCTGTCTCGCAGCCACCAACCAGTCTGACCGGGCGGCCGTCCAATCAGCCAGAGACCCCCGGGAGTAACAATCACTCGGTGTCGCCGACAATGTCGCCAACTCAAAGTCGCCAGTGGGCTAGGCTGTGTCAGGGGTTGGAATGCCGTCAGGGTGGAATTGTTTGCGGTGCGGCGTGGGATGTCAAGGCTAGTCCCCCTTCAAACCTCTGAACCTGCTACCGTGGGCAACGGCATTTACAGGGGAGGGCCTCGATCCCCACTGCGCCCAATATCCGAACTTAGTCCGAAGCAAGCCACCAGGTGGAAGTCTGGACCCACCCTCACCTCACCATGATGGCTGCTGGGACGAGGTACAGCACTTCATCTGGGGCCGATCACTCCAGATTGCTTCTTTCTGGTTGGGGTCCCAACCTCAGGGCATTCCTTTACGAGCTGCTACCAGCAAGCCCCCGGCAATAAGCGAAATATAACTGTCCCACGTCCCAACAAGCGCGTGAATCGCCCGTTACACTAGGCGTTTATTCTTACTTGTGTGAAGCCTCTCTTCCTACGGCCACTAGGTCCATGGAGGGTATCCGCTGTTTTGTCTGCCCTGGCCACACAACGGGGTTCTATCAAGTCCTCCACAATTGCACTGGCCTCTTCCCCCTACTGTCGCTTTAAGTCTTCACCCGCTGGGGCTCACCAGTATGCTGCTTTCTGCTCCCTCATGCCTTCACCCCTGAGTGCCCACCGCTGCAGCCTCCAGATAAATCCATGCTCTGTTGATCCTCATTGCCAGTCAGGCCGCCTGTATTGTAGTCCCTACAGCCTGGGCCAGTGCTCACCGCCGCGAGCCCCAGGCTGCCGATTCACTCAGAGGCGTCTTCACAGCTGCCCCATCGTTACGTGGTATCATTAGTCGCAGCAATATGCTGGGCAATCAGGGCTGCGGGTGTGCTACACGTTGCCGACACCCACCGGGGGCCACAGGAACACTTCTTCAGTCCTCCGGTCACAGGTCCAGCCTCCAGCTCCCTGCAGGCGCCGCCAAGGTGCCAGAACAGTCCGTCCCTCCCCCCGCCGCCGCCTGCACTCGAGTCCCCGGCATCTCCTTGCTGCAGGAGAGAACTCCTTCCATCCCCGTCCGTGGCTTCGAGCTTCCACAGCGCAGCAGGGGGAAACACCGCTCCCGCTCCAGTCCCGACCCACAGGGGAGAGGCCCGGCCGACGCTCAACAGCTGGTGTCGGTCTCCAAGTTTCCACCTGTGTCCACTGAGAGCGAGGCTCCCGGTCTGCCTACCGCTCTCCAGGCCTCGTTCTCCATGCCAGGCCCCGGCATCACTGCTCCAGGCAGGCCCGATGTTCGGATGTCACCGTCTGCGGGACAGCGATGCTCTGACAGGCTCCGCTGTCACCAAACCAGGCGCACAGGGTGATCCGATGCACAGGACAGTGTTGCGGCTTACAGATAATTGACACAGATCGACGGGGGATTGGAGAAGACATGGAGCTCTACTAAGATGCGGCCATTGCAACTCGTGGCTCGGCCACGCCCCCTACTTCGATATTTTTGATTCAATATTTTTGTACTTACGTGTTTAGGTGTATGGAGTCGATATTTTTGCATTCTATATTTTGGCATCAATATTTTTGTCATCGATATTTTTAACATCGATATTATGTAAGTGAACGGTATATGATCACACTTTTTTGTTTGTTTTTAACAGCGGTTTTGCACAGTAACAGAAGTTTGTGGCTTTTTCAAATATTGAAGATAAGGACTTTAGTACTGTGCGTGCATCTTCTTGATTTTATATGACTGTTTAACCTTGAAAATGAAAAAACAGGGTCAGTATTACATTGAGTCCCCGGGGGCGCAACAGGCGTTTGCGTCTGTTCTGCGCACCCCCAGGGCACTTTGGTATTACAGAAGGGGCGGCAGAAGCTTGCGCATCCCTTTCTGTAATACCGATAGCGATATCTGTAGGGGGTGTTCCCTCATTTGCATGGGGCATTCCTTTGCCTCTGCGTCCGCACAGTATTAAAGACGAGCGCGCAGAGGCAAAGAAGTCCTCAGGAGGCGCACTCACAGTGCCTCACCTAAAAGGTAGCACACTGTGAGTGCGCCACCTAATGGCAGTCCTCTGGCGGGGGAAAGGTGGTCCCATGGAAAACGTTCTGGGAGATCTATGAAGAAAAAAGGGGAAGACGTAATAGGCATGTTAAATTGCTCCCAGAAAGGAGAAATCTCAGGAGCATAGACAAATACATGAATCGGTAGAGTGTTTTGGCTTGGTCGAATTGCTGGTCTGAGAACAGCAGAATGAATAAGGCCAAAATGCTGTGAATGAAACAATCCCAGTTAAGGACCAAGGCAAATCATGACGGGACGTGTGAACAAAAGACCCCCTCGAAGGAGGTGGCATTCCTGAACCAGACGTCCAGTGGGGGAGAAGTAAAGTGAAACAAAATAAAACTGTAGCGACCTGTAGTGCTGAGAGGCGCGTGTCACAGTTAACCAGTCTCCTAACCAGAGGAACCAACAATGTGTTAAAACATCTTGGCCATTATACCACAGTGAAGTGGTTAAATAGGGGAGGCCCTGATAAAGAATATACAAAACAAGCATTTGCAATGCAATAGGTCTTGCATTTGTGAGAGTTTGAGGTATTGGCATTGTAAATGACAATACCTTTTATTTATGTGTTTTGAAATCCTGAAAGCGGTGCGTAAATAAGCACTTTGTCCTTGTAGTCCTTGCTTATGACAAGCAAGTCTGGCAGTAAACGAGGCGCAGCTACTGCCAGCCTTGGTTTTTGCAAGCAACAACTATAAGTAGAAAAGTGCTTGTTAAGGCACCGCTTGCTAGTTTTTAAAACATATACACAAAAGGCATTGTCATTTTCAATGCTAAAAGCTCAAACTCTCACAAATGCGAGACCTATTGCATTGCAAATGCTTGTTATAATTGTAATTGCATATGTAACTTGTTAATATGTAAATTCCATCAATAGCACCTTATGTATCTTACTTAGTTCTATTGTAAAGCGCCATGCCACCGTTGGGTAAAGTTTGCGCTATATAAAATTGCATTAAATAAATAAATAAATAAAAATGCCATAAAACTTTCTAGTTACTGAGAGATTCCTGTGTTTTAACCCTGTAAGCCGTCTGTTAAAATGCCGTAAATTTTGTGTTCTAAAAGCCCGCCCACGCGCGCCCTCCGCACGTGTTTGCATTCCTCATCATGTCATCGCGTATCGACGCCGCAACTGTTACTGTTGTAGTCTTCGGGGCCACGCGCCGCCCCCCGTGGTCGTAGAATGCTGAAGCCAATGAGGCAGCATGTGCAGGCCATGGAATAAAGGGGCCACTATTCTGCTGCCATTAACCAAAGCGTCACAGCTACATCCCAATTCTAGAGAGCGGTTCGGTGACGCACGATCGATGAAAACGGAGCCCCGCGATACTTGAGGCAGTGCGGAGTGACAATAGAGCTGTTTAAGAATAAGTAGATGGAGCTGTGCAGCGTCGGTGTGGCAACAGGTGAGAAGAGAGGGTTGTTAAACCGGGCTGTGCTGTTTTACGTGGCATGGCATCTGAGTCGAAAATCAATGTTTTTATATTTTTTCTTTATGTGTATGAGCGTACTATCTACTCCACCGGATGCGATTGCAATCTGTATACAACGCCTTCACATAACGAGACAAGGTGGCCAAGTGGTTAAGGGGATGGACTGTCCATTGTGCTCTGCATGCGTGGCGTTCCAATCCCACCCTCGTCGGATATATATTTAGTTTGCAATATTTAACAATGAATAGAAGAAGTATTTTCTCCAAGCACGACTCAGAAAATTGACCTGTCCCATGTTATTGTGAGAGAAAAACACAAAGACCTCTTTTATGCGGACTCTCAGGGACCAGTCACTTCCCAGCATTCCACAGCATTCCACAGCACTGATTTTACATAGATTGGGGTCATTCTTTTAACAATTAAAGTGAAGGATACAGTTAATCTACCAGATGTTCCCAGAAAAGTCTAAAAAAACAAAGCATTAAGAAAGCAAGAAGCACAGCTTCTATTTTGAGTTGCAACTAAGATTTTTTTAAAAAGCCTGCTGCAGTAAAATGCTGGTTTGCCTGGGAAGCGGCACCGGAGATGTGCGCGTGCCTGTACGTGCGTGTCCACAGACCCCAATCGCTGGGGCGTGCCCCGGTCCGTACCACTAGAGAGGCAAGTTACTGACAATAAGTCTTGTTGGCGACAGCGCTTCACACTGCATTGCCAGGTGCGAGACCTGAAAAGGGGACTACGCAAAAGTTGAGAAAACAAAGTTGAGGTAGTAATTGTGGTTCAACAGAGGAACCTGGGAAAATCAAATAAAGGGGTATTTACAAAAAACGAAAGATGAAATTAAACCAATCGGGATCAAACAGTGCTCCATTACTGGTGTGGAGTCAGTAGAGGGGGAGCACACAGAAAGAACAATAAAGAGCATAACACAATAAGAAGGAAGATACTAGAAAAAGTGGCTTGCCACGTTTATGTGGTTGAATGGAAGACTAAAGTCTTCCTGGGGCACGCCAAGAACGTACAGACTTAATTTGAGTAAGAAGAGCAGGTGCAGTCTTAGTATAGCAGGTGTTAGAGTAGTGTAGTCTATTTACCCTTTTGAGTCCAGAGTACATTGTGCTCATTCAAAGTATCCACTTTGTTCATCCTTATTCAGAATTTGATTCATGTTGCCCCCACTAGGAGGTACTGAGGGGACATAAATCCCCTGCCTACATAGGTCATGTTCTGTGCGGTGCATTGCTGAATAGGGCTCAAAAAGAGGAACAGAAACGACATTGCGTAAGAGTCTACTGCAATGTCAGATTCTAATAATAATTTTCTGTGTCTTATGGCCTAAATAGGCCAGTTTGCCTGGACAGAGACTAGCATATACTACATTGTTGGTATTGCAATTAGAAACATTCTTAAAAACAATTCTCTGATTGCCATACAAGAACTCCTTACTCTCAATGGTAAATAGACAGACACTGCAGTGGCTGTATTTATCGTGCCCTAACAATGGAGGGTAACCCCAAAGGCCAGCAATGGTTTTAGGGGTTATCGTTTCTTGGTACTGCAACCTAGACCAAATGGTCTTTCAAGTTTTTTCCTTTTTTAAAAGCAAACATCAGTGTCTCCAATGCAAGGTGTCCTGCTGTTAGGATATGACTGTGCTTTTTGATACTTCTTGTAACATGATAGAGACTAAAGAAAATGTTGTGATGCATATCTTTTTCTTAGATTTTTATTCAGATTTCGGTACTAGTAGAGTCTCGGTCAGGCAGTAGCAGCCTCTTTTAAGGGATCGTCTGATAAGTTATTTGAGTGACCCCTACTTAGTAGTTTATCTGCCAATGTTTGAGCCTCCTTACATGAAATAATTTGTATGTTTACAATTATGCTCGATCCTTAAATACTGGCTGTAGAGTAAAGAGTATTTTAAGAATCTGCGGTGATGACTAGATGACTAGAATATTATAGTAATGAGTTTCTATTTATGGGTTTACAGAAGAGGATTGCGTATAATTTTCCATCGTCAACCTTCACAGTGAGGGCTAGAAAAAGCCAATTCGCTGTCACTATGTTGTATAGTGTATCAGAGACCATGGCGATTCTGATTGAGCCAATGATGGAAGCCTTGCAACTGGGTTGGAGATCCCTGCCAATAATGAAAATATCATCTATGTCCCGTTTCCACAGTAGAATGTGGTCATATAAGGGATTGGAACAAAATAATTTGAGATTCAAGGTCATCCATAAAGAGGATCGCAACATTTGGGGCAAAGTAAGCTTCCTTTGAAGTGCCCTTTATATGTAATAGAAGAAACTCATTTCCGAACAAAAACAAATTCTTAGTGAGAGTTAACTTAAAATAATGAAATAATGAATGCAGTAGGAACGCAATGCCATCTGTGCCCTGTATTGAGGCGTTTACAGATCACCTCTATAACATCATCCTGAGGGAAATTCGTGTATAGTGACTATGTCTAAAGCCACTAACAGAGAAGTGTTCACATGAAAAAGCTGATCCTCAACAAAGTTAGTAGGGTCCCTACTATCCCTCATTAACCGTTTTGCAAGGGCAGCACATCCTTTGATAAAGAAATCTAAGTAATAATCAGCTGGTGTTAATAATGACCCACAACCAAACACAATAGGTCTACCCGGGGAAGAGTCTCTATTCCTATGACTTTTGGGCAAAGCATTTAGCACAGAAGTATGTGGGTTTTTTGTTGTTAAGAAAGAGGAATTCATTTTGGCTGACAAACCAGATTCCTTCACTTCATGGGTGATTCTTAGGATTTCCTCCCAGGTATCCTTGATGGGATCTTTAGAGACTTTCCTAAAATGTTCAGTATTGGCTAGTAGGTGGTGGATTTCTCAAGTATAGCTAGTTATGTCTTGAACTATGGCAATTTTGGAATCAGTTTTCAAAGTATTCAGCATCTCACTCTATATTGTGATTTATAGTTGGATCAAAATGTGTAAATATATATGATTTCGATTTTTTAATCATAAAAAATGATGTCTATTTGATTTAGATGACATTTTGTTGTTATTAGGGACCATTGTTCTTGCTTCTTTAATTCATACCATATTTTGCCACCAAAATAATTTAAAGACAATTCAATTCAAATTTGTAAGTGTAAGAGGGACTCACAATCAAAATCAAACTCCTAAATGCAGTTCATTTTCTTGTTCTATCTTTCACATTTTATTAAAAACAGATACAATGTTACAAGCTCATTAAGTCCCTTTGTATATGTTAGTAATATTCAGAGGAAGTTGCATACAAATTCATAAAAATCTTCAATAATGAACAAAACTGCAGCAGAGTTTCTCTGTATGCGTAGGACGCCATACTTCTCTATTATACTGTGTTACCTTATCATGGGTTATGAAGGACTTCAAAGGTAGCTGGACTTATAAGATTCATATTATGCTTAGGATGTGAATTGCGGTGGTCAGGACGGACATGTTGTTTATCACCTTTGCTAACTGCATAGTGCCGGCTTCTTATGCTTGATATTGAGTGATGCGCACAGGTGAAGGATGAAGACCTCTAGGACCTGTAGGACAGACAAGTATTAGCAGTGTTATCAATTCCAATCAGAAGCAATTATTTGATTAAGACTATGGCGGAGTGATTATTACAGATCAAAGTCATCGCATTGGTCTTGATATAGCGGCAAGAGTTGCAAAAGACATGTTTAAAGTTCTGATCTATGATCAGCTCTGCTGATCTTGGCTTGGACTATATACTAGATATGTTGAAATTTGCTGTTCTTTTGTTAATTATTGAAGATTTATGCGAATTTGCATGTGCCTTAATTCATATATTATTAACATATACAAGGGGACTAAGTGAACATGTAAAACTGCATCTGTTTTGAAAAAATGTGACAAATATAAAGAGAAAGAAATTGCATTTTGGAGTCTGATTTTGATATTGGGTACTTCTTACATGTACAAGTAATGCTGTGCAAATTGTCAGGTGATAGGGAGGCGACTACCACCTTAAAGAGCATCCATGCCCTACACATTATAACTCTACATTTTCGCCTTTAATTAAAATTTGTAATCCACATTTTAGTTAGCCCAGATAGATTCAATTTATTAAAAAATCTCTAATGCATTAAAGGCAAGAGGAAGAATAAACCTTATACACAAAAATGCTATTTAATATTAAATTAGATTTAAAAGTATTAACACACCTGAACGTATCAAGAATAGACTACCATAAACTCAACAAAAATATTATATGAAACGTCTGACTAGCACGATTACTTCATTAGCACTAGGTAAACAAGAATGCCACAACTGACAGACATCCCCTATTCCCACAAATGTATAGATTAGAATGTCAGATTTTTCTCTTGAGTGCTAGTAGATATAGGCTCTGGGTTAAGTGAAGTTCTAAATACAAGTAGATGAGGTCCACGATTTCCATAGAGTGAGGTACCATCATATGTTTGTTCTGGAAAGGCTTCTGCGAAATAGTCTCTCTTATGGCAGGACTAGTGCATTCCAGAGGAGTGTACCCTCTCTTCAGTTGATACTCCTGCCTCTATTCCATGTATACATTGTGCTCAACTCACCTTGAGATGTAGAGATGTACGAGTTTGGCCTTGTGCACTATGCAAAGAATTCAAATGAGATATTTGGCTTTACCCTGACTCAGTGAGGTCCTTTGATGGATCGAGTGATGTGATTAGACTTCCACTGATTAAATATATAATCTGTCTACTTAGTTCTCCATCCTCTGTAGGTTCTGGCCCTCTATGTTTAATACTCCCACATACACTATATTGCAAAAACGATGCCAAGACAACAGGACACTCCTAAGCAGGAATTTGGTACACTGCATGGTATCTTGTGGAAACATAACAGTTCAGCAGTGAACAAGACTCTTTGGTATTTACTGTCCACAATGCTTTTAGTGCTAGTTGCTCTGGGGACATTGGAGATATAAGGCTGTATTTTGTGTCACTCCTGGTCACAATACTATTTGACCCACAGCAGCATAGCTATCTCTCCCTCATCAAATGATCACCATTGGACCTAATGGCAGGAAAATCAGGGAAAGCCCAAGACAATTTCTGGAAGAAATTGGGAAAGAATTTGATGAGACAAAGAGGGATGTCATATGTTTCAGATCTATAATCTGTTACCAGACAATTAGAAAAAGAAGCTCAGAAAGCAAAGGCCCTCGTGAGCTCTACAAAGACCAACACTTCAGGCTCTGATTTCACCACTGAGGAAGCCAGGAAAAAATTACAATCAAGTAACTTTATCGAGCACTGATGTTAGACATTTAGACGAAAAGTCTGGATTTTGATCTCAAAACACAATACAGCCTGTGACAGTGGACTGAGGAAGAGGATTTGCACAATGGTGTAACTGAGGGTCACAAGGGACTTCAATAACTGCCACAAAATTCAAGCCAATGGTGGCATGGAAAGTGCACTTTGTAAAATCCAGGTTGTAGAGTTGACATTCCCAGACAAATTGACGATGCAGGGGTTATTGGCTGCCCAGTGTTGGAAACATGACTATCCCTTAATTTGGTCAGCAGTGATTTGGCCAAGCACAACCAACTGCACTTGTCCCACAAATACATGGTCAATAGACATAAAGGCAGAAACACAGACTGCTCAATATTGCACAATGCTTAAGGGCAACAGTAAAGGAATACTAAAATATTTAGGGGTGATCATTTGGCAGATTTTGCAGTCCAGGGAACAATATCACGCCTGCAGCTTCTCAAAATCAACACCTGCTGTCTTTTACTGGGCAGACTGCTGCTTTGGGTACCAAACAGTGGGCTCAATCTTAGCTGGAAGCCCAGGAGCTTCAGTGGAAAACAGCTGATAGGGGAGAGATGGGAAGAGAATGGGTTCTGTGAGATGCTGAGCTGGCAACAAGTAAACACAATTTCCCTCAGATTATTATTATTAATAATAATAATAAAAATAATACCAAAACAAAAATCATTATCACTTTTATTTGTGCTTATATATTTTTTCTTTTTTAATATATTTTTTATTTGTTGTGTAATTTTATGTAACACTTCAAATTTTGTAAGAATAGAAGGCTGAGTTAGTCTTGCAAGGAACTCCCAATCACAGCAGATATCAGCAGTGATCATTTATCTTAGTGAGCCATCCTGCTGGATTTCTGAACAAGCACTAATGCTTGGCAATATCTTAGCCTCATAAAAGGTCTTCAAAAACCCATCCATAAAGCAAGATTTGATCAAATTTCATTAATACACACTTTGTCTTTGCAGATAAATTTACTAGAGGTCCAACTTCATTAATGTTCAATGCAGTCGCCAAAGATTTCCCTATATTTCCTATCTCAAATATATAAAATGTGGCACCCAATCTATATACAATATCGTACACCATCCTATATCTAGCAATTCATTGCAATGCATATTTTATCACTAGAGGACACTGGAGATACATTTTCCAATCTTTTTCTTACAGCCAGAAGCTGGTCTACACACATTTTTGTTGCTTATTACTATATTTGGATGTTAAACTGGTACTAATGAGGTGAGACCAATGCCCAGAGTGTGTTGCAAGTTTAAAAATGAAGAACTAATCAAGTAATGCTTGTGCAAAATGTGGCACATTATGCCTCATAATTTGCCTTCTCTTGCTGCATAATTTACTCAATCCTGCTGCATAATTTGGTCCTCTCCTGTCCCATAATTCCAGTGGCCCTGATTATAACCTCCGCTTTCTTGGCAGACTCCAGTTTTTCTGCTTAAAAGGTACAACACAAATTGGGAGCGGTTATTATTTATAGGTAGTTACAATGGCATACCAATTTTTTTTTTATTTGTTATAAAAAAAAGTAGAAAAATATAAACTTAAGTTGCCATCTCAGATGTCATACCTAACTTCTTTCAGAGGAAACAAGTAGACAGCCCCAGTTTTTACAAAAATGCTGACTCCAGTTTATACAAACATAATGAATAGTGTTTAACAAACACTTAGGGCACTAGTAAAGTAAAGTAAAGTAAAGTAAGTTTATTGTGTGTGGTTAATTAAAACCTTTACAATTTTGATACAGAAAAATATTTGAACTGGCATGAATAAAAGTACATCAACATTCTATGATGTCCATTTTCTTTAAAAAGCAATTTTACATTGTCTGAGTTCAGAGCCATTTGTTACACTTCAGGCCTTCGGTTTTGTGCCGTTGGTCACCGTTTTTTCAGTTTTCAGTATTAGGAGGCTTGCTTTCTGGAGGAATCTGGTGGCAGTGCAAGCTGTCTGCAGCTGTTGACTGTTCAATGCTAACATGACTGCAGGCCGACATGTTCTGATTTGAAATGAACAAAATATATGAAATAGATGGTAACGTCTCAGGTTAGTCAGGGATGGACAAATGCACAATATGTGAGTCAAAGTTTCTTCTGTTCGGCCACAGAGTCTGCAGAGTGATGTCGGCCATGTTTGCTTCCATGCAGGGATCTGGTCTTTTGAAATGTAAGGTCCCAGCCGTATTCGTAGAAGCATTTGTTGTATGGATGCTGTTATGTGGTTGACTAAGTATGGTTGTGGGGCACATCTCTAGTACGTGGCCAGTACCATCCAGCCATGTTTTTTCTTTGCTAATGCGGCTTTATCTGCAATCCAGGATTTTTGTTTTGCCGCAACGTTGGCTGATTTTTTAAAGGCCGCAAAGGTATAATTGGAGTTCAATGCCTCTTGCATGTTGAGATTTGTCAATGCTTCTTCAAGTACTGTTTTCCATGCATTTTTTGCTTTTGTTTGATTATTTTTTTCGGTCCAACAGAGACGCATCAACGTGTCCTCTTGTGCTGCTCTTAATTTCCAGCACATTTTTAGTGTGGCAGCTTGTCTGACTAGGTGCTGATTTAATAACCCAAATTCAAGACGTACTTGCGCTTGTGGTGCAAACTTCGGAATCTGAAAGATGTATTTAAACAGCTCTGACTGTTGTAGGTTCAGGAAGTTTGCGTCTTTGCCTCTGAATAAATCAGAACCATACGTAAGGGATGGTAGAAACTTTGCCGCGATCACCTTCAACAGGTATAAATTGGATGGACATTTCAATTTTGTTTTTAATAAGTTTAGAGCAAACCGTAGTTTGTTGGACTGAGCTTTTCTATGCAGTAGGTGGTCTTTTAATGTCCACCTTGAGTCGACCACTACTCCCAGGTACTTATAAGAGAGGCTTTGCTCTATGATGTTGCCTGCAATGTGGCATTTGAATGTTTGCCGCACTGGCAGTGATGCAAAACAGACGACCTTCGTTTTTTTGTAATTAAATAGCAACCCATGCACACTGATGTATTCGTGCAACCTTGTGATGGAACGTTGTAGACCCAAAGGGGTCTAGCTGCAAAGTAGGATATCGTCTGCGTACTGCAAACTCCTTAGTGATGAGCTAACTTTGGGGGGTCACTTTCTATCTCCGAAATACTCTTGTCGAGGTCCGTGGTGAAGATGTTGAAGAGGGTAGGGGCCAATACGCATCCCTGCTTGAGGCCGATGTGGGTGGGGATTTTTGCTGTTGTTCTGTCACCATTGCCTAATTTTATCTTGACCCAGGTGGATGTGTATAGATTTATGATGGCCCGTAACAACTTCGATGGTATACCCCAATTAGCCATCTTTTGCCATAGGATCTCCCTTGGTACTGTGTCGAACGCTGCTTTTAGATCTACGAAACAGGTGTACAGTTTTGTTGACTTATCCTTTGCTCTGTCGACAAGAAGGTTTAACGCGAGCAGATTGCATGACATGTTAGTTCCAGGCCTGAACCCCGTCTGGGTGATTGGAAGAATCTTATTTGAGCTGACCCGGTCTTCCAGTGCTCTCAGGAGGTTTGATGCGTATGTTTTGGCCTCTACATCAATGAGAGTGATCAGCCTATAGTTCGCTGGGTCTGTTCGAGCACCTGCTTTGTAAATTGGGTGCAAAATGCTCCCTCTCCATGATGGAGGTATGCTTCCTGTTTGAAAGGCGTTGTTATACAATGGGGTAAGATATTAAACAATTGATCATGTTTGAAGAGCCCGTTTGGCAAGCCGTTTGGGCCTGGCGCACCTTTTGTCCTCAATTTTTTTAAGACCATTTGTACTTGGAGTGGCGTGATCCAGTTTTCACCAAAGTTTTGATCTGCTTCTTGCTTTTCGATTTGCTGGTAGGTAGGATGATCTAATTTCCTTGCTTGAGAGTTGTTCATTTGGTTTTGCTCTAAATACTGGATCCAATCTTCCTGTAATATGTTTGCATTGAGGACATGGGCTGCTCCGTTTGCTACTTTATTGATTTCTGCCCAAAATTTCCTGTTGTTATTGGACTTGCAGGATTCTAATAGTTGTTGCCAAATTTCTGTATGGTGTTTTGTCTTTTCTGACCAAACGTCTTTTTTGTATTTTTGCCTTAGGTTATGGATTTGTCGCTTGGTGTCTTCACCCTTTATCATGTCTTTTCCTTGTAGCTTTCTGATTTCCTGGTTTAAAACCTTTTTTTTGCACACTATTGAGCCCAGGTGCACCTGGTGTACTTTGCTTGATTTTCTTTTGTGGATATAAGTTTGATGACCAAATCTGTCAGTTAGGCTTGTAATCATCGTTTCCCAATTGCCCTGGTATGCTGATGGACTTTTCCCATCGACTTCTGCCTGCGCTTTTTTCACATGTATCATAATTTCTTCGACATTCTTTCCATTCCATACTAGTCGCTTGAGATTGTAGGAACTCGGGGTTTCAATCAAGTCTTTGCTTGCTGGTGCCCTTGTGTGTTGAAAGCTGAGCTCGATTGATTGCAGACTATGATCGCTCTCCAATTTGTCGATTATTCTGTAGGTAACGATTGTTTGGAAAACCTCTAGGTCCACTATGGTGTAGTCTAGAACTGCTTGAGCCTGTTTGACGATTCTGGTCGGGGATGCTGGATGATCTTGCGGAAAGTGGCCCTTCAGAGTGATCATTCCGATTTCGGCGAAAATTAGGGCACACTGCTGACCGTGCTTATCCTTTTTCCGGTGGTTTGTTATCGTTGGAGGAATGGTTTTTCCATTCAGTTTATTTCGTTGGATGTTTTGTGCATGGTCCCTTTGTAGTAGGAACATGTTCAGGTCACCGGACACAACCAGTCCCGCCTGTGGGTAAGTGGATTGCATAGATTTGACAAGTGCTTTCAGGGTCAAGATTTTCTCTAATTTCTTCTTGGATTCCGGGTGTATGTAGAAGTTGCAGATAATCAATGACCGAGACTCTTGGGCACCCTGCGGTCCTGAACTGGGGTCAGGCGGTAGATTGATTTGGATGCACTGGATCAATGTTTGTCCCGTGTCAATTATAACATAAGACCAAGGAATGCCGGTGTTCAAATAGATCGATAGGCCTCCAGCTGCCCTACCTGATAAGCCTCTTTTGATGGCATGTTGTTGGATTTCTTTGAAGCCATTTATATGATAGGATGTTGTTGACCAGGTCTCTTGGAGTAATATAATGTCAAATTGTTTTAGAAACGCTAATAATTCTGCATCATTTGTTTTTCACCCCAGTCCGTTTATGTTCCATGAGCATACTTTCAAGTTCGGTTTTCATGCTTCATCCGTCATATAGTCCGTGGGGCTTGGTGTTGAGGGTAGGGCTTTCCGGGTCTGGCTGGATCCTCCTGAGGAACCTTGGTGAATAATACGTAGGTTGGTCCATCCTCCCTTGGTACTAACCGAGCGGCCAACTGCCCCCCGAAGTATTCCACTGTCGGGCTGTGATCTTGCCTCTGCCAACATTGATAACAGGCCCGGGTATCTTTCAATTTCTACTGGTCTTATTTCAATTCCCCATTTCGCGAACTCTTCTCTTTGTTTCCAAAATTCTTTGGCTTTCATGGGATCCTTCCATGTTGCCACTGTCATCTCTCTCCCATTTGCATTTGGGATTGGTTTAAATTCAATGCTTTCAATATGATTTGTGTTCAAATGTCTCAGAGTTTCAATTGAATTAGTAAGTTTTAAAATGGCGCTCCGATTTAGGATATCGTGCTTCCCCCTGGAACTGTAGTGCGGAATTATTTCGTGTGTTAATGCGCCTGCTGGGTAAGTTGAATCTATCTCTTCTTTTGGATCCACATGCCTAATTTGAATATTTTTTGGGGAATTATTGACTAGGTTGCCCTGATTTGAAGTAATGGGCTGTGCTGCTGGCTCGATGTCGAAAGCGGGCTGGTGGAGTCTTGGACACTCTGGGCCTTGTGTGGAGACTCTTTGCTGCTGCTCATTGGCCAAAGGAATTTCTTTTTGTGCCTTTACCATTTTTGAAAAGTAGTGCAAAATGCTTTTTTGTTCTGCTTGAGTCTTCTGTGCAGGTAAACAAACTGCAGGTTGCATTTTTATGTTATCTTGTATTGGTTTGTGATCTCTTTGGCTACTAGGATGTTCTATTGATGTGACCCTAGTAGTAGGGGGTCCTGCCAAATTTCCCCTTGCTCTTCCTGGTCCTTTTTGCTTGACTCTTTGCCCCTCAGTCCTTTCAATGTTGTTACTAAGGTCAAGTTTGTTTTTTGGTTGCTGGCCATTGAAGGCTCTTGGTCCTGGTACCTATTAGGCAGTGCTGTTATTTTTTTGCTTGATGCTTGTTTTGTCTGGCTTTCCTCAATCTCTTGCATTCTCGTTTTGTTAAAGGGTTAGTTTGTTGTTGGCGGTTGGTTAGTGGCTCAGGATCTTCTCTCCGTTGATTGACTGGATCGTCAGTACCTTTGTGTTCGGATGGTGTGTTTTCGGAGATTGCTATCTGGGCGTTTAGTATAAAGTTTGTTGGGCTGCCTTCCGTTAGGTACACGATTGTGTCCTCACTGGTCGATATATCACAGCTAGTTGTGCATGTCAAATGTTCAAGTACATTTTCTATACCGCGGTTTTCAATGATTTTATGATGCTCATTTGTTTTGTTTTTTACTTCTGACACAATGTCTGTTAAAATGGTCGGTAGAACTTTGAGTTGGTTCATTGTTTCAGAGCACTGGCATTCGTGGTACATTGTGTGCGGGTCTTTCTGTACCTGTTCGATGAGGGAATTTAGCTCTAGTATCTTTCTGTCTATGCCCACCACATGGGATGCAAGAATTTGCAGAAGATCAATCTGTAACTCTAGTTTTTCAGAGTGTTGTAGTAGTGCTGAAGAAATAGTTTCCATGATGCTTATAAATGGCGGCCACAATGGAGCCTGTGCTGGTAGAAAATGGTCTGTTTGATTGCTGCCGGCTTTGGGACTAGACCAGGCTTGGTCCCGTAGTTTATTCCGAACGGAATCTTGTGGGTCTCCACCCTGACCTATTGCTGGAGTGGATGTTTGTTTATCCCTTTTTTTCTGGGACTCTGGGCTTTTTGGTGGTGTTACTTTAATTGGTGAGAAAGTAGTATGATGGAGGAGAAATTGCCCTAACGGGCCGTTTGGTGGTTTTCCATTTGCCTCATGGCAAATTGTTGAACTGCTTACGCTTAAGCGATCGGGTGCTTCCTGTGTTTCCAAACCGGAAGGAGATTTTGGTGTTTTATCATCCTTTGGTGGATCCTCGGTGCTTGATGGGCACTCCTGTGCCCTCGAACTTTCCAGGTTTGTGTGAACATTGGCTTTCGTCTGTTCACCTTGTTGCCGCCTGCGATTTCTTTGTCTGTTATACCCTTGTCCAACATGTCAGTGATGTCCATTCTTAGGGCTAATGGGCGGTCGGCACCACAGTACCAAAGTATGAGCCCAGACTTGATGAGCGACGCTTCTCTGGCGCATTTGATGTTTTTGCCTCTGGTGCCTCCGAGGTTTCTGAGCACAACTCTTTTTGGGCATTAACGTTGTTTGCTGTTTCCCTTGTATTTATTTGCGCTTTCACTATTAAATTGTTGGTCGTTGTTTTGGGAGTTTTCCAGGGACTTTGACTGATCTCTAGCGAAGTGTTGCTCTGAGGCTGCAAAGCTTTCGATAGCGAGCCCACTGACTGGGACATTCTTTTGTTGCTAATGGCAGTCTTAGATTTCTGTACTTGCAGCGCCGAAGGCGCCGATGATGTGGATAAAATTAGAAAGTCTGTGATCTTAGAGTTTTTAAGTCCTGCAATTATCTGTTGTGTCTTAACGGTGGGGGCGCTGAAATTTATGTCTTGCACCTCTGCTAGGTCTTCGTCGGAGGGATAGTTTACTCCTTCACTCACATTTCTGCAGTGTTGTTGGTTTCTTTTTTTTGGTTTGTTTGTGGGGTCTGTTCTGTCTCTCTCTGATCTCATAGTGGGGGAGGGAGTGCAGATGTTTGGTGGGCCTGCACCCCTTCCCTTTTCTCCTTTCCGCCTCACAGCCCCCCGCACACCACCCTTGCGTTGGCTGTGGCGTGAGGGTCTCAGTTGAAAGTTGTAGGTTTTGTGGAGCCCAATGGGCTTGAAGGGTGTGCTTGCCCCTGATGTCGAAGTGTGGCTTTAAACCCCCACGCTCCGTGCTGCTTCACACACAATGTGTCTGGGGGAAAAGAGAGGGGAAGGCGAGAGGGCTGCGGGCGCAAGAAGCGGGGGAGCAGATGCGTATGCAGGAGGAGGGAGCAGGAGAACCACACCAACCTGCTCAGCCTCGACCCGACCTGAACACCTCCGCTCGACCCCAGCTCCACCAAGCGCCAGCTCTCGGTTCGCCGCTCCGCTCCGGCTCCTGCTGCACGGATCGCTGACTGCTGACTGCTGACAGGGCTCCTCCTCCTCCACTATTCCGGAAGTTAGTTAGGGCACTATTATGATCTCTACTTTTAAGAAATCAAGAATATTATGCATGAATGGTGCTTCAGCATTGTTTCCTGCCCGCTTGTGTTTTTTCTTTAACTGGACATTTTTTAAGATGAAAACTTGTGAGGTGCAATATTCCCACGGTATTCCAGTGAATTTTGAAATACAGATGTGGTCAGTAACTCCTGCCACATGTAATCCGACTTTTAAAACATTTTTAAAAAACTGATCTGAAACAACAAATTCAAACCATTTTTTTTTAGCTCAAATAATTTTATTAAAGATTTTTTATATGAAACAGGGTGACGTACATAGACGTTTGTAAAGTGGTGATAATAGATAAGGTTAAATGGAACGAGTAGTATGGTACATTGCTAGCAATACAATTAAAAGAGTGTATACATGCGTACAGTAAATAAAATACAAAGTCCAAAAACCATACAAGCATCAAGTTAACTAAAGGAAAGGAGGATAAATGAAAAGAGGTAGGCCTAAGTGTGTATGAAGCGAGTTAGGAACCGGTATTTGTACAGGAATGAGGTGAGGAATGGTATTTCTAGGTGAGTGTGAGGACCAGCTTCGAGCGTGTTTTTGTAAACCAGCGTTGAATCCGACAAAATGGATTCGAGAGATAAATGGCTCGATCAGAGGATGTTAATGACCTCATGGCAATTTATTAGTGGCGAAGTAATTGTCTAGCTTGTCCCATAAATGTCTGACAGATGATTTCCAAGGAGAATGTTGTAGAGCGATATTGTCAGCTCCCCTAAGATGGGTGATCCAGTTGATCCAATTTTTAAAGGAAGCTTTGTGGGTGTCCTTCCAATTATTCAGGAATATTTTAACAGCAGAGGTGAGAAGGAGGTCAAATAGCGCCTTATCAGCTTGGTGTTTTGTTTCAGTATTAAGACATCCTGTAATTAAAGAGGAGAATTCTCTTTTAAGGTGACAATCAAAGAGGGTAGATAAGAACTCGAATATTTTGTCCCAGAACTTAGAAAGAGTTTTACAGTGGAGGATAAGGTGGGGTAAATCTCCTATTCCTTCCTTACAGTTCCAACAGGACGGGTCCGGACGGAGGTTTTGTGAGTGTAGGCGTGCCAGTGTCCAGTAGGCTTTATGGATAAGTTATAATTTTGTTTGAGAAAGGACGGGGAGATTTTGCAATGCGTAACCGAGTTGTAGATTTGGGACTATTGTGAATCAAACAGGGGATAGGTGGAATGTTGATCCCAGAATGTGACAATATTTTTGTTTAAGGATGAAGTTTTTGGCCATAGAAGTTTGTAAATATGAGAAACTTGGGGTCCCAGCTTGTTGATATTTGAGACGTAGCTAGGTAACGATGGGGAGGATTTATGTAATTTTAGATTTAGATAAGGCCGTTTTGATTTTAAGGAAGTTATAGAATTCTGACTTGTTTAGGGCGTATTTACTTTGGATTTCCATAATGGATAGGGAGTACACATTTTCTTCAAATTGTTGGTGAAAGAAAATTCCCTTGTTAATCCAGGATTCAAAATGAAGGGGATTGGCCCTGTATTTGATATTACGGTTGTTTCATAATGATTTGATATTTGAAAGTCTGATGCTGGAGGTGAGTTTTTTGTCCACTTGTAAAAGAGATGTTTTTGTGCTTTTGAAGATAGATTTGGATCTGTTTAGTTTTATATAGCTGGAAGTCAATAAGGTGAGAAGGTTTAGATTGTCTAATATAGCCTTTCCACTTCTAACCAGACTGGAACCTAATTAATGGGGGTAGAAAACCAGTAAGAACCCTGTTTCGCAAGGAATGCAGTTTGGTATGATTTAAAGTTGGGTAGGTTCACGCCTCCCATGGTTCTGTCTAATCTGTGTTTTTTTAGGGATATTCTAGCTTTTTTACCTTGCCAGATGAATTTGGACAAGACAATGTCTAATTGGTGGTGAAAGTCCTCTGATAAAACAATGGGTAGCATATTGATGAGGTAGTTGACTAACGGAGAGATCATCATCTTTATCGTTTCGATTCTCCCCCATCAGGTTATGAATCTGGGGGACCAGTTGTCCAATAGATTTTTGATGTTCTCCAAGGTAGAGTTTTCATTGTGTAGCAGAGTGTCAATGATATTGCAGCCGAACTCGATCCCCAGATATTTAATATAACCTGTTTACCATGTCAGGCCAGATGAACCTAGGATCTCTTTTGAGCAGTGAATGTGTAATGGTTTTAATTCCGATTTGCCTCTATTCAGTTTGTATCCTGAGTGTATAGAGTAGGTTCTGGGTTGTCTGTAACTATCAGGATGTCGTCTGCGCAAGCCACCAGTTTAACCTGAGTCTTATTAAAGTTCACTCCCTTGATATCAGAGTTCTGTTTTATGTCTTGTATGAGGGGTCTAGAGCTAATAAAAAGAGAGAAGGGGATGGGGTACACCCTTGTCTAGTGTCACGCCTGCCAGTCCGCCAAAGAGCACACTTACCTTGTAAGCCCGTTCCACGATCATGATGTACAACGGCGCATGCGCGAGGGGATCGGGCAGGACATTAAAGCCTGACCTCCCCGTCACAATACGCTTCGCGCTCTAGTGTTTCCGTCGCCCTCACGACGCGTCACTTCCGCCTCGCCACTCTTTGTTTACGCTCCTGATTGTGCTTCCTGATATAGGCTTCATATCGGAGCCTGCTTTTTGTCTGTTTCCCTCGATTCCTAGAAGCCGGACGATTTTCCTTGTTGCCAGCTTGTTCCAGTCCTTGGTAACGAGCCTTTTATTTGAGGCTATTCCCTCGGCTTTCTGCATTTCCTCATTAGCGGGAAGTTCCGAGATTCCCCTTTTTGTTTTAAAGTCCGTTTGACTGCCGGCTATCAACTCACCGATTTCCTTGGGGGGTCCTGTTCCTCTTACCCACGGTTCCGCCTCTCGGCCGGACTTTGGTTCCGTTGAGTGGCCGGACTTGTGGGGAGTGTAGATTGGGGCTTCCTGGGGGAGTATGGGAGTTGTGGTCCGCCTGACAGGACTACTCCCCTTTTTGGTTCTTATTAATCCTTTGTGTTGCTGGATTTCAATGGCACTGGCATTTGTCACAGTACAAGGGAGAGAAGATCAGGTAATGCGCTTGTAGCGCACTTTATTCATTTACCATTCTTCCATTTCCTGAAAGTGTTGATTCTTATGCCTACTGTTAACTTGCAGATACTCCATTTTCACTGTGTTCATATTGTGCTGCTATCCCTCCACACAGTTCAGCCTGTTGCTTTTGGGGTAAGCCTGGTGCAGATACCTATTCTTAATTATTGGTGAATAGAACACCAGATGGTTATATGCTTTAAATTACAACAGGCATTTCAGGGTACCTAGACGCCTTGAAGATTCAACACCCCTGTTCTTACAAAATATTGGTCATCTGTTGTTAAAACCAGGTAAATAGAATATCTTCTGGAGAAATAATTACTTGTTTGTTGATTGTTGTTGTGCTAACCAAACCATTCCTTTTAGTGCCAGCTTCCACCAGAGAGGGAGATCCGTCCAAGAAGTCCAGTGTCTCTTCCCCTTCTTTCCTTGTTTTGTTCCCTCCTTTCGCTCCATATCACCATTGTGTTCTAGTGTTTGATAGACACAATAGGTGTAGGGGGAACGGGGTGGGTCTGACTTCGGTGCCTGGCACTCCTGCGGAAACGGCTCCTGGCTCCTTACATCTAGTTCCCTGTTGTAGATTGAGGTACTCAGAGAGGGAACCATTGATTGCAATGCGTGCAGAGGTTTTAACGTAGAATGCCATTACCATTCTAATGAAGGGCTCACTCAGACCGAAGGAATACATACAATGCTTTAAAAAGGACCACAACCCCCTGTGAAACGCCTTTTCTGATTCCAGGGTTATGGCAATGGATGGGACGGGATTAAAAAGCGCATTTTCAAGGACATGGCATAACAGAAGGGTGTTGTCATTAGACATGCAATGTTTTAAAAAGCCGACTTGAGAATTGCTTATAAGTTGTGGTAGAAAAGTGTTGAGTCTGTTGGCCAGAATTTTTTGGGTACGTTTTACAATCAACATTTATGAGGAAGATCGGTCTATAGTTTTTTGTAAGTAAAGGATCTTTGCCATCTTTTCGGAGAACTACGATGTTAGCCTCTGTCATTTGAGTCGGATGTAATACCCCCCTGGGCTATATTATTATAGACCTTTAACATGGTTGGTAAGAGAAGCTCATTGAAGGACTTATAAAATTGGGCTGTAAGCCCGTCAGGGCCCAGTGCTTTGTTTTCTTTTAGTGATTTAATAGTCCTGGACACCTCAAGTTTATTAATCAGTTTTCCAAAAGCAAATCTATCAGTATCTGAAAGTTTAGGAAGATTTAGTCTACTTAGGTAATTTGTGCATTCTTCGGGGTTGAAACCTTGGTCATTATGATATAGATACTCGAAGAATTTTTTGGAGCAATCTAATATTGCTTTTGGTTTGTTATGGGTTTGAATGGTTGTATCTTTGATTGAGCTAATATTGAATTGATTCTGTTTATGTTTAGGGTAGAATGCAAGCATTTTATCGGCTTTGGCTTTGCACAGTTTAGACTTTTAAATTTGTTTATCCATACCCATGCTTTTTTGCTTAGGATTTTGTTGTATTCATATTTCTTTTGTGTTAGGAGGTTGATTGTATTATTGTTGAGGGAGTTAGTGTGATAAATCTCCAATTGCTTAATATCCTCTTCTAGCTTAGCTAGGTCTTTGTTGTAGCATTTATTGATCTTGGTTTGGATCTCAAGGAGGACACCCCTTAATGTAGCTTTCAGCGCATCCCAGTGTTTGGGTTAATCTCAGGGAGGTCGTTATACTTGAGATAGTCCGTGATTGCATTTTAAATTTTCTTCTTGTCATTGGGGTAGGATAAAACATTATTATTGAAACGCCATCTTTTAGGAGCTGATCTATTCTGGTTACCCACCAAAAGAGTATTAATGCATGCGTGGTCAGAAACTAGTATAGGTGAAATGATAGTCTGGCCAATTAATTGCACGTGCGAACCTGATATTAGAATGTAATCGATTCTTGTATACGTATTATGGGGCGCTCAGAAAATGTGTATACCCTGGAGTCAGGGTGTTGATGGCGCCAAGTGTCTTTGAGACTAAACATGGAACAGATATTCCTTAGAAACGTTTTGAGATTTAGTGGGGTGATACTTGCAGGAGAAATGGCGGCCTATTAGAGGGTCTAATGGGAGGTTAAAGTCGCCTCCAACTATGATTAGATCGCCTTGGGGTAATTCCTCTTTGGTACTGGAAACTTTCTCCCAGAAGCAGGGTTCATCAATGTTTGGGCCATAAATATTTACTACATGGATGAGATTGTTTCCTCTGCGTTGATGTGTTATTAAGAGCCTACCCTCCTTGTGATGGAAGTAGGATTTAAGGGCTATATTAGATTTTTTTTTTTGCTATTAAAGTGATCACCCCTTTATTGTTATGCCAGGGAGCATGAGACATGAGACATCCCTTTGTGTTTAATGAATTCCGAGTCCTTACTGGAAAGCTTTGTCTCCTGTAAAATAATGGTGTCACCCTTAGGTTTCGCAACGTAGTCTAAGATTTACCTCCGTTTGATTGGATGGTTAAGGCCCTTTATGTTTAAGGAGACGATATTTCGATTATCTGCAAGCTTATGAGTCATTGTGTGAGGATGTTATAGCGCCTGAATCAGAAGAACAGCGACCGTGGTGTATGGGCAACTTAAGATTGATCAAGAACCAAAATGTGTTTGGGAAATGTTGAATGGGAGTTTTGGTGAGCAAGCATCTCCTCACAGTCGGGCGTAGGCGTATGAAGGAATAGGAGCTCCCCCAGCAAGACCAGTGTGTACCAGATGTTGTAGTGCATAACAGGCCAAACAAAAATATACAGTAGGGAAGGGAAAAATGAAAAAGCAGAAAAATACAGGATACAAATAGCAAACCCTGTGGAACCCGCCCCTTCCCCCCTCCCCTCCCCAACCTGAATACCTGAAATATCGGAGGTGCGACAGCAGGAGCGTCAGTCTGTCAACTTGGAGAGAAAATATATTAGAATATATTTAACCTATTAGAGTTTAACAAGTTGGTAAACCAGCATTGTGATTCTGTTATAGGACAAATCTTACTACTTTAGTGACTAAGTGTACCTATGAAAGGTCTAGGTATGAACTTATCTACTTATATGTAGCAGGTGAAAACATGAAATAAACTGTATCCTCTGAATCATTTGTCATTTTTTATTTGTTAACCCTTGTATACACATACAGGCACATGCATCAAAAGAAAAACCGGTCGCAAACGGGCAGATTCTCAGAATCTGCCCCTTTGCGACCGGTATTTTGCTTTTGGGATGCATCATCCCAAATATAAAATTCACAATTTAAGTAATCTCTATATTGCGATTACGTAAATTGCGATTGCATTTAAGTAAAAAAATTAGCGATTTCGCTAATAGGAATAGCAAATTACCATCAATTTAAACTTGACAGTAATTTGCAAAAACTTGGGGCATGAGTGTGTGCAAGATGTACTCATATGCAGATTTCTGGGGTGCAACAGGGTGTCCTTTATACACCCTTGAAATTGCATGCGCAATTTGCGAGTACCTACTGGTACTCGCAAATTGCGCATGCAATTTCCCATTAATTCCTATGGGCCTGTAGTGACGATAGTTGTCTACTTTAACTGTAACGGGTAACAGCAAGTCATAAAACCTTCTTAACTGAGAAGAACTGTTGAACCATGAAATGACATTAGCATGAGCCTGCATGTGTTACTAACACATTATTTCTAAAAAGGAACTGAAAAAGGATATCATGTCTTCCTTTTGTGAGAGGATGAATTGGAGTGGTCCATGCTTTCTGTGGCCGTATTGTCTATGAATTTTGACAGGTCATTAGGGTCCGTGAAGTAGCAGTGTCTGCCGTTTTCTATGATTCTAAACTTTGCAGGGCCGGCAAAGGAGAACTAAATATTTTTGTTTATTAGCTTGTCCCTTAACAGAAGGAAGCCTTTTCTTGTATCCACAGTGGATCTAGAATAATCGTGCGTGAAAGTAATTTTTTGGCCATTCCACGTGATCTGGCGTTTTTTACGGCGAAAATTGAGAATGGCTTCTGTGTGTTGGTCTCTTAAAGGTTTGCATATTATAGGACGAGTTGTATTCCTCATTGAAGAGTTACAGGTCAGAATTCTATGTGATCGGTCTACTTCCAAATGTTTGTGAAAATTTATGCCAGTGATTTGAGGGATCCAACTCTTCAGAAGGCGATGCATGACTCCCCAGAATCCTCTGAGCCCCCCGGAATTCCAAAGATTCTGATGTTGCCTCTCCTGTTTTGGTCTTCAAGATAGGCTGCTTGTCTTTTTAGGATGCTATTAATGTCCAGGAGAGATTTTATTTTCTTACTGGCCTGGGAAGAGCAGTCTTTGATGTCGCTAATCCTTTGTTCTGCAGCATGAGTTGATTGTTCATGTCTGCCCTTATGGCTGTTCATTCTAGCTGCATAGCGTCCGTATTTTGTTTTGTTGACTTTGCCAGGTCATGAATATCAGCTAGCTTTTTTAGAATCATTTCCATCGTGCTGTTTATGTCTGCTTTGGCTTTGATAGGAGAGTCTGATGGTGCTGGATCTCCTTTGGTTCTTTTGGAGTGGGTTTTGGATTCTTTTTCTGCCATAGTGAGGCGATTGGAAGATAATAAGACCTATGATGATGGAAATGCTAATGAAGGCTTTGGTTTTTGGAGCTAATCGCAGGCGTTATCAAAAGAAGGCGCATACAGGTGTGAGTAGGTGCTCCTGTTAGGCCTCACAGGTCTCACTGAAGCATAGAGCTAGGCTGGTAGTGAGATACAACTGTGAGATCGCTGTGATTTAGACACCCCTACGGCTGTCAGACTGCATGAAAACTGGCAATATGTATAGGTGCCAAGAGAAGGCAAGCCTGACAGATCAGACTCCCAAGCCTCCGATGGTTCCGAAGAAGCTGCAGGACAAAGAGATGCAGGACAAAGAGATGTATAGATAGAAGCAGAACACTTAAGGCTCTGAAAGCTTGACCAGCTGACGATTGGGTCATTGAGGCTAGAGAAATGTGTAGCAGAAGCTAGGCGCCATTTTGTTGAACTGCTGGAGGCGCTGGCAGGCTCACCATTGGCCCAAGGGGATGTCAGCCCACAACATAGGATTGAAGCGGTGGAAATTGCACTATGGGCATTAGTGACCCTGCGGGTCCAGGTATGAAGTGCTGATTACCACAGCAGATTAGAGCGTTAGCTATCGATGTTGAAAGGCCGCAACGCAGCGCGGCGTAGTGCAGCATATACACTGCAACAGATGAGACGTGATTGAATAAGCGTAGCCCAATAGAAAGAGGGAAAAGCCCTCATTATTCAGACGCAGGTGGTTAAGGCTCCGGGTGGGTTTACATGAGAGACTGTTTCACGGTGACACAGCCGCCATCTTAGGGTCAGGCTTCGTTGCAAGACAATTCACCACAAGTGCAAGGTAACCACTTCATATCTCGCACTTTATACACGGGACCACACGAGCCGGAAAGAGGGTGATACGCTTGTTTCCATACACCGACGGCGAAGGCTCCGAGGTGCTTTACATGGGTGCCTGTATCACAGTGTCACGGTCGCCATCATAGGGTCAGGAGACATTGCAAGACAGATCACCACGAAGGTAAAGCAAGATTAAGATTAGGCTGCAGAGAGGTGTTTGAATCTTACTTGAACGATGAGTCAGCTAAAGTCTTCATGGAGTAATCGCTCGAGTGGAAGATTGGGCATATCAACGTCCGGAGTCACTGCAAATGAGGGCGCCGCTCAAGATCTGCCATTTTGAGGGATCGAATTATTCCGGTCGGTGAAGTTACCGGAGGAGATTGTATCTCAAGAAGTGCGTTTTGAAGTGCAATGATGGTAGCAATAGAGGCAGCTCTTTATCCGGAGTCAAAGCCTGATGTTAGGTCAGTGATTAGTCTTGATAAGCCCCAGTAGGGAAGGATGAAGGAAAGATGAAGGGAAGGATGATGTCTTCATGTTGGACAGAGCGATGGGATCAAGCAGCCATCAGCTCTGCCGTCCAAGCCAATTCAAACTATTTTTCACCAGATTTCTGGAAATAACATTGCTGTAAATAAAGAATCTTAAAATGCATTTTTCCCCAGTATGTAATAGGCATCGCTTTATGCCTCTCAATTTTACAGTATGGAAGACCCACAGCCCCCATGCATACTCCTCTTGCCAAGTGTCAAACATTGATTCTGTAGGAGCACAGCGGCTAAACTCTCTTTCCAGCAAAGATCATGAAAGCCGCGGAGCCTATGTCTCTGCCGGGCAGAGGGACAGTGGAATCGCTCTGATATGCAGAGAGTTTGACTGGACAGCACAGATTTGGCTTTAGTTTGAAGCGGCCACTTCTATCTGCAGACTACATCTGCCCAAATGTCTTTGTTGCTAATATATCCTTAGAGCATAATGTAGCGGGTTCTACCGGTCATTGAAGGCCAGCTCCAGTGTAAAACCCTTTAACAAAGGAGCAGGCCTTGAATGGCCGCATAGCCTGCTAATAAGGGTTCTAAGGCTTTTATAATATGCCGATGTTAGAAGGCAGAATGTTCTAATTTGTGTAAAACAAAGGCCTCACAAAGCCCGTGGCGCTGAAATCCCCTTAGGCTCTGTGGGGCCTTTGTTCACAGCAGTTGCTGTGAAAAAATATTGGAATGTCGATGCTCTGGGCTTCTACCAGCCATTAGAAGCCCGGGGCATTCCATTGTTTCAATGGTGCGCCCAACATTCCAATGTTCTAATATCTGTGGAAATTTCACCTCTCTCCAACTCATATTTTTATGGTCATGTTCATTACTGTTCCTCCCAGATCTCCTCTGGCCCCCCTACTCCAACCAGGCTACCTTTCCATCTGCTCCTCCCTCAGCCTTCCCTTGTTCTTCAATACTGTGGTCCTTTCCTACTCTCTGCTCGCCTACCCGCCTCAAACCGCATTGCATTCATATGATCTTCTTCACCCTATCCTGGCTGCATTACTTCTCTCCTCAACTATGATTGCTCCTTCAGTTCTCTCTCTAATCTGCCACCATTATTTACTTTTCTACTTAGTTTTCCTTCCTACTGAATCTTACCACTCTTCCACTTTTGCCCTACTGTCAACCCTCCTATTATCTTTCACTCTATCTGCAGCCTGTTCTATTTACTATTCTCACTCTTTGTTGACTCATATATATGTTTTTTTCGCCTTATACTGGCTCCTTAATTTACTCCTAGATTCATTTGGTTCTGAAGATGAAATCTCCGAGTACAATGTGGATACATATTCGATCCATTCTGACACAGGGATGGGGTTAGTTGGTAGAATTTTTTTTCATCCACTGTAAGAAGCGATAGGACTCCAGCACTGCCTTGGATTTGGATTTTTTGCAGCATGCTGAAGGGTAATCTAGTTCTTATCGACTATCTCCCTTTCCTGATTTTTTCCTAGTGGCAGAGTAGTCGACAAATTGGAGTTGAGCGAGTTTGATATGGCCAGATGGTAGATGTGCTTTGTACACTAACAACAACAATCGTCTAGCATTATACAAGGAGTAAATGGGCGAGACAATGGAAGGGAGATGGAAGGAAGGTACTGGAGAAAAGAGAACATACAAGGGAGTGGAGAAGGTTGAGGGGAGGGGAACAAGGAGCAGGGAAGAGGGGCAATTGCGGGGGAAGGAAAGGTGAAAGAGATGGTGAGGAAAGCAGGAACGGAGAGAAAGAGAGAGAAGGAGATGTAGAAGAAACGGTAATGGGTCACTAGGAAGGAAGTGAAGAATGGCTCTTACATTTTCCAGCAAATCAGGGTGAACCCGTAATGCCCCCTACAAGTAAACACATAGTGGCATATATAAAACATGCAAAGGCCTCTGCAGCAACGGGTCCTGATAAAATATCCCTATAAAAGTTTTGAAAAAAGATCCTGAGGAATGGGGCAAATTTCTACCTCCTCTTTTTGACTATTGTTATCATACAGGTTAAATACTCTCTTCTTGAAAGGGGAGCATTATAATACCACTCCATAAAAAAGGTTCACGAACATCGACAGATTGCTCATCTGGGTGCATCTGGAAAGTTTTCACAGCCAGCATTCTAGAGCATCTACAGGATTGGGTATTCACCAAATGAATTACTCCACGAGAACAGGAAGGATTCAGACCTAACCGCTCAGTGATAGATAACATTCCGATTGCCCCGACTTTAATGGATAAATATGTGGTAAGACAATCACAAATCCGTTACACTGCCTTCATCAACTTTTTGACGGCATTTGCTAAAGTTGATACTCCAACCCTTTGGAAGAAATTGAGCACATCTGGCATCCCTTTGAATTTACTGAGATTTCTTACTGCGCTGTATTCGTCTACATGGTGTAAAATGTGAATGGGAGGAAGTGAGGACCTAATGCCACAAATACAAACAAAAACGTTCTAAAACAGGGCTGACTGTTGGGTCCCTTATTCTTCTCTCTATATCTCTGTGATTTGCCAATTTGTAAATGTACAACTGTTCCTCTATATGTTGTATTTTATGAATTATATCTTTTAGTGTATGCAGATGATGTGGTTTTATTTGATCTTACTCTATTAGGTCTACAGCGCAATTAATTTTTTTTAATGAGTACGCAGGAAAAAACCTTTAAAATTAATATTTTCAAAACTAAAATAACGGCATCTATAGGAAGAAAACACTATCGTGGATTAACAGGTATATAGATGGAATATCATTGGAAATGGTAACATCAAATAGCTATTTAGAAACGTACTTTGTCAAAACCTTGATAATAAAGTTCATTATACACATTTAGGAAATAAGGCCATGGGGCACGGGGCTATCTTAAATCAAGTATATAAATCTTCAGGGAGAAGACATTTTAAACATTTATTAGAAATATATATTGCAAAAATCGCTCCAAGCCTCAAATATGCCCTAAAATATACCCCTATAAATCACTGATCATTTTTTAACCACTGTGAAGAGAAGGTTATCCATGAATTGGCTGCAGTAAGCCAAGCAGTCCCAGTTCAGGTGATGCAACTAGAATTCACCCTTACAAATTAATTTGCCATTTCAATGGCAAACATAGTATGCTGGGCCCATAGCCCATGTCGCGCAACAGAAGGTACGCTTAAAGATATTTTGACGCAGGAAACCCTTAGAGCACCAAAAAAAAAAAAAACTTTTAACGAAAATTTAAAATTGGTTTTAAATAACTAGTATTGTAAGGTGGAATATTTATTCACTTGCACAAATAAAGCTTTTTCTAATCTTTCCACCTTGATCATGTTGTTAGGCGGATTATATTGTTAATCAGATTAGGGGTGCACCCACTAAACGCCTATAAGAGCCGTTGGTATAATTCCACAGGATTGTGTGGTTTGTGTCAGGGAGGCACTGAAGATTTAAGTCATGCACTCGATAGTTGCCCTATAGTCTCTGTAGCGTGTTGTTGATATATAACTCCTTTAGATTTTAAATTTAACATAACAAGCACAGATAAATTAACATGTTAAATTTCTATAAGGTTTCCACCAAATGAATTTGTGTTATAACGTATTCAAATTTTTAAAATCTTTTTTAAATAGTTTTAACCTTTTTATGTATGTGTACAATTGGATCCATACCATGATTGTGGTAACTTTATTTCATATTGTTGATCCGTGTTGGGGTCTTAATCAATAAAAAGTTTTGACCTTTTTGTAAAGCACGTCTCGATTTTTCAGTGCGCTGTATAAAACTGTAAATTAATTGATATTGGTAAAATCATTTGTAATGGTATCTATGTGATCATGAGCGAGATCATGAGCAGTGCATTCAGGGCAATAGTTAAAAACCTTTAATTAACTTATGAATGCCAATGGTTTTCACATTTTCGATTGTAACTAAACTGTCTTTAACCAAAGTTGTTAAGTAAGTTTCTATAGTTCATGTAGCAAAGAAAATATTGTTGTGTCGGTAATCAACCATAATGTCCCTTAAACAACGTTTTTTTAGTAAATCTGTTTTTTGGCTTTATGGTATTTTTTGGTCCTTCCAAGGTACCCACTGGACACATGCCTTGCGGTCATGCGTAGTGGGCTCTAGGTGAACGGCATGGCCTTCAGCTAAGATTTGGGTGGTGTCCCTCACTCTCAAAGTTTGCAGGGCACAAGCAAAGTCTGTGTTAAGAAGACTTCAGGTGAAAGCGCAGAATTAGACCATGCTCTTCACCTAGTACTCTGCCCTAATGCTGCACGTCAAGGTGCAGAACAAGGTCTTTGACCAAGCCACAAAACCCTAAACCCCCACCTGAACAACAATCTTTAAGAAAATACATTTCCAAAGGGACCATACCACCTTTGTTTTGGAAATGCCATGTTGTGCAGATTCACTCACTGGCGCCAATCTTATTAGTGATCAAAGAAACACTTTTTCTATGGATTAATCACCTTAACCATATATATAGAGCCTCTATCTGTTGTCTGTTTATAACACCAAGGGACACCTCAGGACTGAGCATGCAGTTCACAAAATATGCTTATTGTTTTGGGTAACTATTGCTGATTATCTAGAACTGTTTTGTTTATGATGTAGTGCGGCTGCTTGTGACTGCATTAAAAGATTAATGCATAATGTAGCCTCCTGTCTTGTAATGAAATTGAACAAACGGCAGAGACCAAGCAGGGCTACTCGCTGGAAAAATGCCACCTTACCCCAATCCTCCTAGCCGTGCCCACAAGACAAGTTCTAGGAGTTACTAAAAAAAAGTCCAGAGAGCTTTTCAGTGTTTGGTGTGGCTCTAGGTGAAGGTATCCCTGCAAGGCACACTGGAGCCAGAGCTCCAACAAGTAGGCAGAGTTATAAAAGGATGAAGCAAGTTCACAAGCCTCTTCCTAGACCGGGCTTGGATCACACCCTCTCAGATCCCACACAATTTATTGTCTTCACACCTCAAAAACAAATAAGACAGTTATGTATACCCTATTTTGGGAAAGTGTATTTGACTTCATTATCAGATGCACCTCTTGTAAACAGGATGGATGACATGTTGGAATGGTTGGGTCGTGTGACATTTTTCAGCCAGCATCTCGAAAGAGAGACCCCTGGGGACAGTAAGACAGAGCTAAACGGTGGGCGGGTGGGAGTTCTCCTTTTCATGCCAAAAAACGCTCTTCACACATACACAGTTTCTCCTCAATACATGAGAGACTCAGTCTTGGGGACCCATTGCACACTTAAGCAAGTGGAACAGGGCAGTGCAGAGGCACTTGGCTGCATAAAAGCAGAGGAGGCCGGAACTCTGGGTAGTCAGCATGCTTTCCCTAACCATCTTGTACTGCGATGCAAGGAGGAGGGCGGGCTTGGCTTTTCAAGGGTGTGTGGCAAGCATCCAGAAAGAGACTGACTGCACCAATCAAAAAGCTCTATGCTTCTGGAGAGAGAACTGTCAAAGAGACCAGTCAATGATAGAATAGTTAGGAGGGGAGGAGAAAAAAGGGGGAGGGTATTCCACTTCATAAAGATAGCCTCTCAGACCTGAAGCAGAAAGCAGCTGAAGGCCAGTCCAGACCATTGCATGACACATTTTATTCTTTTGGGTTACCTTATATCCAATTATAGAACTGGAGGAAAGTGGATATAAGGATCCCCAATGGTCACCATTGAACTAATAAAGTGGGGAAGAGAAGCCTGTGGAGGTATAATGCCCAAGGAGAGGGAATATATTTCACAAAAGGAGTTCTGACAGGAACATTTTATCCCTAGCCATTTTATGAGGAAATAAGAAAGAGGAAGACAACATTGGAAACATAAAAATGTTGCTTACTTATGTGGAAACTAGGTAGACCAAAGGGGGTACTGCGATTTTGCAATATCAACTGATTCCAGTTTGACTTGTTATTGTATATTAATGGATTAAATTAAAGAACTAGACTTAACTCCATCTTGGCTGACTGTGGTGTCATTTTGGTGGATACATTCACAGTGGTGTCATAAGAGGGATAATGTGAATCCACCAAAGGAGGCACTAATATAAAAACATGCTGTGGGCCAGCGTTAGTTCAGACAGGCAATACAACATCCTCAGCAACATGCCCAAGAAGATTAGCAGAATTTACATCAAACTTTCCAGATCCAAGGACCTTGTCAGGTGGCAGTGCAAGAGAAAAACCTAGATGCATTAAACCTAATAATAGAAGTCATTGCTTCCTCTGCGGTACATGTTTCTTCAAAAGTATTCTGTCCTTCAGAAGTATATTCCAGGGCAAAACCAACAATATATTTTTACCGGTTTTTTGAAAGGGTGCTAGGATTCCCATATAGCTGCAAGATCATTAAGCTTATTAATTTGTGCCTCTTACTCACCGGAAGGATTCAAGCAGCATATCAGGATGCTAATCCCAAAAGAACCAGCTCCTATGAAGATATTAAGAAGGCTGTCCTGGAAAGGATGGGATTGAAGACTCCAACAGTACTGTACAATAAGGTTAAAACATGCAGGAGCTCCTGTTGACTTATTCAACCAAATAAAGAAGGTTACGGATAAATGGCTTAGTACTGTGAGTACCACTAAAGAAGCCATGAGAGATAAAATAGTAATGAGCTGTTCTTGGAGGCATTACCTCCATTGATGCAATGGTGGATGGCACAAGCCTCAAACCCTACTTCTGCTGGGTTTGTGGACCTTGCCTCTTACCAGAAAGCCTCTATGATGAGTAGAGGAAGGGTAACTTCCTCTTCATCTGTGAACATCTTATACCCCCTTCCAAAGTCTTGAATCCGACCCGCAGAAGAATCAGAGACTTGATTTTGCTAATGTATCAGGAGAACAATACCAGAAAAGAAAACAGGAAGGGGTATATCATCACAGGAATGTCCCTGCCCAAAGTCACTTAACAGTGAGTGAATCTGTTATTGTGACTTTCTATTGGCATTTGTACCCATTAACTCCTACATGCACAATCAGCCCAGAAACAAAATGGACCTGACACCCAGAGTCTGGCTTGACATTAAATGGGGAGTACCAAAAACACACCCTTCTGGTGGAAAAAGACTCCTGTCTGTGCCCGTAGGAACATGTGCAGTGAGCAGTGGTACAGCAAAAATTGATGGATGGAATGCTGAATAAATCAAACATTCACCCCTAGTCTAGAGATCTGGGTTAAATCCATCGTTCTTTTGCTCAGTACCTCTCTCCATTTTGGACCCAGTCTTGACTCTGCTCCTCATGGGAACAGTCCAGCTCGAACTACCAAGCTGGGTCCTCACTGGACCAGAAACAAGCGTCCTGGAACCAGTTTTGGGGTTTCACCACTCATCAGCCAGGCTAGCTTGAATCCAGTGCCTCAGCGAACAAAGGACCTATGTCTGGGCATACCCATCCCACTTAGGGCAAAAAGTGCTACCGTAACAAATGATGGACGGAATGTTGAGTAAATCAAACATTCACTCCCCAGTCAAGAGATTTGGTTTAAATCCATTGTTCTTTTGCTCATACACCACAGCAAACTGAAGTGGCGTTGTTAGCAAAAAAATGATGAATTAAACCCAGATCTGTGATTGGGGGGTGAATGTTTGATATGTTCAGCATTCCTTTTATCATTTGTTCTTTTTGCTTTTGTTGTCCTAAGTGGGAAGGGTATGCCCAGATGTAGGTCTCGTGCTCACTGTGCCACTGGATTCAAGCTAGCCTGGCTGATAAGGGGGTGATGCCCCGAAACCGGTCCCAGGATCTTTGTTTCCCTGGCAGTTTGAGCTTAACTGTTCCCATAGGGAGCAGGGTCAAGACTTATTTGCATATGTCTGGGTCCAAACTGGAGTGGCATGGTGAGCAAATGAACAATGGATTAAACCCGGATCTGTGACTGGGGGTGAGTGTTTGAAAAGTTTCAACACTCCGTCCATCATCTTGTGTTCCTATGTTCACCCGAAGTTGACAGTGAATGCCCAGACGTGGAACCCTTGCTCACTGTGTCACTGGATTCAAGCTAGCCTGGCTGATGAGGGGTGATACCCCAAAACTAGTCCTAGGATGCTTGTTTCCAGTTCAGGGAGGACCTGGTTTGGCAGTTCAGGCTGGACTGTTCCCATGGAGAGCAGGGTCAAGACTGATTTGTCTATGGCTGAGTCCCGAACTGGGGTGGCATGGGGAGCAAAAGAACAATGGATTAAACCCAGATATGTGACTGGGAGTGAGTGTTTGAAAAGTTTCAGTACTCCATACATCATCTTGTTGTGTTGCTGTGAGCAGTGGTGGTGGCATAGACATTTTGAATCAATAGCCTTGGTTAAGGTGTTTTTCCAGCCCACAAAACTGAGCACAATGCTGAACAGCCTTCTTGGGTAAAGTTCCACTTGTGCCATGCCCAGACCCAGTGCTGACATTCATATGTGAGAATTCGGCGTATGTTGTGTGCTTGGTGCCTGCTAGCAGACTCTGTGCTAGTAGTGTACGTATGCTAAAGGCACGTGGGATCCATTTTATATTTCTCTGGGCTTTGACGTGGCATAAGAAGGTGATATTGGAGCACCCTCCCAGAGAGTGGAAGTGCATTGCCCGCTTTTCTCAGCTGGAGACAAGACGCGTGAAGTGATGGAGACAGGGTGGCCCTTAGATAGTCAATGTGCTCTATTTAGCAAGGGCTTGCTGATGGGTTTTCCCTGGGAACTTCCCATTGGTAAGTCAGCAGATTCAGATGTTAGTGAGAGAGAGGAGTTTCTAGACAGGACATTGAGCCTTTGGTCTTTCTCTGAGTGGCCTCTCTGGAAGCTCTGATGACAGTCAAGTGCAGAGCTTCACACTTCATTGTGAACATGTATTGAGTACTCCTGCTTCGAACCAGCATCATAACTACCTGATATGAGAGCAATCACCCTACACAGAGAATTGTCAGTGCTGCACCAGGAACATGAAGTTCTGAAAAGAACTACCTGAAACCGGTTCCTGAACAGTGGATCAACAACCCTTGTCTGAAAACTGTACATAAAGGTGTGATGAAAACATTCCAACTTGGTACCAGTTGCAAGCAGCTTCACTGACCAAGGATGGGGGTACTCCACAGAATACTCAAAGAGTTGCTGTGATCTAAAGCTAGAATTGCTGATGAGCTAGAGGCAATGGCACCTCGCCTGAAACTGCATGTTTTGCTGGACACCTGAGACATAGGAGCCTGACTGCCTGCTCAGAGGAGAAAGGAGAGAGTCTTGTCCCACAGGACCTGCCAGCCTGAAGATGAACGCATCCACGATGTCTGGATGAGGGAAGAAGAGCCCAGAAAAAACAGTTTGCTTAAGAAAGTGCCAGAGCAGACAGGTGTGAACCTGTGGAGCTTGTGACCTTCCTATTCAAACAAGGATCACATTTGTCATCGAAGAGATTCACCTGAGTACCTGAAGCTGCGACTACCACAAGGAAGCCAAATGACCTGTGCTGACTCTCTCTTCACTGTGCTTGAAATCTGCATCTCAGACCCAGGGTTGGAGAAAAATAATTCCCCTCTGCAAGCTCTAGAGACTTTGTGCCCTTCAGCGAGCTGCCACCGACCGATGCAGAGGAAAGTAGGAAGGCCACTTAGGCAAGCCCTGGTGACCCATGTGCTCCTGCTCGCCCCTGCTGAAGCACAACTACATATATGCACTGAGACAACCCGAGTGCACGTCAACTCTCACGTAACAGCAACACTTGAGATCATGGACTGTGAACGTGTTAAACAGAACTGATTGGTGACACCTACAAGAATAGTTCAAGCCAACATAACTGACCTGCCTAACCAAGAGTGAGGACTGACCTACAGGTCACAGACTGTAGGAAAGCTGCACTGTTCTAGCCATATTGTTCTGTACCTGCAGTTAAATCAGAGTTTTGCCTTTTCACTGTGTAAAAGACTCCATAGATTCTATTGTGAATATCCCAGAAGTGCTACCCTCTTATTTATGTACTGTGTCTACATTTTCTTGTAATTAAAGTACAGGGACATTACAGCCGGCTCTCCTCTGCATTCGACCTAGTGAACAGATCTAAACTTTGGTTTATTTTACTCGACATGGGCATAGATTAGTTTACTTCTTGGCTGACTTACACAGGGATCTCTCCGCAAGGGTGAGGGTCAACCAAGAAGGTAATTGCACATGCCACTTTAAATCTGGGAGAGGTGGGTGTCAAGGATGTATTTTAGTCCCATTGCTTTTTACTTTGTATATAAACAACATAGGAAAGTTTTTAGACTTGGCCAGCTTATACTGAGAGTAGGGTACAGGGCTATCCCTGTGCTCCTATATGCGGATGATGCTGTTTTATTAGCCCGTACAGGTGTAGGGCTCCAGAGGATTTTGGATTCCTTTGGGGCCTATATAAAATCACTGGACCTAGGTCAACATAGCTAAATCACATACTATGACTATGGGCCAGAAGAAATATAAAGGATCCAAATAATTTTATTGTGAAGGTGTAGAGCTGACCAGGGAGACCTCTTTTACCTATCTGGGGGTACTATTTGATCAGAGGGTCTCATGGGTTCCCCAACAGAAAGCAAAATTAAATGCAATGGCAAGGTCTACGGCCGCAGTACATGATTTTGCACAGCGTTTAGGGGCCAAGCCGATTGAAGCTTTGCTCGACATCTATAGGTCTAAATGTATAGCCATTGCATTGTATGGATCGTCCATTTGGGGTTACACACCATCAGAGGATGTACAGACAGTAGAAAATACGTTTTTACGTACCCTTCTGCCGGGCCCTCAATCTACCTCAACTTTTCTGATACATCAGGAGACAGGTGTTAGATACGTATCAGACTTGTTGAGGTGGCACCAGTGGTTTGTTGGCTTAAGACATGGCTTAAACCAGAGTTAACCCTGAATCACAAGATCATTAGAGACTGTGTCGCTCTGGAGCGAGCCAACCATATCCCGTGGTTATATTATATCACGCATACCTTGAATAAACTAGGGCGGCCAGGTCTATATGATTTCCCGAACAAAATAAAAAAAGATGATTTCGCCTGGATAAGAACACATTTTCTGAATCTAGTGATGGCGGAGAGAGGGGAGACTGAGCTCACGAAACACTCAGTAAAAATCTATGTTTTGTTAAAAACCTACCCTCATGTTGAACCTTACCTGAGAATTGTCACAAAGCCCTTCCACCGCCTGCTTTTAACTAGGTTTCATTTTAATGTAACTCATTGCTTTTTAGGTAATCAGCAAGGCTGGAGTTGGGTGTGTGATTTAGGTCCTTGCATTTGTGACAATTTTTTGAATAAAGACATTATGCACTTTATAATGTTCTGTGAGCATTACAATGTTATTCATAGGAGGTTTTTAATTCCTATTTTAAGGGGGAAAAGGTTTTATACAGGTAAAACCCACCTTGTTATATCTTCATTGCTGAATGATCCAGGGGAGATTTTTAACAGGTGATTTTTAACATTGCAAGTTTCCTAGTCGCAGCTGTTAGACTTAGGAAAAAACAGCACCCTATGATAAAGATTTAAAGCGGATCCACTGTGCCAACATGTTTAGCTTTTTTATAGTTTTTATGCTGGCATTTTTAACTGTGACTTGTTTTTATTGGGGTGATTTCCCGCTATATATGAACTACTTGATGCTAGAGCTTGTAGGTGATGTAATGAAATTTGTCCCTGTAATATTTTTCTTTTTAGGTCGCCCATAGTCATTGATGATTTGCATTTTAGATGTTTTTATTATGTAGTGTACGTTGATATATGTATTGTACTTTTATGTTTTTTATTAATCGAATAAAGTGGTTTTGATGATGATGACGAACTGATTGGTGGCACTTACAAGAACAGTGCAAACCAGCATAACTAGCCTGCCTAACCAAGAGTGAGGACTGACCTACAGGTCACTGACTGTAGGAAAGCTGCACTGTTCTAGCCATATTGGTCTGCACCTGCAGTTAAATCATAGTTTTGCCTTTTCACTGAGTAAAAGACTTCATAGATTCTATTGTGATCATCCAAGAAGTGCTACCCCCTTATTTATGTACTGTGTCTACATTTTCTTAGAATTAAAGTACTTTTCTTTTCACAAAGAAAAGCACCTTAGATGAACATTCACTCTGTCATTGTTAAGTCCCAAGTCTCGACCTCCTACACTACCTCCCTCAGATGCTTTGGACTGCTCTCTCTCAATATCCTGAGAGGCAAATATGATAAGGGTGTAAAAAACCCATTCTGCGGTGCCATAGTAGGACACGTGGCAAGACATAAGTGTAAATGACCCCAACCCCCACAGTGGGATCCAGTAACCCCTGTGTGCCCTGTGTCCCCCCCAAACTCGTTCTGGGTTCCCAGTGCTTTGGCTGTGGGAAATAGGGACATATTGCACAACTATGCCCGAATGAATAAACCTGAACTAAGAGATGCCACCTTGGTGAGTACTAATTATAGAGAACTAAAAAAATGTATACATAACTTTTTGTCCAAAAAAGTAAATGTGAAACGACAATGTTGCTAGGGATTGATGGATAGTGGTTGTCGACTGACAGTAATCAGCCTAGAATTGCATAAAAAAAGGAAGAGAGAAGTCTGGGTGCCCATTACCTGTATCCATAGCTATAAAAAGGCATTCCTGACTACGAATGTTCTTTTCATTATTGACAGGTACCTGTTACAATCAGTCACTGGGTTCTTCTTAACTGCCTGAAACTGTTGTCTTAGATCAGGGTTAATCAACAAGTAGATCTGGAGCTAAGGGCAGCTCTGCAACTACCAATGAGCAACTCCACTAGGTGTGGCACATCCAAGAAAATGAAAAGCTTTTGTTTGTTTAAAACAGAGATGTTTCCACAATTGAAAAGGGCGTATTTAAAAATAAAATGGATGTATTTTCAGAACTGATAAGCTAATGTTTGCTGAAAAATAAGGCTTTTTATTACTGATTTTCTTTCATAGGTCCCGGGGGTCATTGTGTAGTTGACTGCTATGACCTGTAGATGGATTAAAAATGTAAATTCTTAAAGTTTTTTTTATATGCATTATTGCTGGTGACCTTGCCTGATCACTGAGGCGGTCACTGCTAGTAATCCAGTGATAGTAATGCAGTGGGCACTAATGGAATACTGTCTGAAGTGGTCACTGATAATTTGTGATAGTAGCTCATGATGATTTTTTTTTAACAGAAGTAGCTCTTATTACTGAAAAGGTTGGAGAGCCCCCATCTTTAATAGGGATATCCTTCAGTTCTTACTGTCATTGTCAAAGGACCCCTTCAGATAAATAGCTACGGTGAGCTTTATTTTCTTGCTGAAGTGACAACGTGATCCCTGTTCAGACAAGTACAAAAACATAATTACACACTACAATGTGCATTGGATATGGCCATAAAGAAAGGCAAAACTGATACACCCCTAACATGTTCATAATTTCAGTGGGTAGATGGATTTGTTTACTAGATAGTGCCTCAAACGAAAGGCATTAGAATACAATATGTGTTAGTGTCCAAACCTTCCAAGTACGCTGTAGTCTGCATAGCCCAGTGGTATAACTGGATGCATCAAGGATCTGAGAAGACAAACACTCATAGCGAAGTGTTTCCTTTAGCCTAGGATGCACAGTGAGGCTGCAAAACATTGTAAGACTGGTCCTAAATGCCAGATAAGGAGCTCTGGAGGGGCCACTGCAGCCTTTACAAGTCAAAGTCCCCTTCTGAGAATGGGCATGAGCACTATAGGTTCCTTTGAACTATAAGGGAGGAAGAGCAAGCAAATTCTAGTCCTGCTGGAGTATGGCAACATATATTCAGACTTTTTCCCCAAAAAGGTACTTCAATTGCTCATTTATGTAAAATATTCCTGGGCTTTTTTGCCAGAGTGGGATTCCAGAAGAGATTGTAACAGGTAGGGGAACCAATTTTATGTCACAACTTATGGCTGAAAGACAAACGCCTCAAGATCCATTAAAGCAACACATCGGAATCTCACTCCCTCACTGATGGCTTAATAGAGTGTTTCAACAGAAAAATCAAACAGATCTCATGTAGTAGTGTGGTAACAATTTTCAGAGTAGGGTGCTGCCATCAATGTTATGTCACTGAAGTTGTAGGATTTGTGACAATCTAAAGGCTACATGAAGGACAAGTGTAGCAAATGAATTACATTAATTCTGCAGGAGAATACAATTGTTGTAGTGTGTGTCAAGTGGTGTGTTTTGAAGAGCACTGCCCTTTAATATATGACTAAAGCATAGTGTGGCAGGGCACTGCCATATCCAGAGAGCACATGTTCGATTTAAAAGTCCTCTTGAAATGGCCATTAAATTTGCATCAGGCATGCAGCGTTACTGCTAAATTCACTTGGCACACAAACAATAGCATGTGAATATTTGGTGTGTGTGCATATTTATAACACAGTTACATTTTCTTGGCTGGTTTCTGTCTTATTAAAATCTTTGTATCCATCACAATTCAGAAGTAGAAAAAATAACAATTGCCTCATTTGCTCTTACTTTGTTGCTCATATATTTTGAAATATTTGTGAAGTTAATATACACAAATTAGATTTTTGTTGTGTAGTGAAAACAATTGACATACTGCAGCCTTCTTTTTTCACACTCTGTTTACCCCCAGAGAGATGTCACTTAGTTGCAAAATTCACTCACTTTGCAGTAGGAGAAGGGAAACATCAGACTTCATGTAAAAAAAAAACCAAGAAGCACGTTTCCAAGACGTTGCCTGGTATTTTACCTCTGTCCTTGAATGCACAGCAAATGCTACAATATAAAAACAAACATTGGCAACCCTCTATGTTGATCATTGTCCTTTTGAACTCCATAAAGGTTATTATGAGGGTACTCACACCTAGAGCCAGCGGCCCTGATCTTATGCACAGCTGCTGGCCCATAAAGGAGAAACATAGTCATGGTTTTTGCCTTTCATATTATTATGAGGCTCTTCAAAAAGTTCCTCATGCTTTAGTCCTTTTGAGCTACTGTTTAGACAGCATCCCTGATCCATACGTGATCTGGTTTGGATCGTTGAATCCTATACCCCCTATGATTGATTATGTCCTGGCACAATACAAGCCTTTAAAGACAGTTAGAGACTGGCTGAAAAAAATGCAGATAGCTCAAGAGACACAGGAAAGTTATTAGAACCTGGGAACCTGTCTCCATGCCCTAAAGGTGGAACATAAGGCCTTGGGGTTTTGCCCCCCAACTAAGAATAAAGTTTTAGCTTAATCACATGGTCCCTCTATGTCAATAGGATTTCAACCTTTGATGCGTATTCTTTCCTAGAGTTGATGACTTGATCGAAGAGTTGGGAAAATGCAAAATACATGCAAAATACATTAGACTTAATTATAAGGTATTGCAAGGGCCCATTAGAGAGGCGGGTCACTATCAACCAGCCTTTTTTATCCGCTTGGTCTTTTTCAGTTTAGGACCTTTCCATTCAGGCTAAAATGAAAGCGGCAACATTTCAGTATTTGACAGATAAGATTCTAAAACCTAATCAAGAGTATGTAGCAGCCTACCTTGAGAATGCTATTGCAAGCACTATCTTGGGCTGTCCTCAAAGCCCTGAACTCTACTCGTTTACCAGCAAAGCATGGCAAGTGTACTTTGGCTTCCTCCCAGGTACAGTATTTGGGGTACACGATTGGCAGTGGTACGGTCCGTCCCAAGATGAAAATACTGAAGCAATTGGAAACATTCATAGATCACAAACAAAGATGTGTGATCCTTTTTATGCCTTATAGGTTACAATCGTGTATATATATATATATATATATATATATATATATATATATATATATATATTTTTTTTTTCCTCTCACTGTGTCATGTTTGAAAGGGAGCACTTTACAGTCGGTGCTCGCGTCAAGACCAGGGCAGTGTCTCGCAGGATATCTTTCATAAGAAATTAATTATCGCGTCACACCTCTTGATTTTCAGATGTTCTTTATTGCAGATCGTATATCTCTCCTACGCTTTTCGAACCGTAGTTCCTGTTCACTGTAGTCTATTACAATTGTCCCTTTTCCATTCCTCTATTTATATTCCAGCACCTGAAACCCTTTATGGTGCATTGTGGGCAATATAGTATTTTGTTGTATATTCAACCAACGTTATTGGGCATACATCTTTCTTTAATGCGCTCGCATTTCCATAGGCAGTGGTATCTCGCTGGTACTGCCAATGATCATGTTACAACTGATATGCGCCCATTCTAATGTTAGAAATTCCTGCGCATTCCTGATTCATGACTACGCCATGAACCTCAGTCAGCGTCAGAATTTTTAAAAAAACGCTGAATATGGAAGGATTGTAAATTATAGACTAAGTGTCAGTTATGGTTTGTGGGGCTGAGTGCACATTGGCCTTTACAGCGGTACTACTGCCTTCTGGATTGCATGACAATTCTTTTCAAGACTTTCGGTCTGCCTTATAGCAATTATGTTACTACCTTAGCCCATTGGTGTATCCAATTTGTGTGAGTGTAACCTTACAAAGAATATTGTTATATATTGCAATGTTCCTTTAAAGTAATTGAACATTTAAATTATCAGTTTAGCTCAATCGGGGGAAGTGCTTATAATTTTAGAAAGACAGAAGACCCAAAAGGCAGTAAAGTGCTCTTTTAGACCAGCAGATAGGGAGTATTCACATATAAACAAAGTCTCGGACAATGGTAGTATTGTCTATTCGCAACAGTTGGTATCCTTATAGATGGACGTACATCTCCTCGTCCCCATTAAGTCCCAAGGGATACTTAGTTTTAAACCTCATTATCATCCTTGACACTAACCTACGCAATTTCTGTGTTCGATTCCCACCTCGTTCATTCGGAGGGATCGTTGCCAGACCAGAGTATTTGATATCCAGCCATGTTTTGCTGTTATGTAAATTCAGATGTTTGCAATAGCATACGTGTGTTTCGCATTCTGTATGGCACAAGTGTGTTCCAGTATATGCTTTTTTAGTGGGCATATAGTGCTCCCTATGTACTGTTTTCCACAGTAGCATTGAAGTATGTACCCCACATAGGTTGAGTCGCATGTTATTGTATCTCTGATTTCGAAGGTTTTGCCTGCAAGATCTTTCAGATTTTTGATCTTCTTGCCTATTTTGCAGGCTTCGCATGTCATGCATTTTGTGGAGCCTTTTTATCTCGTCTCGAGTCATATCTCCGGTTTTTTGGTTTCAAAGTGGCTTCTCACCAAATGATCCAATAAATTTGGTGCTCTTCTGTAGGAGACTAATGGACGGTCCCCTATAGTGTTGCCTATGTCTGGGTCGTTCTTAAGTACATTCCAGTACTTTGTTAGAGTCTTTTGAATTTTGTAGCTTTCTATTCTGTAGGTCATTATTAACCGTGGTTGATCATTGTCTGGTTGATTTTGTTTCTCCATGTTGTCTTTATCTTGATTCTCATTTCCGTTTGTTCTTTCTTTCCTGTTCACCAGTGTTTCCGCCCTCGTTTTCTGTCTGGCTTTTGCTTCTCCTCTCTTAATGTCTGCATACTTATATCCCCGTTGTAGGAAGCGTTTCTTTGTGTCTGAAAATTTCTTTTCCATTTCTTGATCTTTGGAACAGTTCCTTTTCATCAGCAGTAGTTCTCCATACGGAATACTTTTTTTTAGGGTTTGAGGATGAAAGCTCAGTCCATGTAACAGACTGTTCGTGGCTGTCTTTTTTCTGTGCACAGTTGTGTGCATGCGGATGTCTTTGATGTAGATCTTCGTGTCTAAAAACTCGACTTCCCTAGCACTGATAGTGTAGGTGAATCTTAGGCCCACATCATTTTCATTTAGCACTGCAAAGAAGGTTTGAAACTCTGTTTCTGTCCCCTTCCACAGTATGAACAGATCATCGATGAAACGTAGCCAAAGGGCTAAGTTCACCATATGATGGTTGTTTTCTTCTCTCCAAGCGACGTTCCTCTCCCACCATCCCATCATGAGATTCGCATAGCTTGGAGAGAAGGAAACTCCCATCGCAGTACCGCAGCATTGGGCATAGATCTTCTTGTTAAAGAGAAAGATATTGTTATAGAGACACATGGTTATCATGTCAATAATCATCTTTGAATACTCCAGCTCATTAATTGATCTTTGTTAAAAAAATTATTGGATTGCTTGTAGTCCTATCTCGTGGTCAATTGAGGTATACAGCGACACCACATCAACTGTTACTAGTAAATATGTTGGCTTCCATTGGGTGTCCATTAGTGTACGCAGGCAATCACCAGTGTCGTTAATGTAGGAGCTGAGTGTGGGCACTATTGGTGCCAAAAAGTAGTCCACATAAGTTTATACATTTTCATGCAGGCTCCCACAGCTGATAATGAGGTTTAAAACTAAGTACCCCTTGGGATTTATTGGGGACGAGGAGATGTACGTCCATCCTTAAGGATTCCAACTGTTGTGAATAGACAATACTACCATTGTCTGAGACTTTGTTTATATGTGAATACTCCCTATCTGCTGCTCTAAATGAGCACTTCACTGCCTTTTGAGTCTTTCCTCTTTCTAAAATTATAAGCACTTCCCCTGATTGAGCTAAACTGATCATTTGAATGTTCAATTGCTTTAAAGGAACATTGCAAATATATAACAAGATTCTTTGTAAGGTTACACTCACCCAAATTGGATACACCAATGGGCTAAGGTAGTAACATAATTGCTAGAAGGCAGACCGAAAGTCTTGAAAAGAATTGTTACGCAATCCAGAAGGCAGTAGTACCGCTGTAAAGGCCAATGGGCACTCAGCCCCACACACCATAACTGACACTTAGTCTATAATTTACAATCCTTCCATATTCAGCGTCTAAAAAAAAAATCTGATGCTGACTGAGGTTCATGGCGTAGTCATGAATCAGGAATGCGCAGATGCGCGCGGGGGGACAACGGGGGGGGCGGGGCGGGTGGGCGGATTAGCATGCACATGTGTATGTGTTCTTGCCGCTATAGTTTAAAAGTTTAAATGTTTATATAACTGTTAGATTAATGTCATCTCTATGCATAAATACACAGCAGAGGGATCCACCCCGTCAATATGTTATTGTGCAAGATCAGACTGACAGGTAGTCGTGCAATGCTCCAGAGGGTGCCGGACTAAACCCTGCATGTATGTGCTAGGCCAAAGTGCACGTACTTCACATATGTGTTAATGTTAGAGTGGCTTCATGATTTTATACTGCACTGATTTGTGATACTTTAATGTTGTACCGGCGCGACCGGATTGTTATGTTACGCTGTTTGAATCTTGCACTGTACCTTGAAAATATAAAATGTTAATAAAATAGATTTGACACAAAAAAAATGAATCAGGAATGCGCAGGAATTTCTAATATTAGAATGGGTGCATATTCGTTGTAACATGATCATTGGCACTAACACTGAGATACCACT